>NC_065433.1:16811699-17436699 GCF_024362695.1 Pectinophora gossypiella
ATACGTACTTGCGTATTTGTTGCACAAATCATTATCATTTTTAACCAACCTCCACTATGTGTGTATCTAACAAATGACCTGCTTTAGAACGATTGGATTCTGAGATTTTTTTGAATTAAAACAAGTATTCACAAATTAAACTGTGTGAGTTTAGTTAAATTGAAACTAGGCGTTCATTTTTAGATAACGCTGCAAACTCTTCAGACTCTACAACCAGGGCAGCCGGGTCATTTGTTGTTAAAGACTGAGAATGGTCAATACCAACTCCTGAGGGTGGGCCCCGCGCCTGCGGCCAACACGCTCACGGCGCCACAGGCTCAGACCATCCGGCTGTCGACCGTGCCGGCAGTAAGTAGGCACCACGCCGCTGCTCACCCGCAGACCCTGAAATTGGACAACCGACACGCCTGATCTACACTATATTCACATTTACAAAGCTTCTATTGACACATAGTAGCATATTTCGTTTGTCCAGTTTCAAGTGGTCAATCATGCATGTAAAAATGGTGGAGGTGCATGTTGTATTAACAAGGTAAGATTCTAATGTAACAGTCCAACCTCTTTGTTACTAATTTATTCGTAGATTAGACGGTGAAACTAACTGATAAATTAAATTCACACATTCAAGAATTTTTAAGGGACTCTTAAAAGGAAAATTGGAACGATTAGCATTCTTATGTAGTGCAAAAGGCGCACAGCTCCAAGTGATTTTCAAAAATGAGAAGTTTTACTTAATATATTCTAACATTCCCTTTAATTATTGTAATACATATTAGTATTAAACTAATCTTTTGAAGTAAAACATTCCCAAATAAAGAGCGTCATTGGCGAAGTTTGAAGTAAAATTTTATTACAGATTTTTGATTAAGCACTCCATTTATAGTTGTAAGCATGCGCAATTGTCAAAGGAGACTGCCTTGAGTACCTACATGTTTGTGGTGTTTGACACAGCACCCGGGCGTGGCCACGGTGTCGACGAGCGTGGCGGCTCCGGGGCAGATGCAGCAGCAGATGCCGCCGGGGCCCATCGCCGCGCCCGTGATCGCTGCCTCCGGATCTGGCACTCCTCCGCCGCAAGCGCCGACGGTTACTACCCAAGTAAGTACGCATATCATTATTCAAATGCTTTCACCAATTCAAAGTACAAAATGGGAAATAACTGTAGTAGGTTGAATTTGGCTCAGCTTAGCGAGAATGGGAATACATTCTCTTTTTTTTTATAATCCACGTTTTTAAATGTAGCAACTTCGATTAACATCATCTAGGATCTTCCATGTCTGATGTTCTAAAAGTATGACTAAATAATAACATGAAGGAGACCTTCAGAATACAGTTAAACCTAATAATTATTGCTCTTTCCCTACAGAAACCATCGGACAATACGAAAGAGAAATGCAGAAACTTTTTGGCCAACCTGTTGGACTTATCTAGCAAGGAACCGAAGTCGGTAGAGAGGAATGTACGGAATCTCATACAAGAGCTGATCGACGCTCAGGTAGAGCCCGAGGAGTTTTGTGACAGACTTGAACGTTTGCTGAACGCCAGTCCGCAGCCCTGTCTCATCGGCTTCTTGAAGGTTGGCAACAATACAATTAACATAGAACTTTTAATATATTAGATTATAATATAAATTCATATCGATTTTCCTATTTCAGAAAAGTTTGCCTCTACTCCGACAATCTCTTGTCACCAAAGAGCTAGTCATCGAAGGTATCAATCCACCTTCTCCGCATATTGCTTTTTCTACAGTACCTATACCTTCGCAGCCTATCTTGTCAACTCCGAATGTGCAAATGGTAAGTACATAATTGTTTATCATAACTTACTATAAAGCGAATGTAATACTGTAATGTGCCACGGACACACCGCTTCACGTAATGTTGTTCATTATTAGCGTAAATTGACTAACACATAATTTGTTTCACTAAATCCTATATACCTGTAAGCTTTTTAGAATGTCAGTTTCGAATACAAGCTCATACAATATGAAAATAAACATGGTCAGTACCATAAAAGCTTCAAACGTTATAAGTTTGAAACAATAAAGAATGAATTCGATATACTACTTTTTTAGATGGCACATTTTTTAGAGTAGGTACGCGCCGCCGCACTAATCACTAACACTGCACATTCCTACACCTAAATGACGTGCATTCGTAGTATAACTACTTCTACTAGGTGCATAATAGTAGGAATCTTATCTAAAAGGAATGTCGTAGCTGATTTTATGCACATGTATTGTACACAATGCAGCTAACAAACTCAACTTTAACATTTTGGCAGACTTTCAAGATCTAGAGAAACACTCTGGCATTAGTTGCACGTTACATTTACATGGCCTTTTATAAATTCCGCGAGATAGTAAATAGTCGGGTTGTTAGTTACAATAATGTTGGTGGTGTTGAACTCAGCTACATGACGAGGGGAGCTCGAGTCCAACTCTGACACCCCTACTGCCGCCGGTGCTACCGGTAACTCTAGCACCTCCTCTCGTCTCTTCGCAAAAAGGTCTAATGTCGATGCAGCCGCCGACGTGCGCACAGGTTGGTGCCCCCCTCCGGCTGATGTGTTCGTGGCTTGCTATCATTATTTTCGATCGTTCTCCATTCCATCTTCTTTATTTTTCTTTGCGCTCGTAATATAAACGTTCAAAATGGATTTTCATCTGTAAAACTAAAAACTTAGAAAACTTGCGATGTCGTATGTATCTTCTGTATTTTTTGTTCAGAATGTTACCCTTAATTTAATTCTAGCTTCTAGATCTGACGAAAAAAGAACTGTAAGAGTGACCGAACTACCGGGTATCTATACCAGCCTAATGCTGCTCTACATTAGGTTGCCCAGTTTTTTTTTTTTCCAGATGCCGCTTAACAGATAGCAAATATTTTATATTTTGACATTATTTTTCTCGACTTAACAAAAACCATTGAAGCTTGCATGAGCTTTTACTGTAACGTGCTGTTGTCTACAGTATTCAATTAGTTTAATTAACTCTGAATAACGTGTAAATAAATTATTGTAGTTGTCATATAAGGTACTTTTTACAGTAATCTTTGTTTTGATTTTCCTAACTTATAGTTAGAACAATTTCCATTATGATAAACTGCATCACCACATAACGAACACACCATATTTCTAATTGTCTATCTATACCGCTCTATGAAGCATTCAAATCTTAAATAAGAACGTAACGTAATGATTGCATGTTAGACGGAACTTTTGCACGATTGTTATATGCAAGTTACCTACTTATTTTTTGTTTTAGGACCTGTCTTTTGTATTTTATTTTATTACGATAAGCAACCTACGATTTAAAAAGAAAGTCTCTCTCTTATCCTAAATTGCGACAGACACATTGATATAATGGGAAATACACATATTGTTATTTTTGCAGCCGCAGCAACAGCAGCAGAAGCCATCGAACAAATCTGGGAGTACAATCGCTGTTCTTCAGAACATCCCGGTACATACCAAGATAAACGTAAACAAAGTGAGCACCGGTAAATCTATGACAGTAAACAGCAAGGCTAACTACACGCGGCCGTCGGTTCCCTCTGCGGCGCTCTCCACTGTCTTAACTCCGGGGAAATCTTTATTGAAAGAAAAGGAGAAGAAGACTGCGATGCAGTACTCGTCGCAGCCGTACGTAGACGACAAGATGGCAGGCGACGACGACATCAACGACGTTGCCGCTATGGGCGGCGTTAACTTGGCCGAAGAAACGCAACGAATTCTTGGCTCGACTGAGCTGATAGGCACTCAAATCAGGTATGGTAATTGACATTCAGATACAATATTGTTGGTTTGTTAGGAACATATTATAATGCTCATTTGCCTGTGTTTAGATCATGTAAGGACGAGTACCTCGTGCCGATGGGCATAATGCAGAGTCGGTTAAGGGCCTCGACGGCCAGGCATGAGCTGGAAGAGCCATCGCCAGAGGTAGCGGGCCTGGTGAGCCACGCCGTTCACGAGCGACTCAAGAACCTCATCGAGAAACTCGCCGTCATCGCGCAACACAGGATCGATCTCATCATCAAGGTAAGTTCTCTGAGCTGGCTATCGCGAAATAAACTGAATTTCCTTGCAAACAGAGTTAACGTTATATTCGAAGCTAAAAAATAAACCCTCAATGCATTTTTTATTGCAATTCTGATAAATAAACTTAATCTGAATGAATAACATAAACTATTGCATGTAATATTTTTATTATATGTGGTGTGTTCTACTAAAGCAAATCATCATGCAGGAACGTCAGGTAATAAATATTTCAGAATTTTCTCTGCACTTTTACATTACGTGTTGTGAGAATTAGTAGAGTAGTAAATAGTAATTTTACGTTACATTATGTTATACATTATTGCGTATTTTAAGGACTTTTTTGCTATTGCTCTGGTGCCTTGTGATTGTTATACTGTTTGTGCACTGCAAAAGTTTAATTATAACATGAAAACATGTCCTTGGACTTGTTGGCGCAGTTGTCACAGGAACTACTACTACGAGACTGGAAGATTAGACAACATACAGTGGAAAGTCTATGAATAATATGAGTTTAACATAATGAGATGATTAATAAGTTGTTTTAATAACACTTTTGCGTGAGACATCAGTAGAATCGAAAATGAATTAACTTAATCATATACATCATTGAATTTATGCATTGAATAACGTCATAACGTTAGATTGCCTCAATTCTCTTAGTAGTAGGTTTTGCTAAAGGCGAGGGTATGAGACTCGCTCAAAGCTTTGATTTTTTTACTTTTTTAAATATACTACTGCCTCTTGCCAAACAAGCTAGCGTAAAAGTAAAATTAGGTTCGAAAGCCATTCGCCGCACTTTTACCATTTATATTGAAATGACACTGTTTCCTTACCAAAGCTTAATGCACACATATTTTTCAACTACAAAAATTCTCAAAAAAATAAGTTTTAATTGATATGGTATGTATGTATGATAAAGAGGACGCCTCTACGAAGCTAAAACTAGCCATGTATAACTAGCCACCGTCCAAATTAAAGCAAAGTGCAAAGTGGTTTATTTACTGCCGGATAAGTTGGATTGATACCTAAATATATTTTAGTAATACATGGTATAAGATGAAGTTTCTCCCCTCTATATAAGCGTAATAGTTGCAATACAGAAGCTAATTTGTTTCGTTTATTTGAATTATTTAGGCATGTTGACGTTGTCGTATACTTACAGCGAATTAGTTGCAACTTGCAATTGTTAAATGTTATTTTAACTTATACTTGGAAAACAAACAAATAAATACTTAGGATAGTTAGAGCTTGTGTGCGTCAAGCTAGCGGCTTCAAAAAAAAATAGGCACGAAAAAATAATTTTACCATACCAAAAATTTGTACTCTTATTGAAAAAAATAGTGCCTGTTGTAAAAAAATTAGTACCATCACGGTTCTGGATTTATATCCATGTTTTATTGCACTTGCTAGCTTGACGGTGAGCTAAATTTGGCGAGAGTTAACGACAAGGTCTTTCGCTTTGATTTAAACGCCAAAAATTAGTACCGAAATAGTACTCACCCCCTGCAAAATACCAAAATTAGTACTTCAACGGTTCCAAAGTTATAAAGGCAGTTCTTTGATCCCGCTGGCATGACGTTTTGAAAGTACCTATTATCTGGGGAACGCTTGCATACTTCAGTTTGTAACTAATGTCAATAAACTCGTGTGAAATAGTACTCCCTACCATCATAATCTGGACCTAATTCTCTTTGTAGAAATATGTCAAAAAGTCATTATAACCTATGTCATACATTTATCAAGACAAGTACAGTCGCGAACAAAATTATTACATATGCTGAAGAATGTTGACAGATTTTAGTATTTTTCCCCATTTTTGGGTAAAAATTGGTGAAGTGCCAGGGTTGTCAGATGAAAGTAATATTTATTATTTATGAATTATTGTACAAATACTGCAAATTGTTTATTAACAAACACTTCGATCGAAGTTATAAATTACACACAACAGATTAAAAATGTATTATGATGTATTAAAATCACAGATTGTTTTCAATAAGAACTAAATCACAGATTGTTTTCAATAAGAACTAGACCCATGCAGCATATGGGTGCATGCAATAGCATTTTTTTGTAATAGCAACACTGAAGTGCAAAGAAATGGTAGGGTAGATCTCCAAAATGGCAATACTGGCGATGGCAATACTTACGATCAAAGACCTTGTATAGAATAGACAGATAATATTTTAGAGTGACGATCAAACTATCACAGCTCTCTTTCTTCCCTATGGCAACAATCTCTGTGAAAAAAAGAAACAAACACCGCTGTCTAGAATGTCAGTGTTTCCCGTTTTGAGATGTTGTGGTAGCCAGCTGGATACCAAACCTGCCGTTAGTTTTTTGGTGTTTTGGGACGTTATTTTAACTTTTTATATAAAAAATCTGTGAAATAGTTATTCATTGTGAACCATGGCTTGCGTAGCTATTGGTTGTGAGAGTAGAATGGGTGTTATAATCGAGAACGATCAAATAATGTCTCACCATGGGTAAGTTATCGACCATATAATACATGTTTGTGTGCAAGAAATACATTACCTGGTCTGGTTTTTGTAATTTTTATTGAGCCCTAAACACGATGCAGACGCATGTTTTCAGCAAAGCCGTCACATTTGTACAAATAATTGATTTCACATTTTACGTTAATCAGCTTTGACAGATCATGTACCCAAAGTATTATAAGTAGTGTTGTCCTTTGATGTCGATAACATAATATTATGTTTTAAAGTAACATTTACATGTTGTGTTATTCTATTCTCGTTTAATTTATTTTTCGACCTGTTTCCGATTTGTATGAAGATTACATAAATATATTGTATTTTCCAGATTTTCTAAATATCCTAATTTACGAAACCAGAAATTAAAAAACAATTGGATTCAGACCATGAAACGAGATGATTCTCTCTTCTGAAGGACGCCTTCTCCTTATTTAAGCCTGACACTATACACTTCTAAAGAAAGTAAACATGAGAAAAAAAATTTTTACCACTAAAAATCGGAATTGTTAAGTGCTTCGTGGTCATTGTATTCTAACTATATTGAATAAAAATCTTATAAAGAAGTATTTGCTTTTATTCTTTAATCGCATTGAGATAATCCCCGAAATATACTAGAAGGTCGTCTACTTCTTGTATCGAGAGCCGATTCGATTTCCGGTCAAGTCAATGAAAAATGTGTATTTAATTTTTATAAAAGGGTAGGTATGTGATTTATAGCAACCAAAGGGTGGCCGCAATGTCGTATTAAAATGATACTATAGTATATGTGGACTAGATGGACCGTCCTCGACCTCCTCGGCCTTAACACCTTGCGAAATGACATAGATTCAAAAATGATAAATTGACCTTTAACAAGTTTGTCCATGATAATTACGTTGAGTAAGTGGTTCTGAATCTGTCACCGCAACGTACGGTTCTTCATAGGTATCTTTCTATCAGGGAATAAATAGGTATCGTTTTAACTAATTTACTTGTGGTTCTACCCACCCAGGTATGGATACTAGGTCGTTATTTCTGTATTTAATTAATCATTCAATTTGTAATGTATAATTTTTTAGATCTTGGACTAACATAAAATATTTAGCCGATAATAATATCGATAAAGACATGGAACGGTACTAGTGGTCCTGATACAAAAACATATACTATAGGTACGTTTCTATAACAAACCCGCCACGCTAGTACAAAAGACGTTACGACGATAGTATATTTATCTCTTTTTAACTTATGACGGCTCACATGAGTGCGAAAGACAAAACAAAACCTATGTTTTTCTTTCGTCTTAAATACGCTCCGTCTATTCTATACAAGGTCTTTGTTACGAATAAATTGTGAGGTTATGTAATTGTCTACGTGACTGTATCAACAACAAATGTATGGCATAGGTTATGATGATTTTTTTACATATTTCTACAAAGAGAATCGGATCAAAATGTAGGTAGGGAGTACTATTTCATACGAGTTTATTGATATTAGTTACAAACTGAAGTATGCAAGCGTTCCCCAGATAATAGGTATTTTCAAAACGTCAAGACAGCGGGATCAAAGTACTAATTTCGGTATTTTGCAGGGGGTGAGTACTATTTCGGTACTAATTTTTGGCGTTTAAATCAAAGCGAAAGACCTTGTCGTTAACTCTCGCCAAATTTCGCTCACCGTCAATCTAGCAAGTGCAATAAAACATGGCTATAAATCCAGAACCGTGATGGTACTAATTTTTTTACAACAGGCACTATTTTTTTCAATAAGAGTACTAATTTTTGGTATGGTAAAATTATTTTTTCGTGCCCATTTTTTTTTTTGAGGCCGCTAGCTTGACGCACACTTAGACCTTTTATACTTATGCGAACACGCACTGAAGCTACCTCCGGTTGATTGAAGGGAGGCCTGTCCCAGCAGTAGGTCGTGTTTATGTATATTTTTATAATGAATCCTTAATGCATAAAGATAATCACTAAGATACAAATAACTACTATACTCTGAATATTAACTAGGTACAGTAAATTCACAGTATTTAATACAAAATGATATTATGTTCGATGCTTATCACATCACATATAGTGTGTATCATTAATGAAGAAGTACCATATTTTTTTTTACGAGTTATTGATTTTACGAGTCGTATATACTTAGTCGTATAGATTTTTTTCCTTTTATTATTTACGTAAAACCTAGTTTTTTAGGCGTGCGCGTTATAACAACAATACTTATAAATCGACACAGTATGCTTTCGCTTTTGCTGTTTAATGTATTACGAAGAAAGTGCAACGGTATGTCATGTGCATATTGTTTTGTCTACAGACTGACACCAGATACGAAGTAACACAGGATGTGAAAGGACAGCTGAAGTTCCTCGAAGAACTAGATCGTGTTGACAAGAAACGACGTGAGGATTCTGAGCGGGAAATGCTCCTACGAGCAGCCAAATCCAGGTCCAAGAATGAAGACCCTGAACAAGCTAAGCTGAAAGCAAAAGTAAGACAAACATGCACACATATATATTTTAGTTTAATCGACAAACATATTCGTATATTTATTTAGCTTAAATTCAGTCGTGCACTCACGCAGCAGAATGGAATGTGCTGGAATATGTTGAGTATGCATTCGATTTCAAATACAACTGTACTTTCAGGCCAAAGAAATGCAACGAGCTGAACTGGAAGAGCTCAGACAACGCGAAGCGAATCTCACGGCGTTACAAGCCATTGGACCTCGCAAGAAACCGCGACTGGATGGCCCTGGAGTCGCAGGCGACTCCGTAGCTAATGGTAGCGGGCACAGTGGAAGCGGATTTGTAAGTAATTTTTACTAATTATATTCCACTCTTGAAACTCAGCTTTGGCCGAAGCGTAACATATAGTTTGATCTTGATACCTTGATCACTTAATCCAGAAACTAGGTGTAATTTCATATGCATTACTTTCAGAGCGGTCGCAGTCAGCTGGCTCTGCGCACGCGCTTGAAGCGCATCAATCACCGCGACATGGTATTCCTTCTGGAGCAGGAACGTGAGACAGCGCACTCGCCCATGTTATTCCGCAGTTACCTCAAGTGACCTTACGTCAACGATTGGACCCTCAGTGGCAGACGTGACACGTCTACGTTAAAATTAGACAATTACTTCGTTGCACTATAATGATTAAAGTTGGAACACTAGAATGGAATGACCTAACAAGGTCCCCATGTACCCGAAGTTACTTTAGGTAACCTCTAGATATTAATTAATCTTGTTAAATCGAAGTGTTTTGTAATATATGTAAAAGATTTGAATGAGTGACAATATTGACAGATTAAATAATAATTGTAACATAGTTAACACCGAAATGCCAGAATGTAATAAATTGACAGGTTATTATAAATTCTCCATGATGATATTTTTGGCCAGTGGACGGACTTGCCAAAAGCAGCATAATGTTACCTGTATTTTGTATTGTACATAGTAATCAAGACTAAAACGGTATCAAAATTTATTCAAATGCCCACAGCAATTACTACATACACACTGTAGCTTATATTTTTATAATACCTGTCAGTGGAATCTGAAAGCATGAATGGTATTTTGGGAATATACAGCAAGGTGACCAAGCGCAGTGACACATTATAGGGTCTCAATCGAAGTGCGGTATGAATGAGAGACTTTCCAGGCTACGTTCCCCAAAAACAATGTAGATGGCGCTGTCGATATTTAACGCGATAATTACCTATTTTCTCATTACTCGGGTACATAATTAGTAAAAAATACAATGTAATGGCAGAAGCATATATACAAAAATAATTGTTGCTTTATATTATGTATAGAATCATGTTGCTACCTATATTGCTTTTCTTTATTTTGATCAGAATAATAATGAGTGGAAGATGTAATTGTGCCTGGGTGAAATTAAAAGGGTCATCATTTATACCCAAAAACAAAGACAAAAGAAACAAGACAAAATCTGTACAGCGCCATCTATACCGTTTTTGAGGAACGTGGCCTGGAAAGTGCTTCATTGGGTTGTGAAGGGCAGCGCGTAACTATGTCAACAAAGGGACGCTACCTACGTGTACGGCCGCCATTTTTATTTAAGTTATACGCTGCGATTTATAAGAAGTTGGCATGAATGAGTAATCAATACTCAACATAAATCTTATTTACAATAAACCCTGGAGTTTACACGCATCTGTATCTCCGGCCAATATTAAATTTATCGCACGCGTTGCGAATTGCGATGCTTAATCGCACTAACCAAGATAATTTTAAATTCCAGAGAGTTACGTTATTTACAGCGTACCAGACTATATACATCAAGACAAATCCAACATGATATCATACTCGTTTTCAAAAAAGTATGCAAAGTAAATCGTCTTTGATTATTACATTTGATAGAGGTTTACGTATGAGTTACGTATATATTTATATATTTTTTTAATTATGGCGCTGATTTAAAAGGAACAAAGGTTTCAAGCAGTAGTCCTGCCTATTCGCCAGGTTTCTTTGGGACCGCCAGGTTGTTTTTCTTCTTGCGCGAGTCCGCTTGGCACTTGTCCGGTTATTATTTTGCATGATATATTTTGACTCAAACATCGAAAGCTGCTGACTTCCAATAGTTCTAATCCAATGTCCAATCTAAACTTAACTTGTGAATCTTGTGAAACTTGTGAATATGAACAAAATATTGTTGGCAACAAAAATAAATAATTTATTTTATTGTATTTCCTCATTGAGTAGTGAATTAAATATTATGAACTTGTAATTATATTTACTTATGAAATAAGTAATAGATATTAATCGTTATTGTCATGACGCTAATTTCATATAAATATTGAATGGATTATTAAAAACTTTTTATACACCAAAGCCAATGTAGCAAATTATGATGGAAAAGATTTCTATATTCAAAACTTGCTGTACATTCCAATAAATATTTTGTTGCAATCTGCAATATAAGGGTAAATCATTTAGGAAATTAATTAGGTACTTATTTTTAATTGTAAATTAAGTAGCAAGCTAATAGATATTCATATTATATAGAATCTACCTACACTGGTAGTTTCTATAGATGAACACTTATATTATTTGTGTATAAATTGTTTTCCTGTTTCATACAGGGTAGTTTGTAAGATATCATGCAATGTTTTTAAAGCTCCATATTGTGAAATACATGTTTTGTATATGAGAAACGAAAATAAAGTTATGTACTATAAATACCTACCATTGTTTTTTATTCTTCAAAACACTGATTATATTTCTACAAACAGCCTTCCTTATTTAACTAAGATACCTATATTTTATACCTATACCTATATACCTATCTGCCTAGTTATTATATGTAAACGGTTCCAATTTTTATCAGTAAATAATAACGTCGCGATCCTTACTGGTGCTTCTAGTATTAATACAATTGAAATTCCATCCAAATGAATGCATTCATATATCCTGTTTCGCATCTTTTTCGAAGACTACTAATTTATTAAATATAAAAAAGTAAGAAAACGTTTCTTAGATATAATTTATTTATCACACATGTGTGCAAGCACGTCTGAAGTTGCAGTTTGTACGTACTTCATCCCTCAATGTATATTCGACTAGAAAAAAAACGCAAGCCGAGGATGTACCGCTCCCAGTGCCGCCTCTGTTTGAAGCAGCTTTTAGTGAATATGTCTTAATCAAAATCTAGAGTGATGTCCAATACTAAATCAGCTCAAGTCGTCATTGTATATTCATTCTTCTAAAGCAAATTAAATATATTTGGATATACAGTACACACACACAGCACTTAGTTCATTACGAGCGACAAGCTACTAAGGATTAAACCACATCTGTTAGCACTTCATCTCACGTTATTAATACTCCAATTAGTCTAAATGCAATAAAACAAAAGAAATAGGTACATATACATTGCAGAAACAAAGAGAAATGTAAATATAGGTAGGTATATTCATTATGTTTATCACATTTTTTTTGAATAGCGTATATTTATACAGAGATTTTTGTTGTATGGGAGCACATTTTTAACAAGATGGTGTGGCCACGCCCCGTAATTATCACCTTCATACGACGGGAGGCCCGCGACCAAATGCTGCGTGCTGCTAGAGCACGTCGAGGGCTTACTACTGAAGCTATTGGTGTCCCCGGCAACTCAAGAAAACTTTTTCTAAATGAACACCTAACCAAAGAAAAGCGAGTTCTCTTTAGCAGGGCCCGCTCTATTGGTTCCGATCTAAAGTTCAAATATGTGTGGACCAACAATGGAAACATTTTTATGAGAAGATCGGAAACCAGCTCTATCATCCGGGTCTCCTCTGAGTCGGTGTTGGAAAAGGTTCGACAAGGTTCGTCGGCTCCATTCTCTGGGCACTCCAAGCAAAACCCCGGCGACGAGGCTTCCGGAAATAACGTTTGATATAAGTGGCCACATACTATGCTTGAGACTTACACAACAAACTGGCTTTTTCACGGCGTCTTACGGTATTGGGTTTTAAAACTTAAATTGCGTGTGGTTAGTGATATTTATTCTTCATACGGAGTGATTTGTGGTAGTAACTATTTCTGTACCGTAACCCTTCGCAGGGTAAGTAGGTCTGTGTCAATAAGATTTTTGTATTATTTTCACCTAATTTTACTCACTGTATGTACTCCACCTAGACTGATTTTATCATCTCGTAAAACAAATTCCACAATTCAATCATTTTTAAAAACAAATCATGTTTATTATGGATAGGCTGGATTTACTAAATAATATTGATAACTCTTTTAACACTACTTGTAAGCTGATTCCTCCGGGAAATTGTAATAACTTGCTTAATTCTAAGTATCAATTTAAGATTCTCTCAGTAAATGTGTGCAGTTATAATAAAAACTTTGATGCTTTCCTGGTGCTACTTCATCGTCTCAATACTGATTTCGATATTATCATTTTAACGGAATGTTGGCTAAACGAAAGCATAATCTTAAATGAAATAGCGGGCTATGACTGTTTCTCCTCAAAGTCTAACATTAATCAAAATGGTGGTGTCGTAGCATATGTTAAGAAAAATTGGAATGTCTCGGTCTCGGAACCCTTACTTGATCAAGCTTGTAGTCTCCTACTAGAAATACCGAAAGTAATCTCCGTTCTAGGCATATACCGCTCCCCTTCTTTTAGGAATCCTTCAATATTCTTAAACTCCTTGCACGAGGTTATATCGGCATTTAAAAATCATTCTAACATGGCAGTTGTGGGGGACCTGAATATTGATATTCTGGAGACTGGCGGAGCGCCCAACAACCACTCATCAGACTATCTCTGCCTGGCCGCTGAGCACGGTCTGAAACCTGCTATTACGTTACCTACACGACTAGGAACTTGTATTGACCATGCCCTTGTAAAATCCGACCACTCTATCTTAGGTCTGGTTTGTGACTCAAAATTCACTGATCATAATCCCATCATGGTTGGAATTAATACCACAACTAACAATAAAGCAAAGAAAAATAACTCTAGAAATAAAAATATTACCGATTTTGAAGGAGTTGCTCGGGAGTTGCAAGCGGTAGATTGGAGTTGCGTTACAAAGGTAAATAATGTTAACGCAGCAGCCTCAACTTTCACTAATGTTCTGAAATCAGCGGTTGACAATAACACTCGTAGTGTACGAATCAGTAGAAGTAAGTTCACTATAGAACCCTGGATGACTCCGGGTTTGCTTCGTTGTGCACGGCACCGTGACCACCTACACCAGCTAACTCGTCTCTTTCCAGATGATAGGATCCTAAAAGTGTCCTTCACTAGGTACAGAAATTTCTATACCAATTTAATAAGGAAACTGAAAAACCAATACCAGAGCTCGGAAATTGAATCTAAAAAGCATTCACCAAAAGACATGTGGTCCTCTATTCGTAAAATTTGCAACCAACATAATAGATCCGGTTCGGCTAGTGAACTCCTTGACTTGGCTGCGGATCCTTCCGAATCCCTATGCCTAACTAATGATTTCTTTACATCCGTTGGTCAGAACTTAGCAACCTCTATACTGAAAGAATCAAATACTAGCGAGGAGGCTCTTGCAGCGTCTATAAATGTTACCTCGGGACCCGTTAACTCTTTCTTTCTAACTCCCACTGACGAAGGAGAAGTGGACCTCATTATCGCACAGCTCAAAAACGGTTGTGCCCCTGGACTCGACGGATTCAATAATCAGCTAATTAAAGCCGTAAAACCCTCTATTGTCCACCCGTTAACCCATATCATAAATCTGAGCTTCAGCACGGGTTGCTTCCCTGATGTGTGGAAAACTGCCGCAGTAACCCCAATTCATAAAGATGGTGCCAAAGACATCCCCAACAACTATCGCCCAATTTCTCTTCTAAGTGTGTTCTCAAAAATACTTGAAAAAGTTGTAAACATTCGTCTAATATCTTTTTTGGAAAACTTAAACTTGCTTAGCTGTAGGCAATTCGGCTTTAGGAAAGGAAACTCAACGGAAAATGCCGTCTCAACGCTAGTGGACCTGGTTTCATCTCAGCTTGATAAGGGCAACCGATGTATTGGTGTCTTTCTTGACCTGGCCAAGGCCTTCGATACAGTTTCCTCTCGAATTCTACTTCGTAAACTAGAAGGCATAGGTGTGCGAGGTGAGGCCTTGGCGTGGTTTGGTAGCTACCTTGCGGATCGAGACCAGTTGGTGAGGGTGAACTCTTTCTCTAGTGGACTGAACGCGGTTAGCTTTGGTGTCCCACAGGGCAGTATTCTTGGGCCCTCTCTGTTTATAGTTTACATGAACGACATCCATAATTTGTCCATCCCCAATGCAGAGATTATTTGCTACGCTGACGATACAGCTCTGTTGTTCTTTGAGAAAAATTGGGAACAGACTTTTCGCTCTACTGAAATAGGTATGAAATGTGTATCGGGATGGCTGCAGCGGAATCTCTTGACCCTGAACACTAAAAAAACCAAATATATATGTTTTCACATGACAGCAGCTACTAAACCCCCTCCAAATAAAAATGTTAAGATTCACAAATGCTCCTCAGATGAGTCGGTTTTGCAGGATTGTAATTGTGAAATCATAGAACACGTAGCTGTTATGAAATACCTGGGTGTAACACTCGATGTAAATTTAAATTTTAAAGCACAAATAAGTGTTTTAGCTGGTCGAGTTCGCAAAACTATTGGCATCATGAAAAAGCTTCGCGACATCTGCAACTTTAAAATCTTAAAAACTGTCTATACCGCAATCTGCGAATCTATTCTCTATTACTGCATAGGAGTTTGGGGTTCCGCTGCCAAATCTTATTTTATAGTTCTAGAGAGAGCGCAACGCAGTGTACTTAAAGTAATGCTAAAAAAACCGAGACGGTTTCCGACTAACCTTCTTTACTCTGAAGCTCATGCGCTGCGTGTCAGACATCTCTTTGTCAAAAAGGTGTGTCTCAATGTACATAGAACAACTCTGAAGCACGAAAACTACCCGCGTCTGCTGTCTAAACGCGTTTTCTCATTACCTGCACCTATACTAAAAACCGTTTTCGCGAAACGATTTCCCGCCTTTGCTCATATCGCTACTTACAATAGATTTGTGAACCTGTGCAATATGAAATCAGCTACAGTCCAACAAGCCGGTGTTTTAATTACAAAATATCTTTCTGACCTAAATTATGAACAAACGGAGGCCCTACTACCCTTTTGATGATACGCCACACATCATTACACCACGGAATTCTTATTTTCACAATGCTTTACCTCATCGTAATAGTTGCAGTTTTTGACTAATTTAAGTTAATTTGGCTAATATAAGTTATAGTTAATTTTAGTGATAATTTTGGGAAACTTTGTAAACCTAAATTTTAATATACCTACATTTCATTTTACCTTATTCGTACAAACTCAGCAACCTAATTGTAATTTGGTTCCCCAAGATACAGGCTGTGCCTAGTTTGGGGACCTCTGCTCAATTTTTAAGAGATGGATTTATTTGGGTCTAAGTTTGAATATATCTCTGTATATATCTTTATAATTAAATGAATGTACCTAATTAAGTCCTATATCGGATACAATAAACAATATTTTCATTTCATTTCATTTTTTCATTTTCACTTTAAGAGGTCTAGAGGTAAAACTTGTACTGATAGAAAGCACATTTTATACAAATACTTACCTACCTACTATACTGTGAGGAATCTGTACTATGTGTGAGCAAGCAAAATGCGATGCGACAGATGTGGTTTGACGTAGGTTTGACCCTAATAATGAGCAAGATTTATTGACATTGAATATTTATACTAGAATGGCATGAAGGAGGAGCTCGGTGGCGCAGCGGTAAACGCGCTCGTTCTGCGATTGTTGAAGTTAAGCAACTTTCGCAAAGGCCGGTCATAGGATGGGTGACCACAAAAAGAAGTTTTCATCTCGAGCTCCTCCGTGCTTCGGAAGGCACGTTAAGCCGTTGGTCCCGGCTGCATAAGCAGTCGTTAATAACCACCAATCCGCACTGGGCCCGCGTGGTGGTTTAAGGCCCGATCTCCCTATCCATCCATAGGGAAGGCCCGTGCCCCAGCAGTGGGGACGTTAATGGGCTGATGATGATGATTTATACCAGAATAATCGATTATGCACTGGAAAATATTTCTACGAAAACAATTTGTAAAATTCGTTAAACGGTAATGTAATCATACTTGACACAAGGATGTTTGTTTGTAAGAACTGGCATAGTTTGGCATCCCCCCACCAGTTGTGCCCAGTCATTGACAGCTTCCGTAATATTGCAGGCACAACGAGGTCTTTGAGGTACAATTATACTCGCTCCTTCCTTGTTCGAGAGCACAGACCAAGTAGAGTCGAGTCCTATACGCATTTCGAGAGGTATTTCCAGTGTAGTCTACGTCTTATGCTCCAGCATCATAGACATAGAAAAGAGTATGGACTGGAAATACCTACAGAAAAAACGTGCCACTCTGTAAACATAAAATGGCGGTCTTTACTAGGGCTGCAAGCTGTTTCAATACTAGGATTACCATACTCGTACCTACTAGATTATATTTATCATTATACTTAAAAAAATACGGCATACAAGTATTCATAAGAGAACAGAAAGGGAAAGTAAAAGGTAGGTAGGTAGTGTACTGTATCTTTCGTGTAAAACTTGTAAGTATTGTATGTTGTGTGCAATAAAGTATATTTGTATTTGTAAAGGAAGGTTTAGTCAAGATTTATCTAAGTCGCTTACACAAATCTATAAAATTCATTACATTCTTTATTGTGCGCAGTTCGTATCAACCTGGAGTGTTGGAGTGGGAGTAAATAAGAACAGGAGGTAAAATGAAATATAAATTAGATGGTAAATCTGTTCATTAGCAAGTATTTATTTCACACGTTATTAATTATGTACATTATATTTACAATAAATACAAATTTATTAATTTCTAAACAGTGTCAATTTGTTTAGAAACTGTCTTTGTGACACCCTGTCACATTGATTTTTTTTTTCATTAAGTTGTTTGATCTTGAGGCGTGACTTGTTCAGCTTTTCTTTTAAATTTTTCATCTCGTCTTCTTGAACTGACTGAAATAAAGTTTAATAATAATGTTAAAATAGTGTATGTACTAAAATATATCTGATTTAAGTGCAATGTGCAGCTGGTTGAATTATACACTCTATATATGTATATCATGTTAAAAATATAAAAAAGAAAATTATTTGATATACCTTTTCATGTAAATCCAGTCGACACTTTTGGATTTAATATCTGAAATCAAAGATAATAATCATTTACTTATATAAAACGTGTACAAGTCATAATTGTTTAGACATAAAACAACTACAGACTTAGTATATACTAAGTTTATTAAGTACATAATAATATGTAGTTGAATGATAAATAGTATAAATGTGTTGTGATAACGTGATACAAATATCTTATCTATCTAGCCAGCAGTGAGATGATGCAGGCTAGGCTGAAATTTAAAAATAAATTTAAACACCAACAGCCTCTAACCATCGTCTTCTCAAACTTTCATTTCTTGGAAATCTGTTAATGTAAAAATAATAACTAGTATTCTTAGCTAGTATTATTGGCGCAACACTAATTTGACTATGACGAATAAAAATGTTGAAAAACAAAGAAAAATACGGCTTGTAGTATGGAAATTACTCAAAATATATAAAGTTTTAATGCAAATTCATGGCTCAGTTGCGTTGTAACATCAAAATCTATAGGATTGTTTGTATTATTCAATGAATACGGGGTACTAACCCATGAAGTGACAAAAGGAGTTGATTTCTGTCCTTTCTGGCACCACACTGCACTATACAAGACACGGACATGTTGAATAACACTTTTTTCAACTTCAAGTTCGATTTAGCAAACCATATCCTCGTAATTTATCCGCAAAACACAAAATACGATCACGTAAACAGTTATTTGACAGCAGAAGTACCACGAAACAGAACATATAAAATGGCGAAAAATGGCACGTACCTACAGCTGTTATGACGTCATCACAAAATGTTGCCATAACTGGAAAAAACAAACATGTATTTATCTCTCTTACCAAATGATTTTTTTTACTAGTAAAAAAGAGACAAAACGATTATTGACGACCTGTTTCATAAACTACTAATATTTGTATAAGATGATGTTGAGTATTATTGGCGCAACGAGGGCGCAACACTAATTTGTTGCGCCAATAATACTAGCTAAGAATACTAGTTATTATTTATACGTTAACAGATTTCCAAGAAATGAAAGCTTGAGAAGACGATGGTTAGAGGCTGTTGGTGTTTAAATTTATTTTTAAATTTCAGCCTAGCCTGCATCATCTCACTGCTGGCTAGATAGATAAGATATTTGTATCATGTTATCACAACATGTTTATACTATCTATCATTCAACTACATATTATTATGTACTTAATAAACTTAGTATATAGGTACTAAGTCTGTAGTTGTTTTATGTCTAAACAATTATGAGTTGTACACGTTTTATATAAGTAAATGATTATTATCTTTGATTTCAGGCATTAAATCCAAAAGTGTCGACTGGATTTACATGAAAAGGTATATCAAATAATTTTCTTTTTTATATTTTTAACATGTGTCGCGGCGTTTCCGCGAGATGTACATATTGTAATATAGCAATACTGATTAGTCTATGGTAAGTTGTCTCTGATATCGTTATCTAGTTGCTATGGTTACCTAACTGTTTTTCACAAGTTCAAACTTCCCACGTGAAGATATAATTTTGAGATGTGAAATTAATATGTGTTGAAAGAGGGAGTCCAGATATGTATTGAAAGCTAAGTACCTTAGAATAGTTTCTTAGTAGTTTATTACTCCATGGTTCTTATTGGAGCTATATCCCTAGATGTTACTTTGTCTAAGAGACATACACTGGAGGTAGGTGTATGGATCTGTCGGTGCATGTAATGCATGTATGCAGGACTTATTTGCAATGCTTATTATAAATGTGGTTCACCCAATGTTCATCATTGGGTTTCCCCCGGGGAAGATGACTGTCTCAGGCTGTAACGTGGTATACAGCCAACTTGTATCTCACATATGGTGTTGGTGTTATACAGGTGAGCCTTTGGATCTATTGTAAGTTGTTCAATATGGACTCCATTGCGGTTTCTGTTCGACCGGGTCATGGCATTGTCCGCCGATATTGATATATCAGGTGGAGTGGGTGTTGCCCGAAGCCAGTCTACATTGTGTTAGACATACCACGCTATGTGGTGACCACGAATTGCAAGATAGACAAAGTAACTTATAATTATTGTGTTTCTCAAGATAGACAGAGGTACTTGGTGATTCCATGCAGAAGGAATCATATTATAATTTATGTTAACAGGTAACGATATCAGACCGATAAGCGAAGCAGAATCTATGTTAACCTGGCTGAACTGGGAACAGATGAATGAAGATATCATAATCAACGTGAAAGTCTAGTAAGTGCATAATTGTTATCATAACTGTTCTGTCGTCGCGATTAAGCTATTTACTAGCTTCTTAGGTCACTTTATAGGCGGCGATATTTGGTGGAGATGCTGGGATAGTTTATGTTTAGATATATTGGGTTGAATCCGAAATGAATATGATACAATTATGCACTGACATTACTGAAAACTTTAAATTTTTTATAAAATAATTGAAAGTTGTGACTCATAACGCCATCTGTTGCCAGGTCAAGTAACTAAACAAACTGAAATAGTACGTGAACAACTATTTCTTAGCTAACTAGCTAATAAGGTCCGTCTCATGATATGCTTGATGTTAATATTGTTATTAGTATTTTTATACTATGTTTGGAATTAAGTCACACATATATATTTAATTCCAAATATTTGTCAGAAATCAAAATGTACCGGAATAAGAACGGTTTGCGGGAACGTGCTTATTACCAACATGGCGAATGTTCCGCTGAAAGTATGTACGACTATGAATATCTTTATCTCTGAAATAAGCTGGTATTATTAAGAGTAAATATTGTTATTAATTTTAAGCTAATTTAAGTTTAAGATTATTACGTGTTTGTAACGTAAGTAATATTTAAAAAGAAAATATCCATTAGACATTTTCTCGGCTGACCGCAGGTTTACCAACATAAGAGCAATGGCGGACATTTTTATTTTTGTCCTTTGTGGTTTCTATACGGAGGTGTTGGAAGTGAAAAATTCTATAAAATTTGTTAATAATTAGTGTCAACTTATTTAAAGTGATTAATTTTGTGTGTCATACACTGGTGAGTATTATTGTAAATCATTTTATTAGTTTTCGCTTGCTAATTTTGAGATTTTTTACTTTTCTTATATATGATAACGAAGTCTTGATACTTACGAACAAAGCTAACTTCATTTGTTTTGAAAAACAATTGAAAGTTTAGGTCGATCTACGTGAAATGAAATATCTTTTAGTTTGAAGATAATAGTGTAATTTCGATAAGTTGTGTATATTCAATAAGTATGTATTGAATTAGATTTCTAGTTGACTTGATTCCGTTCAGTGTAAACAAGTTATACAGAATCGACTGAAATAAATATGATTTTGTCGGGAATCTTTGTAAGAAAAACGGTCATAGTCTATAATGTTTTACGTTATTATTAACAGGTGAACACCGCAGTTTATTGGAAACTTATAATAAGCGGTTATGAGTGGATAGTCGAATACTGATCCAGCTCGATTGCAGCTGTGGGTACGCGGCAAATATACCTACCTACCTACTGATTGTTACCAAAACGGATATAAGGTATGTGAAACATTGTTTCTAATATGGCAGAAACATCTCGAACGCACACGAAAAGTTAACTTTATGTATGTATCAGTGGGATAGTAATTTTATGACGCTATTCTACATATATTACGTGATGTATTACTAAGAGGGTAGGCAGAGTATGAAGTAAATGTTTTAAAGTGAAATACCTACCAAACTTTAGAATGTATGTAAATGTATGGATTAATTCATGTTAAGGGGAAGTTATTAGCAAAATACTTCTTATTAATACTTTAATCTTATCTACTGATAAGAGTACTTTAAAGTTAAATACTATTGAATACTATAATTTGTTATTGATGTTTATGTGACAGTATAGATATTTAATTAAATAATTACCTTATAGGTTTTTCCTTTGTGTATGTGTTTGTACATTACATCAATGTATAATATGTTCTGTACATTGGTGCACTGTTGAACTTGTTTTCAGGAATTCATGTCTAACAATGGAAGAAATACTGATAAACAGGTTATCCAAATTTGTCCAAGAAATAAGGAACTTAACTGATCAAGGTCACTGCCTTTGTAAGATCTCAATAGATCAGCATAATCTAGAAAAGGCACAAATTATAAAAACTAAACTTACAGCCATATTGTCACGCTTTACATGTGAACTATATAACTATTTCAAAATATGCAATAACCCTGACCCTAATGAGATATCAGATTTCACTACTTATCAACTACAAGGAGAAGAAGTCTTGGCAGAGTTGGACGCCAAGCTGAAAATTCAAGCGGATCAACCTTCAACCTCGACAGAAGTTAATAAATCATCAAGTTATAGCAAGTTACCGGATTTGAAATTACCCGAATTCAGCGGAAATCTGCTCGAATGGCATTCATTTTGGGATCAGTTCACGTCTAATATAAGACGAAGAAATTTAAATGATGTGGACAAGCTGCTTTATCTCAAGAGCTCACTCAAGGGAGATGCGGCAAGACTTGTAGATGGATTTGATACAACAAACCGTAGTTATAAACTTGCAGTTGATACCTTAAAAGCAAGATATGGGAAAGACAGTGAGATCATATATGCTCACCATAAGGCACTTACCATGATTAAAAGAGCTGGAAATATACAAGAGAGTCGACAAACCTTAGACGAAGTCTCAAGGCACCTTAGAATACTTCAGTCTATGAAGGAAAATACTAATACCAATCAGATTCAATACCTTATTATGGAAAAATTTCCTACTGATATTATTTACGAAATCAAAATGAGATTGGATGCTGAGGCAACAAACTCGATAGAAGAGATATTAAAACAACTCTCCATAGTAATATCAGCGAAGGAAGAAGCGAACAGAGTTACTCAAGTGAATACTTCAAACGAGACATCACCATATACGGTGGAAACATTACATGTGAACGAGGCCAATAATCCAAGAACAAATTATAACTCTAATGGAACAAATCACTATAAGAGGCAATGGAACACTGCGAATCCTAGATCGTCTTCTTGGAATTCAAGACCAAATAATAAACCAACTAAAAGGAAATTCGATTCTAATGGAGAAAGAAATAATAAATTTCATGGAGGCAAAAAGGAGAAATGGTCATGTGTATTTTGTGATGGAGATCACAAAGGTGAATGCAATAAAGTTACTGCAATTGATGAAAGGAAAGCAAAATTAAAAGCCAGAAATAGATGTTTTAGCTGTTTTAAAACTGGTCACTTAGTACGTGACTGCAATAAAAAGAAAAATTGCCAATATTGTGGACAATTTGGACATAATAAAGCATTATGTCCTAAGGGACTTCAAAATAAACACTAAGAAAAGTATCCTAAAAAGCGTTGCATCTGTATATAATTCTAAATTACTTTTACAAGATTTATGGAAAATGAAAATAAAATGGGACTCACAATTACCCAAAGATATTGTTGATAAATGGGTTGACATCAAACAACATTTGAATGAAATTGAGGAAGTAAGTCTACATAGATGTTACCTGAAAAATGCGCAGAGTAACGACTGTGAAATACATTGCTTTACGGACTCTTCAACCAGAGCTTATGCAGCAGTGGTTTATGTAGTTGGAGAAGATGAGAAGAGTTTTGTGATTGGCAAATCTCGTCTCGTACCAATCAAAGATCAAGAACATTTGAAAATACCACGTCTGGAGTTACTTGGAGCATTAATTGGAAGTCGTCTGATACAATATGTAACTAAATTCATTAATTTGAATGTAAGCAAGCAAGTGCTATGGACTGATAGTCAGATTGTCATTGATTGGTTCAACTCGAATAAGCTATTGACTCCATTTGTGTCAAGGAGGATCGAAGAGATAAAACGTAATAAAAACTTGATTGTCAGATACGTACCGTCAGAACTTAATCCAGCTGATGCAGCTACTAGACCAACGAATTCTATCGAAGACGGAAGAAAGTGGTTGACAGGACCAGACTTTCTACTTCAAGATCCGAATACTTGGCCTACATATACAAGGAGTGATACAATTTTTTTGATTGGGGAGGATCTGACGAGTACTGATGATGTACAAGATAAGATCCCTGAGTCAATGGTTGTAGAGAATGAAGATAACTCTCATGACGACCACCAGTTAATGGAACGAGGAATAGAAACTGACTCACATAATACACTGGAAGAAATTAGAAAAATACAGTCAGAATATTTTAAAGAGGAAGTGAACGGTAAAGAAACAAGTCTCAGTCGTAACCTTGGATTGTTCAAGGATGTAGATGGTATCTTACGATGCAAGGGCAGGTTTAGGAATGCCAACTGGTCATTTGATAAGAGGTATCCTATGATAATACCTAAGGATTGTAACTTTACCAATAAAGTAATCAAAGATACACATGAAAGGAACTACCACGTTGGTGCTAGTCATACACTAAGTATAATTCGGCAAACCTACTGGATACCGCAAGGCAAGAGACAAGTTTTGAAGATCTTAAAGAAATGTCCACGTTGTTCGAAGCATGGCGGTGGACCCTTCAAACTACCACCCACACCTGCGTTGCCATATGAAAGGGTTAATTATAGCAAAGCCTTTACGTTTACTGGAGTAGATTATTTAGGACCTGTATTGGTCAAAACAGAGACAGGTACCAGCAAAAGATGGATATGTCTATTTACATGCCTTGCAGTTAGAGTTATACACTTAGAAGTTGTGCAAGATTTATCAGCTGAAGAAGGACTATCCGCTTTTAGGCGAATGTGTTCTACTAGAGGAGTACCAGAACTTATTACTTCTGACAATGCCTTACACTTCAAATTGATATCTGACATAGTGTCTAAACCATACTGTGTTCAAAATAAGATAAAATGGCGATTTATACCCGAACTTGCGCCTTGGTTTGGAGCTTTCTATGAACGACTAGTAGGACTAGTGAAACATTGTATGCGTAGAACACTTCAAAAACACCTATTGAATGATAGTCAACTGTCAACGATAGTAAAAGAAATAGAAGCTGTATTAAACACGCGACCTTTAACCTCTGTTGATGCAGAACTAGAGTTTATTTTGAAACCATCTGATTTTCTTCAACCTGGCAGATGTCTCATAATGGAGACCGCGCAGAATGGACTACCAATACAAGGTACATCAACGAAGACCAACTTAATTAAAGGATGGAAGAAGGCTCGTACAATACTACAAGAGTTCGAAGAAATGTTTCAAAATCGCTACTTACCAAGTCTACGTGAGAGATATAATCACTCGCTTAAACAACCACGTGTGACTTCTAAGTTAAATCCGCAAGAAGGCCAGATAGTTCAAATCAAAGGAGATAAAAACCGTGAAGGTTGGAAAGTCGGGAAAATTATCTCTTTGATCAAAGGCTCTGATGGATTGGTTAGAGTAGCTCAAGTTAAAGTAGGAAACTCTATCTTTACGCGATCTATTGCGCACTTGTATCCTCTGGAAGCCGAAGATGAGGAACAATATGATCCAGTACCTCAAGATACTACCAAGAATTCAGAACCCATTTGGTTGCCTTCGGAACAGTCAGTGAATACACCTGATGTTGTGACAGAAGACGTAGATGATATCCATATAGATACATGCAGCAACAATGAAACTACAAATGCTGAAGACATAGAAAGAACTTATGATATTTTGAATGTGACAAATAAAACGGCAGTGACTGAGAATGAAAATGAGAATGATAACAGACTTAATGAGTTAATAAATGATGATGATAAAATAATGGACAATGAATCATTGGAACAACAACCTGAAATAAATAGACCAAGACGGACTGCAGCAGTTCGAGCCCTTCAAAAGATAAGGGAATGGACACACAATTTAATGATTACCTTACAACTCTAATTGTTCCCGGCGGGAGTGTCGCGGCGTTTCCGCGAGATGTACATATTGTAATATAGCAATACTGATTAGTCTATGGTAAGTTGTCTCTGATATCGTTATCTAGTTGCTATGGTTACCTAACTGTTTTTCACAAGTTCAAACTTCCCACGTGAAGATATAATTTTGAGATGTGAAATTAATATGTGTTGAAAGAGGGAGTCCAGATATGTATTGAAAGCTAAGTACCTTAGAATAGTTTCTTAGTAGTTTATTACTCCATGGTTCTTATTGGAGCTATATCCCTAGATGTTACTTTGTCTAAGAGACATACACTGGAGGTAGGTGTATGGATCTGTCGGTGCATGTAATGCATGTATGCAGGACTTATTTGCAATGCTTATTATAAATGTGGTTCACCCAATGTTCATCATTGGGTTTCCCCCGGGGAAGATGACTGTCTCAGGCTGTAACGTGGTATACAGCCAACTTGTATCTCACATATGGTGTTGGTGTTATACAGGTGAGCCTTTGGATCTATTGTAAGTTGTTCAATATGGACTCCATTGCGGTTTCTGTTCGACCGGGTCATGGCATTGTCCGCCGATATTGATATATCAGGTGGAGTGGGTGTTGCCCGAAGCCAGTCTACATTGTGTTAGACATACCACGCTATGTGGTGACCACGAATTGCAAGATAGACAAAGTAACTTATAATTATTGTGTTTCTCAAGATAGACAGAGGTACTTGGTGATTCCATGCAGAAGGAATCATATTATAATTTATGTTAACAGGTAACGATATCAGACCGATAAGCGAAGCAGAATCTATGTTAACCTGGCTGAACTGGGAACAGATGAATGAAGATATCATAATCAACGTGAAAGTCTAGTAAGTGCATAATTGTTATCATAACTGTTCTGTCGTCGCGATTAAGCTATTTACTAGCTTCTTAGGTCACTTTATAGGCGGCGATAACATGATATAAATATATAGAGTGTATAAATCAACCAGCTGCACAATGCACTTAAATCAGATATATTTTAGTACATGCACTATTTTAACATTATTATTAAACTTTATTTCAGTCAGTTCAAGAAGACGAGATGAAAAATTTAAAAGAAAAGCTGAACAAGTCACGCCTCAAAATCAAACGACTTAATGAAAAAAAATCGAAGAAAAAACAGAAAGATAGCCAATTAGAACGATATTATGGAAGATCTGCGGAATAAAAATCAAATAATAAAGAGCAAAGTGTATTGATGGAATTGGCAGGTCCGCAAGACTTTGAAAAGGCGGGTAAACAAATTTCAAGGTTTACCTTTGCCAAACAAGTATTCCAAAGAAATAAGAACTTAACATTTTCTTTCTCCGAAGGCGAATAATAATTATATAATGCAATGTGACAGGGTGTCACAAAGACAGTTTCTAATCAAATTGACACTGTTTAGAAATTAATAAATTTGTATTTATTGTAAATATAATGTACATAACGTGTGAAATAAATACTTGCTAATGAACAGATTTACGTTCTAATTTATATTTCATTTTACCTCCTGTTCTGGTTTACTCCTACTCCAACACTCCAGGTTGATACGAACTGTGCGCAATAAAGTATGTAATGAATGTTATAGATTTGTGTAAGCGACTTAGATAAATCTTGACTAAACCTTCCTTTACATATACAAATATACTTTATTGCACACAACATACAATACTTACAAGTTTTACACGAAAGATACAGTACACGACCTACCTACCTTTTACTTTCCCTTTCTGTTCTCTTATGAATACTTGTATGCCGTATTTTTTTAAGTATAATGCTATATCTAGTAGGTACGAGTATGGTAATCCTAGTATTGAAACAGCTTGCAGCCCTAGTAAAGACCGCCATTTTATGTTACAGAGGTGTGTTTTTTCTGTAGGTATTTCCAGTCCATACTCTTTTCTATGTCTATGGGGAAAACCAAAACAAAAAAAAAAGGTTTTTGTCAACGAAATAGGAAAGAAGTATGAAGGAGGGGCGGGGTGGAACTGTCATGTTCAATATGAGCGCACCATAGACTTAATGCGAGAATGATAGGGATGGCGATTCATTCCAAAAAAGATCGATTTTTAAATCGATTCGAATCGTGACCTGATGAATCGATCCACAAAAAAATCGAGATCTAAAATATCGATTTCCAAAAAATCGATCTTTTTTCCAATTTTCTATTAAGTACAATATAAACAGTCACTTAGTCAAAAAACGAACAAACAACAATTTGTTGTCAACAAACAAATTAATCGAATGATATGATGACGCAATCACAGAACAGATAAAAAAAGTCACTCAGTCATTATAAACGTAACTTTTTTCTATTGAAGAGAAGTGAGGCGAAGGAAACTAAACACACAGCCATCTCGTAAGTTTTTGAGTAATTAACCGGCAGCACTCTTGTAATACGGGCACCTACAACTAATTGTATGGTTAATACAAAAACAAAAAAAATCGAATGTCGATTTTAAAGGGTGATGTATCGATCCAATGAATCGATCCAGTACTACATATCGATTTAAAAAATCGATTTTCTTGGCTCGAAAAATCGATTGTTCGATTAATCGATCTCAGATCGCCATCTCTAGAGAATGATATGTATGAAGTCTATGAAGATAACCGCCCATGGTATATGCTCTGTCGGCGTTCATTTAATATTATTTGGGCATTTTAGTCGATATTCGCTCTGTGTTACAGTGTTACTAAGTTGTTTTACTATGTTTTTAAAGCCGTTGCGATTATGTGTCTACACTCAGCGGGATCCCCTGTCTGGGAGACATAAGAGTGATGCAGAGAATTAGATCTGGATTTGTTCTACTGAATTATGCTGAAAACAGAATTTGTTCCGTTAAAAAAACGGAAATACAAAGTTTTCTAACCGACCTCCAGCCAGCGGGATATTTTCCAAAGTTAAGTCTGAAGAAGTATAAATTGGTATTAACTTTTAGATCTGTATTTATTCTGTTCAACAAAACAAAAAAAATACTTCTGACGTCCTTACTTCAGCTACCATCAAGCTGCAATGAAACCTCCAGTCAGCGGTGGTGACAAGCCTTACCTTATCAGTGGTGCTGATGATTGCGGTACTTACAGAATCCTCGCTAAATTATGGATTTGAGCGTGTCTGGACTATTTCCTCCATGCATGGTTCAAATAATGTAGCCATTGGGTAAGTATTCGCTTAAAATTATTTACTTTGATTTCGAATTTCCTGTGAAACTACTTAGTAAGGTTTTAAATTACGTTACTTATATTCTATTTGATTATAGAGTTTGTGTGGGCATTCAACAGTTCAGGGTATGCCACATTGCAAAATGCAAAATTCCAGTACTATCAAAGTGTTCAAAAACTTCAAGGAACGAAAGAGTTTCAAGCCAGAATTTGGTGCTGAAGGTAATGATAATTATTAATAAAGGTACTAAATGATTTCAAAACTTGTGCTTGCTTGAAATTGTAACACTTAACGTTCTACTTTTCAGGAATTTTCGGTGGCTTTATGCTTGGAGTCAAATCCATCAGTGGCATGGCGTTTTCATTCTATGACTGGGAACATCTCGAGCTTATTAGACGGTATGTACTTATCATATCACTAATTTAAGAGCCACGCTCTTGTCGGTGTAGCATTCTCCATTCTTATCTATCAAAGGCCAATTCTGTCACTTCCTTATACGACTTGACGTTTGCTTTCTCATTAATATGTTCTATGTATCTTCTTGGTCTTTCCCTTCCTCCTACCCCTTCCTCCTTGTTAAGCGTCCAATCATCTTGTCTCTTCTGTCCTCAATAACTCTCAATATTTGCCTCTTTTCCCTTACTCTTACTAGCACTTCCTCAATAGTAATCCCTTCTGTCCAATTTATTATTTCGAACGTCCTCCAACACCAAATGTCAAAGGCCTCAATCTATT
Source organism: Pectinophora gossypiella (assembly GCF_024362695.1). NCBI lineage: Eukaryota > Metazoa > Arthropoda > Insecta > Lepidoptera > Gelechiidae > Pectinophora > Pectinophora gossypiella. The sequence goes on from NC_065433.1 coordinate 16,841,676, forward strand.
TTGTCTATTATATTTAAATGCGCTGGCGACTATAATAATTATCTACTTAAACATTTTCTGTGTTTGTGTGTAGCAAGCAATGAAAGTTATAGTAACTTCCGTTGAAAGGCGAATGAACTTAAAGCAAAAGGCGATGGTCAAAACTCACACCAAGAACTTGTAAGCCCTCGTATAAAACGTGCTGATTAACTGACTGATAGTTTGCACTACAAATGAGGAATTTACCACCATTGCAACACGGGGTTGCGCGAAAGCTCATGTTGCTTACTTAGAGCAAGCGAGTAGATGATCTGTACTTTATAGGTGTAACAATTATAACACTGTTATTTACTAGCTTGGTGTCCGACTACCAAGTAATAACAAAACGAACAATAAAAATCTTTTTATTTTTACTTTGCAAACAGAAACTTAGTCGTACCAATTCAAATCGTATAAAAAAAAACAAAAATGTTTATTATTTCTCTTAGTTAACATTACATTAGGTGAGGCAGCCCCAGAAAGCAATATAATTACTTGTGTTGGGGTTGTCTCGTTCTTACCCAATACATTATCATTGAGAAATTAAAACCCAAGTAGGTATAGCAATACCAATTACGATGGATATTTTACGTTACGATCTTTAAGGGTTTGAGTTTACGTATGCGTGTAACTAACGGTTTTTGTTAAATATTATTGCCTACTAAATCAGTGTGTACGAGAAACGTCCTTTGTAAGGCTTCCGTTACGAATTACCTGAATTACTTTTACGTATTTTACTGCAAATTATGTTCGAATGCAAACAATGCGTAATGAAGGAGCTCGAGCGATGTTCTTTGTTGACATGCCAATGCAGAACCAAAATAACACAGGCCGCCGCTATCACAGGCAATTGCGAACGAATCTTACGTACGTTATAAAAGTATTTTCATTGTAAAATGAACCTAATGTTATTACAACTGAAAAACGTTGTAACTCATAAAAATATAATTATTTACGTAGCTATATTGCTCGGTGAGGTCTGGGTACTTAATTTATCTTGCATTACCCCACTTGTTATGTTATGCTATATTGGTGATCGATTGGATGTGTATTGATTGTGACGTTCGTTTATAATGACATGCTATGGGACCCTTTTAACGATCCAGCGCGTGCCTACGCAGCGTGGTGGAGCATACTCCGTATCGTTCTTCTGGTGGAGATGGCCAGTGAACACTTATATAAAGTTTAATACAGGGTGTTAGTGACATCGTAACGAAAACTTTGAAGGATGATTCAGACCATGATTCCGAGTTGATATCAAGTGGAATTTTGCACGATATTTTTTAAATTATTTTCAATTATATGTTTGCGATGGAAAATTCCACTTGATATTAACTCAGAATCAGCCCCCTTAGTATTCGTTACGATGTCACTAACACCCCGTATAAACTCACGGTCCCCGAGGTCTCCAATAAACTGGCCAGTGGTGCTAATTCCTGTAAATACCATCTAATTTTATTTTAAGTTATATCTGTCCTTTTCTTATCCGCCGAAAAGGAAAGGGACGGGTAATCGACAAGCATAAAATTTATGGAACACACGTCAATTTTAAGCACAAATCTAAACCAACCGTCTAAAAATTTTACGTCAGTCAATAACCCGACACATTAATTTACTCATTCTTCCTAAAATTAAGAGCTGTGAATCATCCGTCCCTTTCCTTTTCGACGGATACGAAAATGACGGATATAACCTAAAATAAAATTAGGCGGTGTCTGCAGGAATCGGGGCCAATGTATTGTTAACATATCAATATTATACGATTTCCTGCGTACTATTTTGGGTAGAAAATAAATTTTAAACGCTAAGCTAGAAATGGAAAATAATTTGTGCTTTTGACTTATTTTCGAATTACGACTTATGTAACAATGCCGACGACGACGTAACTTTGATGACGTCACCGGAACAGTATGTCCATTATTTATTGAACTTTTCGGTATTTGCTGTGTTTGCATGCGTGAAAAGCAATACTACATTTATATTATAGGTATATTTTAATAATAAACCTTAATGGACCAATAACAGTGTTCCATTTTATGGCATTTTGTAAGTAGATATAAATGTTATGCCTACGTGAAATCGAGATAGGCAAAGAGTGCTACTATTGCTGCGCGTTTATGTCAGGCGCTTCGTAACTGTTTAAGTTTTATTCTCAATAGCTTAATTTCTAATCACAACACCTAATTTATAAGGAAAGTTTTTAGTCAAGACATGCTTTCGATTAACATAAGGTTTCGTACAAGTAGTTCAGATACCCATGCCAGCAAAATAAGGTGGAAGTATCTATTATTTATTTTAGGATAAAAAGAGCCGGGTGACTTGATAGAAGATCCATCACTATAAATAAAATATAGTATTAAAAGCCTTTATGCCGTGGAACGGGCTCTAAACGATGTACCTACCTACAATGTACACTGACTCAACATATACATCAACCCGTCCTTTCGAGTGTTACGGTTGTGCTGACTGCGTTGCTAACAGCTTTAGAGACACATTATGCCAGGACTATCGTATCGAATCTCTGAAACTATCGCATTAAAGATCATATTTTTACTTTAATTAGTAAGTTACAAGTGTACTGGATAATAAACATGCTTGCTTTAAATATGCTTGGATAAGAATATTATTGTACCCATCTATATGCAAGTAAAACAATAGAAGAGTGATGTTTTATTAATTTATTTTTATTTCTAATGCGGGTGTGAGTTCCATTTTCGTCTTGATTTATATCTTCTTCTATCGTGTGGGTTGTGAGGTGAATTACCAAGCTCATCAACCCTGGTGTCAGGGTTATTATTGAGCCGTCAAAGGCCCCTGACATGGCTCATGTAACGACTACTTACTTACATGAGTAAGTAGTAACCGGGGCCAACGGCTTAATGTGCCTACTTATATGATTAGGTGTTATACTTTAATTTTGGAAATCGTGTTTCATAATGTCCGTTGTTACCTTCAGCATCGAGATCCAGCCGCGCCACGTGTACTGGTCGGAGAGCGGCAACCTGGTGTGCCTAGCGATTGACGAGACCTACTACGTCCTGAAATACAACGTCGCCGTGGTCAACCGTGCTCGGGACACCAACTCCAATTTTACTGAGGACGGCATCGAGGACGCCTTTGAGGTAATTAGCTAGTTCACACCCAATACCACCCGGTGGCTCACTATCCTAAGACTGAGTAATTTCAACGGTTACTAAATATAACTGGAAATTAAAAAAAACAATATTCAAAATTATTTATTTGCTCATAAAACATGGTACTTACAATAAAGGTTTTACAATAAATGTGAGAATCTTATGTTTTGCCGCAATTTGGCATGCAAAAATTATTTACCAAGCTAACACAAAATAATAGTCAATATAATCAAATTAAAATAGATACAATACATTGGTTTTATTAATATTAAAAACTAGCGGACCCGACAGACTTCGTCCAGTCAAAAAGATTTGTAATGTTTGTAAATTTGCAGTTTTTTGTTCCTACTTATGGTTAGACAACGTTTGTATGGGAAAAGAAAAGGGCTGTTTTTAGAACTTTTCCGGCAAATATACGATTTTTTCTCACCGTAAAAACCATAATGGACTTCTAAGAACATTTAAAAAAAAAAGAATTGGCCAAATTGGTCCAGGCGTTGTTGAGTTATACGCTTACCAACACATTTTGCGATTCATTTTTATATTAAAAATATTCAATTTAAACCTGTTTTGTTTCATTTATGCCCAGAATGTAAACAAACGACAAAATCACTGAAATCTCGCAATCTATTTACTTTTTCGCGACTAACCTGACATATATAGCTATAAAATAAACAATATTTTACGGGCACACGCAAAAACTGAATAATTCACAAAATTACACCAAATTAATAATTTTTTTCGGAACACTAGAAAAGTGAGGTTATCTGTCAAGCTATTTTTTAAAAATTTTATCGTATTCGTAGCGCTTTCAATGCATTTAGCTCATAGTTCATTTCACAAAATTGAGTGAGTCATTCATTATATTCAGATTGGTGTTGTGGATAATAAAATAGGACTGACATGTTAGGTAGACTTTTAAACAGATTTTATAAGGCGCGGGGCGTCTACTTTTTTTTCTCAAATCAGAACACAATGAAGAACGTATGGATTGGAACGCTAATTATATCATTTGATTTGATCCCGATATACGCCTTCTTCATGAAATTGCATTTTTAGTAGAAAAATAACGGGCTTCTTATTAAATGTAGATAATGGACATGTAAAAGTAAAATAACTTTCGTAATTATAATTAAATTTATTATAGGTCCCGGCAAACTTCTTGACCATCGACCTTGACTGCGCACAACCGAATTTTAGATCTCTTTGGTGGTGCGGTACGAGGCGCGGGGGCGGGTGAGTTCCGCATCGACCGGCTATTGGTGGATCAGTCGATACTTCCCCCGCGCACTCTGTCTTCGTCCCTTTGACTCCCGAATACACTTGCGTGCAGTGAAACTGTCACGTTTTTGTTATTGCTCTTTTGTTAGTTTTTTTTGTTATTGCTCATTTGTTTAAGTTTAAGAATTAGTTACTAGCACGAGGTCTATGTCTACAGATCCAAAATCTACACTAGCTAACTAAGCACTAGCTCTGGTATTGCTGATTTCAACCTCATGGAAGGAATATCATACTTACCTAACGATTAGTTTTTTATTAAATATAATAATATGATATAAGTTTTAATAAACTATAATAATATATCTAAGTTTAATTTTATTTACATATTTAAATAATATAATAATTGTTTTTTTAATGAAATTAAGAAAATAATCAAAAGTTCATTTTATTTGCACGGAAGTGTACGTGCGCGAACTTTCCCCCACTACGACACTCGATGCTCAAGAAGTTTGCCGGGAGTTATACACTTTGTTTATCGGATTACAATTGAAAATCTAATTTTGAATTTGGAATTTTCGTGTACCATTGTAAAGACCAAACTGCCAGTTATAAAATTATGCTATTTTTTTATTGAATTAATTCTCTTTTTTGTTTAATGACCACAAGAACGAAAATTCAGAAATGTTTCGACTTCTTTGATGAGAAGTGTACTTAATTTTCTTTATCGGAGTCATCATCAAAAGACTGAATGCGAAGATGAGTCTTCAGATATATGAACTATAAATTTAGGCGTAACGCCATCGGTCGCGTCATCGATCAGCCCTTCCAATCGTTTCATTATCTCTTCTTCTTTTAAAACGTGGTTTACACACGCCGTCCATTGCTCCTTGCCAATTCGCGCCATGCTTTCACTCAGCAATTTTTGTACTTTTGCCATTTTAAAACTTTTATTGTTTCGGGCAATATAAGATTTCATTTGTGCCTAAATCAACTCGATCGGGTTTAGCTCGCAGTGATTGGGAGGAAGACGCAAAACGATAATATCTTTCTTGGCTGCCATTTCATCGACATGTTTCTGTTGATATCTCTTTTTATTTATTTTTTGTAATAATTGTGCTTTTATTTCGTTTTCTTCGAAATCAATATTTTTGCTTTGCAACCAGTTCTGTATATCGGTCTTCCTCCAGCTCATGTTTCGCAGAAGATCTACTTTCCTTGAGTGGTATGACGCGTTGTCCATGACGATTACAGATCCAGGCTCTATTTTTTCTAAAATTTCTTGAAACCTTTTTAAATAAAAAATACATGTTTATTATCACTCAATATGACAAGTATTATTGTAGGTAAAAAAAATAAACAGAATTTTGACTAAGATAAGGATCCAGAAATTCTATAGGTCTACAATACACTAACCGATTACAGGAAAACTTAACAATGCATTTTATATCCCTACGGCTTTTGTAAGCGCAGGTGTTTTATGACCTTGTTTACGTCAAGTTTCGGCATCGTTTGTAACTGTTATTGTTATAATGGGCTCAACTTTTATTGCAGGTATACGTATTAGCGCGGCTGCTATTCGTTGGGCTACCTTGTGGTGGGTGCGTGGAGCCTTGGTGCATCCGCGATAGTTCGCAGGATGACCTTGCTGACCACACAGCACACAGCTAGGGGGTTCTACCTCGTTTTTGCCTCTAAGGCAATCCGAGGTAGCGTGATCACCTAGGCACTTTACGCACCTAGGCTTGGCATGGCAATGCCTACTAGAATACCCGTAAAGTTGGCATCTATGACACTGCGTTGGGGGGCCTCCCTTATGGGGAGTTTCGACTTTAAGGCCAGATAGACCGCAACAAGTCTTCAGGTTGAAGATCTTCTTGCCCTCATCCGTCCTTTCTAATATGACTGTGACCATGTCGTACGAGACCTGGCCACGACCGCGATGCATACGGTGCACGTCGAGCACCGGAAAACCGTTTTGAACAAGGTCCTCCTTAACAAGAGTGATTTCCCACTCCTTAGCCCTTTAGGATGATACGGAGGATACGTTCCTCCGGGAGGGCGCACATTGGGTCGAAAGTGCTATTGCAGGGACTTACGATTCAACTTTCGTTTATCACATATTTGATTATGCCAATTGATAGAGCTAATCAAACACAATAAATGTTACGTCATGTCTTTTTTTCCTAAACTTTATACTTTGGTCAGAAAAAAACATTTTCTGTTTTTTTTTGTATGAAACGTATCAAAGACAGTTAAATTTCTGCCAAGTCCATACCGATCCAGCCGCGAGACTTTATTTTCTGTAATCTTTGTCTAGTTGACTACTCAAATGCAAAATCAGCATCTCACTTATTTATTTATTTATTTAGTTTTATTAATTTATTATAAGCTTAGTTCTATGTTAAATACTATACAGAAATACATTACAATACAAGTTACAAGATAAAAATTAACAAAAATATTTTTTGAAGTAACACCTACCAAGAACCTATAATTAATTAATCACCTTTACTAATGTTTTCTCGTTTAATCCTTTTAAAAATAATAATGACTTTCTATTAGGTAGAACCTAATAGATAGTTCAGTTCAGTTGTTTGCCATAGTTCGTGATAAGACATTCTTCTAACTGTTATTCATTAGTTAATGAGGGTAGTTTGGGTTAGTATGAAATCTATTGCGACATTTTAATTATTACTAGTGTTCGCTTATCCATTCTGCTACGTACATATCGTGTGATTATAATTATTATCTGCTCTAATATGGAGAGTATTGTTAACAATTTAGATTTGTTCATGAACTTAAGAGAACAGCTAAAATCGCTGTCAGATAGCACAAAACTTTTCAACTATCTGCAACAAAAATTTAATGTGCCGAAAGTGAATAGTGCTTTGCTTTGCTATAAAGTTTTGCCAGAAGTTTTGTTCAAACATAACTGCAAAATGGGAAAAATCTAGTCGCACTTTAGCACAATTCATAAGAAGGAATGGTAATTGGTTAGAGAGTGCGATAAATTGGCCTGAAGGAATTCTCTCAGAAGATGCAACCTTTGAACATGAAGAATATGGAACCAGTGATGCTGATAATATAGAAAATCTACCGTCAACAAATGAAGCTTCTACGTCTACATTTAATCCCCGAAAACCGTTTGACGATTTGGGCAGCAAACAAAAACGAAGACGCGTAGAACACATCAGCAAATCATTATCGCCAGAAGAATTGAGTGCAGCCACAATATGTAATTTAAGATCATCGGGAAATGAAGAAATTGCAAAAATAATGAAACATTTACTGGATAATCCTGAAGATTTGGGAAAAGTGAAGAATTGTTTAAGTGAAGATAAAGGACAAGCTACAAACACATATACGTACTGATTACTGATGTAGTTAAGCAAGGAGTAGGGACTTCTAATGATGGAAATACTGCCAGGAGATTATTCAGAGACGCAGAAACGACAGCGCGCATCACTGGTGTAAATAAAACACCAATAGAATTTTTTTTCGTCATTTTGCAGACAGTTGCTTCTGGAGAGCGAGTGGACTGTTCAAAATTTTCTCAGTACTGTAATAACACTGCAAAGATGTCTGTGGAACTTTATCCATGATATTACATGCCATCGAGCGCACACAAGCTATTGATCCATGGAGCAGATATAATTAAACATTTTGATGCTATGCCCATAGGAAAACTATCTGAAGAAGCAGCAGAAGCTCGTAACAAGGACTTCCGGAAATACAGAGAGAACCATTCCAGAAAAATAAGTAGGACAGCCACAAATGAAGACATTTTGCATAATCTTCTATTGTCTTCTTATCCAGTGATAACGAGTCTTAGACCTCGAATGACAAATCAAAAGGGAATGGTTCTTTCTTCCGAAGCCAGAGAGCTTTTGCTGCATTATCCGCTTGAATCTGATATAGAATTTATAGACATAAGTAATTTACAAGATAGTTCTAGTGAATAGTATATTAAAATAATGGATAACTTTTTTTTTGTATTTATTATCTTTTGTCTTTTACAAGTTAAGTAGTATATTTTTGTTTATCTCTAAGATTATAATTATTATTTTGTTAAAACTTATGTAGGTAACCAAATAATAACAGTTGTAAAAGTGTATTGTCACAATTTATGGCGAGCAATAGTGATATATAGAAGTTAATTAATTTTGAGAAATTTTATAACGAAGAAACATAAGTAAAGGTTATTAATTAATTATAATGTTCTGGGTAGGTACCTGCAAAATAAATTTTTGTTCATTTTAACTTTGTCACTTGTGTTGTAATGTATTTCTGTATAGTATTTAACATAGAACTAAGCTTATAATAATCCATACTAATATTATAAATGCGAAAGTAACTCTGTCTGTCTGTCTGTCTGTCTGTTACTCTTTCACGCCTAAACGGCTCAACGGATTTTGATGAAATTTGGTATGGTGATAGATGATAACCTAGAAATGGTCATAGGCTATAAATAATCACGCCATCGTTCTTAGGGGGTAGGCAGTTGGCAGATAACTAAATTGATTTAGTGATTTGTAGTCGTTTTTGTTGGGACTTTTGCTCTTTCACGTCTAAACGGCTGAACGGATTTTAATGAAATTTAGTAAGGTAATAGTTGGTTATCTAAAAACGGTTGTACGATCAAATTGATCACGTCATCGTACTTAGGGGGTAGGAAGTAGGCAGAAAACTGAATTGAGTTAGTGATTTTTTTATGGTTTTTGCTGGGAGTTTTGTCTATCATGCCTAAACGGCTCAACGGATTTTGATGAAATTTAGTTAGCTGATAGATAGTAATCTAGAAAAGGATATGGCCTATTAATATTTATGCTATCGTACTTAAGGCGTAGGCAGTAGACAGAAAACTAGGTTAGTGATTTTTAATTGTTTGTTTTAAAAGTTTGCCTCATTCACGCCTTAACGTCTGAACGGAATTTTATAAGACTTGGTTAATTTAAAGATAGGATCTTAGGCACGGACACAGGCTACTTTTTATGGCGGGAAAATACCTCATTCCCGCGGAAATCTAGATTTCGTGATCGTGTCAAGAAGCGCATGACGCCATAGCTACTGGAATGATTTCGATGTTTTTTTTTTAAACTGAGTGACCTCAAGTTAGTATTTGATCACTTTTCTAACTTAGAGGGTAGGTAGGCGCCATAATTTAGGGAATTTATGATAAAATTTTGATGCAACTGTCTTTATTAAACAGTTATATCTCATTCCTACAGGAACCTACACATAGCTATAGCTAGCTATCTATTAACATTAAAACTCTTTCTAGAATCACATTACGCCAATTAATTGATCTGATTTGTATAAGTTTTATTATTCAACTGACTGTTACATTACATACAGATAAAATCTAATTACTTACACCACATAATTAATATAGTACTACATGACAACGTATACTACAAGCGTAGCTAACGCTTTAAACTTGAGGAGGTAATTCGATAGACATTTATACGAACTTTAAGCCCAGTAATCAATCATAGTAATAAGGTAATACTCATTTTAGACAAAGAAACGGATAGGTAATCAGTTCGTCAACGAAATTATAACACCTACACTTAGTTTGTTTACTATTTAACGAGGGAAAATAATCCTTACTAATATTATAAATGCGAAAGTAACTCTGTCTGTCTGTCTGTCTGTTACGCTTTCCCGCTTAAACCTCTCAACCGATTTTGATTAAATTTGGCACAGACAATCTTTAGACCCTGAGAAAGAAAATAGGATACCTTTTATTGCGAAAAGAAGGGACGAAGAGATTGAAATAGGGGTTGAAAGTTTGTATGGGATATTTTAATTTTAAAATATAAATCCATGAAACTTTATATTTAAGCACTTGATAAAAAATAATTAAACATTTGTTCTAGCGTTGCTGAAATTTCGACCAGTGAGGGGGTGAAATGAGGGTTGAAAGTTTGTATGGGAGTTCGTCATTTTTGGGGATAAAACCACGAAACTTTATATTTAGGAACTTGATAAGAAATAAAAAAACAATTTGTTAAAGCGTTTTTGAAAATTCGATCTTTGAGGGGATGAAATAGGTGTTGAAATTTTTATGAGGTTCGTCATTTTTCAAGATAAAAATATTAAATTTTGTGTTTAGGGACTAAATAACAAACAAAAAATCGTTTGTTCAAGCATTTTGAAATTTTTACCAGTATGGGGGTGAAATACGGGTTGAATGTTTGTATGGGTATTCGTCATTTTTGAAGATAAAACCATGAAACTTGGTACGTAGGTCTCTTAGGATGTGCAGAGTTTTTCAACAAACGGATTTTCCGAAATTCGAACGGAACGGAACGGATTCGGAACGGGAACTACGAAGCCAAACTTTTTGTATACAAAATATTAACCACTGAACCTAGGAACATGATATTTAGTAGTTTTGGGTGTATCAAGTTAAAAAAAATTGGCTTTTGTAGATAAAGTTCCTTTTAACGAATACTCTGCATCGCCGCCACTGCCGTCGGTCGTCGTTCGTCGTCGCGCACATTCGCCGAAGTGTGGCGGCAGTCAACGGCGCTGTCTTGTGGTGGGGGAGCGCACGTGGTGTATACGTGGCCTGCTCGCGAGTGTCGAGTCCAAACAATTTCTACATTTTAACAAATAATAACAAAATAGCAAACGTTGTGTACAAAAAAGTTTTAAATTAGGTCATTTTAAAATATTTTTGTACACAACGTGACGCTGACCCCTGTAAGTGTCTTGGACATAAGGGACCGATAAATATTCCTAGGTAATTTCTGCCACTCAATGGAATACATAGGTACTTTATAACGACTGTAAACAGATAGTTTTTATTTTTTTTAAATATACCTACTTACTCTCTTTTAATCACATGCTATACCGTTCCTTTTATATAATCCTTAATATTCAAATTAAAAGTACGCAGACGAAGTCGCGGGTACCAGCTAGTAAAACATAAAACTAAATTTTGAAATGTTGAATTTTTTGTCCTTTTCTGATCCATTTCTTACAAAGAATTGCAACTTTAGGCAGATGCTGATTTTGCATTTGAGTAGTCAACTAGACAAAGATTACAGAAAATAAGGTCTCGCGCCTGGATCGGTATGGACTTGGCAGAAATTAAACCGTCTTTGATACGTTTCATACAAAAAAAAAAACAGAAAATGTTTTTTCTGACTAAAGTATAAAGTTTAGGAAAAAATGACATGACATAACATTTATTGTGTTTGATTAGTTCTATCGATTGGCATAATCAAATATGTGATAAACGAAAGTTGAATCGTAAGTCCCTGCAATAGCACTTTCGACCCAATGTGGGGCGTAAGTATGGAATTGTATTCCTCTACATTTCAAAATTGTAGTGAGCTTTCTATGCTCAGAAGATGACGGGACTTTTTGATCCCATCTTGGGTCGTGCGGGCGCTGATGATTACGATGTTCTCCTCTTTCGCCCGAAGGGAGACTTCGTTCCACCTATTTTTGTCCCTCATATACAAGGGCGGAGGAGTGGGACCTTTTTGTCCTTCAGTGCCGCTGATGGCACTTTTACAATTGAGGGCCTTAGAAGGGCTGGGAGGGGCCTTACGGGCCTCGGGGATGGAAGAGGGGATCGACGTTCCCGAGGACGTCTTCTGGACCTTAGCAGGCTCAGATTCGCGGTGACGGCGGGCTCGTTTTCCCTTACGGCCCTCCACGAGCGTGAATATGTCCTCCGAAGAGGACGACTCCACACACTCCGACGACGAATCGGACTCGGCAACGTCCATAAGAACATCGCACGATTCCTCATCGTCACCGACGAGGAGGGAAGCAGCGAAAGGGGAAGACGCGCGATTGGGACAAAGCAAGAGATGCGGCGTGGTGGGCAGACGCAGTAGGCCGGGCAGTGCCGGGAAGCGACGCGAGAGACGCGGCGGGGCCGGGGGTCGCGGGGAGACAGGGTGACGACGCGCGGTCGGCACGAGGACTATTAACGCGGGGCGCGGAAGGCAAGGTTAACGCCGCAACTTGCGGTACTAATTTCTCAGTGTAAAGCGCGCTGCTTTTATCCGCTAGGATATGCGTCAAAATGATTTTACCGATTTCGGCCCACAGCTCGGAGCTGTCGGCCTTTTTTAAGGGACGGCCAATCTGCTATATAATAATTACTACCGCTTCGCAAAAGCGTTCCTCAGAGAATAAGCGGCGCAATAAACTCTTGAGGCGATCGCTCGCTAACTTTCGCAACTCGAGTGGGATTGCGGGTGTGTGAGAGTGAGTTTTGCCTCTTTGCTTGGGGTTAACAGAGAGAATGTGTGCTTATGATGTGCCCTAAGTATCCCTTTGCCGATCTTATTGTGCAAGAGGGTTCCTATGCTCTAAGTGCGGAGGGTTTTTACACCCCGAAACACGAAGAGAAAAATATAAGGGGTAGATATTGGTCACTCTACCCCGGGTGACAGCTAGGGTCGACTAGGGTAGACCCCAAGGCCGGTGGTTCTAGCCCCGTCCGGGTAATATGCCTGCCTCAAAGTGAGGCAAGCGGACGCCCCAGGGCCACGTCCCACTCAGCTTAGTTAACACCGCAAGGTATCCACTGAGGACCACGAAACTGGTTTTAAATTAAAATCGATGCAAATGTAAAATAACAGTCGTTATTTTATCCTTGAAACTTAGATAAGCCAGCAAGTTCTGAAAAGAACTATTGTTGACTCAATGAATGGCGGCAGGGTCACGCCAGCAGGTAGCCGGCAGACAATGGCGGCACGGGGCGCGGGGCGCGCGGCGGGGGGCTGCGAGGCGCAGCGCGGGGGGCTGCGGGACGCAGCTTGGGACCTCTGAACAAACGACCGTTCGGGACGGCCGCTCGATGCAGAGATTCGCACGAAGGGTTCCGTACCATTAACTAGGTAAATAACAATAGGGACACAAATTTAATATTGTGATATCGAGCAAAAATAAGCAAAACATATTTATTTTATTTTTTATTATTAAAGTAAAAGCACAACTGAGTATATGTTGCCATTACTGACGGGGGGTGAGGGAAACCTAGCTCAGCCGCTGGTAGGAAGCAGAGAGTTGCCGTTCCATACGTAGTATTATTCCATATTCTGTGACGCTGTGTTGTTTTGTCAGGCTGTACCTGAACGACAAGGAGCTGAACATAGTGTCGTATTCGCTGCTGCTATCGGTGCGGCTTGTTGGCACGAAACGAAAATAGGTAGATACACTTTGTTTATGGAATACTCCGATATAATAACACTGTCGCGAATGTTTTCCTACTAACTTATTGCGATCATTAACCACAAAATACCACTTTGTATTAATTATTTAGATTATTCAATGAAGAAAGCAACTGTCCCGTTCCCGCCAAAAAGCCTTATTCATAGACATATAAAAGAGTTATTATCAGCATCAGCAGCGTAAAGCCAAACCAAACCCAAAGTCCCGAGCAGAACTTAAATACAGACATGTCCGAGTCGGAGTATCGTTGTAATCTAATCAAAATCGATCCGTCGTTTTGCTCTATAAACGCTTCAAACTACATCAAGTGACGAGACATCGTAACTTCGTAGCTACGTTTCTATTTCTAGTGCGTGGAGACTCGTGTCCCAGGACAGAAATCGAGACTGTACATCAAAATAAAAACACGTATCTTTACTTAGCGACTCCTTTAATTCTAGGTGGTTATTGACAAAAATGAAAAGACGAAACCATAGTGGTAGAAAAGAAAACTAGGTCAAGATTTTTTGGTAGAAAGCCGTAAAAGAAATTAATCAAATATGTCGATCACATGAATTTTATACATCGTGCCGATTCTGGCAAATTTTTCACAAAATGGAAATTTACCCATTGTCCATCTTATACTCGTCTCTATTTTGTCTATGACTATGATGACTACCTAAAACCGATTATAACTACAAACATCAATACAATAATATAGCAACACTGGCCCATATCCTACTACCCCTACCCCTACTTACGCCTACCTGTATAAAATGGCGTCAGCCGAGTTTTTGTCTACAGACGTCGACGAGAACGCAGTCAGTGCTATCGTTGGTGCTTCGCCCGCGACGAGAAGAAGCAACCGGTTTAGCGTTGGTTCTCTTGAAAACCAGTTAGTTACATCGGTCTCTTCCGTATCGTCACAAAACAATATAGTGAATGTAATTCCGAGTCATCTTGGCAATATAACGTCTAGTGGAAATTCTATTATTGGTGTACAAAAATACAACACGGACCAAATTAGCAGTGTAATAGAGAGTGCAAACTTTCAGTCTTCAAACAGTGGAGCGACCAATGTATCGTATAATGTGCCAGGGTCTGTGCAATCTGCAATTTCGCAAAGTTTAAGTGGAAATCTTGGCAATTCTAACGAACAACTTAAAGTTATATACTCGCAGACTCAAAATTTATCTAACCCAAACTGTGTGACATTTCCCACTCAGTGTATAGGCAACGGCTGTATTGGTTTAACATCACAGAACCAAATAGTAGTACCACAATCGACAAACAAATTAATTACCATGCAACCGCCTTTAGTGATAAAACAAGGCACGACATTTGGTCAAGTTGGTATGCAGCCTGGGATGGTAACAGTGCCAATGACAGTGAACTCTAGTATGCAAACCTCTATACCCAATGTTATGACTCTCAATAAGCCAGGAGGTCAGAATGTGGTGGTGACCACACAGAATCTGGGCTCGGCACAACCTACTATAATTCCCAATGTCCAAATATTGAATATGCGCCCTGGTGCTCCACCAGTGGGTGCACAGAAATCTGTGGCTACAGTTTCCCCTAGAATGGTCATTGGAACACCTCAAGTGGTTGGAGCCCGACCTACTAAACCAGGAGTAAGTTGCTCTTTTGTTATTCTCTGTACAGGCACCATTCAGCACATCTCATCTACTTCTTTGATACATCACTTAACTATAGTTGTGTACTAGTACTTGTTTGAAGGCTCATATACATGATTTTGTTCAAGTTTTTACTTTATTGGAAATGTTCATGAACATAATAAAAGAAATAAATAAGTCTAAAATTGTAATTTTGTTATGTAGGTATGTGATTACTAATGTAATGAGCATAATTACTAAAGTGAGCCCTCAAATTACATGATTACTAATGCTGGTGTGTATAAAAAAATCTATGCAACAAAGTACCTAATCAGCAGTGATATATCCATACATTTATGTATCGAAACTTTATAGTTAAGCACACGCATAAAAGTGTAACAACTTTAATGTTACACTTTTACACGCTCGGGCATTTCTTTATAAATTCCCCTTCTGGTGTCATTGCTACTGTTCAGAATTATTGTAGAAATATTTTTTCCAATAACTTTCTTCGCCTTTCGTCTTTCTTTTTTTTTTCTTTCTCACAAACTCATGTTTGTGAGAGTACAATATTATTTAGGTTTTCAACCATTCTGCCACAAATAACTTACACAAGTAGTAAAAATATTTCTACAGTGCTTCTGAGGAATGTTATAAACATTGGAATGGAAAATCATGACACCTACCTACCATCCTACCTTTTAAGTAAATGCATTTTTTTGATTTTAATTAAAACTATCATGGCCCCTCCATGTGAACTAACTACCCAGCAGTGTTGAAATCTTGTTGCACACATTTAACACAATATTGCATTTTGTTGAATATTTCATGTTGTATGTCTGGCTTATTTTTAACCAACCTCCACTATGTGTGTATCTAACAAATGACCTGCTTTATAACGATTGGATTCTGAGATTTTTTTGAATTAAAACAAGTATTCACAAATTAAACTGTGTGAGTTTAGTTAAATTGAAACTAGGCGTTCATTTTTAGATAACGCTGCAAACTCTTCAGACTCTACAACCAGGGCAGCCGGGTCATTTGTTGTTAAAGACTGAGAATGGTCAATACCAACTCCTGAGGGTGGGCCCCGCGCCTGCGGCCAACACGCTCACGGCGCCACAGGCTCAGACCATCCGGCTGTCGACCGTGCCGGCAGTAAGTAGGCACCACGCCGCTGCTCACCCGCAGACCCTGAAATTGGACAACCGACACGCCTGATCTACACTATATTCACATTTACAAAGCTTCTATTGACACATAGTAGCATATTTCGTTTGTCCAGTTTCAAGTGGTCAATCATGCATGTAAAAATGGTGGAGGTGCATGTTGTATTAACAAGGTAAGATTCTAATGTAACAGTCCAACCTCTTTGTTACTAATTTATTCGTAGATTAGACGGTGAAACTAACTGATAAATTAAATTCACACATTCAAGAATTTTTAAGGGACTCTTAAAAGGAAAATTGGAACGATTAGCATTCTTATGTAGTGCAAAAGGCGCACGGCTCCAAGTGATTTTCAAAATTGAGAAGTTTTATTTAATATATTCTAACATTCCCTTTAATTATTGTAATACATATTAGTATTAAACTAATCTTTTGAAGTAAAACATTCTCAAATAAAGAGCGTCATTGGCGAAGTTTGAAGTAAAATTTTATTACAGATTTTTGATTAAGCACTCCATTTATAGTTGTAAGCATGCGCAATTGTCAAAGGAGATTGCCTTGAGTACCTACATGTTTGTGGTGTTTGACACAGCACCCGGGCGTGGCCACGGTGTCGACGAGCGTGGCGGCTCCGGGGCAGATGCAGCAGCAGATGCCGCCGGGGCCCATCGCCGCGCCCGTGATCGCTGCCTCCGGATCTGGCACTCCTCCGCCGCAAGCGCCGACGGTTACTACCCAAGTAAGTACGCATATCATTATTCAAATGCTTTCACCAATTTAAAGTACAAAATGGGAAATAACTGTAGTTGGTTGAATTTGGCTCAGCTTAGCGAGAATGGGAACACATTCTCTTTTTTTATAATCCACGTTCTTAAATGTAGCAACTTCGATTATCATCATCTAGGATCATCCATGTCTGATGTTCTAAAAGTATGACTAAATATTAACATGAAGGAGACCTTCAGAATACAGTTCAGCCTAATAATTATTGCTCTTTCCCTACAGAAACCATCAGACAATACGAAAGAGAAATGCAGAAACTTTTTGGCCAACCTGTTGGACTTATCTAGCAAGGAACCGAAGTCGGTAGAGAGGAATGTACGGAATCTCATACAAGAGCTGATCGACGCTCAGGTAGAGCCCGAGGAGTTTTGTGACAGACTTGAACTTTTGCTGAACGCCAGTCCGCAGCCCTGTCTCATCGACTTCTTGAAGGTTGGCAACAATACAATTAACATAGAACTTTTAATATGTTAGATTATAATATAAATTCATATCGATTTTCCTATTTCAGAAAAGTTTGCCTCTACTCCGACAATCTCTTGTCACCAAAGAGCTAGTCATCGAAGGTATCAATCCACCTTCTCCGCATATTGCTTTTTCTACAGTACCTATACCTTCGCAGCCTATCTTGTCAACTGCGAATGTGCAAATGGTAAGTACATAATTGTTTATCATAACTTACTATAAAGCGAATGTAATACTGTAATGTGCCACGGACACACCGCTTCACGTAATGTTGTTCATTATTAGCGTAAATTGACTAACACATAATTTGTTTCACTAAATCCTATATACCTGTAAGCTTTTTAGAATGTCAGTTTCGAATACAAGCTTATACAATATGAAAATAAACATGGTCAGTACCATAAAAGCTTCAAACGTTATAAGTTCGAAACAATAAAGAATGAATTCGATATACCATTTTTTTAGATGGCACATTTTTTACAGTAGGTACGCGCCGCCGCACTAATTACTAACACTGCAGTTTCCTACACCTAAATGACGTGCATTCGTAGTATAACTACTTCTACTAGGTGCATATAGTATATTGCATGAGCTTTTACTGTAACGTGCTGTTGTCTACAGTATTCAATTTGTTTAATTAACTCTGAATAACGTGTAAATAAATTATTGTAGTTGTCAAATAAGGTACTTTTTTACAGTAATCTTTGTTTTGATTTTCCTAACTTATAGTTAGAACAATTTCCATTATGATAAACTGCATCACCACATAACGAACACACCATATTTCTAATTGTCTATCTATACCGCTCTATGAAATATGCATTCAAATCTTAAATAAGAACGTAACGTAATGATTGCATGTTAGACGGAACTTTTGCACGATTGTTATATGCAAGTTACCTACTTATTTTTTGTTTTAGGACCTGTCTTTTGTATTTTATTTTATTACGATAAGCAACCTACGATTTAAAAAGAAAGTCTCTCTCTTATCCTAAATTGCGACAGACACATTGATATAATGGGAAATACAGTTGGTTTACAGTAAATAACCTAGTTTTAAATGCTAAGAAAACGAAGTGTATTAAATTTGTTCTACCAAACGTAAAGAAAGTAAATAATAACATTAAAATTAACGACGAGAAACTAGATTTTGTTGAACACACAGTTTTCTTAGGAATTACTGTAGATTCAAAACTTCAATGGGGCCCACATATTGTATCACTAGCGGGCAAGCTTAAGTTCAGCAGCATATGCCGTCAGAAGGATCCGACAACTCACAGATGTACCCACTGCTAGACTTGTCTACTTCAGCTACTTCCACAGCATAATGTCTTACGGTATTTTGCTGTGGGGTCGAGCCGCTGATGTAGAAACTATTTTCATCATTCAAAAAAGAGCAGTTCGCGCTATTTATAAGCTGCGTTGTCGGGACTCTTTGAGGGAGCTGTTTAAAGAAATAAATATACTGACGGTCGCAAGTCAATATATATGTGAAAACATTATGTATGTACGTAAAAATTTATCTCTCCTTCCGAGAAACTGTGAAAGGCATACTTACAATACAAGAAATAAACATAAAATTGCTATTCAAAATTCTAGATTAAGTAAAAAAAAATCATCTTTTTTGGGGTTATGTATACGTTTTTACAATAAAATACCAGATAATATTTTAAATTTGTCAGAAAATAAATTTAAAGCTCGTGTGAAGCTTACTTTATGTAAAAAAGCTTATTATAAGATTAATGACTACCTAAATGATATAAATATCTGGTATTGAATGTGTTCCTCTAGTTATTAAATAACTTGTAATGTATATCCTCATTGGTTTTTAAAAGATGTGTTGCTGTTGCAGTTTCTTATCATTTCTTCTAAATGACGTAAATTCAAAAATGTTACATTGACCTTCAACAAGTTTATCCATGATAATTACGTTGAATAAATGATTCTGATTTCTGAATACACATATTGTTATTTTTGCAGCAGCAGCAACAGCAGCAGAAGCCATCGAACAAATCTGGGAGTACAATCGCTGTTCTTCAGAACATCCCGGTACATACCAAGATAAACGTAAACAAAGTGAGCACCGGTAAATCTATGACAGTAAACAGCAAGGCTAACTACACGCGGCCGTCGGTTCCCTCTGCGGCGCTCTCCACTGTCTTAACTCCGGGGAAATCTTTATTGAAAGAAAAGGAGAAGAAGACTGCGATGCAGTACTCGTCGCAGCCGTACGTAGACGACAAGATGGCAGGCGACGACGACATCAACGACGTTGCCGCTATGGGCGGCGTTAACTTGGCCGAAGAAACGCAACGAATTCTTGGCTCGACTGAGCTGATAGGCACTCAAATCAGGTATGGTAATTGACATTCAGATACAATATTGTTGATTTGTTAGGAACATATTATAATGCTCATTTGCCTGTGTTTAGATCATGTAAGGACGAGTACCTCGTGCCGATGGGCATAATGCAGAGTCGGTTAAGGGCCTCGACGGCCAGGCATGAGCTGGAAGAGCCATCGCCAGAGGTAGCGGGCCTGGTGAGCCACGCCGTTCACGAGCGACTCAAGAACCTCATCGAGAAACTCGCCGTCATCGCGCAACACAGGATCGATCTCATCATCAAGGTAAGTGCTCTGAGCTGGCTATCGCGAAATAAACTGAATTTCCTTGCAAACAGAGTTAACGTTATATTCGTAGCTAAAAAATAAACCCTCAATGCATTTTTATTGCAATTCTGATAAATAAACTTAATCTGAATGAATAACATAAACTATTGCATGTAATATTTTTATTATATGTGGTGTGTTCTACTAAAGCAAATCATCATGCAGGAACGTCAGGTAATAAATATTTCAGAATTTTCTCTGCACTTTTACATTACGTGTTGTGAGAATTAGTAGAGTAGTAAATAGTAATTTTACGTTACATTATGTTATACAGTTTGCGTATTTTAAGGCCTTTTTTGCTATTGCTCTGGTGCCTTGTGATTGTTATACTGTTTGTGCACTGCAAAAGTTTAATTATAACATGAAAACATGTCCTTATGAGACTCGCTCAAAGCTTTGATATTTTTACTTTTTTAAATATACTACTGCCTCTTGCCAAAGAAGCTAGCGTAAAAGTAAAATTAGGTTCGAAAGCCATTCGCCGCACTTTTACCATTTATATTGAAATGACACTGTTTCCTTACCAAAGCTTAATGCACAAAAAAATAAGTTTTAATTGATATGGTATGTATGTATGATAAAGAGGACGCCTCTACGAAGCTAAGACTAGCCATGTATAACTAGCCACCGTCCAAATTAAAGCAAAGTGCAAAGTGGTTTATTGACTGCCGGATAAGTTGGATTGATACCTAAATATATTTTAGTAATACATGGTATAAGATGAAGTTTCTCCCCTCTATATAAGCGTAACATAGTTGCAATACAGAAGCTAATTTGTTTCGTTTATTTGAATTATTTAGGCATGTTGACGTTGTCGTATACTTACAGCGAATTAGTTGCAACTTGCAATTGTTAAATGTTATTTTAACTTATACTTGGAAAACAAACAAATAAATACTTAGGATAGTTAGAGCTTGTGTGCGTCAAGCTAGCGGCCTAAAAAAAAAATGGGCACGAAAAAATAATTTTACCATACCAAAAATTAGTACTCTTATTGAAAAAAATAGTACACAAAAAAAATAGAAGAATAAAAAAAAGAAGAAGAATAAGAAGAAGTATAGAATTTTTGGTATGGTAAAATTATTTTTCGTGCCCATTTTTTTTTTGAGGCCGCTAGCTTGACGCACACTTAGAGCTTTTGTACTTATGCGAACACGCACTGAAGCAACCTCCGGTTGATTGAAGGAAGGCCTGTCCCAGCAGTAGGTCGTCTTTATGTATATTTTTATAATGAATCCTTAATGCATAAAGATAATCACTAAGATACAAATAAGTACTATACTCTGAATATTAACTAGGTACAGTAAATACACAGTATTTAATACAAAATGATGTTATGTTCGATGCTTATCACACCACATATAATGTGTATCATTAATGAAGAAGTACCATATTTTTTTACGAGTTATTGATTTTACGAGTCGTATATACTTAGTCGTATAAATTTTTTCCTTTTATTATTTATGTAAAACCTAGTTTTTTAGGCGTGCGCGTTATAACAACAATAGTTATAAATCGACACAGTATGCTTTTGCTTTTGCTGTTTAATGTATTACGAAGAAAGTGCAACGGTATGTCATGTGCATATTGTTTTGTCTACAGACTGACACCAGATACAAAGTAACACAGGATGTGAAAGGACAGCTGAAGTTCCTCGAAGAACTAGATCGTGTTGACAAGAAACGACGTGAGGATTCTGAGCGGGAAATGCTCCTACGAGCAGCCAAATCCAGGTCCAAGAATGAAGACCCTGAACAAGCTAAGCTGAAAGCAAAAGTAAGACAAACATGCACACATATATATTTTAGTTTAATCGACAAACATATTCGTATATTTATTTAGTTTAAATTCAGTCGTGCACTCACGCAGCAGAATGGAATGTGCTGGAATATGTTGAGTATGCATTCGATTTCAAATACAACTGTACTTTCAGGCCAAAGAAATGCAACGAGCTGAACTGGAAGAGCTCAGACAACGCGAAGCGAATCTCACGGCGTTACAAGCCATTGGACCTCGCAAGAAACCGCGACTGGATGGCCCTGGAGTCGCAGGCGACTCCGTAGCTAATGGTAGCGGGCACAGTGGAAGCGGATTTGTAAGTAATTTTTACTAATTATATTCCACTCTTGAAACTCAGCTTTGGCCGAAGCGTAACATATAGTTTGATCTTGATACCTTGATCACTTAATCCAGAAACTAGGTGTAATTTCATATGCATTACTTTCAGAGCGGTCGCAGTCAGCTGGCTCTGCGCACGCGCTTGAAGCGCATCAATCACCGCGACATGGTATTCCTTCTGGAGCAGGAACGTGAGACAGCGCACTCGCCCATGTTATTCCGCAGTTACCTCAAGTGACCTTACGTCAACGATTGGACCCTCAGTGGCAGACGTGACACGTCTACGTTAAAATTAGACAATTACTTCGTTGCACTATAATGATTAAAGTTGGAACACTAGAATGGAATGACCTAACAAGGTCCCCATGTACCCGAAGTTACTTTAGGTAACCTCTAGATATTAATTAATCCTGTTAAATTGAAGTGTTATGTAATATATGTAAAAGATTTGAATGAGTGACGATATTGACAGATTAAATAATAATTGTAACATAGTTAACACCAAAATGCCAGAATGTAATAAATTGACAGGTTATTATAAATTCTCCATGATATTTTTGGCCAGTGGACACTTGCCAGAAGCATAATGTTACCTGTATTTTGTATTGTACATAGTAATCAGGACTAAAACGGTATCAAAATTTATTCAAATGCCCACAGCAATTACTACATACACACTGTAGCTTATATTTTTATAATACCTGTCAGTGGAATCTGAAAGCATGAGTGGTTTTTTGGGAATATACAGCAAGGTGACCAAGCGCAGTGACACATTATTATTATTACCATTTTGCATGATATATTTTAACTCAAACATCAGTTGCTGACTTTCAATAGTTCCAATCTGATGTCCAATCATTTAGCTAAACTTGTGAATATGAACAAAATGTTGTTGGCAACAAAAATTAATAATTTAGATTATTGTATTTTCTCATTCAATAGTGAATTAAATATTATGAACTTGTAATTATATTTACTTATGAAATAAGTAATAGTTATTAATCGTTATTGTCATGACGCTAATTTCATATAAATATTGAATGGTTCATTAAAAACTTTTTATACACCAAAGCGAATGTAGCAAATTATGATGGAAAAGATTTCTGTATTCAAAACTTGCTGTACATTCCAATAAATATTTTGTTGCAATCTGCAATATAAGGGTAAATCATTTAGGAAATTAATTAGGTACTTATTTTTAATTGTAAATTAAGTAGCAAGCTAATAGATATTCATATATAGAATCTACCTACACTGGTAGTTTCTATAGATGAACACTTATATTATTTGTGTATAAATTGTTTTCCTGTTTCATACAGGGTAGTTTGTAAGATATCATGCAATGTTTTTAAAGCTCCATATTGTGAAATACATGTTTTGTATATGAGAAACGAAAATAAAGTTATGTACTATAAATACCTACCATTGTTTTTTATTCTTCAAATCACTGATTATACTTCTACAAACAGCCTTCCTTATTTAGATACCTATATTTTAAGATAATCGATTGGCCTAGTTATTATATGTAAACGGTTCCAATTTTTATCAGTATATAATAACGTCGCGATCCTTCCTGGTGCTTCTAGTATTAATACAATTGAAATTGCATCCAAATGAATGCATTCATATATCCTGTTTCGCATCTTTTTCGAAGACTACTAATTTATTAAATATAAAAAAGTAAGAAAACGTTTCTTAGATATAATTTATTTGTCACACATGTGTGCAAGCACGTCTGAAGTTGCAGTTTGTACGTACTTCATCCCTCAATGTATATTCGAGTAGAAAAAATCGCAAGCCGAGGACGTACCGCTCCCAGTGCCGCCTCTGTTTGAAGCAGCTTTTAGTCAATATGTCTTAATCAAAATCTAGAGTGATGTCCAATACTAAATCAGCTCAAGTCCTCATTGTATACCTATTCATTCTTCTAAAGCAAATAAAATATATTTGGGTATACAGTACACATACAGCACTTAGTTCATTACGAGCGACAAGCTACTAAGGATTAAACCACATCTGTCAGCACTTCATCCCACGTTATTAATACTCCAATTAGTCTAAATGCAATAAAACAAAAGAAATAGGTACATTGCACAAAGAAAATAGAAACAAAGAGAAATGTAAATATAGGCATTCCTACCTAGTTAATAGGTAGGTATATTCATTACGTTTATCACATTTTTTTTTAATAGCGTATATTTATACAGAGATTTTTGTTGTATGGGAGCACATTTTTAACAAGATGGTGTGACTTTAAGAGGTCTAGAGGTAAAACTTGTACTGATAGAAAGCACATTTTATACAAATACTTACCTACCTACTATACTGTGAGGAATGTGTACTATGTGTGAGCAAGCAAAATGCGATGTGACAGATGTGGTTTTACGTAGGTTTGACCCTAAAAATGAGCAAGATTTAAGAGCACCACTTGGTGCGCAATTTATTAAAGCACTTATTGACATTGAATATTTATACTAGAATGGCATGAAGGAGGAGCTCGGTGGCGCAGCGGTAAACGCGCTCGTTCTGCGATTGTTGAAGTTAAGCAACTTTCGCAAAGGCCGGTCATAGGATGGGTGACCACAAAAAGAAAAGTTTTCATCTCGAGCTCCTCCGTGCTTCGGAAGGCACGTTAAGCCGTTGGTCCCGGCTGCATTAGCAGTCGTTAATAACCACCAATCCGCACTGGGCCCGCGTGGTGGTTTAAGGCCCGATCTCCCTATCCATCCATAGGGAAGGCCCGTGCCCCAGCAGTGGGGACGTTAATGGGCTGATGATGATGATTTATACCAGAATAATCGATTATGCACTGGAAAATATTGCAACGAAAACAATTTGTAAAATTCGTTAAACGGTAATGTAATCATACTTGACACAAGGATGTTTGTTTGTAAGAACTGGCATAGTTTGGCATCCCCACCAGTTGTGCCCACTGTCATTGCTTCCGCAACATTGCAGGCAATTGATGTAGGTACAATTACATTACTATTGATGGAGGTCATTTATAGGGAATAAGTGTCATGATAGTAAATTGAAAAATTAAGTCCATAATTTTTTATTCATATCATTGAAATAAAATCAGTAAAATGAGAGATGAATGCTTTCAACCAAAACTGACCTACTCCACTAAGAAATACAACATAAAAAAAGTATGACGTCAGCAAACCCTGAAATCACATATGCTCAAATTACAGCAGGAACCAACCTAGAACTAATCTTAGCCAAACAATCTGAAAAGTTAGATCGTCTCATTGACCAAATGGGAACCCTCATGGGTCTCCTGACAACAATTGTCAATAAATTAGTCCACTAAAATGGCAGTTAAAATAGCTACATGGAACATTAACGGCCTGCTTGGGAAGAAACATGAAGTGGAGGCTTTTATAAAAATGCACAATATAGATGCCTTACTGGTTATCGAGGCACATCTTACGGCTAAGGTATCATTCCGTCTCGATGGATATAACACCTATGCCACTTATCATCCAGATAACACAGCACATGCAGGCACAGCAGTAATCATCAAACAAAATGTGAAACACCATACACTACCAGATTACCGAACACCTAAAATACAAGCCACATCTATATTGATATACGATAAACAGAGTTCTATTAAAATATCATCTGTGTATTGTTCTCCAAAACAGAAAAGAAATCCTGAAACAATTGAAAACGATTTTAATAGTTTCTTTCAAACACTCGGCAATAGAGTAATAGCAGGAGGTGACTGGAATGCTAAACACACTATGTGGGGCTCGCGTCTTACAAACACCAGGGGACGTCAGTTATACAAGAGCATACGCCAACAACAATTCGACATTCTGTCGACCGGACAAGCCACTCATTATCCAACAGACTCAACCAAAATCCCGGATCTGTTAGACTTCTTCGTCTACAAAGGAGTTCAATCTCACTTTCCCGCCATTGAAAGCTGCCTGGATTCTTCATCAGACCATGTACCACAAATCACAACCTTGAGTTCTACCTTGATACATCGAACAGTTCCTGCTTACTTATACAATAAGCACACAGACTGGGGTGCGTTCTACCAACACCTAAATGAAAACCTAGATCTCAGACTAAGTATGAAAACGAAAGAAGACATCGATAGTGCTGCCGAGTACATAACAAAGAACATTCAGGAAGCTGCATGGCTGTGTACTCCAATACCCCGAGTAACATCAAAGGCACCGTTCAATCAATACATACCAAATGTCGTCAGGGCGAAAATCTTGGAAAAACGGCGCTTACGGAGAGTTTGGCATTGCAGTCGACACCCACCTGATAAAAAGGACTTTAATAGAGCTGCGGCAGAGCTTAAAAAACTTTGATTGATACCGAGAATGAAACGCTGGAAGTACATTTGCAAAACCTAACACCCGCTGCTCCCACCAAAAACGAATATTCGCTATGGAAAAACGTAAAATGTCGTGAAAAACCTCAATCAGCTCAGCATCCACTCAGAAATGTAAATGGCACGTGGGCAAAAACAGATCAAGAAAGGGCGGAAGCGTTTGGATTGTTTTTAAGTGGTGTTTTTACGACCAACGAAGATCTTAGTGATAGAGATACGGATCGAGAGGTGACATCATTTCTAAAAAGCGATCTCCAGCTTAGTCCTCCTTTACGATGCTGTACGCCTGCAGAGCTCCGTCGGACAATACATGACCTTGAACTCAAAAAAGCCCCCGGGTTTGACCTAATAACAGCGGAAGTGCTAAGAAACTTACCAAGAAAGGCGCTGGTCTTGATCGTATCTCTGTTTAACGCCATATTAAGGTCTGCGTATTATCCAAGTATTTGGAAAGTCTCGCAGATAACAATGATTCCAAAACCTGGAAAGCCGCCACATCTGACGTCCTCATATCGACCCATAAGTCTTCTTCCGGTTCTGTCAAATGTGTTTGAGAGAATCTTGGCAACACGACTGAATGAATGTCTCATGGAAGGGTCGCTCATTCCAGAACATCAATTCGGGTTTCGGAGGCATCACTCAACTATTGAGCAGGTGCATAGAGTGTGTGAGCACGTTAGAAAATCCCTAGAACACAAGAAATACTGTTCAGGAGTGTTCCTTGACGTGCAACAGGCCTTTGACAAGGTCTGGCACGATAGCCTAAAGTACAAGCTCAAAAAACGCTACCACATAATATGTACCTTCTCTTAGAATCCTACCTAGAGAGCCGCATTTTCTATGTTAAAATCAACGACGCAGTTTCAGACTTCTATGACATCAAGGCTGGAGTCCCCCAGGGATCAGTGCTCGGACCATTGTCGTACCTCGTATTCACGGCTGACGTACCTGAGTCAGACAGTGTGATGACGGCTACATTCGCGGATGATACTGCTATCCTGTCATCGGACATTAACGCTGCGACTGCTTCAAGTAATCTGCAGATACATCTAGACAAGGTCCACACCTGGATGAAAGCCTGGCGTATCAAGGCTAGCGCAACAAAGTCCAACCACATAACTTTTACCTTGAGGAAAGAAGACTGCCCACCCGTGAAACTTGGCCAAGAGACCATGCCACACAATACAACAGTAAAATATCTCGGCTTTCATCTAGACGGGAAGCAAACTTGGAAAACACATATCCAAAAGAAACGTGATGAATGTAACCACCGATTTAGGACATTGAAGTGGCTCCTGGGCAGAAGATCACGGCTCTCCGTCGAAAATAAAATACTGGTGTACAAAGCGGTACTGAAACCAGTATGGACTTACGGCAT
Source organism: Pectinophora gossypiella (assembly GCF_024362695.1). Lineage (NCBI taxonomy): Eukaryota > Metazoa > Arthropoda > Insecta > Lepidoptera > Gelechiidae > Pectinophora > Pectinophora gossypiella. Next base: position 16,869,784 of record NC_065433.1, read on the forward strand.
TCAGTTGTGGGGTGCTGCAAAAACATCAAATATGGAAATACTACAACGCTTTCAAAACGGAGTGCTCAAATCGCGCGAGCATCTTGGTTCACTCGCATGGACGAACTTCACGAGTACCTTGGAATGAGGACAGTTAAGCAAGAAATTGCCACCACTACAAGGCTATACAGAGATCGAATTACTCATCACCAAAACAAACTGGCCCGGAGTTTAAGTGACAACCACTATATGAGACGCCTCAAAAGGACGCACTTATGGGATAACATACAGTAGCACCTTAATGAAGGCAGCCTTCTAATGAGGGGGCCTGTGTTTTTTTTTTTGACGTTGGGAAATGCGTTATGGTGTCGCCACCCGGTATACCCACTAAAACCCAACGGTGTTCCTCTTTGCCGCCGTGTGGCGGGGATACGGGAACGCAATTGCACACAACCGCGTCAAAGAGGGGGCCTGTCCTGCATGTTAATAAAACCAAACCATCAAAGCTGCTTATGATCAGTCGACTGATCGCATGTTTGGCCACAAAAATGAAAAAAAAAATGATTTGTTTTTTTTCTCTACTCCTAAATGTTTGAAGCAAGCCGTGTTAGGGGGCCCGTGTTGTTCTGTGGTAACAAGGGATAGTTCAACTTTATGGTTTTATGGCAACCGGTTGTAAGGGATAGTTTTTAAACTGTTTTTTATAAACTCAAAAATGACATTGTTCTTATCATCTACGATTTCCTTTGCATCTCTGGGTCCACAGAGTACTTTGTAACTTCTGGGTCTTTCATTAGAAATGCGAACATGAGAATCCATGTCGCGACGACTCTTTTAACTTGTGTATATTTATAATTGGGTCGTGTACTAGGTTCAAGATAAATTATGAAATTCCGATTACTAAATAAAGACCGATCTAAAACTAATGAAAAACATTTTCTTTTTTCTATTTAACTTATTTACAAATTTTAATCAAGAAAAACGTAATAATAAGTCCGACATTTTATCACGTTTTTCTATGACGTCACAGTGTGCTTTTTTCATAGAAACTCCATAGTAATTTCGTGTTTTGACGTTTAGTAAAAAGTAACTGATTTGATAAATTGGAAACTAGCCTATTATATATGGGTCGTTCTTCTTTTTTATCGACAATGATCTGTCCTTCGTTCTGCTTCTGATAAGTTATGTTTTAGAATTTTGTTTCATGTTTCCACTGTCCAAAAATATAGTTATCTTATTATACTCAAAATACAAGCAAAATACTAATCGGTTCCTCAATTAGTCCTTAAAGAAGCTTGATTGTTTTTCACAAAATTCTGTGACAGAGTGGTAAATTAAAATGCTGTCTCCGATGAAAAGGACCACTCTGTCACAATACCGGTCAGTATGTGTAGATAGGATGTAACTCTTACTCACTCATAGGGCACTATGTCAGTGATCAGATCCTCAATATGGCTTTCCTTACACCTTTCCTTTCACCTCATGGTTACGGATTACTTCTGTAAATTTAAGAAACATAAATGAACTACTGATTGGTGATACAACTACCACCTACTTGGTGACACATCACCCTGCAGAATGTAAGCTTATCTCTCTTAATGACTCTGGCTGAACACCAGCGTATGTGATCTTAATCGTTACTCTCAGGTTTTACTTTATGTCAGTTAATTGCCCTTTTATACATGTTAACTGTTACTGATTCTTATAGTATTTCTAACTGAGTCGGTAGTCAAGAAGGACTCTTTCAATGGTGTGCTTATCAGCACTTAGTTAGCTAAGGAGGACTTATTCATTAGTGTGCATGCCAGCACTTGGGTGGCCAAGAAGGCCCTATTCACAAGTTATTAAACAGAATTTGGCATCATCGTTAGTAAAATTATAGTCAAAATAATAAAAGGGAGTTATATCAACACTACGTAGCTTTGGTAACAGCATCAGCAGGACTTTCTGCACTTTTTCACTCATATAAAAGTTAAACTCACTTTAACTACCTAGGTACTTTCTTAGAAAACTAGCTTGTCAATTTTTTTATTTTTTTTTTTGTTTTGGTTTTCCCCGAAGGGTAAGGCAAAGGGAACTATGCCCATACAGCCATGTCTGACGTATTTTTTTTCTTGATGATTAATGAAATGATGAAAGGTGATGATGATGAAACCTAAGCCCCCACCCTCGGAGTAGACTCCTACTCCGAACCCCAAACGAATTAACTCAAAAGTCCGCATAAACTTTTGAGTTATGAAGCGGCTTCCCGGCACGAAGCGAAAATAGGCAGATACACTTTGTTTATTGAATACTCCAATATAATAACACTCGCGAATGTCTTCCGACTAACTTAATGCGATCATTAACCACAAAACACCACTTCGTATTAATTATTTAGATTACTCAATGAAGAAAGCAACTGTCCCGTTCCCGTTTCCCGCCGAAAAGCCCTAGCTTGTCAAGACAAAATTTAATACCATAGACCTTTTTTTTTGTTTTGGTTTTCCCAGAAGGGTAAGGCAAAGGGAACTATGCCCATACAGCCATGTCTTACGTATTTTTTTTCTTGATGATTAATGAAATGATAAAAGGTGATGATGATGAAACCTAAGCCCCCACCCTCGGAGTAGACTCCTACTCCGAACCCCAAACGAATTAACTCGAAAGTCCGCATAAACTTTCGAGTTATGAAGCGGCTTCTTGACACGAAGCGAAAATAGGCAGATACACTTTGTTTATTGAATACTCCAATATAATAACACTCGCGAATGTCTTCCGACTAACTTAATGCGATCATCAACCACAAAACACCACTTCGTATTAATTATTTAGATTATTCAATGAAGAAAGCAACTGTCCCGTTCCCGTTTCCCGCCAAAAAGCCTAATACCATAGACCAAGTAGAGACGCTACGCATCAGACGGAAATGTTCCATAGTAAAAAAAAAGCTCTGTGGAAACTGCTCTTATAGAACATGACAGCTCTTTTTTTTTAAATTATTTGCCTTTTTTTTTTTTTTTCTCTTTGGCGTCATGCGACTTGCATATTTTTTTTTTTTTTTTTTCTCTTTGGCGTCATGCGACTTGCATATTTGCCATTAAATGTAGATTTGAATGTAGAGGATAAAGACTTAGGAAACGTTTATGGAGATAGGAATTTGGATAGGAACGAAATTTTGAAATAAAGGATCATAAGGTAAGGTAAGGAATATCAATATACTTACACATATAAATAGGTATAAAATAAACATATATTTAACTATAATTTTATATTATTTACTTGAATAAATGTGGCTAACAACTTATATATTTGAGGATCATTAGAAGCAAGTAGGACCGAAATAGATGTAGGAAGAGGGACTTTTTGTAATAAAAGATTTTTAAAAAGAAGGGAGTTGTCATGTAGAGGGCAAGCCAGAAAAATGTGGTTAACATGACCAGTATCCAAACCACATTCACAGTCGCCACTTGATATAACGCCAATCTTTGCAAGGAAAGATGCACAGCATGTATGACCGAGCCTCATACGTATGAGGCAGGACGTTGCTCTCTTGCCAACTTTAACCCGGAAGAACCAAGGCTTGCTTAAAATAATTGGTTGAATTGATGAATAAAATTTACCTTTGGTCTGAGAACTCACTGCCCATTCATCCCCCCAATATTCATGAAGATATAAGCTAGGTAAATTAACTAAATCATGGGTGTAGTTTTTATATGTAAATAAGTCACCACTATCCACAGCCTCTTTAGCAAGAAGGTCGGCTTTAATATTGCCAGGTATTTTGCTGTGTCCAGGGATCCAACAAAAAGAAACTGAATACCCTAGGCGAATACATTTATACAGTGACCTTCGTATATCTATAATAATCGGAAATATTATTTTAGTTCTGAATGGAAATTTTAATAAAGCCTGAAGACTGCTTCTAGCATCTGAAAAAACTACCGTGTTCTTAAGTTTCATGGTTATAATGTAATCTATTGCTTTAAAAAGACCTAAGCATTCCCCAGTAAAAACAGACGTTTCTGGTGGCATTTTAATTTTCTGAATTATATTATACTGAGCATGGTACACTCCCACACCAACATTTCCTGATGACGAGAGCTTTGATGCATCCGTGTATATATGGTGGGCATGAGGCCATTGTAAATCTTTTGTAATACAGAACATGGCACTTACACTAGGATCACTTCTAATAAAGCCCAAATTTAGGGATACATCAGGGGATAGAACTAAAGGTTCAAATTCGTCACAAAACAAAGGATGTGCAGGCTGTCTGTGAGTGGGGGCTTGAAGATATATAAACTTTTGAAAACTTTTAACAAGACATGGGATAGGTTTGTGGGACCAATAAGGGGAAGAAAGTGTAAGATCAAACAGTAACTGAAGTTTCTGGTAAAGAGGGTGGTCGATAAGTTGAAAAGACCGAAATATAAACTTATCACATAAGTATTGACGCCTTAAATGCAAAGGAGGGTCGGAACATTCTATTTGTAAGCAGTTAGTTGGGCTGGATCTCATGGCACCACAAATCAATCTCAGAGATTTGTACTGAATGGAATCCAGGTCCTGAAAAGATTCTACGCTACCTGGCACAAGAATGAAGGTACCATAGTCTATTATGCTCCTGATTAATGCATTATATAATAACTTAAGCGAATAAGGGTGCGCACCCCACCAAACTCCTGCAAGGCATCGAAGAATATTAAAATTACGATCACATTTACCGGTAACGTATTCGATATGATGTTTACCCGATAATTTATCGTCAAGAATGACGCCAAGGAACTTTGCTGAAGTTTTTACTGGGATAGGATTATTATTAAATGCAACAGTTACAGGAGGGATCATTAATCGTCTTGTAAACACAACTACAGAGCTTTTAGGAGAAGAAACATCTAGGCCATTTAAATCCAACCAAACCTTAAGCAAATCAAGAGACCGACATAAGGCTGAAGAGGCATTCTGAATAGATTTGTCAGAACAGTACAACAGGAGGTCGTCTGCATATTGAAGAATACTCACATTATCATCTAGGGAAGATTCTAGATCTGAACTATAAACATTATACAACAAAGGGCTGAGTACCGACCCCTGTGGGAGACCTTTCCAGACTAATCGTGACAAAAAATGCTCGTCATCCGTAAAAAACTGAATACAACGCTCAGAGAGCATATTTATGATAAATGAAGAAAGCATGGAAGGTACATTAAAAGCCAATAATTTCTTATATAGTATAGATAAAACTACATTGTCGTAAGCTGCAGTAATGTCCAGAAAAGCTGCTACGACGGACTGGTTAGAAGAGAATGCCAGTCGTATATCAGTGACAAAAATAGCTATACTGTCCATTGTACTTTTACCTTTTCTGAAGCCGTACTGACTTGTACTAAGTAAACCTTTGCTCTCCATAAACCATTCTAATCTATTTTTAACCAGATGTTCAGTAATTTTAATTAAGACCGATGACAGAGCAATAGGACGATAAGATGAAGCAAGGGTAGGATCCTTATTAGGTTTCAGAATAGGAAACACTTCTTGAACTCTCCATGCAGGGGGTATATTACCGGATAGCATAAAACTATTAATTAGGTTAAGCAAATAACCTAAAGCATCATCACCTAGATTAGCTACAAATGAATATGGTATTCCATCAACGCCAGGAGCTGAATCCTTCACATTTGATAAGACGCCTTTCATTTCATGGTGAGAAAAGGGGCTATTTAGTCCAGTACGATCATCGACAGCTGGTGAAATCATTATAAACTCTGAAACATAAGGAGGAGCTGGGTATCAATAAATTTATGGGTCAAATTCTGAGGAAGAGCAGAAGGAGAGGATTCCTTGAAAGCACCCCTGAATCTTCTTATATTCGCCCAAACTTCAGATGGGCTAACATCTGGGCAAATTGATAGGCAAAAAGATCTCCATCCATCAAATTTTTTTTGTTTAAACATTTTTTTACAAGCTTCGATATTTTCAGTTACTTTATTAAAGTTTTCATCTGTTGAACATTCAAAATATAACTTTTCAGCTTCTTTACGTTTTCTAGCAGCCTCTGTACATTCACTGTCCCACCAAGGTGGAGAAGGTATTCCACAGCCTACTTTTTTCAACGGAAAAAGTTCATTAGCTATCTCTATAAACGCTCCGGCAAATGTCTCTGCACAAAAGGTTTCATTTCCAGGTGTTACAGGAGGGAAACAACAAATTTTACTTTCCATTCGAGATTTAAAAGTATTCCAGTCGGCATTCAATAATCTATATTTCAAACGAATCCGTTTTCGAACAGTTTCGTGTTGAAAAGGCAGAGTGATAATAAGACTATAATGATCACTTCCAAAAGTGTATTTAAGGGCTTCCCAAGAAAGATATGGAGCAAGATTTGGGGTGCAAATTGATAAGTCTGGAGCACTCTTTCCCTGTGAAGGAGAGGTGCGACGGGTAGGTGAACCAGTATTAAGGATACAAAGATTAAGTGTGTCCAACATATTGTAAACAGTGTTACCATTTGTATTGGATAAAGAACTTCCCCACGACACATGCTGGGCATTGAAGTCCCCTAACACTATAAAGGGTTTAGGAAGTGAGGAAAGAATATTATGTACCTCATTATATATCTGAGTAGAGGGATGTGGAATATAAATAGAAACAAAACAGATATTTTTGATAATTGCAGCTACAACAGAGTAATCATTTCTATGATTGATTTGTTTATGTATAAAGGAAGTGGGATGCTTTATTAATAAAGCAACACCATTAAATCTATCAGGTCTATCCTCTCGAATGCAAGAGTAGCCTGAAATTTTAAAATTATAACTTGGCTTGAGCCAAGTTTCTTGTAATGCTATAATTAGAGGTTTGTACTTGTTAACTAAAAATAATAAATCTTGTTTTTTAGGAATTACGCTCCTGCAGTTCCACTGGAGAACTTTGGAATTTAGGTCCATTATGGAGTGTTTTAGAGATTTGTGCAAGAGAATCAATGAGAGCTGCGTTGGACGGTGGAATTAAGTTTGACTGCGAAAGTAAGTTTAATAGGGCTATAATAAGTTCAGAAATCGGAATATTAGAAGGATCATTGACTGTTTCTTGATATTTCAGAGCAGTTCCATTAGCAGATGCAGGCAAATCATACTCTCTAACCAGTTCCCTATGACTCTGAACGTCATAGCCTTTTGTAGCCCTGGGAGGAGCTTTTCTTGTTTGAAGAACAGTTTTTTTATAAGAGACTTTAGAAGGGGACTTAGCTGCTTGGGAAGGCGATGTTAAAAGTGGGACATTATCTGGGACATGATGGGATGAAAGAAGTGCTTCAGCATATGAGATCTTTGTTATGGCCGGATGAGTCTTTAAAGCTTCCGCATAAGAGATGCATGACTTTGCCATGGTCTCTTTTATAGCACGTTGGCGCTCATACTCCAAACACTTTCTATCTGTAGCCTGATGGTTGCCATTACATAAGCAACACTTGACATCTTCTTCATGAACTGAGCAGGTATCTCCATTGTGGCCCTGACCACACTTAAAGCATCTAGGTTGCGAGCGGCACTGGGTTTTCACATGGCCATAGCGACAACAACTAAAACATTGTACGGTTGGATAAATGTAAAGATCGACAGGGAGAGCTGTATAACACATGAAGACCCTTTTCGGTAAAATCTGACCATCAAAGGTCAGTACTACAGATTCTGTTGGTTTAAATTCCACCTTGGAATTAATAATGACTTTCCTATTCAACCGCCTTACTTTCAGAATAGGACCGCAGCCTATAGAGACTGTCGTATTCTCCTTCACTTCTTCTTCACTCCATTCAGCAGGTACTCCACGAACCACACCCATTCGAATTACTGAGAATGTAGGGATAAAAGCTTTATACTTTGAGGAGTCTAAAATAGGGTTTTCAAGAAAAGAGTTTGCATCTTCATACTTTTTGAAAGAGAGAGATACTCTGTTCCTTCCAATTCGTTTTAAGCTTCCATCCACTATACCTGTAACTTTGTTTTGTTTCAGGAATCGACCTAAAGACACAGGATGCAAAGAAACCCCATCATCAGGCGATGTCAGCTTATGCTGGATGTGTAACGTGTAAGGAGCTGCATCAGAACTAATATAATTCCTCCGAGCAATTTGAGACTGTGGAGAGTGGTTGTCAGCGACAGTTGAAATATTTTGTGACGCAACAGTTTCATTAAATAAAGGCAAAGAGATATTCTGAGTTTGGTTTTCATCAAGAGATTGGGATGCAGGCTGGATATTAGATTCAGTTTCAGATAGACATTGGCAATCAGATAGCCTCTTCTCATGACCCTTCCTTCTTTTTTTATTGCAATGTTTGCACATTTTAGAGCGTGAAACGCGCTTTCGTTTTTTCCCCTGAACTAAAGAACCATCAGTATCCATACTTGCTTCTTCATTCGTTGAAGCAACATTAGAGATTGTAACATAACTTGCAACAACAGGAGGCGTTCCCCCAGGATCCTCGGGCGGGTCCATGGCGGGAAAATTATAAAAAGAACTACTTACCAATAACTCGTTGATATTTACACTATACACAATATAAATAAAAAATAATTAATATATACAAACTAAATTACACCTAAACTAACCAAATGATCACTTTAAATATTTGAATTAAAATTTTAAAGCCACGAAAAAACACGTCCGCCAAACAATCCGTTTCCCGCGCTTTTCCATTATTTGCCTTGGAAGCAACTTGGAAGTTAGTAGCTTTGGGTGGTAGCAATTTTAGCCTTTTTAAGCCTAAATCGCTTCCCCTTTTCACCCTCGTGATAAAATCTAATTATTTTCATTTGGAATGGGAATTAGGTGCTATTTATTAATTATTTTATTTTTTAATGGGTTGTTTTCTGGATCTCATGTACTCAGAGTAAATATTTGCACAAATTGATGTCAGAGATTTTTTCGTGACAATCACACGCCTTCTTCATGTAGGGCTTCGAGGGGTGAAGTAAATGGGTGCATCTGAAATAAGAAACACGAAATAAAAAAAATAATAACCTCACAACAGCTCTAAATCGACAGAAACAAATAAACATCCTACTACGTCACACCCATACCTAGTCCATTCTGTCGAGGGCAATTTTTTTTGTGTTCTATCTTTAGATAAATATGAAAAGTAAAACAATATCAAAACAATTGCCCGTAACTGGATATTTGTGTATATCATAAGTACATATTAATCATTGATTCAAAATGTGTAAAACTTACCACTTTTGTCGCGACGTTGGTCGCGAAGTGTACATAGTGTCAATATTACTAATGGCAACATGAAGCAGAAATATTCCCGCCAGATTTTTTCGTGACAATCACACGCCTTCTTCATGTAGGGCTTCGAGGGGTGAAGTAAATGGGTGCATCTGAAATAAGAAACACGAAATAAAAAAAATAATAACCTCACAACAGCTCTAAATCGACAGAAACAAATAAACATCCTACTACGTCACACCCATACCTAGTCCATTCTGTCGAGGGCAATTTTTTTTGTGTTCTATCTTTAGATAAATATGAAAAGTAAAACAATATCAAAACAATTGCCCGTAACTGGATATTTGTGTATATCATAAGTACATATTAATCATTGATTCAAAATGTGTAAAACTTACCACTTTTGTCGCGACGTTGGTCGCGAAGTGTACATAGTGTCAATATTACTAATGGCAACATGAAGCAGAAATATTCCCGCCAGCGCGATGTTCCCCAGATTTGTCTATGGTGAGTTATAACTTGTCAGTTTGAATACCCACTTAGTAAAAGGAGAATATAAATCACTACGTTTACTTAATGGTTGTAAGAAAAGTGTTCTGAAATTGTGTGGTGGGACTTCAAAGGATTTCATCCATTGAAGCTAAGTATCTAGGCTAAGTATCTCGCTATGAATGTACTGTTTATATAATACTCTTATTTATCTAGCTATTTCTAAAGTAATCCAAAGTTTACTAAATATATACCGCGTTGAGGACATCATGCCGAGGGTCAGAGAATCGACACTCCAACTTTGGTTCACACTAATGAGATATACTTTAGAGCGTCTGCCCCTAGCGAGCAGGTACGCTAAGGCACCTGCCCTTGTGTGTAGGTTGAGCCAATTAATATGCGAATAGAGCGTCTGCCCTGGTGAGTAGATATGTTAAGGCACCTGCCCATGTGTGTGGGCTGAGCCTATTAATATGCGAACAGAGCGTCTGCCCTGGTGAGCAGCTGTGCTAAGACACCTGCCCATGTGTGTAGGTTGTACCTATTAATATGAGAATACGGCGTCTGCCCTGATGAGCAGATACGCTAAGACACCTGCCCATGCGTGTAGGTTGATCCAACTAATATGAGAACAGAGTGTCTACCCCTGGTGAGTAGATATGCTAAGGCCTCTGCCCAGGTGTGTAAGGTTGAGCCGACTAATATGAGAACAGAGCGTCTATCCCTGGTGAGTAGATATGTTAAGGCCCCTGCCCAGGTGTATAAGGTTGAGCCGACTAATATGAGAACAGAGCGTCTACCCCTGGTGAGTAGTTATGCTAAAGCGCCTGCCCAGGTGTGTAAGGTTGAGCCGATTAATAGGAGAACAGAGCGTCTGCCCTGGTGAGTAGATACGCTAAGGCCCTGCCCATGTGTGTAGGTAAGCCCGTAAGTAAGAGATACAAATCATCTGCCCTGGTGAGCATGTTATGCATAAATTATAATTTCTAAACTGACTAGAAACCTTTGTTTATGTCTCAATATACAGTTTCGTTATAACTGCTAAAGTTTAAACTAACACTTTTAGGTCCAATTAGCCGAATGTGATCACATCCCCTAAACTAATAGGCTTGACATTATATTATACTTACTATCTTATATTAAACTTATTATATAATATTAAAATGTGTCCTGACATAATTACTTATAATTATGCATTATAATTGTTGTATGATATTAAATATGTTTACAGTATTGATGGCCTTTGAAAGGCTTGAAGCCTTTCTTGTGCCCGAGTCACCGAGAGTGTCGGTGTCATCGGGCATTCTATTTAACCCTACAGGAGGTGAATCGGTGGACGTGGACGTGTCTCCGACCAATTAACAATGGGAAGCAGATGTAGTCTCAGAATACTAATCTCACTGGGAAACTTTAGGTCAGTTATAATTTGATATATTTTTTAATTCGATCAATATCGCTATGTTCTGGCGTAGCGACAACTTTCGACTCTTGTACGTTTCTCTGGAACTTCTACTTTGCTGTAGGAATGGTGTCACGCATGGTGATGAGTAAAGCCTTTTCTGTTTTCGTGAATTCAGGACACTTTGCAATCTTTCAGAACCAATGCGCACTCTACCCATTTTTGGAGTTCTATCTCAGATTTTGGAAATCTATAAAAAAATACTCACAACACTACACTTATGGGACATGGTGAAAGTTAGATAATACGGCTACAAAAATTGAGAGGATAAGTTACGGAATTAACAGTTGTGGAGGAACTTTGAAAATGTCATGTCGAACAAGATGGCGACTGGTCTTTGCACTCTGGCATGGCAGGCAAAATAGGAAAGAAGTAAGGAGGGGCGGGGTAGAACTGTCATCTTCAATATGAGCGCCCATAGACTTAATGCGAGAATGATAATGTATCAAGATAACCGCCCATGGACGAAACCAAAGACCAAGGCGAAACAGTCCGGTGCATTGGCAGGGTTTGGTTAGGGTTGTCATATAGTGTAGAGAGATGAGTGAAACGGATCAATGCTCGAATATACGGATTTATTGAATTACGAATATCGGTTGAACATGAGTAGTATATATGGTAGTTTACAATAGTAAGTAGGTATACACTTAAAACAGACAATTATGATTATTGATTACTATGTTGATTGATTATACAACAATAAGTATAGAAGTATAAGCTCCTAAAACCTATAAAACACTATCACTATCGATTATTGACTTATCAAATAACATTCAAATTCGAAGTTACATCTAGTAACATCAATTCCAATAAATGCATAAGTAAATATGTAATGTATGTAAAACCGCACCTAATACAAGCATATCTATAGGTACTTAAAAGGTGGCTCTAAACCCAGTATAAACTATGTACCAAAAAGATGTAAAACCGCCGGTCTTCCAGTAACCAAAGTATAAATGTTGTGCAACACGTTTATATGGAACTACAGGTGAGTTTTGTAATAGGCTAGTTTCCAACTAATCAAATCAGTTACTTTTTTCTTAACGTCAAAACACAAAATTCAGTTTTTCTTAATTCAAATTCATAAATAAGTTAAATATACAAATAAAAAAAGATTTTTGTTAGTTTTAGATCTGTCAGAATTTCATAATTTATCTTTGACCTAGGCAACTATGCAATTACTAGTTAGTTCGGAATGTTTACAATATCGGAATATTTCAAGGGTTACCTAAGAATGAATTACATTTTATGAAATATTATTGTAGGTTTGACCGCGTTTATAAGTTGCCTAACAACCTACTAAAGAAAATTCATATATTATAATAAAAGCTAGTTCGTTTTTTAATTGATGCTCTAGCTAGAAATTTTATTCTCTTAAATAAATTGCTATAACATTGAACAATAGTTTCCTTTTATAAGCACAATACTCTTAAATGAGGGACTTTTCAGACTATGTTCCTCAAAAAATAATGTAGATGGCGCTGTCGAGATTTAACGTGATAATTACCTATTTTCTCTTTACTCAAGTACATAATTATTCAAAAATATTTGGGTCACATTATGTATAGAATTATGCTGATTAAATAATAATAGGTGGAAGATGTAATTTTGCCTGGGTATAATAAAAAGCGTCATCATTTATACCCAAAAATTAAAGATAAAAGATGCGTATGTCTGATATCAAACAAAGGAAAATCGTAGCCTGGAAAGTCCCTCAAGACAACATACGCTTCCGGCGAACCGGCATACAAAAGAAGAATGTTGAAAAAAATTACAAAAATCTAGATTTTAATTGTAGAAATTAAAATATCTAGATATTTATAAGTATATAAATATTTAAACTTACGTTTACAAAAAAAAATATTGGCGTGTATAAGAATGCCGGAGAAATATACTGCTACAATCTTATAATCTACAATGATTTTTATTAAACAGGTTATAATTATAATGAATTCATCAAATATCGTTCATTATAGGTTCATTATAATTTGATTAGCGTGTAAAATAAGAATGTGAACTGCAAAAATCCCGCGATTCAACCGAGCGCGGGCCTTTAGTATCAGATAGCACTGAAACAAACAAAAATGAACACTTTTGAGGTTCTGGGCATAATAATCACGGTCGTCTGTTAAATAATTGCATTTAGAATTACCATGCTACTCTTATCGTAAAGGACATTACGTATACGCCGTTAGTCCGAAGGACTGACGGAGATTTTAAAAATAGAGAAGTTAAACAGCTACAGGTCTAGAAAAAATTTGTGACAAATTGAGACATACATAAACTCAAGCCCGTAATTCCTAGATGGGCAAATTGATAGAAAAATTAAATGAAGCAAACATCACAGGTACTCTATTGGTTACTAAATAAAGCTCATTTCACACAGGCGTAACGCGAGGTCAGCGGGCTGGGAGCGGGAGTTTACTTCATCGGAATAGCAACTTACTTGACATGAATCTTGTTGAGCAGCTGCTGCGAGGCCTCGTAGCGCGCCTCGACCGCCGAGGCCTGCTCCATCCAAGCCTGCCGCACGCCCGCCCAGCGCCGGCTGTGTTGCGCCAGTAGAGCTTCCCTACTCGGCGGTGGCGCTTCTCGCTAGAACGTAGCCATTTTTTACTTATTTTTATTAATCGAAGTATTTTAGTAATTTCATTGGAAGTTCGTTGGACGACCGACGAACTCTTCAAGGGCGGTGAAAAGATCGAAGTTGCAATTCCTCGCCTGTAAAAAGTTTAGCGCAAGAATGGGGTGAAGGGTTGTCGTGACGATGAGTCACGATTCTAAATATGGAATGTCACAAGTAGCAACACCGAAACGGAAGCCCGCTAATTTTTCTATCAGTAAGTGAATCTTGTCTATGTCTTAAATCTTGTCTTGACAAGCTAGTTTTCTAAGAAAGTAGTTAAAGTGAGTTTAACTTTTATATGAGTGAAAAAGTGCAGAAAGTCCCGCTGATGCTGTTACCAAAGCTACGTAGTGGTGATAGAACTCCCTTTTATTATTCTGACTATAATTTTACTAACGATGATGCCAAATTCTGTTTAATAACTTGTGTTTAAAATGGCCGGCCGGCAATGCGACTTGTAAAGATAGATGAGTACTCTTTAGGGGGCATCAATAAGTAATGCCCACAATTGAAGACGTTGTCTATGCATAGCTTGCAATTGTAGAAGCCTTCCTTGGCTACCGTTGTCCAAATGAGTAGCCCGCAATCGAAGAAGTATTTCCTGGCCAGGTTGCATCTAAGAGTATGGTGCACCAAATGTAGAGGCTTTCTTGGTCATGTAAGTGCTGGCGTGCACACTGTTATGAGAGGCTTTCTTGGCCATGTAAGTGCTGGCGTGCACACTGTTATGAGAGGCTTTCTTAGCCACGTAAGTGCTGGCGTGCACACTGTTATGAGAGGCTTTCTTGGCCACGTAAGTGCTGGCGTGCACACTGTTATGAGAGGCTTTCTTGGCCATGTAAGTGCTGGCGTGCACACTGTTATGAGAGGCTTTCTTGGCCACGTAAGTGCTGGCGTGCACACTGTTATGAGAGGCTTTCTTGGCCACGTAAGTGCTGGCGTGCACACTGTTATGAGAGGCTTTCTTGGCCATGTAAGTGCTGGCGTGCACACTGTTATGAGAGGCTTTCTTGGCCATGTAAGTGCTGGCGTGCACACTGTTATGAGAGGCTTTCTTGGCCATGTAAGTGCTGGCGTGCACACTGTTATGAAAGGCTTTCTTGGCCATGTAAGTGCTGGCGTGCACACTGTTATGAGAGGCTTTCTTGGCCATGTAAGTGCTGGCGTGCACACCGTTGAAGAGGTCTTCCTTGACCACCTAAGTGCTGGCGTGCACACTGTTATAAGAGGCTTTCTTGGCCACCTAAGTGCTGGCGTGCACACCGTTGAAGAGGTCTTCCTTGACCACCTAAGTGCTGGCGTGCACACTGTTATAAGAGGCTTTCTTGGCCACCCAAGTGCTGGCGGGCACACTGATGAATAGGGCCTTCTTGGCCACCCAAGTGCTGGCATGCACACTAATGAATAAGTCTTACTTAGCTACCTAAGTGCTGATAAGCACACCATTGAAAGGGTCATGTATAAAAGGGCAATTAACTGACATAAAGTAAAATCTGAGAGTAATGAATAAGATCACATACGCTGGTGTTCAGCCGGAGTCATTAAGAGAGATAAGCTTACATTCTGCAGGGTGATGTGTCACCAAGTAGGTGGTAGTTGTATCACCAATCAGTAGTTCATTTATGTTTCTTAAACTTACAGATGGAGAAGTAATCCGTATCCATGAGGTGAAAGGAAAGGTGTAAGGAAAGCCATATTGAGGATCTGATCACTGACATAGGAACCTATGAGTGAGTAAGAGTTACATCCTATCTACACATACTGACTGGTATTCGCGACGTCAGTCTAGTATGTGTGCATTCACATCCCTACAATAGATTCATAATTCTTTGATTATCTATATACATAATTATAGATATACACAAGTGTAAAAGAGTCGTCGCGACAAGGGTGGGTTGACGTTGGTCTATATTAGAATCCATAATTGAAAATACCAAATTTTACTATACATAATCATTAAAATCCGGAGTAGAGTAAAATTTTATTTTTCGACTTTAACGTGGGTACCGAAACATAACATGTAAGAAAACCATAGAGCAACACGGGCCTTCGTAGTAGAAAACCAAAAGACGGAAAACAAATAAACAAACTGATTTTAATTTAATTTTAACTTAGCTTTAATGTTAAATTTGGGATTCCTTTTTTTCTTTTTGATGGTGCGAAGCAGAATCGAAAAAAACGTTTTGAAGGTAATTGAAGGCAGACCCAGGTCAATGTGCAGATTTTCATTGCGAAGGATCCACGGAGGTTTTGGCGTGAAACGATTTTGTAAGACTATGGATTTGAGAGGTTATTCGCCTGAGCGAAAACGATTCTTGCATAGGTGTACATTTTCACCTTATTCCTAATACGCGTGTTTAGAAGACAATGAAGACAGCCCATTACAAAGGCGGCACAATCACACACACTTTTGATATGGGCCTTGAAGGTTAGACTTCTATCTAAGACTATGCCCCACATATTAGAATTGAAATAAATTCTCCCCTTCCCCCGCCTTTTTTTTCTCAGAGCGTTGTGGAACTAGATTACAATGTTTTTAATGATTCCCTGAAACACGTTACTTTTATAATTGAACCACACCACAACACCCAAATTCACCGAATACCAACCGCATATTCGGCGTAAGACAGAAATAGCGAACCACAAAAATGGCACTTACATAGTTAAGATTAATGTTGTTTTTGTTCCGTGCCTCCTGTTCTGGCAGCAGTTTGGGTATCCTGCTGACCGGCGGACCTTCAGGACCAGGTAGCACCACACTGTCTTCTGTTGGCTCCGGTTCTCTGAATTTTGTCTTGCTGAAATCATTACTATAGTGTAAATTACGATACCTCTCGTCAATAGAGTTAGGTCAGAAGCTAGTAATAAATTGCTAAATTAGTATTTAACTTAACAACCTATATTGTTAACAGACATAAGTTAAAAAAGACATTTGTTTAATAAGGTTATTGTGACGATGTGGACATACTGATGATAACCCTATTTATATAAATACACATACCTAAACGTGTTATAATTCATCTTAGGCTGATTGGCAATCCAAGCCCTACAGATGGGGTAAAGCGGAGATTCTTCATCAAACTGTGACAGGTCAACACTCCGATCAAACAGCTTGAGTACATACGGCTGTCGCACCGGTGATGGCTTCCTTCGCAAAAAATATTGTTCCTCAGCTCTTGAAGAGTGTCTTCTGTCATCCATATAGTTTCTAAAAAATAATAAAGATAGGTTTTTAGGTCATCAGCCACTGGATGTCTCATATTTTTTAATTAGTATTCTTACCTACCTTATCATTAACAACTAATACTTTAGTCAGAATTAATAATAATCAGACTAAACAAGTTAAATTATCAACACAGTAAACAACCTCATAAATAGTCACCAAAACACCATTAAAACTTATATTTCTTTGATAATCTGCAAGTTAACTCTAATCATTAACTAATGATAGAAAATACAATTTATGTTTTGACACACTCCAGACATTACATACAAAAACAGACACAACAGTAATGTATTAATGTATAGTCTCAACATGCACACGCGCATCTGTGTGTATGACGTCTGACAGCCATATGATTGAAGACTAAAGCAAGACCAAGGGGCAGTGAGGTAAACCTAGCTCACCCACTAGTGGGGAGAGAAGAGTTGCCATTCTATACCATAGTATTATTCCTTATTCTGTAATTTAGGTGTGTTAGTTATTAAATTATCAGTATAATAATGGTAGTATAATAGTTTGTATATGTTTTGGTAGTTTGCAAAATGATAATAGAAGGATTAACAGATTAACAATTAGATACCCAGTTATGTTGTATTCTACTTTTACATAACATAACACCACACTTTATCCCTGGAGACAGAGGTGTAAATAATATACAGACCCACTGTCCCATATAATAATGGACAAGCCTATTGCCATTATCAACAAATCCTCGTAACCATGTGATATCAATTAAATATGATCCAAAATCAAGTCAGTCAGTCAATCAAGGATTTGATCCCATGACACTACAATGTAAGTCACAAGTTCTCCGAATAGGACTGTCACGGATTTATTATTTCTATTTTTAGTAACTAAATGCTCTGCCATTTTTATTTTTACTAACCTCCTTACAGGAGTTTGTTCAACCGAAGTGTCGGATTCTTCTGCGGTAGGGTCGAGGGCATCTTTTAGAGCACCCTTGAGTCGTCCACGAGGAGTAGACACTTCAGCCACTTCGCTTTCCTCTGAATATAATATTTTGTTTCACATGTCAACCTTCAAGCGGGCGCGCGTAGTCGAATCGACTGCGCTTAGTACATAAGAAGAAAGAAGAAACAAAAGGAGAAACAAATAAATAATTATTGAATAATTAGTGCTTTATTTCCTTTATACATCCCAAACGTCTTTTCGGTTACGCGCGCCCGCTCCCGTTACAAAAGACCATGCGCCCGCTTGAAGGTTAAGTAATAAATAATAATATTCAAACGGGGAAAACATGAAACTAATGTAGGAGTACAATAAGCGGGCTTGCTGCTCTAAGGCATTTTTTCCAGGCAACCTGTTGCAGGAAACTACCCTATAGAGTATTAGATGTGGGACAGTACCTACTTACTATAAATATGCGAAAATTATAACAAAATCGCAGTAGTCCCGGCATCAGGGGTTACTATTTATTAAGTTTCGGTATGCAATGAGTGGAGATTACACTCAGGCCCGGCACACCAAGGTGGAGATATCGCGTAGAGATCAAAATCTTTGTTGGCTGACCATAAAAAGCACAGGATGGCGTCGTGAGATGTTTGCTACGTAGTAGGATACAGCAGGCTAGATAAGATACAGTATGTAATAGTAAAAACAAAAAACTACACTAACAAAAACAAGTGTGTACCACACCTTTGTCGCTCTCATATTTCACATTAGCAACTTTCTTCTTAGGCGTTAACAAGTTTCTCCTTCGCTTAGGCATGGTTAATGTAGGTACACTAAATTTAATAAAAAAAAAAATGCGTATCAATTTGTCCTGAATTAGATCAATGAAATTTAATTCGAATTTCGAACGAATGACACAAGCAGACAAGACACGGCTTGCGAGTTAGTTCTATTCGTTTTTTTTTTCGATTTGCCCTTGGCCCATTGTTGCGATATGGCAATATACCCGATATTTTGGGTAAATTCCCATTTTTATCCTCCTGCCTATTTAATAAACTAGGTATTTTGGATATATACCTAGTAAAGCGTACATAATACTCTGGGTAAATAGGTATTCATTTCTATTTATTGGAGTTGTTCAATACTGAGTATAAAATATTTAGTGACAGTTTATGATTAGATATTGTGTTCACCGCTGAGGTACACCATGGGCAGGGAGCGCATAAAATCATAAAACGCGTTCAACTACATAATATCTTCCCTCCTCCCTTCTAACTTGAATCAATGAACAAGTATCATATCAATGAACAAGCGCAACAGAAACAACTAAAATCGAAATTAAGTTGTGTACGCCAAGATAAACTCTGCCATACAGCCTAAACAATCAACCAAACCTATGCATAAACCTCCCCTCAATCAAGAATCATACTCCTTGCTGAGCTGACGCTGCTTCAGCACGACTCGTGCTGCACGAGTATAATGAGTACCAAGCAAGTCAAGTACTCTTGTTGGGTATACACAATAACACGTGTTCTTTGTCATGTGGCATATTAAAACCGGTAATTACCGAAAATCTAATATTTACATCTCTAGATCAGTCATTTGTCGGTATTGCCATTATATGGGGTTATGTTTTATCGGCATAATACGTATTATGACCATCTAGCAACATTCTAGTGAATCCTCTAGTGACACGTCCACCTACCCTGTCAAACTTCCACGGTTGCTCTGAATTTGCACGTCAATTTTTCATGTTTAATAATGGTAAGCGATACTGTAGATTCTTAATTACGTGATTGCTTTTACTCAAGAGAAACTTATACAGTGTTTTGGGAGTTGTAGCCACGTAGTATACCGATTGTCACTTGTGTGTCATCATACATCCTCTGTCGGCGTTCATTTGATGTAATTTGGGCATTTTAGTCGATATTCGCCCTGTGTTACAGTGTTACTAAGTTGTTTTGCTATGTTTTTAAAGCCGTTGCGATTGGATATCAAGAGGAAGTTGACGGCGAGGTCGGACCGCGTCAAGTGCGTGGACCAGCACCCCTCCGAGCCCTGGCTGCTGTGCTCGCTCTACAACGGCGACGTCAACATATGGAATTATGAGACACACTCACAAATCAAGAGATTCGAGGTAAGCATCAGCTACTTGCATATCACCTGGATATACCTACTCTTATATTTATTACCAATGCAGGTCAAATTGGTTGCTGTGCTCTTATAAGAATTCCATGGTTAGGGTTTCAAAATTAAACGTAAAAATTGATGAGTAAATTGAAGTTTTTATGTATCATTGAGGCAGGAATGGTGTGATAGTTGCAGCTAACTTAATAAATATTTTATGTTTACCTACAAAACAATAAAATACTTTTTTTTTCCCCTCTAACTTGCGATCGGTTTTCCAACCATAAGCAGTTTTTTGCTAAGCAGTATTGGCGTATAAGGCATGCCCGCCCATTGTTGGGATGCCTGCATGTAGATTACTGTAGATTGCTACAGGTTATCCCAAGTGTAGGATCTCTTCAGACATCTTGTTTGTAGTGGCTCACTTAACACTTGGGCAAGTTGATTTTTGTGATCATCACTTTTATCTCCTCTCGTACTGTAAGAATTTTTAAGTACTGGTGGATTTCATCCATCTTTGTGAACCAAGGGGCATTTACTATGGCCCAATTTTTTTTTTTTTAGTACTCCATTCTGATATATTTGTAATATCTCTGTGTTGGAGGTTTTTGCGGTTCCCCATAACTGGATACCATAGGTCCAGACTGACTTTAATATTACATTATAAATCAATAGCTTGTTATTGACAGATAGTCGAGATCTTCTTCCCAAGAGCCATTTTAGTGATCTGTACCGGTGATTTAGTTCATCTCGCTTATTTTGGATGTCTGTCTTCCATGTTTGTTTGCGATCTAAGTGAAACCCAAGATATTTGACACATGTGTTGTGGGGTAGTTCTTCATCTCCTAGCTTCACAGTTGGGCAGTTTTCATTTCACAAGGTGAAGATTACTTGGTGGGATTTGGTTGCACTGGCCTTTATCTTCCATTTCTTCATCCAGGTATGTATCTTATCAAGACGTTTCTGAATTATGTACGAAGCTGTGGCTGGGCTGGTGTTAGATGCCAGTATTTCTGTATCGTCTGCGAATGTTGCGGTTGATGTCTTTCGAGTCTGGCACATTGCTTGTGTACATTAAATACAACGAAGGGCCCAGAACTGATCCCTGAGGGACTCCAGCCTTGATGTCGTAGTAGTTTGACGTCGCATCGTTAATTTTGACAAAGAAGAAGGGTAACTAACATAAACATGAAAGATTAAATTAAAGATATTATGGAATTTTACTCTAGATAATAAAATAAAATATTAGAAGAAAAGTAGGCAATTGATATTATGTTCAGCAGGTTGCACAACACTAAAATACTGTGTGAATATCTAGATATTCTAGGAGGTATAGTTCTAGACTACACCTGGGAAAATTATGTAAAAAATTGTCATATATGGTAATAACCTATTTATGTACGAAGCTATGAATAAAATGCTGTATTTTGAAAGGCAACCTCAATAAAGGATTGCTAATTATTGGATTTGTATTATTTAGGTACTTACATTTAGACTATTTAATCAAATCCAATTACATCATCCTCTACTATTTCTTTATCTAGCTATAACAATGCCAATGCTATAATTTATTCCCAGTACTAGTCCTAAAGCTCTTGATTGTTTAATATAATATATATTTGGGCATTGTATAAATTTATATCTTATAAGATGCAATATAGTTGTCAGTTTCTATTAATAAACCCTTTTCATCTAAAGCTGATCCTAATTATCAATTGTATAAAAAATTTACAGTTTTGAAATTATTAATAACTACCTGTCTTCCTTAAAATGATAGTCCAATGAAAGTGAATAAGAAAAAGAAAGTGAAAGTAAATAAGAATAAGAGATGAAGGTGGTATTGGAATATGTACTCTACAATATAATTAATAAATATGCAAAGTACAATTATCTCAATCATTCATATTGTTGTTGCTAATTTAAAAGCTCTAAAACATTTAGTACAAACTCTTATGTAGGTAAATATCAATTATCTTATAATATTTTTAACACACATACAAAAGAAAATCAGGTGAAGGTTTTTTAATTTCTGTAATAATTGACCCGATTGCACATAATAGATTTTAAATTGGCAATGACAATACATACTTTATTGCACAACTACAGAACATGTAAACTAACACATAACATAACCAGAGCACATGAGAATAGCCTGCATCACGTTTTCATGATGTTTCAATAACTATATATAATAAATATACCCAATAGTTCTTATGGATGTTTTTACTCTGTCATGTAAAATGATTGAACAGATATTGATGAAACTCTATAGTAACATAGCTTAAAATTATTTATAAAGATACATAGAGCCTTTCCTAGCATAGATACTAGCATAGAATAATAGTAACAGTTAAACAGTAAGACCCCAGGCAGTAAGTAGAAACAGTCATTGCAGTATAGTGCAGTTGGATTGCAAGCATCTCTTAATTATTATCTTTAATATATTTGTTGCAGGTATGTGACCTGCCAGTGAGAGCAGCTAAGTTCGTCCCCAGGAAGAACTGGGTAATCACAGGCTCTGATGACATGCAAATACGTGTCTTCAACTATAATACGTTGGAACGAGTCCACTCATTTGAGGCGCACTCAGATTACGTCAGATGTATTGCTATTCACCCCACACAGCCCTACATCCTAACAAGCAGTGGTAAGTGTTGGTCATACGGTTTCTTTATTGCAGACTATTGCAGCTCTCAATTTATGACTATTAAGGCTTTCATAATCACTTGATATTAACTCACAAGCACTTTTTGTTTCAGATGACTTGCTGATAAAACTATGGAACTGGGACCGCAACTGGGCCTGCCAGCAAGTATTTGAAGGCCACACCCACTATGTTATGCAGATTGTCATCAATCCAAAAGACAACAATACATTTGCTAGTGCAAGTCTGGATACCACTGTCAAGGTTCAAACTATTTATTCACTCGCTATTTATGACAATATTGATGTTTTTTAATAAGCTTATACTAAATTAGATTGTTTTTATAGGTGTGGCAGTTAGGTTCTTCCATCTCAAACTTTACGTTGGAGGGTCATGAGAAGGGTGTCAACTGCGTGGATTACTACCACGGTGGTGACAAGCCTTACCTCATCAGTGGTGCTGATGATCGCCTTGTAAAAATATGGGACTATCAAAACAAGACGTGCGTCCAGACTTTGGAAGGTATACCGCCATGACAGATCACGTATTTATGCAAACATTTTCATGTAACACGGCTGACTTTGCTAATTATAAATTTATACATCATCCAGGTCATGCACAGAATGTGTCAGCTGTGTCTTTCCACCCTGAGCTCCCGATCCTGCTGACTGGTTCAGAGGACGGCACTGTCAGAATATGGCACGCTGGTACTTACAGACTTGAATCCTCGCTAAATTATGGATTTGAGCGTGTCTGGACTATTTCCTCCATGCATGGTTCAAATAATGTAGCCATTGGGTAAGTATGCGCTTGAAATTATTTACTTTGATTTCGAATTTCCTGTGAAACTACTTAGCAAGGTTTTAAATTACATTACTTATATTCAGGTACGATGAAGGCACCATCATGATCAAAGTGGGCAGAGAGGAGCCTGCAATATCCATGGATGTCAATGGCGGCAAAATAATTTGGGCGAAACATTCCGAAATGCAACAAGTTAATCTGAAAGCATTGCCTGAAGGTAGAAGAAAAGTTATTCGTATAGATATTTCTGAAGACTTGTATATTTAACGTAACTAACATAAACATCACTTTGGCTTCAGGTACAGAGATAAAGGATGGCGAGCGAGTGCCAGTTATCGCCAAGGACATGGGCTCTTGTGAGATTTATCCTCAAACCATAGCACACAACCCCAACGGCAGATTTGTCGTCGTATGCGGTGACGGAGAGTACATCATCTACACAGCTATGGCTCTAAGAAATAAAGCATTTGGGACTGCGCAGGAGTTTGTGTGGGCATTCGACAGTTCAGAGTACGCCACATTGGAAAATTCCAGTACTATCAAAGTGTTCAAAAACTTCAAGGAACGAAAGAGTTTCAAGCCAGAATTTGGTGCTGAAGGTAATGATAATTATTAATAAAGGTACTAAATGATTTCAAAACTTGTGCTTGCTTGAAATTGTAACACTTAACGTTCTACTTTTCAGGAATTTTCGGTGGCTTTATGCTTGGAGTCAAATCCATCAGTGGCATGGCGTTTTCATTCTATGACTGGGAACATCTCGAGCTTATTAGACGGTATGTACTTATCATATCACTAATTTAAGAGCCACGCTCTTGTCGGTGTAGCATTCTCCATTCTTATCTATCAAAGGCCAATTCTGTCACTTCCTTATAAGACTTGACGTTGGCCTTCTCATTAATATGTTCTATGTATCTTCTTGGTCTTTCCCTTCCTCCTACCCCTTCCTCCTTGTAGCATCCCTTCTATGATGTTTTTAATAAATTCGTCGTGTCCTTGTTAAGCGTCCAATCATCTTGTCTCTTCTGTCCTCAATAACTCTCAATATTTGCCTTTTTTCCTTTACTCTTACTAGCACTTCCTCAATAGTAATCCCTTCTGTCCAATTTATTATTTCGAACGTCCTCCAACACCAAATGTCAAAGGCCTCAATCTATTTTGTCTATTATATTTAAATGCCCTGGCGACTATAATAATTATCTACTTAAACATTTTCTGTGTTTGTGTGTAGCAAGCAATGAAAGTTATAGTAACTTCCGTTGAAAGGCGAATGAACTTAAAGCAAAAGGCGATGGTCAAAACTCATACCAAGAACTTGTAAGGCCTCGTATAAAACGTGCTGATTAACTGACTGATAGTTTGCACTACAAATGAGGAATTTACCACCATTGCAACACGGGGTTGCGCGAAAGCTCATGTTGCTTACTTAGAGCAAGCGAGTAGATGATCTGTACTTTATAGGTGTTACAATTATAACACTGTTATTTACTAGCTTGGTGTCTGACTACCAAGTAATAACAAAACGAACAGTAAAAATCTTTTTATTTTTACTTTGCAAACAGAAACTTATACCATAAACTTATACCGTACCAATTCAAATCATATAAAAAGAAAAACAAAAATTTTTATTATTTCTCTTAGTTAACATTACATTAGGTGAGGCAGCCACAGAAAGCAATATAATTACTTGTGTTGGGGTTGTCTCGTTCTTACCCAATACATTATCATTGAGAAATTAAAACCCAAGTAGGTATAGTAATACCAATTACGATGGATATTTTACGTTACGATCTTTAAGGGTTTGAGTTTACGTATGCGTGTAACTAACGGTTTTTGTTAAATATTATTGCCTACTAAATCAGTGTGTACGAGAAACGTCCTTTGTAAGGCTTCCGTTACGAATTACCTGAATTACTTTTACGTATTTTACTGCAAATTATGTTCGAATGCAAACAATGCGTAATGAAGGAGCTCGAGCGATGTTCTTTGTTGACATGCCAATGCAGAACCAAAATAACACAGGCCGCCGCTATCACAGGCAATTGCGAACGAATCTTACGTACGTTATAAAAGTATTTTCATTGTAAAATGAACCTAATGTTATTACAACTGAAAAACGTTGTAACTCATAAAAATATAATTATTTACGTAGCTATATTGCTCGGTGAGGTCTGGGTACTTAATTTATCTTGCATTACCCCACTTGTTATGTTATGCTATATTGGTGATCGATTGGATGTGTATTGATTGTGACGTTCGTTTATAATGACATGCTATGGGACCCTTTTAACGATCCAGCGCGTGCCTACGCAGCGTGGTGGAGCATACTCCGTATCGTTCTTCTGGTGGAGATGGCCAGTGAACACTTATATAAAGTTTAATACAGGGTGTTAGTGACATCGTAACGAAAACTTTGAGGGATGATTCAGACCATGATTCCGAGTTGATATCAAGTGGAATTTTGCACGATATTTTTTAAATTATTTTCAATTCTATGTTTGCGATGGAAAATTCCACTTGATATTAACTCAGAATCAGCCCCCTTAGTATTCGTTACGATGTCACTAACACCCCGTATAAACTCACGGTCCCCGAGGTCTCCAATAAACTGGCCAATTTAGTAAAATCATCCACCGGTAGTGCCGCTGGTGTCGATTATATTTAAAACTTGTTTGATATTATAATCGATTAATCGATGTAATTGTACAATTTTCCATATCGATTATGAAAACATATCAATATTATACGATTTCCTGCGTACTATTTTGGGTAGAAAATAAATTTTAAACGCTAAGCTAGAAATGGAAAATAATTTTTGCTTTTGACTTATTTTCGAATTACGCCTTATGTAACAATGCCGACAACGACGTAACTTTGATGACGTCACCCGAACAGTATATATCCATACAGAGATATTACCTTTATTTATTGTACTTTTCGGTATTTGCTGTGTTTGCATGCGTGAAAAGCAATACTACATTTATATTATAGGTATATTTTAATAATAAACCTTAATGGACCAATAACAGTGTTCCATTTTATGGCATGTTGTATGTAAGTAGATATAAATGTTATGCCTACGTGAAATCGAGATAGGCAAAGAGTGCTACTAATGCTGTGCGTTGTATGTCAGGCGATTCGTAACTGTTTAAGTTTTATTCTCAATAGCTTAATTTCTAATCACGACACCTAATTTATAAGGAAAGTTTTTAGTCAAGACATGCTTTCGATTAACATAAGGTTTCGTACAAGTAGTTCAGATACCCATGCCAGCAAAATTAGGTGAAAGTATCTATTATTTATTTTAGGATAAAAAGAGCCGGGTGGCTTGATAGAAGATCCATCACTATAAAATATAGTATTAAAAGCCTTTATGCCGTGGAACGGGCTCTAAACGATGTACCTATCTACAATGTACACTGACTCAACATATACATCAACCCGTCCTTTCGAGTGTTACGGTTGTGCTGACTGCGTTGCTAACGGCTTTAGAGACACATTTTGCCAGGATTATCGTATCGAATCTCTAAAACTATCGCATTAAAGATCGTATTTTTACTTTAATTAGTAAGTTACAAGTGTACTGGATAATAAACATGCTTGCTTTAAATATGCTTGGATAAGAATATTATTGTACCCATCTATATGCAAGTAAAACAATAGAAGAGTGATGTTTTATTAATTTATTTTTATTTCTAATGCGGGTGTGAGTTCCATTTTCGTCTTGATTTATATCTTCTTCTATCGTGTGAGTTGCGAGGTGAATTACCAACCTCATCAACCCTGGTGTCAGGGTTATTATTGAGCCGCCATAGGCCCCTGACATGGCTCATGTAACGACTACTTACTTACATCAGTAAGTAGTAACCGGGACCAACGGCTTAACGTGCCTTTTTATACCTTAATGTTTTCGAAAATCGTGTTTCTCAATGTCCGTTGTTACCTTCAGCATCGAGATCCAGCCGCGCCACGTGTACTGGTCGGAGAGCGGCAACCTGGTGTGCCTAGCGACTGACGAGACCTACTACGTCCTGAAATACAACGCCGCCGTGGTCAACCGCGCTCGGGACACCAACTCCAATTTTACTGAGGACGGCATCGAGGACGCTTTTGAGGTAATTAGCTAGTTCACACCCAATACCACCCGGTGGCTCACTATCCTAAGACTGAGTAATTTCAACGGTTACTAAATATAACTGGAAATTAAAAAAAACAATATTCAAAATTATTTATTTGCCCATAACACATGGTACAATAAAGGTTTTACAATAAATGTGAGAATCTCATGTTTTGCCGCAATTTGGCATGCAAAAATTATTTACCAAGCTAACACAAAATAATAGTCAATATAATCAAATTAAAATAGATACAATACATTGGTTTTATTAATATAAAAAATATTCAATTTAGTAGGTATGTCAAGTAGCTATAATAGTATTAAATATGTCAAGTCATTTTAAAAAATAAGTATTAGTAAGAATATATTCCTGAATCAAAAATATTTTTTAGTCCTATTTGTTTATGGTAGTAAATAACTTTACTGGTTGGTTACAGCAATGGTAGTAAAATGAATCAGTCACGGAGTGATAAGAAACGTTGATAAGCGTCGCCGGTAGTACACAAGTCCGTTTTTATCTCATGTGTTTATTTTCATAAAACTAAATTATGCCTAGTTTCTTACAAACAGAGGCTTGGCTAGAAAATCAAGGTCAATGTTGGTATTTTATATTTCTATAGTTTTGATGAATTGATAAAATTTTATTGTATTTTGAAGTTATCTTGACAAGAGGGCAAGTCTGTTGCGTATTATGACTTCAAGTATTTACTCGTACATTATATACATAGCTAACATATATTACTTGCAATAACATAAAATAATTTTAGCCGCAAGTCTATAAGGGTAGGTACGTCATATGATAGTAAAAAAATATACTCAAAATTCAAATTCAAAAATATCTTTCATCAGTAGGTAACACAGTATTTTTTATATAACGAACGTCTCATCCGCTTAGAACTACTGCAGCTTCTCACAACCTGTATAGCCGGGGAAAAGAACTGCAAGAAAAACATCGGCACAGTCTTTATTGTCTTTGCTACTCACTTCACGAGTTTATGTAGGTAGGTATGTAAATAAAATACTTGCGCTCTAGCATGATGCGTATGACGGCAATATGGTGTGCAGCCTAGTGCGAAAGAAACATTTTAGAAAAATGACAATTGTGTAATACTATTATGACAGCTACTGGGAAAGCTGCTGTTATGAAAAATTTATAAAATCTATATTGATTGTATCAGGTTGTCGGCGAGGTTAACGAAACAGTGAAAACCGGCCTGTGGGTCGGCGACTGCTTTATCTACACCAACTCCTTAAACAGAATAAACTACTACGTCGGCGGGGAAATCGTCACCATCTCGCATCTCGACCACACCATGTATATCCTCGGCTATGTCGCCAAGGAAAATAGGTAAGTGTTTAAAGACAGGTGTTAATTCTGACGGACCGAAAATTTAGTTTGACAGTTTTAACACTGCTTCTACATTTTTCTTGCATTGTAAGCGAAAGAGAGACTATTATTAGAGCAGTTAAACTAATCATTAAAAATCTTGCAAATTTCGCACGAAGGGTTCCGTACCATTAACTAGGTAAATAACAATAGGGATATAAATTTAATATTGTGATATCGAGCAAAAATAGGCAAAACATATTTATTTTATTTTTTATTATTAAAGTAAAAGCACAACTGAGTATATGTTGCCATTATTGACGGGGGGTGAGGGAAACCTAGCTCAGCCGCTGGTAGGAAGCAGAGAGTCGCCGTTCCATACGTAGTATTATTCCATATTCTGTGACGCTGTGTTGTTTTGTCAGGCTGTACCTGAACGACAAGGAGCTGAACATAGTGTCGTATTCGCTGCTGCTATCGGTGCTGGAGTACCAAACGGCTGTAATGCGCGGCGATTTCGAGACCGCGGACCGCGTGCTGCCCACCATCCCGCACGACCACCGCACCAGAGTCGCGCATTTCCTTGAGAAACAGGTACACACACTAGCCTTCAAAAACCAATAGTTTTTTTAAGCCAAGGTCGCGACGCATTCAAATGTGGTAGCAGGTCCGAAATAGATGAAAAACAACCTTGTCGATTACCAGAGAGCCAAGTCAAAGTACGTACAAGACCGCGAAAAATGAAAAGAGAAAGGGGGGAGTCTTTTGCTCAGCAGTGAAATAAATGAGATATGTTTGCGTTTGACCATAACCTCACCTGATGGTAAGTGATGATGTGGTCTAAGGTGGCACACGCCCACCAACCTTGTTCACTCTAGCCTTCAAAACTTCAAGAAAACCATAATGCCAGTTGTACCAGTCCTTCACTATCGGCATTCAAACGAAAGAAGCGCAGCGCTTTGTGGTGATGGCAAACAAACGGACGAAGTGCCTGTCGATATAATATTGATTTGTTTTACACTTTTTACTATATTGTCTGGCAGGGCTTCAAGCAACAAGCTCTCGCTGTATCCACTGATCCTGAGCACCAGTTCGAGCTAGCGTTGTCGTTGGGCGAGCTGCGGCGCGCGAGGCAGCTGGCTGAGGAGGCGACGGTGGCGGAGGGCGTGCCGTCGACCACGTCGGCCGCGCGGTGGTCGCGGCTCGGGTCCGCCGCCGCCGCCGCCGCCGACACCGAGCTGACCAAGATATGCTACCAGAACGCCCACGACTACAGCGCCCTACTTCTCTTTGCTGCCAGCACCGGAGACAAAAAGCTGCTGCAAGATGTAGCGCGGATGTCCGCTCAAGAAGGAGACGATAACATCGCCTTCGTCGCCTACTTCACACTCAATGAACTCGACGAGTGCCTGAATCTACTCATCAAACGCGAAAAGCTACCAGAGGCCGCCTTCTTTGCCAGGTACTTGTAAAATTATGTAAAAAGCTATATTTATATCTTACAAAAATAAACATTGTAAAATGCATAAACATTTGATTTTGTTACCAGATCATACATTCCTTCTAAAATGTGCGACGTAGTTAAACTATGGCGGGAGAGTGTGGGAGCCACGAATAAGAAATCCGGCCAATCTCTGGCTGATCCTGAGCAGTATGAGAATTTATTCCCCGAGTTCGCAGTAAGTTTAAAAGAAACTAGAAGTCTTGCTTTTCAATCTGAATTAAATACATAGGCACTGTGTTTATTTGTATTGGAAAATCTCCTTCCTTTTGACTTAAAGGAATTTATTATCAACAGGAATCTTTAGATTTAGAAAAGTTCCAAAACGCGTTTGGGTTCGAGCACAGTACCAAACTGGACCTGCTGCTACCAGATTCGAAACTGTGCAACATCGACCGAGACCTCGCGAAGGAGAAACAAGCGGCTGAATCACAAGACTTATTCAAGCCGGGACCTTCTGCTGAAAGGTTAGCTTACTTTTACAATCGTTAAAGCGAGTGAAAGGCAAGGCGGCCACGTCGTCACAAAAGGTGCATGTGGTCTAACGCTGGCCACCTTACCCTAAAATTGCACGTCCATGCGATATCGAATTACGTCGTGGGAAAGGTCTCTCAAGTGTTGTAGGACCTACATAGAACGCTACGACCGACATAGCTTTGATTAACAGAATACCTTACAAAACGAAGCTTCATGTGTAGTCTACATATCTTAAAATGATTATTTTTCTTTTACCAGACAAAGAGAGAGTATTGTAGTCCGACAACCCGCCGACAGTACAACAGAAGAAGGCCCGAAGGACGTAAAAGTGAAGCGCAAAGACTCCCTCGACATCATGGAGGAAATAGAGCGGGAAATAGATGAAATGGCATTAGAGGATACTGTGGAAAGCGTGGTCAGTATACTTCTATAATATTTTTTGCAGCTTTTTGACTGTCAACGGAGCGGACAGCAGAAGGGATGTGGCCTTTCGGCCCATAGAGTGATCTGAGATCAGTCACGTAAACATCCTGATCTACCTCCAACCAATGGGCATTCCTTCATCTCAATGCTTTATGAAGCATAAGACATAAAATATTAAGGATTCAACACGAAACACAACTGAGATTCGTTGTATTATCCAATATGTTTTACATGTCGCTTTAACACCGTCTCACCTCTGCCGAAACATGCCGGGACATGATAAACTGACATTGAAAGTAATAACTATTTACTTAAGTGACCTATATATACTGTACTTTACTAACGAAACTAAATTAATTGTATGCATAGAGGTGTAGAGAGCTAGTCAAATAAACTACTAAACATTGAAATAATGACAGGATTTATATCTTAAGGACGATATCGAAGGACATGGTAAAATATTTCACTTATTGTTATCAAATCCGGTCCCCTCCATATTGAGTAGTTTCCGGCAGAATGGTTGTAAAACTACATCACTGTAAAACAAATACTTAAATAGTGTGAAATAATATTCATTTAATATTAATTTCAACCATTCGTAAACATTATTTTTCCAAAGTTATTTGAAATGTAGCTTATGGATACAAGTTATCTGGCGTCATTATTATTATTATTCAAATACTGGCTTTGTCACACGTTCCTTTGCACATGATGTGGACATAACCACATTGCAATGGAGTACTTGTATTCACACAAGGCAATACAAATTAATTTACCGTAAAGTGTAAAAAATCCCATTCAATAATGAACATTGTTGATGAGAATTTTTTCTTTTAGTTTTGACTAAATCTTTATTATTTATTTATTTGTACACAATATGACAGAAAAAAAGAAACACAAAGAAAACAGACAGTACAGCAAAGCTTATCTCTAAGAGATTTCTTCTAGCTGACCTACATGACAGGAGAGACATGCAGTGTATAATTTTATATCTTTGTAATATTGTATACACGTTACTAGTAACCAGAATATACTTGTAAAAAGGGTAGTTGAGATGTGCCAAGAATCGCGGTAAAATTAGTGAGATAAACATATAGGGAAAACATGATATCCTTGGTTGTTGAGATTTTCATCATTTATACACTATTAAATAGAGCTGCCGCGTAAACCGTTCACGATGAATTATTTTGATTGTAGTTAAAGGCTAACATTATATATCCCTACACATTGTGTCAACATTTATGACTCTTCTTTTTTTGCGAGTCGATGGCGATCGATACTAAACTTTTGCTGACCAGTAATTGGCCAATTTACGACAAACCTCACTTATTATTTTTTAACTTCACTCAGGAAATACACATTGAAGCCAACAATTTACGCTCTATGGATATAAAGTACTATGAACTACAGTATACTTGTTATATTGGGCGATTGCGTACCAGAAGTGGTAATGGCCAGTATTATCGTATTGACTTGGCTTTTTCGGTGACAGACAGACTGCAGTAGTACAGACCGCAAGCAACTATAACTTCCTTATATCAGTTTTTTAAAACGTTTCATGCTCCTTATTTTCCTAGTGGGCATTATCATGTAGAAAACATGAATTTATTGTTTGCACTCTTAAATCGATAAAAAATCTGATTCTGACGCGACTTCAACCTGTAGCCCTTGTCAAGCAGGGATGAGGGTGTCAACCCTTACACCACCGGGTTCTCCTGTCCAAGTGAAATTCTATCGATCTATGTATCGTCATTAAGCCATTCTCTTTACCTAACACACCCCCATTGTTTTTACTTCAATCAAGTTGGTTTTTATTTATAAGTTGATTGTGTCGTTCAGTTTATTTTATTTTCTGTGTGTTACGTCATCGTACTATTTACAAGGAGTATTCAGGATCTAAAGTAAACATTATTATATTTAGAGCAAATCTTGATGAAGGGTATTTAGGATAATGACCATTCTGAACGGCGACATGGCTCACCTATCACGTCGGTCTAATAGAAAGGTCGGTGAAGTGCGGGTGGCCTCTACCTCCTATACCTCTGAATCCAGATTTTGTTTTCTATTCCAATGGCGATAAAAATAAGCGAAATGTAATAACCGGGACCAACGGCTTAACGTGCCTTCCGAAGCACGGATCATCTTACCTTTTGGACAATCAGGATTCATTAAGGAAGATAGAGGTACAGAAAGTGAAATGAGGAGATAAATGGCGAATCCTGGAAGAGCACTTACGATTAGTGATTACTGTGGACTAATAACAGAACTGATGGCTGTAGTATTTGCTAGGGCCGCCAAGTACAATGACTAAAAGCCACAACCGATTGACTTCATACGACTATTGACGGACCAATGTTTTAAAATGCAAACTTTATCAACTGACTGACTTGTGTGTTAATAATTTTAATGATAAGTTGATACAATGTGCCACCAGAGAACTTTCCCATTTTAAGTTGGTTTGGCGTTTACGTCATTGAGGCAGTCACCTGTTTATTTTCCTAAAAAGATTATATCATTATAAACCGAAGGGAAAACCAGGCCCGTGACAGGTTTGTTCACATACCCCCTCATTCTTCGAGGTTTCGTTGTTTATGGATTCATACAAAACACCGAAAACAAATGAGTTTACGTTTACACAAATTGACAAGCCTTTACGTAGTCTCGGCAACGCTCTATTGGTTTTCCTATTGCATCATATTAGTTGCTAAAGTTATTACCTATTGTACAATATTTTGTTCATATTTAGTAATAATAGAACATTGACAATATACGTGGTCAAGTAGTTAGAGACGATCTGGAGGTCCGGGTTCGATTCCCGATGGGGACATTGTCGAAATCACTTTGTGAGACTGTCCTTTGTTTGGTAAAGACTTTTCAGGCTTGAATCACCTGATTGTCTGAAAAAGTAAGATGATTCCGTGCTTCGGAAGGCACGTTAAGCCGTTATTATTATTATTTATTTATTATTATTAAGCCTTAAGTAACATTAGTTGGTCCCGGTTATTAGCCGTAAAAACACCTCCACCAACCCGCATTGGAGCAGCGGGTGGAGTATGCTCCATACCCCTTCCGGTTGAATGAGGGGAGGCCTGTGCCCAGCAGTGGGACGTATATAGGCTGTTTATGTATGTAGAACATTGACGAGGAATTAAGAAGATGATCGAGTGTACATTATGCGAAGTGTACATTCTGCGTCAGACCCGAATCAAGTTTGCCAATAATTTGCGATCGTACACTGGTAATGGAGTGCACCGGGAATATAATTAAGACCCTTGAACAATTTATAAACTAAACGAAATGTACGTTCAAAAATCCCCATCATATTTAAAATATTGCTTTAGTAAAATCTTATTTATAAGATAGATAAATACAAATATAATCATATGTGTTCTAAATATTCTAATTAATTATACAGGGTGACCCAGAAGTTCAGGTTCAAAATGAAAAATTAGATAGAGGGGCTGATTAGCTACCAGAAACACCCCCATGTATGTTCAGCAATTATTTACGGTTTAGGAGATATGACCCATTTTGTACCTTTTTCTAGATTTTCTACCTCCCTTCAGAAATAATCATTTTGTCGCTATCCCTTTCATAATAATTATTTTGTTTTACTTCACAACTATGCCTAAGGCTGAGTACCGCTCAATCAAAGATAAATAAAAGTCAAATCAAGTATAAAAAAAAAGTTATCGGAAGTCAAAGTGAGAATTCGACCAAAATTATTACAGTTGTTAATACTTCGCCGAAGAATAATAAACACATGAGATTGTCATGGACCCTGAAAGTACTTCTAAAAACTGCTCCATTTAATAGGCTTTTTTTTTTAAAAAGTACCCTTAATACGGGCAAAAAACTAAGTAATTTGACCTCAAATATTGCAAGACAGACAGATTTGAAGGAAAAATTGACATTCTCATACAATGTAGCTGCTTCTTTCTAACGTTGTTTATTATTCTTCGGCGAAGTATTAACAACTGTAATAATTTTGGTCGAATTCTCACTTTGACTTCCGATAACTTTTTTTTTATCTTTGATTTGACTTTGATTTATCTTTGATTGAGCGGTACTCAGCCTTAGGCATAGTTGTGAAGTAAAATAAAATAAATATTAAGAAAGGGATAGCGACAAAATGATTATTTCTGAAGTAAGGTAGAAAATCTAGAAAAAGGTACAAAATAGGTCATATCTCCTAAACCGTAAATAATTGCTGAACATACATGGGGGTGTTTCTGGTAGCTAATGAGCCCCTCTATCTAATTTTTCATTTTGAACCTGAACTTCTGCGCCACCCTGTATATGTGTGTTTGACGAAGCTTGTGTGGATTTCATTGACATTGTCTTTTTGTTATTTTTTTAATATACCTTAAGTTTAAATGCAAATAAATATATTGTGTGTATTTATATAAAATATCGACGGGGTCATTATGTTCAAACGACTTTATTTAAATTTATTATTACTCAAATATTCTAATTAAATGTCATAAAATGTTTTACGGCATTAAAGCAATAGATGCTAAGAGATGTTTATAATTTATATATATATTATTCTTATGCTATTCTATAATATTATAGACAAGTATGTTTTTATCGTTATAAATAAGAACAATTCGCTGATCACATGATATCATTAGGTGCCTATGCCTAGAAAAACAGGAAAGCGATGAGATGGAATCTCAGTAATCGGAATGTACTCCACATTGCTTTTCTTGAGCATATTTCTCATTGATAATAGACGTCGCGGCCGCTATCTTGACTGCGTACTGTCTGCTCAAGTGCCAAGATTGAAGTGCAGATTACACTTTAAAACATTGTTATTAGGTCCAACAAAAACAATTTTATGTCTAATGTACTCAATTATAATTCATTTTCCCAAAAAATTATGAATATTCCGTAACTTCTTTTATTTTTCTTTACGTGTAATATGGATAACTTAAATATATGGCGGTATTTATTTACACACTAAGAGGACCGCATAATTTGTAGATAGGCATCAATAAAATTTTCCTACCGCTATCACTATCAGTAACTATGAAATGTAGTCTTGTCATGATATGAGGAAAATTTTGTTAAACTGATCTTATTAACCGGATTGAGATCACTATGTCGTAAGAGGGAACTGTTAAAATTATGTCTTTTTTCTTTTGCAGGATTTTTCGGATGAAGCCGACCTGGTCGACTAATGTCTAAGTGTATCTAGATTTTTTATTTTATATTATAAAAGTAATAACGATCATAAAGTATGTATTTCCTAAAGTGCTAATACGTTTTAAGATTAAAGTATTATACAGATTTTCTTTCCGATGTTTTTGTTTTACTTAGATAATCACCAATTAGTAAATGTAATCAAGAATTTTACGAAATGTTAGATTTTTCAATTACTATAATGTGTACACTATTTATTTACACTTAACTTATACATACATAATAATATATAATCATAAAACACGTCCTTGTTTAACTTTTCATACACTATATAGTAATTTTAATTTTATATGGTTTCGCCTTTTTACATTCCTTCCAATTTGTTGATACACATGAATAAAAATAGTTCTAAACAATCATTTTTGGAGATCATTTTATATTATGCCCTAGATTTAAAGTTCTTTCACTTATTTAATAATTTTATTATGTAAGTATTTTAGGTTCCTTTAAAAATAAAGTTTCGAAAATTTTCGTAGCAAAAGAAACATACTTTGATATTAAGAGACTTGCCCTAGATTATGCTTGGGACGATTCCAACTAAACCGGAGTATTATTCTGTAAGTTCGTAATGGTATAATCTTATATTACAATATCGACAGTGAACATTTTTTCTTGTTTTCTGTACTTTTTGGCAGCCTTAAAGTTATTTGTGCCTTAAATATGAATGTTAATTGAACATTTACAAACATGTCCATTAAACTTATCCAAGAGAAATAGAAACGTTAGTGTTGAATTTAAAGTAAAAAATATAGGAATAAAGATAACCTTTATATTTTTCCGGGTGTTTCTATTCGTTCATTGCGTGTCGTTATCATTATATCGCAATGTTCCTAAACTTGTACTTTGATTACTGATTGATACCAATTGAATTATTTTTTAATTGTAACGTGTTTTTCTTCCATGCATGATCTAGGACAAAGGACAAGGGAATAAACCTGGGCAAGCCCCAAATATCGATTAACTGCTGCTATTGTTATGAAAATGATGTACTTTTTTTAAGCATCACAGTGCATCTTTTATTTATCTTATGGCACAAACACAAAGTGAGTGTAGACAACTCTCTCGTGGCACTGCATGACTTCGTGTACTTGTGTGTGTTTGCAGATATTTGGAATCCTCTCTCTATACACTTTTGTTTTGATTGGTTTCTAGCTCCTGCATTTGTTTCCTGTATTCAATCCTCTGTATTTTAATAGATACGCTAGATATAAAATTTGTTGTAATTTATAGATTTTGTTCTCAATTATTTTACCGTGTACATGTACTTTAATAGATAAATATTCAATATATGAATAATCGAATTCGATGTCTGATTGTATAAAAACGTATTAAGTACCTACTTATATCATTATTGGAACAGAACAGAATACATAAATTTATCAATAAAATACATTAAAATGTACCACTGGCTTTAGAACTGAATTTACGAACCTTTTCCCTTAAGTTAGATGAATCAATTACTTTACGCGGTCGGGGTAATTCGATGTGAACAAATGTGCAGTAGGTAGTCGGCAGGAGTCCCAAGCGACCACTTCTTATATTGCTGCTACATGCATTGTCAAGGCAATTTGCTAACATAAGTGCAGTATTGACGCCTAAGTGCAAAGAGGAAGTTAATAAATTGAATGCAGTCGCATAAACTACCTCTGAAAGGCTTCGGAAATAGCTTCTACAAAAAGAGGAGCATCTTCCTGTACACGTGACCAGACTACGATCGGAAAGTGGACCTGTTTACCTGACGATTTAATAAAACCTCTGTTCTTGATTAACTTCAAACATAGCACACCGCAGCGTCGCAATCATCGTAAAAAAGAAAATGATTGGATATAAAAATGGTTGTAGAAGTTCTTAATCTATGTATAAAGGCAATATCAGCGGCAAAGTCCTTCGATCTGGTGTGGTATGCTCGTATCGTGCATGCATTGTTTACGGTGGTGTCGTGGTCAATCGCGGCGCAGGCGGCGTTCAGTCACAGCTCTGCGGCAACTCCCGACGGACACGCGCACACTGCTCCCTCCTCAAACCGCAAACCTCTCGACGCTAACTCTCAGCGTTAATCGCACGCGCATACGCCGATAACTACCGTAAGTTACCACTATATTTACAATAGCTAAGCGAATTAAACAAATATTTCGCAAGTATTCTATTTACTTACCTACAGCGAAATATATTATAATAATGTAATATATTTTCGAAGATGGAATTATAAAATGTTTATCGGTTATTTATTACCATTCGTTATTTACTATTATTAGTTCTATTACCAGGCTATTTTTAGTGTTACAAAAATATGTTTCTTGTTTAATTAATAAACCAACCCCTATTAACAATAGGCATAGACTTAAATCTTAAATTAGCTTCGAACTTTATAAATACTAAAAGGGTTGTAATAAGCTTTGGTAGACTCAGTAGGTATTTAATTTAAATAATTTAACTCTTAATAAAAATATATATTATATAAAACCAGTCATGCTGCTATGAAATAACTAAATAAAATATTACATATTTTTAATAAAAATACGATGACGATATAAATGACGATATAAAATTAATGATAAAATAAGTATTCCTATCATTATAAATATTGATTTGCTAACTACTTAGTTCTTCAGTATATTTAATTACTTACTAATACGATTACTAATTGCGGGTGATTGATTAAATCAATAAAAAACAAAGAAGGCTTCGCTAGATACTTACGTTACAACAATAATACTTAGTTTTAATTATTTTTTTATAGATAAGTAGGTATGTTTAATTAAAAGATCAATTATTTCATATATTTTTTCATAAGTTTCACACAAAAAACATGTTTATATTATTCATATACTTACTTACAAATATAATCATTTTTTTTCTTCGGTTGACAAACATTCAATGCTAAGAACTTTTGTTACCCGCTGCTTTTGTTGCGGACATAATTATTTGATATTTGATATTGATATATTCTAGTGTTACAGAACAGTTAAATAGTTCTTGCAATATGATTTCGTTATCTACGTAGTATGCTGAGAGAATATAGAACACTTTCAACTCATCATATTCATCTCTTACGACTTCGCATCGAAAGTGGCTGCAAGTTGTCTGATTACTTGTGGCTCTGCCCACCCCAATAGGGATTACAGACGTGACTAGGTTGGTACATATGTAAATATTTATGTTTTTGAACTGCGTACTCTACTTAAGTGTATATATACACTGCGCAAATCGGTAAATGCGTGGTACTTATAGCAAATTGGTAAATGCATGGTTTTCTTATACCATGGACTGATTACACCGAAGGACGTAATATACAATCTCGACGACCCGATTACTCTAGCCATAGAGGCAGCCAATCCGCTCGCGAAACCAAACACTTCAGGACCCCGATACCGACCCCGCCGGCGTGGTCGACGATTTCCCTCAATCAGTGCTTCTCGCTATCGACGTGGGTCGATTAATTCTTTCAAATATTTTTCCTCTCAGACGACGCCCTGAACCGAGGTTCGCGCCCATCTGGGCACCCTCAGGCCTGTTGTCTTAAACGTTGTACCGGGTGAGAACCTTCAGCGCTCCCCATTTGTCCGGCCAAGTAGTTAATGCCATCTGCGGCAAATCTACAATAAGTCACGTCAAAATATTTAATATTTTACTGATTACACCGATGATTGACTGGGAACATTTATGGACTGCTCTACTCGATTTTTAACGTGTCATCCCGTGTCTAATACCGTATTTACCATAAGGGCACACGGCGCCCATGCCCAGGGCTTTCACTTGAACGAAACCTTTTGTTTAAATGGACCGATTTAGAAAGGGATGAACTCTTAGGTACTTAATAAGGGCTTAACACAAACTGTAATGACACCTAAGAACTTAATGATAGCTATTATTTTTTGAGAAAACTCATAGGAACAACCTGTAAAATCAAGATTTATAAATCTTAATTATACTTAGATAACTAATTACAAAGTCTAATAAGGATACATTGTCACTGATTAGGATAACCAATAAGATAATAAATAAGTTGTCTGTGAAAACTAAAACTGGTTATTTATTTGGAGACAAAAGTCACAGCCTTAAAAGTTATTAAGTATACAAACGGATGTAAGTATAGGTATGAGCTCCAGTCTACGCGGCCTATCCTAAGAACGAATTTAATGATCTAAAGTTAGTTATTTAAAGGAAATAAGTATGAGATATTAAAAAAACCGTTTTTGTTCTTTAAATATGTGGACCCACAGACGCAAGATTTCACCCCACATACAAAATGACAAAACGAAATTAAGTACTTACTTATTAATTATACAAACTTTCGGCTTAATTTTTCAATGCAAACTCTACGATGATTCTTACACGACATTACCGCGCACCGACGCGGTTGGTGGTGAAGCGGTTTGTAGATACCTACTTGTGTGTAATCCATTGATTCCTTCCTTCAGTCCATACGACGAACCACGTTACCACACCCCGTTACACTGTGGGCGGTCATCATCATCACTAATTTGAGAGGACTTGCCGGTGCAGAGTTCTCCATGCTACTTTTTAGGGAAAAATAGGGCAGTGCTTTCCCTCTTGCCTTCCGTCCCGCAGTACTCTGTCTGACGCGAGTGGGATGTGCGCCCAAAGTAGTCAGTACTAGGACTTCTGTCCTCCGTCTCTCAATAGTACTGAAAGTTACTGCTGCCCTCTGTCAGGTTTCAGGTTACAGTCCTTGTGACGCGCCCCTTCCGTCCTGCATTTCCGTACCGATGGCTCCCATCTCCGCCTCTGCAACTGTTGAAGTCTTCACCCATATCCCTGGGCAAGGCTGGGCTGGGTTCTACGTTATACCCCGTAGGTCTGGGTCCCTGTCCGAACTCAGCCACCATCTCACTTCTGCTTACTGAAGTAAGAGGCACTCACCCCCGCGGCAAGGACGCGCCGAACAGGAATTGCCGAAAGAGGCGGTAATCCGCACAGATAAACCTTGCAAACCGGTCCACCGCTGCAATTTCCGCTTTACCACGTACGCACGCCGCATCCGTACCCTGTGTCGTATGAGTATCACCTTCAGCTCTATTAATTACATGGTTCCATACAAGATGACAAGACAGTCATTGTTCCAGACTTCTCGTCATACTCGTAACATGCGATTAGTATGGCAAAGCCGTGCGGATCTGTCATAAATATTAAGTATTATGCGTAGGACATCGACTCGACATCGATCGTTCATCCTTACAATATTTTTAGACGTTTTTGGACTTGTTGAAGATATTTTTTTATCAAGGAACTGATAAGTATAAACATAAATAAATGTGTTCTACTTTTCATGGGCCTTCGATCTGGAAAGTTTATGTATTTAGTAGGTATATTACTTCACGATGTTGTGTCAGTGCTTTTGTGGGCACTAAATCATAAATTCTTAGGGGCTACCTTATCCCAGTGCCTGAGGTACTTAATTTACTACTGTTATATCTTCGTTACGACGATTTGTGGCTATCCTTACTCCGAGATTTACTCCGGATTACGACGAGCATAATACTATTAAATTGTTTAAGTCCATTGTTTTCAGTCAGCGTAACCGGATAGTTTACAAGATCTTTTAACATTTATAAATTTCCCGTAACTGGTCTTATTAACGCATCATGACATACAGGGTGTTTGCGAGATGTCTCTGTCGATGTCGTTACGATGGTAACGAATACTGAGGGGGATGATTCAGACCATGATTCTGAGTTAATATCAAGTGGAATTTTCCATCGCAAAATTCATGTTTTTTTATGTTTTTCAAGTCTATACTTTTGCGATGGAAAACTCCACTTGATATTAACTCGGAATAATGACCTGAATCATCCCCCTCGGTATTTGTCACATACACGGTTACACCCCGTACAAGTACGTACTGATAGCCATACAAGTACTTGTACGTATGGGTGTTATTGACACCGTTTACGAATACTGAGGGGGATGTATCAGACCATGATTCTACTCAATAATAATTGATATGAACTCTCATATCAAGTGGAATTTTCAGTCGGAAAATTCCTGAAAATATTTGTGTTTCTTTTTTATTATTTTCAGTTCCATACTTTTGCGATGGAATTTTCCA
This sequence comes from Pectinophora gossypiella, assembly GCF_024362695.1. Classification (NCBI taxonomy): domain Eukaryota; kingdom Metazoa; phylum Arthropoda; class Insecta; order Lepidoptera; family Gelechiidae; genus Pectinophora; species Pectinophora gossypiella. Next base: position 16,912,374 of record NC_065433.1, read on the forward strand.
CTTGATATAAACTCAGAATCATGGCCTGAATCATCGCTTAAAGTTTTCGTTACGATGTCACTAACAACCTGTACTTTCTGCTTCCTATTAAAGGTGTACACAACCGGTATAATTTGTATGATAACGCATCTAGCCAGATGTTTTTCCTCCTTGATACCTGCTGCGATTAGGTATGTTTTATATTTTTTTAAAAGATTATTGTCGTTTTCCGTAAAATGTCTAAAGCGACGTGTCAGTACGATAACCTGTCGCGACAATAAATATTATCTTCTTTATATATACAAAAAATTAAAGCCAAGCCGTCAAAACAAGGTAATCCTTGTAATGCGTTGGCATAAACTGAAGTATACCTAGATGCTGCAATCTCCTTTACTGTGTGACATGTCCCATGTATCCAATACCATATAATATAAGTACATCAATGCATGCATGAGCCCACAGTATGTGTTATATACCTATTTGTACTTATATACTAAATGAGTTTCACGCCCGCGATCTTTAACAGGGTGAACAGAGTCTCAAGTAATCAGAAGACAAATTTCAGCCACTTTTGATACGATGTCCTAAAATGGATGAACCTTAGAGGTGATGGAGATGTAGCCCATCATTTCAATTTTTATGACGTGCCTGGGCAGATAAGCAACTGAACGAGCACAATGTTTTTATTCTCTTCATGTTTAGTATAGAAAACTATCTACTACCTAAATACCTACTTACTTATGCAGCGGTTATCATCTAGAAGATGTGATAGGTTTGTGATAGGCTTTATTTAGTTTTTAAAGACTAATTAGTTTGACGGATGTATTCCTGTTTGATTAGGTTAGGTTATTATAGGCTGTATACCTCGTAAGAATAACCTAAGCATCTTGCGTCAAGCAGGTTGAGTGGCAAGTCGATTCGCACGGGTTACCTATAAGTTAGCGATTGTAGAAATATAAACTTTTGTCACTTGGCTAGGAAGGTTAAAGTGCTGTGTACTTGTCTTTGGCAATGTATGTAAGTAGTCACTTAATATAGAAATACCTAACAGAAATATTTGCATCAAAGTCTCTAAAAACTACATTTAAGCTCATATCTACCGCATCTTTTGGGTGATAAGCGCTGCATAAGCGGTAAGGTAACTTATAAACCTGTGCTTCCGTTATGGCATGTAACATCCTGTGCATATTGCCTTAAGACCTCATGGTAGCCTCACGACCGATATCACACTCACTTAGATATTAATCAATCCTTAAATAAAATAACAATAGCCCATTTGGTTCCCACCACTACACTCTACTGATTGTTTATAGTCGTAGCACAAAATACAATCCATTATTGAATAGAGCATTGTTTGTGTGTTTATTTTCTTTATCATTGAGGCAACCCATCATGATGTGTCATCAAAAGTTCGAAAAGTAACGTGCCATTTACAGCCCTTGCAAAAGGATACTGAAAAGTACTCCATTTTTGTACATTAGGGCCCGCAGAATACCAGGTCGTGGCTCACGCCGCGACTTATGCTGAGCGAGGTCCTTTTATTCCGGACGCCACCGCAGATGATCGGGCCGTCAGTGCGTTGCATTTAGAATACTTAGTTTTATTATTATTTTTATGATTTTGGTTTGGTTTTCTTTTTTTCGTTTTTTTTTTCTGTGTACTTATTGATTTCCGTGTGGTTTCTGTCCTGTGTTGAATGTAATGTACCTGTCTGTCTGTATCTGTGGTGTCCGGAAGTAATAAATGTTTCTTTCTTTCCTTCTTTCTTAAAAATAAATATAATATCAATTCTCCTAAGATGAATTTAAATACAGTCGAATTCAGTGTTTTAGAACCCGAGGAGGGATTTGGACACGTGACACATGTTAAGTCACGTGATCTCAGGTCAGGGCAGGGCTATCACGGTTTTATAAATTTCTCAAATAAATAGGTACATTCATATAAAACTTAGGTAGAAACAAAAGCGTTGTAAATCTCTCCACAATCTCCTATCTGAAAGCTCATCATAAACTTTCCAAGAGGAAATCCCCTTGCGAATTAATATCCGCGAGGGGATTGAAATTAACTCTGTTTATGTTACAAATATAGCGCTTCGTTAACAATTATATTCTCAACACATTTTAATAAGAGGTCTCTTGACATTGTTGGCATTGAGATAATGTCCGTAGACAGGAAAATCGCAATCTATCTACTTATTTATCGACTTCGTTAAAGCAGTTAAAATGTTTCACAACTAGTCTTCTAGCTTGCATTCATACAATATTCCTTTCCGGTATCACCATAGAGTAATAATATACTTAGTATCTACCTACCTGAGCGGCGAGAACTGTAACTAATGTTAAATGCGGAACTAAGGGGTATAACGTCTGAAATGCGTCTTTATAGGGTAAGTACGTATACGGTCACGAGCATTAATTAATATGTATACACTTTGGTACCACGTCACATTAACTTTTTTGACAAATTGAAGTGAGTGCGACAGAGTCCTAAAGTGGGTACATTATATTGCTCATGACTGTACAAGTACTTACCTAGTTGTTTTGTATCAGTGCCTCTTTACGTATATAAAATTTGTTTTTACACTCATTCTGTAAGCGAGGTATGCATTAAGTATAATGCAATCGTTATAACGTTGACAAATAGAAAACATCTGGTACGCTATTTTCTTTCAATTCAAGTCCGTGAAAATCTGCTCAGACGTTATCTTTTCGCTGTTATATAAGTATAGGTAAGTACATTAACTAATTTTACAACTCGTAATTAACGTGATAAAGTTGATAAATTAAATATGATGAAAAACAAATATTAGATTTGACTTAAATTCTTTATGTTTCAATTTTAATTAATTTAAATAATAGTGAAATTATGCTCTTATTTGATCATAGTGCGTAACCCATATGTCGTGCGTAGGTATATCCGCTGTAAGATAGTTAAGTTTTTGTTATTGAAATTTGCGTTTTTCTCTTTGTCTCTTCTCCGAGCTGCATTTCAGTCAGGGTTTAATTCTATTAATAATCTTGTTTAGGCGAACGTTGTAGAGCTGCCAATAGCAGTAAGTGTTTGAACTATAAAAACACAGAGATGGTGCTGCTAACTGCTGACCTCGTGAACTGACTATCGGTCAGTGCGGAAAATAGCCGGCGGTTTGTGTCGCTGGCGGGCGGCCAGGCTGCGTTTAAACCGCGTGCGCCCGCGCCGGTCGTCGTCGCCGCCGCCTGCGCCTAGTGCTACTGCATTCCTATCGTATCACCCGGTACCAAGGCTAGTTTATTTCAGTGACCCCAGCGCCTAAACCTAGATTTGCTCTCAGCCGTGGAAAAGTTTAACCATTGTATTTTTTACCTAACTTGTAAATTAAGTAGTAAACGAACCACCTGACTACATGTTTTAATATAATCGCATATCTACGGTGAATACGAAATAAAATGAGACAGATAAAGATTCAAAATCAAATCAAATATACTTTATTGCACAGAACTAAAATTAAAAAGAAGATAAATTAAAAATAAATTAAATTGAGAGAAATTAAAGATTGTGTAATAGATGTAGCACAAAGTAAGTTGGTTAAAAATTATGGCAGTTGGTCACTCAAAGCGCAATATGCGGTTGACGTAAGATATATTTGGAATACTTACTAGAAGTAATAATCGCGGAAATACCTAATAAGTAAACATGATTTATTCAAGAAAATATGTCATTGTTTACCATACGATATTTTCATTGAAGTAAACAATTCTAAACAATTGATTGTTTTCAAGTTATATGCAGTTCACGTCGCGGAAGCGATGACTTTAACCGTCAGGCCGATTTAGGCTGGTGAGGTGATTGAAAAAGGGAGGTCCAAAATCACTTGGTGATCCTTACTTTAGTTTGGTTAGGACATTGCAGGCTGACCATCCGAATTCCAGAAAGTAAAATGATCCGTGCTTCGGAGGCCACGTTAAGCAGTCGGTTATAGCTACGTTAAGTTAAATGATAGTCAATACATGGCATGTTATGCATTTGGCGGTTTAATAGTAACCCTGACACCAGATTGATGGTATCGGTCATTGATCCCTCAACCCACACGAGAGAAAAAGAATATGAACTTTAAATAGTTGGAAATTACGTATAAATATCAATTTGATCAAACTTCTTCACTTGCAGCACCACTTTACTTAGCATTATATCTTCTATATGCTAATATAAATAAATAAGTTTTAGTTTATTAGCATTTTGTTATAAGTACCTAGGTATATATACCTAGGTCATCCGATAATCTCTGTCCAGCCTTCTATATTTTGAGGTAGCGTATCGCTAATGTAAGTAACAAGGTGATGATAATTCATACGCGCTTTGATGGGTAGGTATGTAGAGAGATAGGATGATAGAGTATGGTAGGTAGTGTCAGTTCGCTGTCCGTTAGAGATTATACATTCTTCAATATCACAGTACATAGGTACTCAAACACACAAGACCATGGATAGTTTCCAATAGGGTAAGGGTCAGCAGTAAGTGGGAAGAATTAAAAGCTGTTTAATCTTTTCCAGGCGGATAGCAAACTGTGTACGAATTACCTATTACAGGTACTTACTTAATTATTGGTAGCTAACGATAAAAGGCTACCAGATTCCATGATATTTGTGCTCATCCTCCTTGGCATAACGCAGTCACCATTACAGATGACGAGAAATGCCTACGTCAGTCCCCTTGCAAACGCATCTCATGAAATGCTATTGATTATCTCAGTGTAGATAAGCAATTGACACGTACATCAAATATTTTATCGCATCTCAATAGACGCAGTGACAACAATATAGATTGTGGAGTCCGTCAGCTGGAGTAGTGGAACGTGACGAGACCTTGGCTCTCATTGTTGTTTGTTATCCAACTACTCAATAAATGTTTTTTGTATGTGCTAATATCTTGAGTAGCACCTACTCTATCTAACATTACACCTAGCACAAATCGTGGAACGTGAACTTTATCAATATATTATCTAGGACTTCTTGTTTTGAAGAGTTGTTGAGATTTTATGATGATCAATTACTTCGTACTTCTTACATTTTATCATGTACCTTTTTGTAAATTGAGTTGGTAAGTATATTTATAAAAAACCAAATCTTAAAATCCCTTCTTCAAATGCTAAATTATCCAACTATTGAAACAGTGTAGTGCAGTATGCTACAGAATCTAATTAGTTATATTTCTAACCTAATTAATCCTAATCTAATACTTAGATAAGAAAAGTTTTCTCTTGAAAGTTCAATAGCTCATCATACCGTCATGACAACTAGCTACATACATAAACTGCCTATATACGTTTTGGTAGAGGGAATACCTGAACGCCCTTAATATAAATATGTACAAACACAGTACATTCACATAAATCAAGAAATGGTAACCAACTTGTTTAACATAATTAATTATAATGTAGCTCGTTCACCAACCCGCAGTGGAGCAGCGTGGTGGAGTATGCTCCATACCCCCTCCGGTTGATTGAGGGGAGGCCTGTGCCCAGCAGTGGGACGTATATAGGCAGTTTATGTTATGTTATGACACAAGTAGGTATATTGTGTGACGGTATTGTACCCTCGGTCTCTGACATTCTTGACTAGCATTTGACCGTCATCTAAGCATGAATGAAGGTTTCATAATATGAATAACCTCTACAAATTTCAAACATAAATTGGTATTTGGATTTCTTAATTCAACATAAAACATTAACGACACGAAGTCACGCTTTTGAATAAGTAATTACTTGGAACTTGTTCATTAAACGATAGGAATTCGGAAAATAATTTAAATATGCATATATCCGAGCTCATTGCCGGTAGGCCGTGAAGGTTCACTGGTTGTGTTATCAGTCATTTTACTTAAAGTTTTTATAAAAATATTTACGTACTTTCTTACCTATCTATACAGGCTGTTAGTGACACTCTAACGAAAACTTTGAGGGACGGTTCACACCATGATACTGAGTTGATATCAAGTAGATTTTCCCATCGCAAATGTATGGAACTGAAAACAATTTTAAAATAACACCAAAATTTTCATGATTTTTCTGGTAGGAAATTCCACTTGATATGAAATGTGGTCTGAATTATCTCCCTTTTTTTGTTACGGTATCACTAACACCCATACGTACCCGTATGGCTACCTGTAAGTACTTGTACATGGTGTAACTTACAGCGTAACGAATACTCAGGGGGAATATTCAGCTCATGATTATGAGTTAACATCTAGTGGAATTTTTCATTGCAAAAGTATAGATAAAAAAAAGAAAAACTTGCATTTTGTGACGGAAAATTCCACTTGATATTAACATAGAATCACGGACTGAATCATCCCCCTCAGTATTCGGTACGACGTCACTAACGCACTGTATACTTATATCTATCCATAAACACCTACTTATCTATAATATTTATATGTATAAAACGAATAATTAAAAGGATATATTTTAAAAACAAGCTTGCTTGCAAGTATTTCCACGACCAGCAAATGATTCGCTTCGATTAAAACTATTGTTCAGTTATACAATTGTAAATACCCAACAAAACCCTGTATTAACCCATCGTGTCTGAATATCCGCTCTATCATAAAATTGATGTTTGCTTACACAAATAAAATGTTTTGTTGGTTTACTAGACTGTTCTTTCCCTGAATTACCGCAGACAAAAACACCTACCTACGTGTCGAGTCTCATCGTTTACTCAAACAAGGACGAAACCACGCACATGAGAAATAGGAAATTTTTTACCAATCTGGGTAAACATATTTGGCTTTAAGGTTGAAGAGGCTTGGTTCTAAGACTAACTGTTACTATGGAAGTTACAACCCTTGTCTATTCGATTTCATAATATTAAATTCCGAATTGTTCGCTTTCTTTGTTTATCTGCACATACATCATCTAATGAGATTGTACATTATATCTATATCAGACGCTCTAACATGTTTGCAGTCACCGAAACTTGTTGTTATCAGTAGAGCACACCTGCTGAACGCGTGTTGTTTGTCGAACTTGTGTGAATTGTGTCAATTAGCACAATGAATACACGTAGCAGAAACGAGCTTCTAATATAGAAGTCAAATAAAATTACACGACGAGAATAACTTCTAAATCCGTCTCTCGGCTGAGACCTCCACATGGCACAGGCCGTTTCAAGTCAACAACACCGTATCTCCCTTTATTATTAATTTGTTGGGGTTGAGACTAAACAACTAAGTACGAAACATTTCTACAGAAGATTCATCAGTTCTCGACAGATTTATTTCAAATAAGTACTTAATATATTATATATATATATATAATTTGAAATAAAACAAGTCGTGTTGAATCGTTTAAAATAACCGAGTGGAAAATTAATTAAGTATTAATGAAAGGCAGTGAATTATCATATCACCCCTCCCTAGTTAGTCAGATATAAGTGAGTTTTCTTTATAGTTGAAATATTTTCATTCGGATATGTACCTACCAAAATTAGCAATAAACATAACACTTGCTGGTGGCTGATCGTATCATCGCCTCCGGTGCAGAGTTCGTGCAATTAAAAAAACTGCAGTTTTTGAGCTCAATGAACTTGAAAGTATTTCCGCGACAAAAAATATCTTTTATTTTTATTATTAAGTTACTTCAGATGCAAACATTGTCGTTAAAATAGCTTTAAAGAGGATGGCATTTTAATTGGACAGTTTCATAGTATATCTATCATACAATAAAGTGAATAGGTACTAGGCAGGTGGTAGGTACCTATCCTTTTTCAAAATATAGTAAGATCACAGTAGACCAAACAATGACGTACTTTCCAGGCTACGTTCCCCAAAAAAATATAGATGGCGCTGTACATTATTGCCTTCGTTTAACCTTCTAAATTCATGGATGACAGACATACATAATAATAGATAATTATCACGTTAAACCTGTACAACGCCATATATATATATTTTCGTGAACGCAGCCTGGAAAGTCCCTCATTACGCTAGAAACATGTGATGGGGTAAATATATATCTACTTAATAGAAATTATTAATCATTTCGCTGGGTTCTACGTTATATGCGTCTACTAGTAGATAGGTGAAAACCATGGTTTTCTTCTAACAATTATACAGGTAAATATATTTTTTGTAAGTACGTCAAAGCGGGCCATTCGATTCATTATGTTTTCAAAGGTATGAATGTCAATTGCATTTACCGGTAGGTAACTTTCGGTGGATAAGCCAGGGCTAGCGGGTCACTGACTGGGGAAGTAGCTATATACAAGGGTACCTACTAGATGAAACAGTACATGTTAATTTCACATTTTTTGACATTCTAATATGATGTATCATATTTTAGTCTATAGACTCTCACAAGTTCTAGATCGCGAAAATCAAATTTTCGAAGCTCTTACCAACAAACTTTTACGTTTCATTTTAGTTACCGCAAGTATTTTGAATTTGTACTTACAATAAAAATAATACACTTGTTGAACGAAGAAAAGTTAACAAGGGGCGACTGGGGTAAGACGGGACTCATAGTAACATGATCATTTTGTGAGTGAGATATAGTTACATGCGAATGAACCGACAACCGCACCATTCGCTCGAACTCCAGTTGATATACCTTCGTCAACCTAAGTGAAACGTGTTTTTGTATGATTTTGTAATCGCTGTAAAATAATAGGCTAATTACCATTTAAAACAGTTTGATTATGATATAAAATTGATTTAAAATTGTTGCTGTTTAAGTAAAAAGTATTAAATAGTGTAATTTTGCCAGTCTAAGCTATTACGAAATGACAAGATACGACGAGTGCGAGATGTATGTTAGCATGCAATTAAGTATAAAAGTATACAGTATATTTTATTGACAATACTTTGTGTATTGGTATACACTCATTATAATATTCAAAATTACATAATACCCCACATCCGTCCCTCCAACTAACTGGGCAAAGGCTACTCTCGTCAATCAACTGGAAGCAGTATGGAACGTACCACGCTACTTCATTGTAGGTTAGCAGGTACTTTGTTATTAGTTCTTAGATTGTATTTTGAAGCATTATTTTTAGCAAATAAATAATTAATTTATAGCCCTAGGAAAATTTTGTAAAATTAGGGGAAGTAAGCCCAAGACGGATACCCTGCTCAAAAGTAGTCAACGCCACGTCCGCAGTTCGCGCGTTATGCCGATCTTAGACGATGTGTTCGATAGCCACAGCCCCGCGCGACTCCGGGCAGGCGTTTGGGAACTCTGTGATGTGTAACACGAAAGAATAAACATTATCATAGCTACATTAGAATAAAAATATAATAATCATCAACTATAGCAGTTATGCCATAGAAAACTTCTTGAATTTAAGAAACGGAAACAATATCTACAACAACAGTATTATTTTACAATCTTGGAATCTTGAAAACTAACCTGAATAGACATTTATTAGGTAAGCTTGTGCCTACCTCATTACCTTAAGCCACATCTTCACTTACCATCCATACCATACTAGTAGACGCCTACTTATTGTAATATACACATAATAAGAGAAAACGAGACAATAAATAGCATACACCGTCTTGAAATTGAAATCGTCAATAGCAAATCCTAGATGGTTTAACCAAAACTTTACTCAGTCATACTAAGTTCAATAATCTTGAATCCATCGGTCATTCACCCCTGCTAATTACAGAATGTTCTAGATGAATACATTGCACTTTCGGGTATCGAAGGTTTTCCCCATGTCTTGCCGGCGGCGCGGAAGCGTGAATTAGCCCAGCCTTATTGTTTCCTTTAATCTGTCCATGGCTCTGTGGACGTGATAAGTGGGTGTTTCCTCAATTTTCTCACATTAGAACATTGTGTTACAAACAGATTACCGAAATACCTGGAGCTGACAAAATTTGACCAATATATTTGTAAAGGTAAACTATGGCGGATAAACAACAGTTAGATACTTACATTATATAAAAATTGTGTAGCGTATAAAGTCATTACTGTTACGCTCAAATTATGGATACCGATAATGCAAACGCATATGCCTAGTTACCTACTCTCGAACATTCGTTAATCAAATAAACTTTATGCCTTAAATTCATGGCGCATTCCGTGATGCAATACTCATTTGCCCCTAAAAATCACTTAAGCCATTAATTTTTAATAGCTTAAATACAATTAGTATCTGTAGGTACCTCCCGATGAAATTACCAAAGCAATAAAATTATACTAGACTAACAGACTGTTTGTGGTTGGTTACAGGATCACAATGAAGAATAAGGAAAAAGTGAATATAAATCACTTAACAAGCACCGCGTTTACGATCAGTCAAGACGGAAGGTAAGTCGGTGGAAAAATATTATACCTAGGTAAAGCTGTGTGCGCGCGCACTTAAACGTGATATGTTAACCAAGTAGTACGATTACTTAGTCTAAATTACCTTTTGAGAGTTGTCACATAATATTACCTCGTAAATTCATACACGGGTCACGACATCTTCGTCGTTGTGGTCGTTATTTATTTATCAAGACGTTCTTACACTTGTTAGCCATTTTTTTGGAAGCATCTGAGTCAAACTTAGTGTGACGAAGTCACACCCATGTTGGGCATAATGCCTTGACCGAAACTGAAACCGAGGCATACGTTATTTTGTCAGACTGAATAGAGTGGTGCACGTGGTCGCGTGTTGCGGTGTAGCACGTCACCGAGTCAAGGTTGTAACCGCACACCGCGCTGAGCACGCGACGCGGCGCTTGCGCCGGCGCAGCGTGGGCTGCACCTCTCTTATGAAATGCCTATACAAAGCATGCTTTACGAAAGTTACTTACGGGTTTTCCAAAACTAAATTGGCTTTGATATTGCCATACAGAAGATAATTATTTTCGCAACAAACGCTCTAGGTACGAATGATACCGACTAAGTTACCTGCATTACATATTGCCTACCTTTATACTTCATAGGTAGAGTTCGATGAAATCTTTTTTTTATCTCGGATACTTGACATTACTCTAGTTACCTACTTTGAAGACTGATAAGATTCTTTCATTGTCACCGATAATTGACGAACAATCCCTATTTGCAAAAATAACAACGCAGATACAATAATAATACCAACAAATGCAGTAGTGCACAGAAATTGCTTTAATCTGACACATGAGATATTCGCCCACAATGCCACCATTATTACAAAACAGATTCCCATGCTCTAGCAGTCTGAATGAATAGCCATACTTAGTCAGCCAGTTGCGTTATTGTAATATGAAGTTACTTTAGAGGATCAGCAACACACTTTCACTTTCAACATCAGAATCCCCCAATTTGGGCGTGATGCGAAGTCAGTCGTATACAAACCTGCAGGCTTAGCAGTCGACAGGCTTACCAACAATAAACAATATGGCAAGTATCTTTGATTTAATATTATTAATTAGTATATTATAATGATTGTCTTTAACTTAATTATGAGGTTTCTGATCACCTACTTGTTCTTTATTTTTCAGAACATCGCATTAATTGTTTTAATCCTGCTCTGCACTCCCTATTTAATAAAAGCCGAGGAGGCTCAGACAAGGGACTTGGAAGACAGTGAAGATCTGGAGAGAAAGCATAAAAAACGTAAGAAAGGACAAAATTATAACCCTTGCGGAGGCGGGTATGGAGGCCACGGGAAGACATTCGATCTCTTCAAACCCCACGACTCTACGTATATATCTGCTCCGGTGATGAACTACTTCTTTGGTTGCGGGGTGGCGGCGCTGCCAATCGCAGCGCCCATTGCGCCGATTGCTCCAATTGCTCCTATAGCACCCATCCCGTATCCAGTTAATATTGGAGTCAGCCAGAGTCAGAGTCACGGGCACGGAGGACATGGCGGACACGGCGGTGGCGGTCATGGCGGGTTCGGGGGTCACGGGGGTGGCGGTGGCCACGGCGGTTTCGGGGGTCACGGCGGACAAGGCTTGTTTAACCACGGAGGCGCAGGAGCTCCCGGAGTTCCTGGAGGATTCGGTGGCTACGGCGCTCCCAGTAATTTTGGAGGATACACTCCCGGATATAATCAACAATTCCCTCAAAGTTACAATCAAAACGCATATCAGAGGCCATACAATAGGCCCTTGCAAAACGTTGTATCCGCGGCAGCCTCAGGATTTGGCAACGTCTTGGCAGATTACATCAGTTCCCGACCCAGAAAAACATACAAGCAAATCAATAAACAAGTGAATCAATTTTTGAGACCGTTATATAAGTTGTTTTAGAACTAGTTACGTTACAGACATTCACAGCTCGGAGCTGAAACAGTGGTTAAATACTTAGGTACCTACTTAATTATGTTTTTCGTGAAATTGGAGCAAAGTTCATAAATATTTTTTAACAAAGACATCCAACCAAATCTATTATTTAGTTGAGTGCTGTTGCTGTACAGTGTCAATTTTTCCAAGGTTATTAAATAATGCCTACTAAGCCGGATTAGACGAAAATTACTGAGTGTGTGCTAATTATTAAAAAAAACTATCAAAAGTTTATTACGTTAACACGTTTAGGAAATTCCGCAATATTTTCGAACAATGTAAGAAGACGTTATTACCCAGGATTAAAAAAAAAACTGCACCGTAAGTAAAAATCCTAGATGCTATTAAGTATGAATGTTATATAAAATAAGGACTTGACGTCGTATCCTACTGTTATAGATTGTTAAAATATTATTAACGATGTAGTATGTATAAATATTTTTTCAATAAGTGTTAATTGTAATAAGTTCAAAATAAAATCATTGTTTAAGTAATATACATTTTTTTTATTCTGCTTCGCGACCAATTGATTAAGCGTAGCGTACATTGAATGGTGGCGTGGTAAACTTGTTTCATTATAACGAAATGCTTAGCGGCCTTAGGGACCTATACAGTGTTCAAAAATGAATTGCATTTTAAATCTTGTGTATTATTTGCGAAGGTCACCTTACAAATTATATCATGTAGTTAGGTACATTGCGTTTTGTTGTCTTAGATATCATAAGAAAATACTACATAAGTAGCTGTATTTAATAAATAATTTTGTTACTATTTGCTCGGAGGAAATCGTACTAAGTGTGTATGTAATAAATCAGGTTTAAGAAAATTTATTCTCATAAGAATTTTACAATTCACTTACATGAGAAACTTAAAAATATTTTAATATAAGTAATATATGTTTGAGACAAGCGTACGAATTACAATATTTCTATTTTCTACTATAAAAAATAAAACGAGGTAGGTAGTTGACGAATAATTTGCATGAGGTGTTATTGTGCGAAGCGTTATAGGCACTACTCATTCAACGAGCAAAGCACACGGATCTAGTGCGAACTGGAAGTGCCGAGCGTAGTTGCGTCGGAGATGGAATAGATAGATAAAAATATATTTTATTAGTTACAAGTATGGTTAGTTAATTTATATGTATATATGTGTGTGTATATAATTTTAGCTTTACTTTAATTTGCCATTTACTTTATTAGTAGGTATGATTACCAACCTCATCAACCCTGGTGTCAGGGTTACTACTGAGCAGCCAAAGGCCCCTGGCATGGCTCATGTAACGACTACTTACTTACTTAACGTGCCTTCCGAAGCACGGATCATCTTACTTTTGGAAAATCAGGTGATGAGTGTGCAATGTCCTAACCAAAACAGGGATCACAAAGTTAGTTATAGTCAAATTAGCTAGTCTTACAAAACGTCAAAACTAAGAATTGCTATGGAATTTGTATGGAATCACAAAACTATGTCGTCTTAACAACTATGTGAAAAATATAGTATATACCTTACTAAAGCTGGTTTTTGCATTTGGAGAATAAGCCGATGCTCCGATGCTCCCTAGGACAAGAAAATGGTTTAATAGTTTAAGACCTATCTTTATTTAAAAAAAAAAAAGCAGCATTTCATAGTCTATCTGTGACCCACACAACTACCCAAGTTAGTCAGGTGATATTTCAGTAATCGTTTAAATGTAAGCATGCTTTTGGCTCCTTTAATATCTTTAGGCAATTTATTATATAGGTCTACACTTTGATAGGTTATGTTATTTATTCCGTAATTAGTCCGTGGGCGCGGCAACATTAAGTTGTCTGCCGATCTTAACTGATGCCTGGTTTGTATTTGACTTTTTTTCGTGAAAGTTATTGTAGTATGTATATCTTTCATTAAAATTTTTCTTATTAATATACAGGTATAGTATCGAAATGTCTGTGCAATATTCATTAGTTTTGTTTTTTTGTATAGAATGTCAGTGGAAGTCAGATAGTCGTAGTTGAACAACACTTTTATCAATTTATTTTGTGCAATTTGTATAGCTCTAATGTTTGTTTTGGCAGCTGATCCCCATAATTCAATCAAGTAATCTATGTGTGGTTTAACAAGAGAGTTGTAGATCGTGTATCGTACATTTAATGGTAGACATCTAATAATGCCACGAAGTGCTCCAGTGAGTGATGTTAATTTGGATTTTACATTTTTAATATGTGATTTCCATGTTAAGCGATCATCTAGCGTTAGACCTAAGTACTTTTCACTGTCTGTTCTAGCAATTACTATATTGTTAAGTTTTAAAGGTAGAAAGTCAGGTATTTTTTTATTTTTGGCTCGAAAAATTACGTAATGTGTTTTAGCTGCATTTACAGTGAGGAGATTACACTGGAACCAGATATTAAGAACATCCAAGTCTCCTTGGGCATCTGTAATTATAGAATCAATTTTGTGTCCAAAGTAGAATAAACTGGTGTCGTCGGCATATAGTGACAATTTTCCTTTCAGGTCAAGTTTGCAGATGTTATTTATGTAAATCAAGAATAGTAAAGGTCCCAAAATCGACCCTTGTGGGACACCGAATATAATTGGTTTTGGGCTACTTTTTGATTCTGCAATCTTAACAACTTGTTGGCGATTGTAAAGATAGGATTTAAGAATATTATGAGCAGTACCAGTAATAGCAATGTCATTTAGCTTATTTAACAAAATCTCATGGCTCACGGTGTCAAAGGCCTTCTTAAGGTCAATAAAAATTCCCAAAGCAATTTTTCTTTGGTCTATACTGTTCTTGATTTCGGTTACAAGGTCTACCGTCGCAGATAAGGTGTTTGATTTACTCCTAAAGCCATATTGCCTTTCATAGAGAAAATTGATTCTATCTAGGTGTTCTTCTAGACGGCTGTAAATAATCTTTTCATATATCTTAGAAACAACAGGTAGCACTGAGATGGGGCGGTAGTTACCTGGATCTGAACGACTACCAGATTTATAAATAGGCGTTATCTTAGCAATTTTGAGGCTGTCCGGAAATACACCTTGCTCTAAACAATTATTTACGCACCGACTAAACTCTTCAGATATTAGGTTTTTCACACACTTTAGTGATTTTGTGGTGATTCCATCCAAACCAGCACTAACATTCGGGTCTAAATTATCAATTAACTCTATCTAAATTATAATATGTACCTATGTACATAACCTAGTCAAATGAGATACTTTTTATGAAACGTGAAAACGAAAGTGTTTGCATGGAAGTACTGTCCTATGACATCATCTATAAAAGCGGTTAATTCATAAATAAAATTGCAAAATAACTCCAAAAGTAAAATGAGATTTATTTTTGATCATCTTAGAGTGGCTTCTGTTTCTAGATTAGCATTATGTAATTTATTTTTGACACTATCAAAT
Organism: Pectinophora gossypiella; assembly: GCF_024362695.1. Taxonomy (NCBI): domain Eukaryota; kingdom Metazoa; phylum Arthropoda; class Insecta; order Lepidoptera; family Gelechiidae; genus Pectinophora; species Pectinophora gossypiella. The sequence continues at coordinate 16,927,989 of NC_065433.1, forward strand.
ACCCTATAAGTAGTATGTTATTTACGACATTTGAAAACATCGTGTACTTTTACTTGTGTTGCAATGAAGTAGATTGATTTATAGGTAATAGAAGATCACATAATGAATTTTGACATAAGTAAGCTTCGTCCCCTTTATGGGACATTTGTCGAGCGACATGTGGCCCATGGGACATCAAGCGATATCGCACGACGTCGACAGATTTCTCTCGTAGTCGTCGAGAGAACTCTCCCTCCAACTAGGTCTAAGGCAAAGTCGCGAGAAGATGCCACCCCAATGGAGTTACCAGTAGAACAAATAACTATTACAACTACTAGTAACATGCTGTAACACGATTAAGGTAAAATAACCTTCTCTTTTGAAGTCGGTTGAATAACGGTCATCAGCCATAATAATGCTACTCCACTGCCAATCAAACGGTTGTTAGTGATATTTACTCGTGCGACACAACGTTGTGTACTTTTAGCGTTCCTATTGATCTCCTTTTTTAGATTTGATAGTACACAGATATTTTATTAAAAATTATATACCTAACTAGCTTTTGCCCGCGACTTCGTCCGCGTGGCGTATTATAAAAGAGAGGTCTTTGTGTGTGTGGGAGTGCATGTCACAAGCATCTAACTTATGCAGTTTAGATTTTTTCATACAACATTTTTTCCCACTAACTCCCATTTTTCAAAATACAGCCATAACTAAACTTTATATTTATTAAGGTATGCATGCATGCTAGATTGAAAACATCTACTCGTATCTTACGCGGTTTAGATTTTTTCATACAAATGTTTTTTCCCGCTAACTCCCGTTCCCTTGGGAATTTTGCAATATCCTGTAGCAACTAAGCTTCAAGTTTACTAAGGTGCCTGCATGCCAAATTTCAAGCGTCTAACTTAAGTGGTTTAGATTTTTCATACAAAAGGATTTTCCCGCTAATTCCCGTTCCCATGAGAATTTCGGGAATTCCTTTCTTAACGCACCTCTACGGTACCTAAGCTACGTCCCTTCCAAATTTCAAGTGGTTCAAGTGGTGGTGGCCCACTAAACATGTTTAAAGACCCTTACGCAAGCCACCCTTACATTATGAAAATACACAAAGGTATCTATAGTATTCAGCTAGACTACTTTCGTAGCAGATTTTTACAAAAGGCAAGCCTTCTATAATTTCCACTTCTTCTAGACTTTCCACGCTACGTTCACCAAAAACAATATAGATGGCGTTGTGTAGCTTTAACTTGATAATTACCTATTTTCTCATTACTCGGGTACATAATTATTCCAAAAACAATGTAATGGCAGAAGCATATATAAAAATAATTGTTGCTCGATATTTGGATTACATTATGCATAGAATTACGTTGCTACCTATATTTCTTCTCTTTATTTCGATCACAATAATAATGGGTGGAAGACGTACCTAATTGACAACATTTCATTTTTACTAAGGTGCCTTAAATCGAAAACCATTTCGAGATATTTCTATGATTTACACAAAACACATTTTTTCAGATTTTTTAATTCAGTAATAATAGAAATATATTGAAAAATCCACGAGGTCAGAAGAGGAAGGCATAATAAGTTCAGACCTTTACATAAAAATTATAAAAAAAGTAAATGTCATACATAACATGACACTTTGTTTGCGACTTGTTTTAAATACGCATGCAAAGGTACATTGCATTATACTGCCTTCATTCTATCAATGGCAGAATCCAATTTTCAAAAAATATTTTTTGTAGCTTCTAGTGGAAAAATCTTGAAAAGAAAAAATACGTGTCTTCTATTTAAACAAGTACTTTCGAAATAGCACAAAAAAACCACGGCTTAAAAATTTGAAATGTTGTCAATTGTGACAAGTTTTAATACAAAGGGTCATCGTTTATACCCAAAAGCAAAGATAAAAATGTATATGTGTGTTATGCATGAAACTAGAAGGTTAAACGAAGAAAAATATGTAAAGGGCCAACTATGTTGTTTTTGAGGAACGTAGCCTGGAAAGTCCCTCATTCTTTGTACCTAATGGTTAAATAATGAATCAGTATATACCTATAAGTTGATGGGTTTTGTACTCAGTGTAGTGTGACGAGGAATTCACAATTACCATTTAGAGGCATGATTCAGCTCGTTAAATGTAAAAAAAGCTTCCGTACCACAAATAAAACATTTTAGTTAGGTAATTCGTCATCGTTTTAGAACCTTTCAGATTTGGCGTACCTAAGCCACCACGTTACTTAGGCAGGTAGCTATTCGGCTAGATTAGACAGAGAAGAGTGTAATTTAGGTAAATATAAAGTAACACATACGTAAATTGTGTAGATACATGAATTTTGGGACACGGCTGTTGGCACTGCCACCATCACGGGTCGGGATTCTGACTACACAGACAAAATGTCGAAAATGTATCGCCATATATCATAATTTGTCGATCTGCCGTTCAAAAGTTATAAGCATTTTTTGGTGGCACTGCCAGGATAAGGCTTTCCCCAGTATCTTTTTTTTTCTACAATTCAAAAAAAAACTATAATTTATCGAACCTCAACTATGAAAAATATATTTTAGTCCTTACTTTAAAAGTTCCTTTGGGTTTGGTTTCATACAAGACCATTAATCCGGCACCGGGAGGGACAGAGTGATCTTCTCTGTCCTCCACTGGGGCAATTCCTGTCCGGAGCGTCCTTGCCGCGGGGTTGGGCGCCTGTTACTTCATACTTATTTCATACATACTTCATACATACTTCAGTAGGCCGAAGTGAGATGGTGGCTAAGTTCGGATAGGGACCCAGACCTGGGCATAACGTAGAACCCTTGCTCAGAGATACGCGTGAAGTACACCTCAACGGTTGCACAGGCGGAGATTTTGAAATAGAATCTGACATGATGTAAAAGATTGTATGAAATCAGACACCATTTTTCTCTTTCCTCGCCTCGCGTCAGTTAAATCTATTTTTTTGTATGATAGTTGTGGTTTATGAAAAAACTTATAAAATTTACGAATCAAATTATCTTTTTCATTTTACGCAAGTTTAAAGACGTAGAGTGTCTTTAGCTTAGCTTAGGTTAGAAACAACGGGAAATCGGCTTTACTGTTACCTAGTTTTTAATTTCCTATTTTACCCGACGCGGCGAAGCAAAATGGAGGGTTATGTGTTTGATCGCTATGTATGTATGTATGTATGCACGTCTGTTCCAAAGTAACTTCTAAGCCGCCTAGCGCCTATCAGAATTTAACAAATGAGTTAAATTCTGAGATCTTGATGTCGCTAGAAGCGTATTGATTGTCCCGTAGTGATAGGCTATGTGACGTCATGCTAAATTCAATGTGGCGCCTTCTAGAGGACATAAAAAAGCACAAAATATTTTTTTTTTCTAAAGGTATTGTTGTTGGGTGTCAAATGAAAGAGTTTAATTCGCACATTTAAAAATATGTACATATTACTAGGATTTACTTGCGGGCTTCTTTGTATGTACTCGATAATTACGTTGAATTGATAACATAACTGCTCAGACGTGTTCCGGATAGGTTTTATCTCCAAACCTTGCATAAAACACGTATTGGAGGCACGTCATCTTAATATTATAACACCCCAAAATAATAGAAATAAAAATTAAAGTTTAGAAACTCAAACCGTATGCTAGCGTCGGCTGTGGTAAGCATCTTAGAACCAAATTTGTATACGACCACCGCTATCTTCTAAAGATCACTATTGGAAAATATAAAAACTAAAACCCAACTTCGGAAAATCACGCTTTAAAAAATATTTATTTCTTTATAGTTATTTATATTTTTCATTGTTACAGTACTGTTTCGGAAGGATTCGGAGTGTTCCAGTCTCGGGAACAAATCTTGCCAACAGTAGACAGCAAAGCTCAACTTGAACTTGAAAATGGGAAACTTTCAGCTGAAGTGGAACAGTTCGTCGTCAAACATCCTACTTCGTAAGTCTTGGACACTATATAATATTAAGTGCAGAGCTGGCGAGACTATATAATTATGTATTACGAGATCATGCAATACAAATATGGCCACCACAGTAACTATGTTTCCTAAAGCTGTGGTAAAAAGAAATATCCTAAAACGCAGTGACAAATTGGACAAAATCTTAATTTTTTTACCGACGAAACTCAAGCGCATGCATCCACATCAAAACCCATAGGTAGGCTGCAAAAACATTGCTAACCCCTTTAGAAATCATAGGTATTCCGCCGATCTTATATAAAAGATTTTATAAGAACGTTATATTAATCAAAGCTTTAGCTAATCTTGCTAATTATAGCAGTTGTAGTAGTAACTTCCCGCTACTTTGCACTGACTAATTTGCACTTTAAACAGGCGATACGTCAGGCTTTTTTATTAGGTTGTCCAATTCTGGACCAAGACTCGACTACCGAAAGGCGTTTGTGCCATTCATATTTGTTTGAACGAACAAACGCGTTTTATAGTCGAATCAGCCTGTCGGATCCGGGTACCAAAAAAATCCGGTACTCTAAAAACTTGAAGTGTAGGTATTCATGTTCTAAGACGAACAAGTGATACAGCCTAGTTAGTATGTATTGTCTATTCTGAGCTTATATGAAGTTGTTTTATTTTGTACACACAGCTACATGGACACAATGCTACACATATTCAAGGGCAACATCGGGTCTGGGCTGCTTGCAATGGGTGACGCTTTCAAAAACGGCGGGCTGATATTCGCACCTATCATGACCGCTATTCTGGGTATCATCAGCGTTCATGCACAACACTTATTGGTAATAAAAATATTATAATGCTTTTTGTATGATTAAAAAAAATACAGACGTAGGCCTAGTTATAGAAAAAGATGAAAAAAAAAATACGATTGATTAGTTCCTACTTCGCTGAATACCAACTAATAAGCACTGTGCTTGCAAAAGGATGTAAAATCCGAACATGTTATCAAATTTTTGATCAAGTGATTCGGCTCATAGATTCCGTATTTTAATGTAACACATCAATTCCTTTTCCAGCTAAACTGTTCAGACGAAATGTACAAACAATCAAAGATAGACAAGCCTCCCGGTTTCGCGGCCACTGTGGGGCTGGTGTTCGCCCACGGACCCATCCGGTTAAGACCCCTCGCTAACACCATGAAGATGATAGTCAACACCTTCCTCTGCATCACACAGCTAGGGTTCTGCTGCGTGTATATCGTCTTCATCGCCAACAACGTTAAAATGGTGAGTGCAATCATTCGAAGGCATAAACCAAAAGGCTGCCACTTCTATTATTATCCCTAATACGGATTCGACTAAAGTCATTATTTAAACGATTCTTAGCAACTAGAGTGAGAAATCACAAATATTTTTTTTGGGAGAATTCGTTAAAATCCAGATAAAATTAACGTTACTCCATTTGTCAATTTCAGATTTGCGATCAATACGATATAAACCTGGATCTTTCAATCCACATGATATTTGTGGTGGTACCGGTGCTGGTATCTTGTATGGTGCGGAACTTGAAGTATTTGACGCCGTTCTCTACGATAGCCAACATCCTTATGGCAGTAGGAGTGAGTGTGGTGGTGTATGAGGCGGCGCAGGAACTGCCCCCCGTCCACACGAGGGTATACATGGCGTCGTGGCGACAGCTGCCCTTGTACTTCGGCACAGCTATCTACGCTTTCGAAGGCATTGGTTTGGTAAGTCTACTTATAAATTCTTCTTCATTCTAGCATGCGTCCCATTAAGTGTAGTGTCTAACCTAACCTACAGAACTGAGGCACCAGATTTACCAGAGTGATGCACTTAGTTCTAACATAACATAACAAATACTTTATTGCACAAACAGGAAAAAACAAAATACAAAACAAAAGAGAAATAGAATTAGTACAATAGGCGGCCTTATCACCCACCATCCACCATCTCTACCATCTGACAAACTAGTCTACATCATAAATTAACAAGTGAAGTTGCTTAATATAATGTGAGTACGAAAGAAGTATACTCACCTCTGAGATGTTGCAGGTGCTGCCCTTGAAGAATGAGATGCGACGACCAGAGTTATTCCAGAAGCCGCTGGGTGTGTTGAACGTTGGCATGGTGTTTGTTGGCATGATCTTCATCACTGTCGGCTTCCTGGGATACCTCAAGTGGGGCGAAGATGTTGCAGGCAGTCTTACACTCAACTTGCGGCCTGGACATGTGTACGCTATTACTTACTATATTACTTTTAATTGTGCTATCAGACTTAAAGCGGTCACATTCGTGTTCTATGTCCGCTGTGATGTATATTACATAGACATATCTACGGCACACAATATCATACAGTATAGCATACGGCGAACGCGAACTCGGAACTCTCGACCGCGGGTCCACTTTCTGCTTGATAGGACCCTCACATTTAGACGCTTTTCAAGAAAAAAGCAATTATTAATTGGACTCTTCTTTGCAGACTAAGCAACGTCGTACAAGGTCTAATAGCACTGGCGATGCTGTTCACATACCCGCTCCAATTCTACGTGCCCGTTGACATCACGTGGCCTGCAATCGCCAATAAATACGCAGCTACTTCGCCCGTGGCTAAGGAGTTAGGATACCGAGCGGTTCTGGTACTAATCACTTGTAAGTAAACTTAACTACTTATGCATATCTCTTTCGCACTAGGCTGTACGTACGACTAGTAGGGTTATACACTTGGAACAGGGATATTTTCTGTTCTGCTGGCTTAAGCAGCATTTTTGAACGCAAATAGTATAGAATTACGGCAGGTAGCGGGACGTTAAAATGGGCTTTAATGTGTTCAAACAGTAATAAAAACAAAGGAGGCCAGGGTACAGACTTTATCTAGTCTGGTTTATTGCAGTCTCAAAGATCAGTTATCTAGAACTGCTTTTAAAGATTGTATTACCTAACGGTCCAATATAATATCACAGTATATCCGAATCGTGATTTATGTCCTGTGTATGATATTGGGTACTCTAACAAATGTAAATGATCGATTAACGAATCTATATCAAAATTTGACCTTATCTCTTGCAGTCGTGTTAGCTGAATCGATACCACAGCTGGGACTTTTCATCTCTTTGGTGGGAGCAGTAAGCAGCACGGCCCTGGCTCTGGTGTTCCCACCGCTCATCGAGATGGTATCCACGTCACAGAAACCCGGCGGCATCCCAGTACTCATGGCCATCAAAGACACAGTCATTATCTTATTAGGAATATTCATATTTATAACAGGTACCTACGAAAGCATAGCGTCAATTGTAAAGGCGTTCCAAGAATAATGTAACTTTAATTATATAAGATATGGCATTCCATTTTGTCGCCCAAAGGTACAGCTATTATAGTGAAAAACTTTTTATAGTGAGTGAGTGATTACTGTGTAAGTTCATCTTTGATATTAGGAAGAAACTGAACACAAAGTTCGCATTGTTAAGATGTCTGAATATTTAATAATATACTCCTTGCTACTGAAGTAAGTACTGATTAGCGACTATGATGTTATAATAAGCTACTGCTCTGTCCACCCCACTAGGGGTTTCGAGCGTGTATATATATATATATGTTCATAGAAACGACACCTCCAGTAGGCAAAGCCACAAGTATCGGTAGATAATATGCGGCCACTTGTGATTTGAAGTCATAAGATGGATAATATGGCGAACATAATGGTGAGCCTATGGTACGTACTGAAGGCAAACGGGCCACCATGTTGGAGTGGACTTTATCATTAAGTATACAAACAGCTGAACGTATTCTAGGGTTTTTCACATTTAGTCTAGCAGGAGGTGGCGACTGTAAGATATTATAATTCGTCAGTGATATTATACGTATATTGTATCCTTGTGATTTGCCATGTCATAGTCGATGCAGTGTTAGACGCATGTTCAAGTGATCATTATTACTCCATTGTATAGTCCCACGCCTTCACTTTTACCATTGATAGACTTAGTTAAACGATGTTTTTATACAAACCTACATTATTTTATTGATTATATAACTTAAGACAAGTCAACGTTAAAGATATAATATATAACTTTAATATAATAGTGTGATGTGATAAATATATGAATTAATATGTAATCGACATTAAGTACGCCTATTGTGAATGTTTCTTTGAAATGTCACTAATTCAATCTATAGTATTATTGTAAATGATTATTGTTTACGTTGTTAAGTCTGTGATACTGTAAGATTGTAACCATGTGATGTTTTGTCCTATAAAATAAATAATTATTAAGTAAGAACGTCATGTCCTGTACTGTTGCTGTTAGTAAAGTTAACTTAAAAGTATAAATTGTGAATTTAGTGTTAATACTTGTGCCGGTATTAAGCTCGCTGCACACATAGTTGGCACCGGGAGCACGCCAAGCCGGGATTTTTTGAAATGGTTAAGTTTGCAAGCACGTGCTCACGAAGAAATCCGTATCATATAAAACCCCGCTCCCCGGCCTGCTCGCGATGCCTCCTCTATGCGCATACGGCTTTAAATGCATAAAATATGCCTAAGATAAATAAAACATGTTAATTATTGAATTGTATGCATTTTATTTGTTAATTGCGTACATTTTTTTTTAAACAAATAAATTGATAATAAATATCGCAGTGCTATTAATTCAAACGACTGAGATACACATACACCTTTATTCGTATGCTATTGAAAAATAAATATTAAATACTGCAGTAAGACTGGAACATACATTAGAGAACTGGAAGTGAGTGGATGAAAGCTCTAAAGCTATACCTACACATATGAATACAAATTAACAACGAAATATTAAAATAAATAATATTTAATTGGACTGCTCTATCTTTTACAAAGAAATAGCATTGTTATCATAATCTCATTAATGGTGCTGATCCCGACAGACACCAACTTATATTAATTTAGTTTGATAGTTTTAAAACTCTCTCTTTCTTGCACTTATGATTAGAAAAGGATAAGCAATACTTTTAGAACTGTAAAATTAAGATTAAGTTTGTGTCTGCCACTACGTCTAAATTACGTAAAATTCAAAATATATTTCACCATATGAATAACTTAAGACTTGTTCAAACGAGAGCTTTACAACATTGCGGGTATAGACTGCCATACACGCAAAGATACGCTTGACAGTAATAATATTTAGGGCTTATGTATTTACAAAAGCAAATTTGTATTTCCCAAAGACCGTAAATATGACACAGTTGTACTAGACCATGATGATTAGGTTTACTTGAAACGTTTGGTACGAGTATTACTAACCGAAACTGGTGCACAAAATCATTGCGTGTCTGGCCACCTTTAATTTAATGAATGATTCGCCGGAATACAAATAACTATTTATTTCCAACACCGTGCTAATATAAACAATGTTTCATTTTCATCCAAGGCGTTAAGTGAATGAGTCTTAATTGATTGTAAAATATACTTTATAAACTACTGCCCAGTTTCACATATTTACAATTTGTATTAAAATAAATACTACACTTAAATAAGTACTCTGTAATTAATACTAGTAGTCTAAAATATAATACTGCAATAACGTCAGGTTTTAAGACGGTTTATCAGATTACATACAATTTAGAGTACGCCTTGTTACACACACATTCGCAGCGCTCGCTTTATCTAAGCCACACATTAACTTCGAGAAGTCAAATAACATTATCCTAGCAAATATAAGAAAATATTTATTGTTCAGTCACACACTGAACTTAAAGGATTCCTAAAACACGCAGAATAATATGTTATTTAGAATGTTTATCTTTTTATCTCGAATATAGGCTTATTCACGAACATTGCACAACGCATAAAATTACCAAAGAATTTGCCTTGAAACAAACGGTTATAGATAAAGAAATATTCTGCAGGTAGTTGCTCTTAGGTGACAATTAGACTGAGGTTCTACTGAAATGGAAACAAGCAGCCTAGCAGGTGGAGAGTTGTGAGGCAGGCTTCCATATGATTTAGATTTTTTTTCTAAGAGATGTGACATTTAAACAAACTAGTGGTTTCCCTGCGGTATATTGCCCCTTCTCCATTGGAAAGTGGAACCTCGCTTTACATTAAAAATACTCCAAAGAGAGCTGTCACAAATTGAACAATGAGGGACTTTCTAGGCTACGTCCCCCAAAATAAATATAGATGACGCTCTGTACAGATTTTCCTTCGCTTAACCTTCTAATTTCATGGATAACAGACATAAGCAAATTTTATCTTTGTTTTTGGGTATAAGCGATGACCCTTGCTATTACTCCCAGGCACAACGCATCTTCCAACCATTATTATTCTGATCAAAATAAAGAGAAGCAATATAGGTAATATAGGGTAGGTAGGATCTGATCCAAATATCAAGCAATTATTTTTATACAAGCTTCTGCCATTATATTGTATTTTGGAATGATTATGTACTCGAGTACTGTACAACGCCATCTATATTGTTTTTGGTGAACGTAGCCCGGAAAGTGCCTCATTTCCTACTCAGACACGCATACCTCGCTGTCAATGTGCTATAACACAACACGTACTAATAAATATTACCGAATTTTAAAAATTTTAATATGCAACAAACATATATAATTCACAGCTCTTTTTTCTCACTACATTTCATTACGAAAATTCGATTACAATTAAACAGAAAATCTCAATTACTTACTCAGACAAAAATAAAAAAAAAATCGCCCAAACAAACCAGAAGCAAATGCAATTTATTATTTAACCGCATTTAACATAATATTAACTACTTCTGTAGTTACTTGAAGGTTACAGAGTCGTAGGTGTAATGTAAATGCCTTATGGCAGTATAGGTGAGGGAATCGCGATGAACTTCCAATTAAAAAATATTTTTACACTGAACACAGGGAAATAAAGTAGCAAGCATGAGAGATCTACTTCCAATAACTGCTTGAAACCGAGAACAAAAAAACAGTTACGTATTCGTAATAAATTAAATTATAAAAATAAATATTCACGTTATAAAACTTAAGTAATTGGTGCTGATTCCGGTACAGTTTATTTAAGTTCAACCTGTCATTTTCTGAGCTGCCGAAAAGGAAATGGGACGGGTAATCGACGTCATTTTTTGGCAGAAACACACGTCAATTTTAGGCAGAAATTTAAAAAACTCTTCCAAAATTTTATATTGGGCAATAACCTGACAGAATTAAGGTGACAGCACGTGTCAAACGGTTTGCATATGAGCGAGATGCCTATTTTATTCGCCCGGGTTATTCTTTCATTTTAAAATGAACTGTTGTAAATCATCCATCCCGTTCCTTTTCGGCGCATAAAATGACGGGTATAACTTAAAATAAAATTAGGAGGTGTCTGCAGGAATCGACGCCAATACCTTAAATAAATAATTAGTATCATATTGGGGCGATATAAAGTCATGTGCACAATACCGATGCAGCAATTATTTATTTTAGGAACGTTAAGTAAATAATCAAAAATAATTTGATCAAAATTTATGTCACTAAACAGAATCAACTGTTATAATGTTAGTAACATCTTAAAAATAACGTCAGAGAGAAACAAGCAAGGGGAATTTCGCAATAACACCGCTTCCCAGCTTTATCGTCTTGTACTAAATACATATAATGCCAGGGTCAGAAATAGGAGAATAAACCTTTTTTTCCCAAATTAAATCATTTCTTCAATCTATTTAGATTCAATAGAATACTATCTACTTTTATTTTTTTATCCTAGGATATTTTTACTACTTTTACATTAAGTAGACTATTTGAGACTGGAACATATTTAGCAAAGAAAACATCTAACGCAAGTCAAAATATCGGCTTTCCCTACGAATTCTGTCGTTACATGAACTACTTAATATCTTGAGCTACGGGAACGCTCACGAATTGAAGAATCAATGCGTCGAAAAACTTCGACAACATCTGGTACAATGTCTTGATGTAGAAGTTTTATTCTCTGGGAGTACTAGGCGGTCTCGGCGGCGAAAATCACACGACACATTCTCTCGCGTGGGATGCTATTAAGGAGACAGAAGGTTGCCCAAAACCTGTGCCACCTTCCCGGCCTAGCCAGCTGGGCCCGCAGAAACAAGTCAATACGTGCCAAGCCGGGTCAGCTGCAGGATTCTGCCATGCTTGTGCCTAACGGAATTTCATTCCGGGTTTAATTTTGGAGTTTTCCTTCTCCTAGATGGGTTGCAACAAACACAATGCTAATGAAGCTGTCGCGAAACGTGAGGATATTGGCCATATGTTAGTGCATACAACTGATATTGTTCTGTGGCAACTATAAAATTGACTTGAAAATTTGACTTTGACATTCACGGATTTTTAACTGTGGGAAAAAGGCCGCGTAGCGGTAAGGGAGGGACGGAGGCTATACGTACGGCGCGAGCGAATGAAATTATAAAGTAAGACCCTCAACGTTGGAATCGGGTGAGTGTTAAACACCTGGTAAACTATTTTAGCTATAAGACATGTAACTATGGGGAAATGCCACTTTCCATAAATCATTGCATGTCAGATCGTGCTAAAAGAAACAGACCAACGTAGAAAATGCAGGAGACTCTCTGGCTAAGTGGCGGGGAGTGCGTAGGCTGTTGCGTAACTCGAGCTACCAGCCAGGGAGCCAAGGATGCATGTTGGGAAACGATAACGGTCGGCAAGATTCGATGGAGACAGGGGCGCGACTAAGAGGTCGGAGCAGGTCACCTTGGGGGCAGTGTGCCCCTGCGTCCACCGATGTCAAGGAAGTGTTGTCGCTCATCATAGCAACAACAGGACACCACAGTAGCAGTCTGTCGACCGTTAGGCTTATACCATAGCTTATACCACGCGTGTGGACACTGGCCTTTGTGGTAATTAGCGAAGCAGATTAACAGTAGATTACTTATCTTACGGTCAACTCATGGTTACAAGTTTTATGGCATTCTTGATCTATGTGTACCCAAGCGCGCTATAAATGATATTATTGCCAATGCTTTTCTATACGTAACCCAGAGCATACAGCCTGGGGGAAGTGTGGGGCGTTTTGTCATGATATTTCTTTGTAGCAGACGTTATTCTGTACTTGATTCAGGCCTACAGGTCAAGTATAGTACAGAAGTTGCCACACAGAGGCCTGTCTCCCCGTGTTTATACACGGTCTACTACTATCTATCTATACTTATAAATATCCAAGCTCGTGATCGTGTTTTTCCGTTAAAACATAATGGTATTTGTTACCAATAAACAAAACATTTTATATTACAGTACTAAATCTTCTAGATGGGATTTTTTGGGTTTACTTCTTGGGAAATGAATTTGATTAATCTTAAAGCCATATTTATCTTGCGTTCTCTTGCTGACTCCCTAGCTAGTTAACCTAGATTTAAAAGTAATGTGCATAAATAAGTTCTACCTCCAGATGATAGCGACGTTGGGGTCATCCTCGATGATTTGATCAAGGGTGGGCAGATCGATGCGGCCCAGGCAGCAGATCTCGTCCGTGCAGTGGCGGCCGGTGAACAGTCGCCGGATGCCCTGCATCGAGTCTACTCGCCTGATGAACCCGTTCGGTCGCGGTGGACTCCTTATGTACACTGGATATCTGAAAAAAATACTCTAATTTTGTATCTTAAGCAGTATTTCTCGTACTTGCAAAGGGTGCGTAATTTACGGATCTGACAAGCTGATTAATCTAGCCATAGAAACGACTAACAATACAAACTTCAGTAACCCGATACGATACAGCCTATGACAATAGAAACTTCAGTAACCCGATACGGTTTTCTTCTTTCTGTGTTTATCTTTATCGGCCGATGTCAAAAGCAGCCCATGGACCGAGGTTCACGTTCACCTGAGCACCCTCAAGCCTGTTGTCAATTTTTAACTCATAAACATTAGACTAAAATTTAGTTATTTTTGAAAGAAATTTTCTTTATAAAAATGCATAAACAAATAGTATAAAAAATGTTCCGCTTTAACCATTATCGCCTTATTCACTTCACAATATTATCGATCGATTAGGGTTTAAAGACCATCTATCTATATCTGATGGATGTTGCTTGAAACTAGCACATTTGTTCATCATATTATGAGGGGGAACTCTTTGTTAGCTTCTATTTTACCGCCATTAATCGCATCTTGAAGGCGATCTTATTTCTCATCAGGTAAGTGAGCTTGATGAGGTTGGGTTGAGTTGTGGTAATCCACCTCACAACCCACACGATAGAAGAAGAGAAGAGAGCTTGAGGTGAATCGTTTTTCATTCAAACGGTTAATGCACCATTTTATTTGAGCTTGGCCTTACCTTTTTAAACATTTAATAAGACCATGTAGTTGAGCAAACACCACGAGTCTGCGAATATCGAAAGAAGGGTTTAAAGTATTTGAGAATCTTTCACAAACAGTTCTAAGTGTTGTCCCTTGTTGTAGTGCACACAGTATTTCTAGCACATCCGACACTATTGGCTGCAACAAAACAATTAGTTAATGTAAATTCAATAATATAGATATATTTTGTTTAGGTATTAAACAAGTTACCTTTTCCTTAGAATCAGAACCTTTAGTAATAAAAGCAATACACGATTTTTGTAGTTCTTGGTCACTAAATAGGCGGCTAAGATTTGGAGTGGCTCTGTACATATTACTAAACTTCAGAACTGGTATCAATGTCACCTGCAAGAGATTTTTTGTAAATGTAAAGATATAAGATATTTTAATAATTAAATTACTTTAAATAAAAATACTTAAAGAACTTACCACTCCATAGTAAACTAAGTTTTGTATACAGGATTTTACCAAAGTCTTCTCGACTTTGGTGTCTGCTGCTATTTTCGAGACGTGATTGTATCCATTTATGTAAGGCAATAACTACAAAAGTGATATACAAGTATTAAAATTAGCAACATTGACAACAAAATAATTTGGATGTACTCATACCAGCACTATACTTGTCTTTAAAAATGTATAGAATTAGTGATAATTGGTTAATATTACTAGTATAATAATTACTTGTCTAGTTGTCAAGTCCCAATCAGCTTCCATATCCACTTCAAAGGGTTCTTCGTCTTCAAAGTCCAAATGCTCCTGGCTTTGTATGGTCTCCGTTCCTTCTGGAGGAACAATCCTCGGTGGCCGACCAGGTCGAGGAAGGCCCACAGATGCTACCAACACGGGAACATCATGGTCATGAACCACCGGAGGATCTTTACGAACTTCAAGTACTTTCAAATGCATGACAGTATCTCCTTCTGGAAATAATATTGTGTGTTAAAGTACATAACTTTCGCTAAAATTGATCATATTTAACACATACTAGAACAGACATTCATCAGTTATGGCCGTCATAACATTTATTTATCATTGTCACCAATTATTATAATTTATACAGGAAAATAAATTCGCACTTAAGATCGCTAAGCAAAGTCACAAGTCATTGGGGATAAATTGGCAATAATTTTTAGCATTTATCTGGAATTGTGACAAGTGACAAACCAATCACTTGTAAAACTTCCATCATTACTAAGTATAAAGTAGTTATATTTAGCTAAATGAAACCTACCAACTAGTGTAGCTTTTCGGTGCGTATTCAGATCATGGAGCAGATGAGCTAATAGTGTTGGCAACTTGGTAGAACCACTTGACACAAATCTTGTTTCTTCTTCCATGATTGTCTAGAAAAATTATCAATAATGAACATGTTTATTAAGTACAAGAATATATTATTGAACTTCCTTACTAACTGGCAATTACATAAATACATATACAATATAGTCATGCTGGAGTGGTGGACATATCAGAGTGGGCAATGTCATAAGTTGTCCCATAGTCACTCTTGATATTCAATCCAAACATATATATATATTTTTAAATCTATTGATCTATTGATAGTGGCCATGATTCGCAATAAAGTGACACAGAAATTGTTAAAATAGACATGATGTATATTGTATATATGAAGTTGCTTACCAAATGTTCACCAAGCTTCTTAACCACCGGCTCATATTGCACAGTTTTAGACCAACTGTCACACACAAAACACAGGTTGAAAAGGTAAACATTGCGTTCATATCTTGAGTTGTCTATCCTTATCGGATAACCAACTATCTTGTGACCCAATGCATTTCTGAAAATCATAAATATAACCTTTAAAATTGAAGGCAACATAGCAATAACATGATACACTCAGTACAATCTATGTTACTTACATTGTCATGGTGCATTTTTGAATCTGTGGTTTAGGTATAATGTAGGCACTGATGGTATCAAACACTTCTTTGGAGATGTAATCTTCGGGAAACTGAAAATGATACCAAGTTTGAAATAAGGTTTCTATGATGTTACATGTACTTAAATATATAAAAATTCATGCCATGTTTTTATATTTTCCATTGTGCATAAATATTAGGCTACAGTTGTATTTCCGAGGTCTGTAAAGTCTTAACGTCAGTAGTATGCACCCTTAATAATTCATTAGAATGGCTTAGTTTTACACCAGTTTCGTCTACAAGTATCATACTAACCTGACATGCTATTTTAGGCCCTGCCACAGGATGAAATTCTCCGAGGAATATGCACCGAATAGGGCCTTCACGTCCGCATCCCTCGTAGTAACGTGTTTCCATCACTTTCCCGGACATCAAGCCGAATTTTGCATCTACACTATCCTCATAACCGTGCTGCACAAATGCATTACTTTGTTGCATTTGGATTGATGGTTTTTACCGGTACATTATCACAATAAACTGGAAATAATTAACAGCGTACTGGTAAAATAATTTCTTCAGACATGTATACAAGAATCCATGACACACAGCATGGTGTGACAGTCTGAATTTCCAAGAAAAGGAAAACCCCCACTTCACCAAACAGCCAAACACGTAGGTACCTACGTACGACAAGTTCGCAATGAAAGAAAATAATAAAGTTACCATAAACAATACCATAGTGTCGAAAAAGGTAGAGCTTTTGAAAGTAAAAAACAAATACTGTTAACGCCATCTGTTATGTAATAGCTTTACTAAATATAATTAAAATTTAGCCTTGCTTGTTACCTATTCGGACTGTGCTGTAATGTAGCTGCAATAGTAATTCCACTAAAAACAATTTAATGTAAAATACTGCTAAGACGAAATCATATCGATCGCAATGTCAAAAAAGTTATCAATCTAAAAACTGTAACTATACAACCCTAACTTTAGAAACTCTACCGTTAGGTAAAATAAATATGGGGCTTGGGTTAATGTCATAACACGGGTCATCATTTTATACCCAAAAACAAAGATATTAGATGCATTTATCTGAAATCTATGAAATTATAAGATTAACGAAAGTCAAGCTTCTAACCCTACACGTCCCAACTATAAAAACCCTAAGTTCTCAACTCTACACATTAGGCAAAATAAATTTATTAGGGAACGTTACTTGGAAAGTCCCTTTTTTATTTTATTTTTTCAATTATTTATTACTTATTCAATACAGTATGATATCTTATGCCCTGTACGTTTAACTACTTGCCTACCCGTAGTTCCACTTTCGGGGGTTTTCATCATTTCAACCAATCCAGCTTCCATATCACATATTCGAGAGACAGGAAGTTGACATGACACTCGATAAATTCGGCTGTTTAGTCGGAGACGTTTGTTCTGTACGGTCAATGCTCTCTTTACTCTACTTATATAATTACTATACTCTTTGGGTCAATGTACGATGGTGTTTTGTATAATATTATCGTTAACATTTTAATACAAAGGGTTTTGAAAATAGTACCTGCATTTTGAAGATTTAGTAGGTGGAGTAGGTACGTGACACGAAAAATTTCCCGCGGATTTTAATGGAACTACTTTTCAATTCAATTCAATTATTTATTCATAATAAATATTACACGTCAACAAATATTTCGATGAGTAGGTACACATTCTATAAATTACGTTACAATATTTCAATATTAAGTACATCACAATTCTAAGGTTATAATAATTCTACGCAGATACTACGACGCCGCCAGCCCCACGGCCGCGGTATACTATTCGTGGCGCAACATACGAGGATTGTTCCGGAAATTGTTAGCCACACTTTAAATATAATCTCTTTTTTCCTGAAACTATTTTGAATTGACGGCTAATTTCAACACTAATCTCCTTGCTGAAAATCATTTGCCACTAAGAAGTCGTTCTTTTTTCAATCATTTTTTTTAAATTGGCTGTCATGCTTTTTTTGTTTACAACAACGGACGTCTCGCGGGAAACTTTTCGCGCTATGATTTTCTACGATTATAAACGACGGTTAACATTTAAGGAATCACAGGAAAATTTACAAGCTGCTTTCGGGGAGTCTGCCCCTGCGTTAGCAACGACTACTTATTGGTATCGTGAATTTAAACGTGGTCGAGAGAGCTTGAACGATTCATGAAAACGTTATTCGAGTAGAGTGGCTAATCCAGGAAAATAGAAATATTACACATGAGAGAGATTCAGGCTGACTTGAAGACTTGAAGATCGGATTCCGGGCAGTTTTCACCATCTTGCATGAACATCTGAAAGTCAGGAAGGTAGCTTCGCGAAGGATAGGTAGGTATCTCATTCTCTCACCGATGAGCAAAAGTCCCGACGTGTGGATTGGTGCAAATTTATGCTGGAAAAATTCGAAGGAGGAGGAATTTCGCAAAACGTTTTCTATATTCTTACATCTGACGAATCTTGGATCTACTACTGCGATCCTCTCACAAAGCAGCAATCCACGCAATGGGTGTTTGAAGAGGACGAGTTGCCTACGAAAGTGGATCGCGGTCGGAGCGTGAATAAAAAAATGATAGCGGCTTTTTTTCGACGCAGTGGACCAGTTGCTGTTATTCCACTAGAAGATCGTAGAACAATTACTAGTGAATGGTATTGCAACGTTTGTCTGCCACAGGCTTTCGAGGAGTTGAATAATGAACGCCCAAGTACCGGCGTCTGTGGTACCAGGACAACTTCGGGGGTACAAATGTTACCACATCTTCCCTACAGTCCCGACCTAGCTCCGTGCGATTTTTTTTTTATTTCCCACGGTGAAAAAAATGCTTCGTGGGCGAAGATTCGAAACAGCAGACGAACCCGAGGAAGAATTTCGACAGCAATTTTTCGACCTTCCGCAAGATGCGTTTTTCAAATGTTTTGAAAGCTGGTTTAGCCGAATGCACAAGTGTTAGGTAGGGGTTGCAGGGGAATATTTTGAAAAAATATAAATATTTCTTTACCATGTCTTGGCAAATTTTTTATTTTACTAAAAATTTTCGGAACAGCCCTCGTAACATCATAAAATCTTATTGAAAACCGTACTACATGGTGTTGCTAACAAGGCTTCCAACAGAAGTGACCTGGGCTTTTTAACCAACTAAAAATAAGCTTCATAAGCTAACGACTATGTTCCAATTGGGGTAGTCAGAGGTACATCTATTGGAGGGATGGATGGATGCACTAAGTATTTACACTCATCGAGCTTTCTGTTAGACCAACGTGATCGGTGGTGAACTGTATCACCCAAATCCCCTGGTAGTTGCGGCTTACGAATACATCCCGCTTAGGGACGGTACTGAAAAGTATCGGCGTCCGAAGCACGTAATATACGATCCCGACGACCCGATTACTCTAGCCATAGAGGCAGCCAATCAGCGCCGGCGTGGTCGACGATTTCCCTCATTCAGCGCTTATCGCTATCGACCCACTAGGGTTGATTAATTCTTTCAAATATTTTTCCTCTCAGACGACGCACTGAGCCGAGATTCGCGCCCAACTGGGCACCCTCAGGCCTGTTGTCTTAAACGTTGTACAGGGTGAGACCCTTCAGCGTTCCCCATTTGTCCGGCCAAGTAGTTAATGCCATCTGCGGCAAATCTACATTAAGGCACGTCAAAAAAAAAGGTGAGCTGTATCGCCGTCTATAATAGTCGAGCCGACAGTGTAAGTGAAAACTGCACTTAAGATAAATTAATAACTCATTGGTGCAATTCCGGTACCGGGGTTCGAATCGGCACATACGTTCGAGAAGCAAGCTGGCTTACCACAGAACCACAGTGACTTCCTCAATGTAATTGCTGGAATTGCGTATATTGGTGTGGATGTAAAACCTAAATACTTATGGTGTGGGCTTATAAACGCGTAAGTATGTCAAAAACCGCAGGTAGATGTGTGTATGTAGGTATGTATTGTATGATGTATTTTGTATGAAGGAAGCACTTATCAGTATTATGAAGCAACATGAATCCGTTAGAAGTCATAGTATGAATTGCAATAATTCTCATCATTCACCGTAGAGCAACACGGGCCTCCGCCTCCGTATTCAACTTACGGAATTTGTAATGCAAGTTTCTATAAAATCGGTTTAGCAGTTTTCATGTTACGGTAAAAAAACCGTTAAATATTAAAACCTAGGTAGGTACATAATGCAGAAAATATTAGGAATCTTACGACTCGACTACAAAATACTCAACCAGACGAAGAACAAATAAAAAACTTAGCGACAGTTACCGTCTATTCTTCGCAGTCAAAAGTCCGAAGAAGTCTATCCGATGTCTGTGTCGACCCATGCTTTTAGAAATTAGCAATTCACATCTGTGCTAGTCACTGAAATATTCAACACTGAACTCAAGCCTATGTTACCGGTAAGTAGTTTAGTTTTTCACTTCAATCGCCAAGATACTAATTTAATTAAATAGTAATCAAATAGTTATAAATAAAGCCCTTGACCTAGTCTAAGTAGGCAGTGTTAGGCACAAGACATCATCTTAGTAATAAAATATATAATAAGGAATTTTGTAAAGCCTGGTGTACACAGAGTCGGGAAAGCGGGAGGGCGGGAGCGCATGATTACGATTGTGGTTTCCCAGCTCTATATGCATTGCACTTTCCAGGGACAGCTGAGAATAAAGTAAGTTTTCTCATCGCTTTTCTTTATAAAGTAAGGTCAAATATTGCACGAGCTTCTAATTTTACGTATACACACGAGTACCTAAGTAGGTAGATATAAACCTACATGCTACCTACAATAATATGTTCATAACAATCATAACAAAACACATTCGGTACCTAC
Organism: Pectinophora gossypiella; assembly: GCF_024362695.1. Taxonomy (NCBI): domain Eukaryota; kingdom Metazoa; phylum Arthropoda; class Insecta; order Lepidoptera; family Gelechiidae; genus Pectinophora; species Pectinophora gossypiella. The sequence goes on from NC_065433.1 coordinate 16,948,947, forward strand.
TTACTTTGAAACTTGCTTCATCGACTCTATTAGATAAGTAAAATATGAAATTAGTCATTGGTCAAAGAAGAAAAATGTGGTTAAAGAGAAGACGGCAACAAAGACGGTATTACTCTACAAACACAATGACCTAGAAGGTGACAGAATCCTGCCCATGAACCGGGAAGTGCTATCAAGGTTAAAGTGACGCATGCGCCCATCCCCATCCCCGAACTGACGCGATAACCTTAGTACGGCGGCGATCGTGTTCGTGATTTCTAGTCAATGAAACTAATTTGGAATAGATTTAAATTACACGAGGGTTGCACATAAACTAATAGTCACATCTTTTAAGTTCGTTGCAAAACTATTCACAAGTGAACATTCGTGAAGGTTATAGATATGAAGGTATTATTAAAGCTCAGCAGATCGTGAGCGCAAGGTTATTCCATATAGCCTCTACCCTCCCCCGTGTCTTCCAAATCAGATTTCCATCTCGGAACGAAACTCCGCTACCTATATCAAATCAAACGCCGGAAAGTCGATGCACAATTATCTTCCGATCGGAAAATGTGACACCTAAGCTACATACCTTCTTCTTGAAGAGACATTACTTGCCAAACAATCATCATGGTCGTGGAACTACCTCAAACATGTGTTTTAGAATTAAAATAAATTAGGTACGGAAGACTTTACAATATTAAAATTAATAACATATAAACCAGTGATGAGCTGCTCTGTGCTGGTGGAAGCTACAAGTTCTTCGAACATCGAAGACGATTTATACACGTAAGTAGCCCAAATTATAATACTATACTCACATTAACGTCTAAATCGACAATAACAAATGCTTGAATTTATTTAGGTACATGTAACAATTAAAGTATTAGACATAGGCAATACTTTGAACGTAAAATCGATAAGTCGTCAGCTGGGTTTTTTCACGGCCTTCGTGGCGTCCTTGTCGGATGTTCACGGCTTATCTTGCCACTACGTGCTAGCTGCTAAGTATGCAAATTATTTAGCAAATTCGGTCTTTATTACAAGTATAGGGTTTACGATTGTTGTACGAAAACTAGCGAAGTTATGATTTATCATAAAGTTGATACCGATTCAAGGTCATGGTCAAGCACGTTTACATAGGAAATAGGTACCTACCTATAGTTACATATAAAATCAATGCTATGTCGCGCGCGAATACCCTGACGACGACACATTTTAGATTTAGAAAATACTTAATGCGATAGGTGGCATTATTATTATTTCGTCTATTTTGAGTTTATTTTAATACAAATGTTGTAGGCATTCCATTTTTGTATTTGCTACAGTCAAATTTGTAAATATAATTGGAGCCCCAGCTCGAGGTATCGGCAGGCATAAAATACATAAGTGATTTTCGACAATTTATTTTACAATTCAAATGGGTGTTTCGGTCCCCAACGTTCCTCACCTCTGGAATGATGAAAAAAGTGGAATAGGTATAATCTGGCGTCGTCCTTGAAGTACAGACTCCCCAATAACCCAGTGCCCGGATTCTCGCAGGATGCGGGTTACTTTGAAAACTTGAAACCAATGTACTTACGAGTAACAGACCCTTGGAAAAATAAATAAATATCAAAAAAATATAGGTAGGTATATTATTTCTTTCTTGAAGTGTCTCGGTGTGATTCAAATATTTAAGAAAGTATTTTAAGAGTTAGGGGTTTAGTTCAGTTAGTTTTAAGAAGTTCACAAGGATAAACTAGGCACAATCATAATGTTTATGAAATACCTACTATCTCCAGAGAGCAGTCTGTAGCTCGTTTCGGCGGAAAAATGAGTTTCCTCAAAAAAAAGTTTGATGCACTCTGAGGTGCCCCTCAGGTTCCCCGGTTGCCACCGGGGAAGTTCTGGGCTGGGAATATTTTGTAAGTAATGTTCGAATTTGTATTAAGTACTCAGAAGTTCGCCGCGGCGCGTGTTCATTATTTTATTTTTTGTCGTGATTGTAGGTTTGCCTCAGATGGCAATTACTATTTGGCCGGGCTCCCACCAGATACAAAAAAATTAAATGGCGCGCATGGCGCCGATATTTTAAAGAATTAATCGACCCCAGTGGGCCAATAGCGATAAGAACTGAGTGAGGGACCGACCATGCCAAAGGACGGGGTCCTGGAGTATCTGTTGTTGTGAGCTGATTAGTTACCTCTATGGTCAGAGTAATCAAGTAATCAGGATAGTATATTGCGTTTTTCGGGCGCTGATATTTTTAGTCCCCCAGGATGTATTCGGAAGCTACAATTACAACTACCAAGGGGATTTGGGTGGTGCAGAGCAGAATCGATGAAACGTTTAGAAACTATGTAATTTGAGCCGTTGGGCAATGGTAGGGAGACCAATGTGCAGATTTTCATTGCGAAGGACCACAGACGCTTTTTCTCACTTACCGTCAGTGCTGTAGCGGCGCCGCGCCGTATCGACGTTCTCAGTTACCGAAACGATAACGCACTACTTTCATCTACACATAATTTTAAATCTTACTGATATAACAATACAAAATATTTACTTACAAGGAAAAACGCGTGCGGTGCTTTACGTTTACGGAACGAACATGCCGAGACGAGGTAAACCGAAATGATCCCGCCCGCACACAACGCACTAATAAGAAAGCGCTCTTTAGAATACAGCCGTTCGGTAAATTTTCGGTATCTACCGCGTATGTGCATACTTACCGTGCATACCGATACCGCACCGCTATTGCACCGTTAAGTCAGAAAAGGGCCACCGCTACCGTCATCTCTCAGCCTAACACTCACTGGTAGGAAACTACAGCAAGTTCGTGCCCCATATTAAGTCTTACTCCGTGAGGTTGTGATCAAATATTTTTTATTATAAAGAAAAGCTCAAAAAATCATGTTGTGAACAATCAAGCGCCTTTAACATGCTTACGATTTTAAAAAGTAGGAAATATGGTTCTCCAAATAGATGTAAGTAGATTCAGTACACTATTCATATTAAATATAAGTAGACTTTCTTGATAGTTTATGGCTGTATTGTTACGTTTTCAGATTCAAAGAAGAGCCGTGCTCGCCTCTGTCGGGTAACTCGCCGGGTAAGTGGAAATATGAAGTGCCTTTGTATGAACTTATCATAATAGTTTTGTCTTGCCTTGCATAACCTAAGTAATTATAAAACTTTGAAGACGTACGAGAGTTCGAGAACACAAGACCTTCGTAACTTAAATACAAGATATTATAAACAGGAAGCAGTGCAATCGTAACTTAAAAGGCCTCAATGCGATTCAATCTGCCACCATACAATCTGCTTGTCCAACTTTCATTGCCTTTAACTACTAACTCTACTTCTAGATAAAATTCCTAGGTATGTACCTACAAATACATGAGGAAATAACCACAAATAACAAATGCAATTGTCGTAAATATTGCGAACAAAATGAATTAGTTAAGATTTTTGCTATTGTACCAACAGATACAGAAAATACTTACAATGTGCATAGTTTTTAGAAACCTTTCATACCTAGGTTTCTTTTAGCTAGGGTTATAGGTGACCACCACGTTGCTTTGTTACTTGAGATAAATCTAAGTACTTATGTTCTATTGGAAGATCTGTTGTTGCAACTTTGTATTTGAAACGCCACTTCCTATTCCGCCAGTCAGTAATAGCGTCGTCTGTTGGTAAAAAAGTGTCACTCTCCTGCGTTAGTTCAACAGTAAAAGATAACTTAAGTGGTAAGTATTTAAACAATACTAATATAAAGTAATTATTAATATCTATACTAGTGTGAATACAGAATTCTTGAAGAACCATGGTACGTGCGCGACGCGTATATATTTTTGTTATTTAAATTTCATGACGGTAGCCAGCCGGAAGTAGAGATAGGCGGTAGGTATTACCCATTTGGCTGTTATGATAAAATAGTTGAAAAGTATACATACGGTAAGTAATGTCATTGATAGTAGTAGTACCTTATTTAAATCTGTCCCTGTCCAAATGTTAAATAACATACATAACCAGCCTATACGTCCTACTGCTGGGCACAGGCCTCCCCTCAATCAACCGGATGTTACATAAAAATATTAATCATCTTCATTAATTTAAGGGCCACCACGCTCTTGTCGGTGTAGCATTCTCCGTGCCCTTTTTAGGGAAAAATAGGGTAGTGGTTTTTTGTTCCGTTTTATTCGTAAAATGTGTATCAATAACGTACTTACTGAGTTATCAGGAGCAATAAAACATGTATCATTAAAACGACATGTTAAATAAATCACAGGTGGTATTTAGCAGTAGAAGCGCCGCTGGAGTTGGAGTCTTTATCCAGTCTTTCCACAAACACTCTGCTTGAGTCTAATCCTCGTTCATATTATGGGTGAAATACGTGTATCGCTTGGCGGAAACTTGCCCAGGGTAGCCGTATGTTCTCCACAATATACCTAACTCGATAAACGTTAGCTATAAATTCAATTATTCGTCATATGAAAGTTTTAATAGTGTAAGTCACAAATAAGAGCACCAAAGAGTACTTATAAGTACTTATTTCGTACACAGTTAAAAAGTATAATTCTTTGCGCCACCGAAATTACGTAAGTTTCAATAATTCCCGTTTCTGGGAACTAGGCTCTTCGATCAGAGGGGATACCGAAAATGCTCTCCCACTGCTCTACTGCGGATTGATGGAGAAACACATAGAGCCAAATCAAAGGTTCTATTCAAATATTTGATCTAACCGGAAATCAAACCAGGGGTCTTATATGTACCTACTTCGGTTTCTATTTTTTAGCCTATGGTTTTGATTTCATACAAGAACAAATAAACCGGCCTCAAGGGGGACCGTGTCGTCTTCTCTGCCCTCCACTGGGGCAATTCCTATTCGGTACGTCCTTGCCGCGGAGGTGGGTGCCTCTTACTTCAGTAGGCCGGAGTGAGATGGTGGCTGAGTTCGGATAGACACCCAGACCTACAGGATATAACGTCGAACCCTTGCCCCGGGATACGGGTGAAGACCTAAACGGTTGCAGATGCGGAGATGGGAGCCATCGGTACGGCAATGCAGGACGGAAGGGGCAAGTCACAGGAACTGTAACCTGGAAACCCACAGAGGGCACCAGAAACTGTCAGTAATATTCAGAGGCGGAGGAGAGAAGTCTTAGTACGGCTTTGAAATGGACTACTCTGGGCGTCATCTCAGTCGCGTCAGACGGAGCGGTAGGCAAAAGGGAAACCACTACCCTATTTTTCCCTAAAAAGGGCACGGAGAAGCGTGGTGGCTCTTAAATTAATGAAGATTTATTTATTATTTATTTATTTAAGATGATTAATAATAATAATAATAATAATAATAATATCGTTTATTTCAGATTTAAAATCCATACATTAAAATAAAAACCACCACAAACAATTAAAATAGTAAAAATCAAATACAAATTAAACAATTTAAAATTAAAAATCGCTTCCGCGAACATTCCCGACGCACTACAACGCCGCGGCAGCCCCATCAGGACCCTGAACGCAATATTTGCTGTAAATTGTGTTCTTGATGTCCTATAAGAGATTCGAGTGCGAGTTTTAGGGTTCATACAATGGAGGATCGATAATGTGATCCATCTCTTTTGGATGTTTGATGCAGACTCCACCGGTATGTATTCCCTCCTTCTTTCCGCTATAGGCCCACATTGAGCCGCGTCTCTCCGATATAGACGATGCCTTGACCCAAGCTTCCTCCAAATAAATTCATCATCAATGTCCTTAAATCCCAATAATTTTTGGTCAAAAATAAAACAAAGTACTTTTTCTTATAAGTACATGGATTAGTATCCACGATAGTTCAAAGGATACATGATATCCAGAATGAATCAATATTTTACATGACTGGTCCCCAAATTCGAAATCTAACATTCCCTGAGCTTTGTTTTAAGTATATATACAGTACCCACAACCCTAAACACGTTTGATTAGAGATACTAACACTCGCACATTGCGAAACACAAGGGATTTTATACTGTACAGTGCAAAGGCAGAGTTTATATTGCATCGGGTTTTATGTGCTAGCAGCTATGCCGGGTTCACTGATCTAAGGTTTACTTCCTCTGAGAACTCCATAGCCATAGAGCCAACGCGGCTTTTTACGCGACATCGTGCATCACACGTTCTGTACTCGACAAACTCAATGTTCACTCGACCGAAACCCCGCCATACTACACAAGGAACGTATTCCCTACTTGTTCACCAACCGAATGGCTAACTTTGCAAGCACATACATAATCCTAAACTCAAACTCAAAAATATCTTTATTAATTAGGTAACATAGTTATACACTTTGAATCGTCAATTTTTACATACTTAAATACATTCTATTTAGTGGAGGAAGCAAGAGAAGTATGTCAGGATCGAAGCAAATGGAATTCTGTATGTATGTAAATTTTTATCCGCCTAAAACTACTACGCCTAAAACGTAATTGTAAAAGAATTGCCTCGTAGAGACACGTGATTAATAATCATTGAATTCGATATGACACTGAAAAACGAATTTAAATAAAATACAGCTTATAACAAATTAACAAACGTAGATAGATATAGTTTCATTTGGTAGGTATAGCGATTTTGAAGATTAGGTAACAAGGAATATAAAGTCTGTAGTTAGCGATGATGAGATTAGAACTTGGCGCGTAACCTGCTTTTGTCCCCACAAAATGTTTAAATGTTAATTTTCTCAGCAAGCTTATTACACCAACTTAGACATAGGTATGTACTTGACCAATTTCCGGAATCAATCTCTATTTGAGACCCATTATGTTACCTAGTCACTTTAAAATTCAATAGTTTCGTTTTTTGTCAGGAATTCAAAAGACGTTTTTATTTCGTTTTCCATCCATTCTAAAAAATCTAGTAAGTAACTAATTTTAATATAAAATGTAGGTACACGGCCAAAAATGTGGGTCTTAAAAATTTTGCGTTCCAAATAATTATTTTTATAGGTAAGTAGGTAGGTATCTAAGCGAATAATCAATTGATTGGTAATGTATCTTTGGACAAATGGAACCAATATTTATATTATAAATCCCAGACTACTCTGAAAAAGAATTTTAAAATTGGTTAAGTAAATAATAAATTCCAAAAAGTTCTTTAAAAAATGTTAATGTCTCTCGTAAGTACGGTATTTTGGTGCGCATGTCGTCGGGTGGGTCGGCTGGCGTCACGAACAACGCTGTTGTCGTATAAGAATTACAAATTGAAGCTTGAAATTCAATTTTGTTTTGAAGGTTTCCACCCCAGCCGGCCGTGGTGGACGTTTATGTATGGCACCGTTATCTCGTTTAACTACATCTACATTCGGCATCATTCGTTTAGTGGCTCCAAATGTCTGCTGCGCGCTCCGTCGCTTGTAATACATTCTAGTAGGTATGTATCAACTGGCGGCCCGTTGACGTCGTTAAAATGTATGAAAATAAACTTTCGTCATGCTTGCGTCCTATGCATCCTAGAGGTTTTTGTTCTGCACTTTCAGAGAGCCTTCAGAAAAATGCATTTCTGTTTATAGATTTCTATGATAATTATACGCTTCCTACGCCCTTTTCAGGACTGTCGGAAAAACAATTTTATCACTTAATATTTTAACATGACGTACATAAGATCACGCTTATTTCACGTTGGAGTACTGACACACCACTTTCGCTTATTCCATCAGTCTTCATGCATGCTCGACGGTTTAGAATACTCTTGACCTAGCCTTTCTTTAAAAACATCCTGCATTTGATTTGAGGTATGTACGCCTAGGACTTCCTCACCCAACTCTGCCGCTTACAACCAGTTCATAAATCTCTTTTGGAAGTCTACTTTCATTCATTCTCTCACTATTTTTATTTCATACTGTGTTTACAACCGTTAATAAATTAGTATAATTAGTATAACAATGTGAGTGCCCTCTTGTTCCTCGATTTCGGTGGCCATTTTTTATCTTATGTTTTCGTTAAATATAAGATCTATATATCGATCAAGCTACGAAGAGGTGCAAGCAGAGGTTTAAAAATATCTTGAATTTTTTAGAGATAAGTACTCGTATTAAATGACATGCGTTAGTGTGGTGTTACTAACGTTTTGCCACGCATGTATGCGGGCCGAGCTGATGAATGCTACCGAATATGCTGTCCGAGTGGCTGATGAGATATGCTATCGAAACAAGAAGAAAGTTAGCGTGATAGTCACATGTTCAACTAGACGAACAGATGGATGACAAAGTAAGCTTATTTAAGGAGGCGTTGCTTTAACCCTTTGTACGAAATCCAAAAGGACGAGATATGAGTAGAATCAAAATATAAATTAAAGAAATATACAATAACAAGAAAATAGCTTTCGGTGTGGTGTGGGTACATAGTTCGTCTTTCGATGGATGTACCTCTGACTACCCCAATGTGGGACTTTCCAGTACTTATATGTTCCCCAAAAACAATATAGATGTCTTTCTACTGATTTAACGTCCTAGTTTCTCTTTGCGGGTACAAAATTTTTCAAAAATAGTATGTGATGGCAAAGATAATATGTATAAAAATAAATGTTGTTTGATATTTGGATCAGATATGGTATGGAATTATCTTGCTACCTATATTGCATTGTCTTTATTTTGAGCGGAATAGGGCCTGTCCACATCACCACGGCACGACGTCGTCGCCGTGGAACGGTGCGGTGCCGTGGCGCGGCACGTTGCCGTAACGTGGGAATTTACGTTGCCGTACCGTAAAAATGTACCTCACGACACCGCAAAGTTACACACACAACAGAAGCAGAATACGTTTTGTGCGGTCCATATCTACAACGAGACTGTTATTTATTTGGTGAAGAATGTACCGAAAGTTTACAAGGCACGGCAACGTGTAACTTTGCGGTGTCGTGAGGTACATTTTTACGGTACGGCAACGTAAATTCCCACGTTACGGCAACGTGCCGCGCCACGGCACCGCACCGTTCCACGGCGACGACGTCGTGCCGTGGTGATGTGGACAGGCCCATAGTAATGGGTGAAAGATGTGTTGTGCCTGGGTGTAATATAACAAAGGTCATCATTTATACCCAAAACCAAAGATAAAAGATGCATAATTGTTATCCATGAAATTAGAATGTTAAACGAAGGCAACGGTACTGTACAGCGCCATCTATATTTTTTGGGGGAAAATAGCCCGGAAAGTCCCTCAATGAGATATATAGTCGTGGGCTTACGTTATGTGTTATGGCATACAATCACGAATATATCCTAACGACAAATATTTTCTTATTTCACACTTTTTAGACCACGATTTTTCTGTACTCAGGTTTTAAATTTTAAACATATAGTTTTTACTAACAAATACAAAACCCAAGCTTATTACTTTTTGCAGGAACAATAAAACCATGACTAACATTTTTCACAATATATTTAATTACTTCCAGTAATTCTGCGAAGCAGGTAACTACTAATATAATTATAATATGTAACAGAACAGCCATATCAGCCTTATAGTAGAATTTGGGCTTGTTTGATTCGTCTTTGACAAACACTCTGGTGCTGCTCATAAAAAAATGGATGTCAATTGAATGTGTATTTCAATCAATTAATGATTTTACATTTGACATTTTATGTTTGGATATTCAAGAAATATAATGTAGTGGTAAAGCTTTAGTCCATATAAGTAATTTAATTTGAAGAAAATTGCATTGCATTTTCGAGGTCTATAAAGCGGCGCTAATAACGCGTCAGCACCACGTTTCTAGAGCCCACAAAAAACATTCAAAGTGTATCAAAATTAAAAACTCTCACTGTTCCGTTTGTGCTGACGCTTCCTGCGAAGGCTGAAGTGCAAGCTCGAACGAAAGCTCAGTGCGGAGTTGGTCGTGACGGTCGGCAGTCGCGAGCGGGGACACGCGCCAGCGAGCGGCAGCGACTAGACGACGGTCATGCGCGGAATATGGACGTGTGGAGCGGCCGCCCGCCCGCCTCATGCGTACACGCCACGGCTCAACTGAACATCGAACCTAACGAAGATTTCGGTCTCAAATTTTTCGAAAATATAGAAGAGACTTCTGCCCCGCCGCTGCAGCAAAAACAAGGTGTGTTGTGTTCGTTACTCTAGCGCCAATGGAGTTGCGGATGATCGGGCAGATTGCGAGGGTTCTTACGTTAATCATAGGTTTAGACGTTCAACGCTTCTTTTTGTCACTAGGTTTACTTATTTACTTTGTAAATGATAAATAACTCAAATATTTATTTGAAAACTTTATATAAGAGATTTTCCAGTAAAAGTTCTTAGTTCGTACGTTAATTTGTCTTCGACTTTTCCTGTTTTTCATAAAGCAATCAAATCTCTTTATCTTCGATCAATCATACACTTATGTGTATTTACCTTATGGTAAAAGAAGTATTACATAATCTTCCTATTGAATCTTCTCAGTTCCTCTAATAAATGTTACTTATTGATAACCTAGGTAGCTTGACGTTATACATAAATTACTTGAAAGGCATTCTTTTTTTTAAATGCTTATAGTACCATCATATTTTGTCTAATATCTGAAATCAACAATGGACTGACAGCTTGTCTTTTTAAATAGTACAGCTGAAGCCAAAATAATCGAATGTCTTTATATACTTTACTTACTTCATTATTATTTCTATGTGTCAATATCTTTTTGTGATATGCATATATATGCGGCCTTCTCGTTTCCATCACACAACAACAATGGTATCGCAGCCAAGCGAGGACTCTATTAATTATGTTAAATCCGCGCGCGGTCCCGTTAGGTATTTACTAGATAGGCGCTACTTTTGCGTTCATTAACTTGCTTTATTTTACCTTCGATTTTATTCTATTTATAGTCATCTTGTACAATCCAACTAGACGTTTCTCTTGCATCTTTTTCTTATTGTTAGAAAATAAACAAATCAATTATTTTGAAAGTCTCTAAATTGCACAAGGATAAATGAGGTACAGCCTCCGTGGTCTAGTGGTTAGAGCGTTAGGCTCAAGATCTGGAGGTCCGGGTTCGATTCCCGATGGGGACATTGTCGAAATCACTTTGTGAGACTGTCCTTTGTTTGGTAAGGACTTTTCTTTTTATGATTCCGTGCTTCGGAAGGCACGTTAAGCCGTTGGTCCCGGCTATAAGCCGTAAAAACACCTCCACCAACCCGCAGTGGAGCAGCGTCGTGGAGTACGCTCCATACCCCCTCCGGTTGATTGAGGGGAGGCCTGAGCCCAGCAGTGGGAGGTATATAGGCAGTTTATGTTATGTTATGTAAATGAGGTACTTTCGAGGCTACGTTTCCTAAGAGAAAATATAGATGACGCTGTTCAGATTTAACGAAGTATTTTTCGACGTGTATTTTGTCATTGCTCGGGGTACTTACATAATTATTCAAGATATAACGTAATGGCAGAAGTTTATATAAAAAAATGTTGTTTGATATTTGGATCAGATACGTATAGAATTATGTTGCTACCTATTGCTTCACTTTATTTGTATCAGAATAATAAAAGATGGAAGATATGTTAGTGTGGCTGAGTGTAATAACAAGGGTCATATTTTATACCCAAATACAAAAATATACTTAAGTTGCTTATGTCTGTCATTCACGAAATTAGAAAGTTAAACGAAGGCAAATCTATACAGCGCCACCTATATTTTTTTTTTGGGAACGTGGCCTGGAAAGGCCCTCATTGCATTGTAGGGTGAATTGTATTTATTTTTGTTTTATCTTATCATTATCACTCTTTTGCACCTGTATTACTGTATTATTATATAAAATAGTTGATAAACTAAGTAAGTGTCTAGTGACAAACATAGAACACACTACTTGATGACTCCGAAGATAAAGATTTTGGCTGACTAATCATTGATATGCAATGTCAGTTTCGGGTTTCGATATTATAATTATATATAACGTAATAAGCAGTATTTGGTTCTATTCAATGCTTTCTTCGTTCGCGTTCAAATTGTTTAGAATATTAAGTACTTAAATTAAAAAAAAAACTTATTAGTAGATAACACGCTATAATAATATGCTACGTAAAAAACGAATTCGCTGCAATTGCCTGAATCGGATTCCCGCTTTGGAATCTACTCCATAACTTTTCCCACTCGGAAGTTATTGCAAACCCGTGTAATGGTCGATCGCGATCGTTGGCAAAGACATGGTGGGAGATCACGGACCGGTGAGACGGGGGAGGGTCGATGACCGCAGACGTTATGCAATGGCGTGAGCCTCTGATAAAGACGCTCGTCGTGATGTTGCACCTTTGCTGTTTATTTGGCTTAGCTAACCTGGCACACTAGGTTATGCTAGGTTAGGGTTCTGTGTAGGCTTTTACTATAAGTCATAATACATCTAATATCACTATTCAGTAGACGCAAGTATGTCGGTAGAGCAGCCGAACAATTATGTAATTACTAGATGATGAGGACAATAAAACGAACGCGATCTTTGGTATGAAAGGCCTGGGGTAGCTACCCTTTGAAGGAACAGTATAAATGGTGCGGATTCCGATATGAACAATATTGAATTCTCCAAGACGGAGGCGTTATTAAAGCGAATAAGAAGAATGGGTTCCGACCTGCATTATTTTATTATCAGTCGAGTATTGGAACGATTTGAATGCAATTAATTGTCGTTCTATTTCTGAAAACATAGGTATGTACTACACTGGTATAATATTGCCGGGCCTGATTTATGGACAGTTTAGGAATAAATAGATTTTCACTTAATACACCACTGTACCTATACAAAATTTTGAGATCACCCTTGCTAGTTTGATTGGAATAACTCGCAGGCCCTGCTTATTAACCGCATTATTCGCGTCATTCTGCTGGTGTTACGAATATAATTATTTGACGTACTTATTGTATTGAATTTAGTCATAATAACAATTATGTTAAGGCACTGGCTCTGCAATGCGATTTGATTATGAAGCGTGCTCGACTGCGGAGCGACATCACAGCGGCTCTCCGATCTAATTCCGCTATCACCCTCAACTGCCCTTTATCACTTTGAACTCCGCTTAACATTGTAGAGGTAAAAGAGAAAACAGATTTTCCCTTACGTAATTATGTATAGGAAAAAGTAGAGCTTTTAAATCAAAACTTTATGTATAACACGTATAAACGGTACAAGATCTCCTCTTCTAATCCAATTTAATTAAATATCCCAGCTTCCTAAAACTAAACTAAAAAACTAGAAATTTAATATTTTATTTATCCATACTATTCACGGATATTATTTATAATCAAGAAAACTCGTAATCCCCGTCGGCTTTGGCGCGATTTGCAGTCACAGTTGTTATTAATAAGTCCTTGATGACGGTGGCTAGCTAGGTGTACTTATTCATTAAATTGTTCAGATTTTTTGATTCTTTGAGTAAAAGCCTGTGCATAGCACTGAACGGGAATTGCATAGGTGATTTATGTATGTATCAGCCAAAGTTATTTATGAAATCTCTTTCTTTTTAACTATTGTGTCTTCAGTCAATATTAAATCTGTGATCGACAGTTATGTTATATGTATTTAGACTTCCATAGATACTTTCCTAGTAATTTTACCTTTACTTGCTTTTATATATTGTTGTTTATCGTACACCCACTGATAGACATCGATGAGACTCAATGTCGCGTTCCATCACTTGCATTGGAAGTGGAGTCCCTCCTACGCATCCATTAGCTACTGTCCACCTCAGACAGGAAGATTTTCTAAAGAGTAACGAAAACAATACTGCTATTGTTCCTTTTAAAATCCAAGATTCAAAGCTTCGTTTGTGTTACCCTTGAAGCTCTAACAACAAATTAATTGTATAAAGAAAGATATAGAGGAAGACATCAGAACATTAACGTTCTCATAAAGGCATTGTTGTTAACACTTTTACTTATATTTGTAAACATGTTCAAGAACTTTTGTTTTATGACAGTTTGGACAAGAATGACTTTTAAACACATCTTTATAATTTTGATTTTACTTTAGGTATCAGTCCTATAATTAGCTACAATATTATCTTATAAAACTTATACGAATATGTCTCCTGGTAATTCCTTGCCGTAAAACTAAATAGTCTTAACCCATACTAAGAAGTATTTTTAATAAGAGCGCTGGTTATATGCTACTTAATCAATCACTTTATTACATAGGTTTTCTTGACTGCAACTGAAATGATGTAGGCCTATACCATAATATACAGTTTAACGATATTGGAAACCCACGCCGATTGCAACTTTCGGATAACACAGCATCTACAAGTTTCTTAAATAAAAATAGTCTTACTGATTTTTCTACTTGATCATTAGAGCACTTGATGACTCTTGGTAGCCACCAACCACTATTTTGACCATCTCACGTATATAGACGGTGTGTTGGTTGAGGGTGTCTTAGAAGAATTAACAAGCTTTCCTGTTACACACGAATTTATTCTAAACTCATTTAAGTTACTTAGTTGTGTATCTTGTAGATAGATACGCCAAGTGACCAATCAATAAGTGTCGTGACACAAAATTATATGACTCAATTTTTCATTTATTGATAAGTACTGCGTGATTTGGTATCTTTCTAAATTATAAATACTTAAATAATTACAGTAGTTAAAAAATAAAAAAGGCCTTGTAAAATTAAAGAATCCTTAATAAATCAGGGAAAAATAGCCACTGGGACAACATAACAAATGAATCTAAAAGTGTTGCATTGTGCCAGATACAAATGCAGCCAGGTACCTAAATTGAAGTTAGGTCGCGTCGCGAGCCGCTGTCCCATTTCCTACATAGGGTTTGATATTTAGGTCATAGTTTTTATTTAGGCATCAGGGTATTGATCGAAGACCCTAATAAAATAGGGCGTTGATGAAAATATTATAGTGGAGCGAACTAAACTATTTGTGAAGCGCTTATTCGTCGAACTTGTTTTTGAATTCTCGAAGAAAGTAAAGTGTTTAAAAGAGATGGTCGAATGGTTCCATATAAATAACATTAGTTTCTGCTAAGTGAGTATTAGATAGAGTACATTGAATAGTTATAATGCCTGCAACTAGTTTCCCAGGGAACCTTACCTTCAATGGAAATAGTTGAAGAAGGCATATTACGTGTTCGAAAGAGATAAAAAGCTTTTAAGAAGTGTGTGCGAGCGAGACGCAGTAACGGTTAGTGCAGGTTCAACGATCTGCTCGTGCGCAGTTTGTTGAACTGCAATCATTGCTTTGGAAAATTATTAGGGCTGACTTGTGGAAGCGCGAAAACGGACCTTTTTACACATTTATATACTAAGTTTATAAATACGTTTTACATGCCTATATATTTTTACACGTTTTATACTAAGTTTTGTATAGCATACTTATATTTCGTTATTATAAACAAAATATGCTTATTTAAGCTATGAACCTAAGGTATACAGGGTGTTATTGACATCGTAACGAATACTAAGGGAATGATTCCGAGAGTCAAGTGAAATTATCCGCCGCAAAAATCATGAGAATTTTAGTATTTCTTTATATATTTTCAGTTCCATACTTTTGCGACGGAAAATTCCACTTGATATCAACTCAAAATCTTGGTCTTAATCATCCCTCAAAGTTTTCGTTATGATATTACTAACACCCCAAACAAGTGAAACCATATAAAGGTCTTCGACATTACGTGATTGTTATTACTTTTGCTTAAATATGAAATTAATTGCACAAGGTGAGATCCCTCAGCGCTCCCCCATTTGTCCAGCCAAGTAGTAAATATGCCATTAGAGGTAAATCTACAGTAAGTCATGAAAGAAGTCTTATTGTCTGTGTAGTTACAGTAAATAATTAGGAACGTGTTTAGACGGTGCCAGCCCTACAGGCAGTCTCCGGGAGTGTTCGCGCCTCTCGTCCCTCCGGAGTGGTCAGAGCGAGACAAAACATTCGCGGAAGAAAGCACCGCGATAGTTACGTAACCCTGCTTTATCGCCATTCGCCGCCGTGCACTACTACCTATAATACCCCTTAAGTAATAATCCTTTACAACCACGTAATGTATTTGTGTATACCTACATAATTTTATATCGTCTTTTGATTAAGACTGCATCGTGCGTATGGCGAGGACGACAAATTAGGTACCTATTTAAAGTCAGATATCAGATGTATGCCTCACACGCACACGGATTCACACTCGAAACGAAATTCAGTAGAGTACGTATGTATATGTTACTAGGTACCTATACTGATCCCAAAAAAATCGAAAAATGTTTTGAGTTTACTTGAAGTGTTATTTTGATGAAAAGACATAAGCTTATGTTTTTTGTGTTTGTATACGTTTTGGACCAAGCAATAAATTGGCGCTCCCCGTTTGAGAAGTGAACCACTAATATTTAAATTTTACATTTAGTTAAATTTAAGTTAAATGACAAAACGTGGAATCCCAACGAAAACATTTTCATATAAAATGATGCCAAGACGAAATCATATCGTTTCGCTGCTACAAGAACTATATAACAGAATGGCAATGAACAGTCAATAAAGTTACCTTACGCTCATAGTGACGGAAGCGATATAGTTTTTTTCACCTTTCGCTCATGTGATGATACTAGCGAAGCGGCAAAGCCACATTATCTTGCCTAATATGTAGTGTTTGTGAACTTAGTTTTTACCCACGACAAAACGGAGCAGGTAGGCAAACGCATATGCGTTTATTGTATGTAGTTAGGGTGTGTAGGGTTAGAAGCTTAGCTCTACCTGAAATCTGGGGGGTTAAAATGGCCACATCGAAGCAATTCATCTAAGAAAGCAATATTGCTATTTGACATTTGTTTGCATTGCGCACTTACTTTTATATATGCGCAAATGTCAAATTGCAATATTGCTTTTTTAGGTGAATTTCTTGGATGTGGCCATTTTAACCCCCCTGATAACTTTTTGACATTGCGATCGATATGATTTCGTCTTTGCATCATTTTACATGAATATTTTTTTTTTTGGAATTTTGCTTCTTTTTGACAGATGCTTAGGCACAGCCACCGCGCCGCAAGCGATAGCGCGAACCGTAAGGGTTTTGACTAATTTTCAAAAATCTTTCTGAAGTTAAAAAAGAAGAAGAAACACTAAATATTGTAATATTGTTATTACAAAATCCATAACAGATAAGTAAATCCATTGATGTGTAACATGTTAGTATGGTAACAGTACGTCAAAATAATATAGGAAAGAATTTCAAAAATCCCACACGCGTTAAGACAAATTCATTAGCCATTACCATCAGCCCATTGCAGTCCACTGCTGGACATAGGCCTCTTCCAGCCATCTTCTGTAAGTCGTCCCGCCATTTTGTCAAGGGTCGACACACGCTGAATTTTCTTAGACACGGTCTCTACTCAAGAACTCGCTTGCACCAGCTAATAATTAATGTGGCCAGCGCACTGCCACTTCAGTTTGCTAACTTTCAGAGCTATGTCGAAGGACGTAATATACGATCCCGACGACCCGATTACTCTAGCCGTAGAGGCAGCCAATCAGCTCGCGACACCAAACACTTCAGGACCCCGATACCGACCCCGCCGGCGTGGTCGACGATTTCCCTCATTCAGCGCTTATCGCTATCGACCCACTAGGGTCGATTAAATCTTTCAAATATTTTTCCTCTCAGACGACGCCCTGAGCCGAGGTTCGCGCCCAACGGGGCACCCTCAGACCTGTTGTCATAAACGTTGTACCGGGTGAGAGCCTCCAGCGCTCCCCATTTGTCCGGCCAAGTAGTTAATGCCATCTGCGGCAAATCTACAATAAGTCACGTCAAAAAAAAAAGAGCTATGAGAGTCGGTAACTTTGGTTACCTGTCGGATGACTTCATTTCGGTAAGACAAATCTAACGAGCCCAAACTCGATAAGGTTACTGATTTTATAACAGCATTTTTTTTAATCCGATCCCATCTTCAGACTCTGGATATCATGTAGCACCAGAGTGCTTATGCTTACCAAAACAACACCTAAATATTTTGCTAGGACCGCTACTGGGTTCTTCTAATTCTTTTATCCACTATTAGGATACAGGGCGCGAACAATATATTTCTACTTCTCGGTATCTTTTGCAGCCTCTGTAGTTTGCCCCCATGAGATGCCGACAGTTTTTAACTCTCGGTCAACCGAGGCTCGCCAAGTCTCTTCGCTCCCCACCACCGGCTGAGCTAGGTTTACCTCACCTCCCCCCTCGGACATAGTTTAAGCGGTTATTACATTACTCTGTCCACCGTGCTAAATGCGTCAAGGTCGCAGATGTGCCGATCAGATTGTGTAGTCTAATAGCAAATCGGTAGGTGCGAAACCATGGTAACCATAACCTCGAGCGAGTTGGTAAGGAGACCATGGTAACCACGATTCTGAGCTAGTGTAATAGCGTCGATTTTCCCAATCTCGATGTCACCTTGATGCATCGCTCTGGATGGACAGGGTAATGTAATAACCGCTTTAGTTTTCAATTGTATGGCGTTAGACGTCACATACACACAAGCGCGTGTACGACAACGTCAATGTGTGGTGTTTGTGTAAAATGAGGCTGTTTGTATGAAGTACGCGTTCGGGGTGTGCTTAGGGCTAAAGAATAAAGTTTGAAAGTTCGTGTAAGACTGAAAATAGATCTGGAAATAATTAACAAGTAACTTTCAGTACAGTCGTGCAACAGAAGCCTACTAACTGGCGTAGAAACGTACTTTAGAGTTTGTTTAGAAACTTGCTCAATTGAAAAACAATATTTTAAGAACGGTACTTATTGCGTTTTGTAACGATATGGCTAAATTCGTCTGATTTATGAAGTCGTATAATAAATCGCTGTTCCTTTGGAAATAGATTATATAAAGCCACTCGAAGGCATATTTTATGTTATTAAATAAATAATAATATAAGTAAATAAATACTAGATCTGGGGCTAACAGATAATAATGGGTTACCTTCAAAAATAACTTTTCCTCGTGTTACCCGATAGCTAGTAAGAATATACGGCCAGTGACTACATAATGTTTACATACAACATTTAATTTTTAGAATTATTTACCTATCAGTGTCAATTTCACCAAACACAAACTTACTTAATTTTATTTTGATAGCTTTAAAAATAGTGCTGGCTTTCACTAACAACAAGTGTGAGGCAACAGGCTAGTTTTAGAACTCTCTCATGAAAATACAATGAATATTATGTCTGCCAGAATCAATAGCCTGTTTTTTTTGACGTGACTTATTGAAGATTTGCCTTAAATGGCATAAAGTACTTGGCCGGACAAATGCTGGGCATTGGGGTCCTGAATTTCTTTGTTTGTTGTCGCCAGCTGATTGGCCTCCTCCATGGTTAGAGTAATCGGGTCGTCGGGATCGTATATTACGTTCTTCGGGTGCCGATACTTTTCAGTAGTTACCGTCCCTAAGTGTATTTGGAAGCCGCAGCTACTAGGGGATTTGGGTGGTGTGAGGCGGAATCGAAAAAACGTTCAGAAGCTAATTTGATCCATTGGGTTGGGGGTTGGCAGACCTAAGTCAATGTGCAGAATCGATAGCGGCATCACTGGAATAATCAATAAATTATGCAATTCGTTTTACTAGACCGCCCTCCACTGGTTACTTAACTCGTGTGTTGTGTAAGTAATCTTATTGTTTATAAAATATGATAACGATCAGTAGAGTTACTTGCAATTAGGTATTCAGATTTAAAAATAAAAATATACAAAATAAGAGGGAAAATAAGGCCACTCGCCGTAGCGAGGGTCTCCGTTCGGAAAGTCGCTGTCAACGTTACAATTCACCAGTACGAGATAAATTATTTTTTCTTTATACATTCCAAGATTTAAAAACTCACGCCCTTAATCCCTTATAAGGTGGGTAGAGCTACAATTAATTAGAAGACAACTTGCAGCCGGTTTTGTTTACGCGGGTGTGGCGGTCATAAGGTTATGATGATGAGCCATTCTTATTACATTTTTCATATTTTTTTTATCGTATTACCTTATATAGAGATTTCTTCAAATGAAAATTGTAACCTAGTAAATTAGCGATTAATAGGGTATCTGACCAAAGATAAATTATAAAATGCTAATCTAGAAATAGAAGCCGGTCGGAGATAATGAAAAATCAATTCATTTTATCAATTTAATTCATTTTAATTTTTGGCTTATTTTCGAATTTTATTTATCAACTAGCTTTTGCCCGCGACTTCGTCCGCGTGGCGTGTTATATAAGAGAGAGATCTTCGTGTGTGTGGGAGTGCATATCAAATTTCAAGCATCTAACTTATGCAGTTTAGATTTTTTCATACATTTTTTTTCCCAATAACTCCCATTTTTCAAAATACAGCCAAAAATAAACTTTATATTTACTAAGGTATGCATGCATGCTAGATTGAATCAATTGATTGAATTGATTTTTTTTTAATTGATTGTTCATTGAGTTTTAATTTTAATACACACTTCCTCTCTTCCCTTCAACGTTGCTGTGCCCTACAGGGTCCATGTTTTAGTTCCTATGCCTATGTAACACCCCATTGTACTACATGGAATGCAATAAATAATTTAATTGAATTGAATTGAAAACATCTATCTTACGCGGTTTCGATTTTTTCATACAAATGTTTTTTTCCCGCTAACTCCCGTTTCCGTGGGAATTTTGCAATATCCTGTTGCAACTAAGGTTTAAGTTAACTAAAGTACCTGCATGCCAAATTTCAAGCGTCTAACTTAAGCGGTTTAGATTTTTCATACAAAAGGATTTTCCCGCTAATTTCCGTTCCCGTGGGAATTCCGGGAATTCCTTTCTTAGTGCACCTCTACGGTACCTAAGCTATGTCCCTTCCAAATTTCAAATGCCTACATTTAGCCGTTCAGGCTATGCGTTGATATGTCAGTCACTGAGTCAGTCAGTTTCTCCTTTTATTTAGATTTGATTTTTTCATACAAATGTTTTTTCCCGTTAACTACCGTTCCCGTGGGAATTTTGTAATATCCTGTTGCAACTAATCTTTAAGTTTACTAAAGTACCTGCATGCCAAATTTCAAACGTCTAACTTGAGTGGTTTAGATTTTTCATACAAAAGGATTTTCCCGCTAATTCCCGTTCCCGTGGGAATTTCGGGAATTCCTTTCTTAGTACACCTCTACGGTGTCTAAGGTACCTGCGTGCCAAATTTTAAACATCTTACTTGAATGGTTTAGATTTTTCATACAAAAGGATTTTCCCGTTAATTCCCGTTCCCGTGGGAATTTCGGGAATTCCTTTCTTAGTGCACCTCCACGGTACCTAAGGTACCTGCATGACAAATTTCAAACGTCTAACTTGAATGGTTTAGATTTTTCATACAAAAGGATTTTCCCGCTAATTCCCGTTCTCGTGAGAATTTCGGGAATTCCTTTCTTAGTGCACCTCCACGGTACCTAAGGTATCTGCATGCTCAATTTCAAATGTCTAACTTGAGTGGTTTAGATTTTTCATACAAAAGGTATTTCCCGCTAATTCCCGTTCCCGTGAGAATTTTGGGAATTCCTTTCTTAGTGCACCTCTACGGTACCTATGGTACCTGCATGCCAAATTTCAAACGTCTAACTTGAGTGGTTTAGATTTTTCATACAAAAGGATTTTCCCGCTAATTCCCGTTCCCGTGGGAATTTCGGGAATTCCTTTCTTAGTACACCTCTACGGTATCTAAGGTACCTGCATGACAAATTTCAAACATCTAACTTGAATGGTTTAGATTTTTCATACAAAAATATTTTTCCGCTAATTCCCGTTCCCGTGGGAATTTCGGGAATTCCTTTCTTAGTGCACCTCTACGTTATCTAAGGTACCTGCATGCCAAATTTCAAAAGTCTTACTTGAGTGGTTTAGATTTTTCATACAAAAGGATTTCCCTTCACTACTCTGCTCCTATTGATTGTAGCGTGATGAAAAGTATACTATGACCTGTCCAGGAGTGTGAAGAATAATTGTACTAAGTTTCATTAAAATCCGTCCAGTAGTTTTTGTTTCTATAAGGAACATACAGACAGACAGACAGACAGACAGACAGACAGACAGACAATAATTTTACTGATTGCATTTTTGGCATCAGTATCGATCACTTATCACCCCCTGATAGTTATTTTGAAAAAATATTTAATGTACAGAATTGACCTCTCTACAGATTTATTATAAGTATAGATGAGTACGACGTTTGACCGCTTTTATTGATGACGTCACATGACAGTATTTCCATACAAACTCCATAGAAAACTTTCGTTTTGACCTATCGTAAACAGTATCTCATTTGACTAGGTTGTCAAGCATCCTATTATGTTTATTTTTCAATTCCTAACGGCCTCCGTGGTCCAGTGGTTGAGCGTTGGGCTCACGATACGGAGGTCCTGAGTTCGAATCCCGGTGGGGATATATCACAAAAATCACTTTGTGATCCCTAGTTTGGACATTACAGGCTGATCACCTGATTGTAAATGTAAGTTAATCCGAAAGTAAGACGATCCGTGCTTCGGAAGGCACGTTAAGCCGTTGGTCCCAGTTACTACTTACTGATGTAAGTACGTAGTCTTTACATGAGTCATGTCAGGGGCCTTTGGCGGCTCAATAGTAACCCTGATACCAGGGTTGTAGAGGTTGGTAACCCAACTCACAATCCACTCGATAGAGAAATAGTACATTTCTGTATGCAAAATTACTCGACTATTATTTGAAAACAACGAGTGTCTACCTCCTGTATTACAGCTAATTTAAATTCTTAAATTAAAGTACTTACCTATTATAATTGAAAAAAACAATGTTACCTAGCTATGTGACGAACTTGAAATTCCGTTTCCCCCTTAACCATTGTTACTTATCGACAGGTGCGCGTTGATGTCTTTTCTATGGAAAATTGCATTGTAGCCAATGTGTATTATTTAGAGTATTTATTAATCTATCGAAAACAATAATTTTGCATTGTAATTAAATTAGAATCCTTCGACACAGCAACAGTAGTAGGTAAACGACAAAAGGGAGACTGGGCATTTTACTATGGATGATTGTAAGTAATAGGGTCAAATAGGGTAAAATGATACGGTAGTTTTAACAAAAATTACATTTAAGTAGTAAGTTAACACGTTGGCTGCGAAGCAATTTTTCATGAACTTTCAGCCAGTGCTTATAAGGCATTTTTGAGGCAAGGTTGAACTTCTTTGCAGTGCGTACGAGACCATTTTGGCTTCACAAAATGTTGTTTCTGAACTGCACCTTAAATATAGCTCACAATGAAAAGTGTCAATATTTGCTTGACATATTACTTGAATAGTTCGCCCAACTATGCTGTTAAAAATATTCTTAGTTGGCAACTGGTTGCGTATTAAGACAAAACATTCTTCATCAACAACTAGTTGCCAACGAAGGAGTAAAATTCTTCCTTTACAATTGTTTGCGAACGCGATTGCGATGGCGCCCGAAGGGGACATTTTGGTGTTAAATAAATGAAAAACATATTATGACATCTGTCCTGCCTCACTGCTGTTCTGCTGTTCTGACATCGCACAGAAGCAGAAACACGCGAATCTTATCAGGTGACTAAGCTTAAGCTAGGAAGTGCGGCCGCCCGCGTCTCTCTCCGCGTGGCTATGAGGCCTACAATTTTTGAGGCAGATAAGACCTTACTCCGCACTTTACAGGATTAATTTCTATTTAGTGCTTATGAGGCCTTTTCCATTAATTTCTATTTAGTGAGGAGCTCGGTGGCGCAGCGGTAAACGCGCTCGGTCTGCGATTGTTGAAGTTAAGCAACTATCGCAAAGGCCGGTCATAGGATGGGTGACTACAAAAAAAAAGTTTTCATCTCGAGCTCCTTCGTACTTCGGAAGGCACGTTAAGCCGTTGGTCCCGGCTGCATTAGCAGTCGCTAATAACCACCAATCCGCACTGGGCCCGCGTGGTGGTTTAAGGCCCGATCTCCCTATCCATCCATATGGAAGGCCCGTGCCCCAGCAGTGGGGACGTTAATGGGCTGCTGATGATGATAAGGCCTATTCAACTTTATATAAATACTTATATAATTAACTACGCCGTATGGCTCATTACGGTTCATCAGCGTGTTTAAGAAACGCATTTTTTACGTTATTTTTAAGAGTTCGAGCTTGCCATCAATGTGACTTACGCAGGCTTAATTTGGATGTGTTAATCACAGAGCAGCAGTTTGCGGCGGACAGCGCAGGCGCAGGCGCGGGCGCGGGTGCAGGCGCAGGCACGGGGGGCAAGGCGGCGGCGCCCTGCAAGGTGTGCGGGGACAAAGCCTCTGGGTACCACTACGGCGTCACCTCCTGCGAGGGTTGCAAGGTAAATCACCACTCAGTCTGTCGCCAATTACTTTTACCTTAAATAAACTTTTTAAAACACATTTTTATTTACTATTTCATTGTACACAACTTCAAGTTCTAACTACCCTTGTACTTGTTAGTACTAAACTTACAATTGCCTGATTGGTCGTACGAAATTATTTGTAACTAGCTTTTGCCCGCGACTTCGTCCGCGTGGCGTGTTATATGAGAGAGAGAGAGATCTTTGTGTGTGTGGGAGTGCATATCAAATTTCAAGCATCTAACTTATGCAGTTTAGATTTTTTCATACAATTTTTTTCCCAATAACTCCCATTTTTCAAAATACAGCCAAAAATAAATTTTATATTTACTAAGGTATGCATGCATGCTAGATTGAATCAATTGATTGAATTGATTTTTTTTTAATTGATTGTTCATTGAATTTTAATTTTAATACACACTTCCTCTCTTCCCTTCAACGTTGCTGTGCCCTACAGGGTCCATGTTTTAGTTCCTATGCCTATGTAACACCCCATTGTACTACATGGAATGCAATAAATAATTTAATTGAATTGAATTGAAAACATCTATCTTACGCGGTTTCGATTTTTTCATACAAATGTTTTTTTCCCGCTAACTCCCGTTTCCGTGGGAATTTTGCAATATCCTGTTGCAACTAAGCTTTAAGTTAACTAAGGTACCTGCATGCCAAATTTCAAGCGTCTAACTTAAGCGGTTTAGATTTTTCATACAAAAGGATTTTCCCGCTAATTTCCGTTCCCGTGGGAATTCCGGGAATACCTTTCTTAGTGCACCTCTACGGTACCTAAGCTATGTCCCTTCCAAATTTCAAATGCCTACGTTTAGCCGTTCAGGCTATGCGTTGATATGTCAGTCACTGAGTCAGTCAGTTTCTCCTTTTATTTAGATTTGATTTTTGCGTACAAATGTTTTTTCCCGCTAACTACCGTTCCCGTGGGAATTTTGTAATATCCTGTTGCAACTAAGCTTTAAGTTTACTAAAGTACCTGCATGCCAAATTTCAAACGTCTAACTTGAGTGGTTTAGGTATTTCATACAAAAGAATTTTCCCGTTAATTCCCGTTCCCGTGGGAATTTCGGGAATTCCTTTCTTAGTGCACCTCCACGGTACCTAAGGTACCTGCATGACAAATTTCAAACGTCTAACTTGAGTGGTTTAGATTTTTCATACAAAAGGATTTTCCCGCTAATTCCCGTTCTCCTGGGAATTTTGGGAATTCCTTTCTTAATGCACCTCTACGGTACCTAAGGTATCTGCATGCTAAATTTCAAACGTCTAACTTGAGTGGTTTAGATTTTTCATACAAAAGGATTTTCCCGCTAATTCCCGTTCCCGTGAGAATTTTGGGAATTCCTTTCTTAGTGCACCTCTACGGTACCTATGGTACCTGCATGCCAAATTTCAAACGTCTAACTTGAGTGGTTTAGATTTTTCATACAAAAGGATTTTCCCGCTGATTCCCGTTCTCGTGGGAATTTCGGGAATTCTTTTCTTAGTACACCTCTGCGGTATCTAAGGTACCTGCATGACAAATTTCAAACATCCAACTTGAATGGTTTAGATTTTTCATACAAAAGGATTTTCCCGCTAATTCCCGTTCCCGTGAGAATTTTGGGAATTCCTTTCTTAGTGCACCTCTACGGTACCTATGGTACCTGCATGCTAAATTTCAAACGTCTAACTTGAGTGGTTTGGATTTTTCATACAAAAGGATTTTCCCGCTAATTCCCGTTCCCGTTGGAATTTCGGGAATTCCTTTCTTAGTACACCTCTACGGTATCTATGGTACCTGCATGCCAAATTTCAAACGTCTAACTTGAGTGGTTTGGATTTTTCATACAAAAGGATTTTCCCGCTAATTCCCGTTCCCGTGGGAATTTCGGGAATTCCCTTCTTAGTGCACCTCTACGGTATCTAAGGTACCTGCATGACAAATTTCAAACATCCAACTTGAATGGTTTAGATTTTTCATACAAAAGGATTTTCCCGCTAATTCCCGTTCCCGTGAGAATTTTGGGAATTCCTTTCTTAGTGCACCTCTACGGTACCTATGGTACCTGCATGCTAAATTTCAAACGTCTAACTTGAGTGGTTTGGATTTTTCATACAAAAGGATTTTCCCGCTAATTCCCGTTCCCGTGGGAATTTCGGGAATTCCTTTCTTAGTACACCTCTACGGTATCTATGGTACCTGCATGCCAAATTTCAAACGTCTAACTTGAGTGGTTTGGATTTTTCATACAAAAGGATTTTCCCGCTAATTCCCGTTCCCGTGGGAATTTCGGGAATTCCCTTCTTAGTGCACCTCTACGGTATCTAAGGTACCTGCATGCCAAATTTTAAACGTCTAACTTGAGTGGTTTAGATTTTTCATACAAAAGGATTTTCCCGCTAATTCTCGTTCTCGTGGGAATTTCGGGAATTCCTTTCTTAATGCACCTCTACGGTACCTAAGGTACCTGCATAACAAATTTCAAACGTCTATCTTGAGTGGTTTAGATTTTTCATACAAAAGGATTTTCCCGCTAATTCCCGTTCCCGTGGGAATTTCGGGAATTCTTTTCTTAGTGCACCTCTACGGTATCTAAGGTACCTGCGTGCCAAATTTCAAACGTCTAACTTGAGTGGTTTAGATTTTTCATACAACAGGATTTCCCTTCACTACCCTGCTCCTATTGATTGTAGCGTGATGAAAAGTATACTATAACCTGTCCAGGAGTATGAAGAATAATTGTACCAAGTTTCATTAAAATCCGTCCAGTAGTTTTTGTTTCTATAAGGAACATACAGACAGACAGACAGACAGACAGACAGACAGACAGACAGACAGACAGACAGACAAAAATTTTACTGATTGCATTTTTGGCATCAGTATCGATCACTTATCACCCCCTGATAGTTATTTTGAAAAAATATTTAATGTACAGAATTGACCTCTCTACAGATTTATTATAAGTATAGATGATTTCTGATTATCATCACATCTTCAAGAATTGAAGCGTCCCTGATGAAACTTTCTCGACCTCTGTGATTGGTCTGATGATTAATTTTCTGGTGTTTGGATGAAGGACGTCTGAAACATACCTACTCGTAGGTACACGATGAGACACATAAACACAAAGCTCATGCACATAGAGGCGGTGTAGGGAGCCATGAAACCATGAGGCAGATTTCAACGCAGCTACCTACCTATTACTAACTCGCATATTACAGCATGCACTTTATTTTTCCGTACTTATTATTGTTCTTAATTAACCTATCTTTTACTCTTGAGAGGATGTACTTAGTTTTATTACTATAGCTACTTCAAACTACATGTTGACAATTAACCAGTATTTTAAAAATATTTTTTTAAATTTAATTATTACTAATAATTAATTAGAAAATGCCGTAATTCGTCGTTTAGTATTTAGTTTTCGGTAATTTGACACTAAAACCGTATATTCGTATTCAACATAATACCTATTTATTATTCGATATATAAGTTTATACAATTATCAACAATATATCACTGTTATGACTGTTGATTAACTGATCTGATTAATATTTTGTACCACATCTTTACTACCATCGGGTGAGAGAATGGCCAGTTGGAAGTGTTTATTTTTTTAAATCTATACTTATAATAAATCTGTAGAGAGGTCAATTCTGTACATTAAATATTTTTTCAAAATAACTATCAGGGGGTGATAAGTGGTCGATACTGATGCCAAAAATGCAATCAGTAAAATTTTTGTCTGTCTGTCTGTCTGTCTGTCTGTCTGTCTGTCTGTCTGTCTGTCTGTCTGTCTGTCTGTATGTTCCTTATAGAAACAAAAACTACTGGACGGATTTTAATGAAACTTGGTACAATTATTCTTCACACTCCTGGACAGGTTATAGTATACTTTTCATCACGCTACAATCAATAGGAGCAGAGTAGTGAAGGGAAATTCTTTTGTATGAAAAATCTAAACCACTCAAGTTAGACGTTTGAAATTTGGCATGCAGGTACCTTAGATAACGTAGAGGTATACTAAGAAAGGAATTCCCGAAATTCCCACGGGAACGGGAATTAGCGGGAAAATCCTTTTGTATGAAAAATCTAAACCACTCAAGTTAGACAATTGAAATTTGGCATGCAGGTACCTTAGATACCGTAGAGGTGTACTAAGAAAGGAATTCCCGAAATTCCCACGGGAACGGGAATTAGCGGGAAAATCCTTTTGTATGAAAAATCTAAACCACTCAAGTTAGACAATTGAAATTTGGCATGCAGGTACCTTAAGTACCGTAGAGGTGCACTAAGAAAGGAATTCCCAAAATTCTCACGGGAACGGGAATTAGCGGGAAAATCCTTTTGTATGAAAAATCTAAACCACTCAAGTTAGACGTTTGAAATTTGGCATGCAGATACCTTAAGTACCGTAGAGGTGCACTAAGAAAGGAATTCCCGAAATTCCCACGAGAACGGGAATTAGCGGGAAAATCCTTTTGTATGAAAATTCTAAACCACTCAAGTTAGACCTTTGAAATTTGTCATGCAGGTACCTTAGGTACCGTGGAGGTGCACTAAGAAAGGAATTCCCAAATTCCCACGGGAACGCGAATTAACGGGAAAATCCTTTTGTATGAAAAATCTAAACCACTCAAGTTAGACGTTTGAAATTTGGCATGCAGGTACTTTAGTAAACTTAAAGCTTAGTTGCAACAGGATATTACAAAATTCCCACGGGAACGGTAGTTAGCGGGAAAATCCTTTTGTATGAAAAATCTAAACCACTCAAGTTAAACAATTGAAATTTGGCATGCAAGTACCTTAAGTACCGTAGAGGTGCACTAAGAAAGGAATTCCCAAAATTCTCACGGGAACGGGAATTAGCGGGAAAATCCTTTTGTATGAAAAATCTAAACCACTCAAGTTAGACAATTGAAATTTGGCATGCAAGTACCTTAAGTACCGTAGAGGTGCACTAAGAAAGGAATTCCCAAAATTCTCACGGGAACGGGAATTAGCGGGAAAATCCTTTTGTATGAAAAATCTAAACCACTCAAGTTAGACGTTTGAAATTTGGCATGCAGATACCTTAAGTACCGTAGTGGTGCACTAAGAAAGGAATTCCCGAAATTCCCACGAGAACGGGAATTAGCGGGAAAATCCTTTTGTATGAAAAATCTAAACCACTCAAGTTAGACCTTTGAAATTTGTCATGCAGGTACCTTAGGTACCGTGGAGGTGCACTAAGAAAGGAATTCCCAAATTCCCACGGGAACGCGAATTAACGGGAAAATCCTTTTGTATGAAAAATCTAAACCACTCAAGTTAGACGTTTGAAATTTGGCATGCAGGTACTTTAGTAAACTTAAAGCTTAGTTGCAACAGGATATTACAAAATTCCCACGGGAACGGTAGTTAGCGGGAAAAAACATTTGTATGAAAAAATCAAATCTAAATAAAAGGAGAAACTGACTGACTCAGTGACTGACATATATCAACGCATAGCCTGAACGGCTAAACGTAGGCATTTGAAATTTGGAAGGGACATAGCTTAGGTACCGTAGAGGTGCACTAAGAAAGGAATTCCCGGAATTCCCACGGGAACGGAAATTAGCGGGAAAATCTTTTTGTATGAAAAATCTAAACCGCTTAAGTTAGACGTTTGAAATTTGGCATGCAGATACCTTAAGTACCGTAGTGGTGCACTAAGAAAGGAATTCCCGAAATTCCCACGAGAACGGGAATTAGCGGGAAAATCCTTTTGTATGAAAAATCTAAACCACTCAAGTTAGACCTTTGAAATTTGTCATGCAGGTACCTTAGGTACCGTGGAGGTGCACTAAGAAAGGAATTCCCAAATTCCCACGGGAACGCGAATTAACGGGAAAATCCTTTTGTATGAAAAATCTAAACCACTCAAGTTAGACGTTTGAAATTTGGCATGCAGGTACTTTAGTAAACTTAAAGCTTAGTTGCAACAGGATATTACAAAATTCCCACGGGAACGGTAGTTAGCGGGAAAAAACATTTGTATGAAAAAATCAAATCTAAATAAAAGGAGAAACTGACTGACTCAGTGACTGACATATATCAACGCATAGCCTGAACGGCTAAACGTAGGCATTTGAAATTTGGAAGGGACATAGCTTAGGTACCGTAGAGGTGCACTAAGAAAGGAATTCCCGGAATTCCCACGGGAACGGAAATTAGCGGGAAAATCTTTTTGTATGAAAAATCTAAACCGCTTAAGTTAGACGCTTGAAATTTGGCATGCAGGTACCTTAGTTAACTTAAAGCTTAGTTGCAACAGGATATTGCAAAATTCCCACGGAAACGGGAGTTAGTGGGAAAAAAACATTTGTATGAAAAAATCGAAACCGCGTAAGATAGATATTTTCAATTCAATTCAATTAAATTATTTAATGCATTCCATGTAGTACAATAGGGTGTTACATAGGCATAGGAACTAAAACATGGACCCTATAGGGCACAGCAACGTTGAAGGGAAGAGAGGAAGTGTGTATTAAAATTAAAACTCAATGAACAATCAATTAAAAAAAAAACAATTCAATCAATTGATTCAATCTAGCACGCATGCATACCTTAGTAAATATAAAGTTTATTTTTGGCTGTATTTTGAAAAATGGGAGTTATTGGGAAAAAAAAATGTACTTATGAAAAAATCTAAACTGCATAAGTATGCACTCCCACACACACAAAGATCTCTCTCTTATATAACACGCCACGCGGACGAAGTCGCGGGCAAAAGCTAGTTTAAAATAAACTGGTTATTTTGATTACTTTCTGAGATCGTTTAGTTAGACGTAGCTCCGAACCGAAGACTTAATCACAATTGGAAGCATATTTACCTGTTACCTACATAAAAGATAATTAGTAAAATACCTAAAAATATTTCAACATTACTTATTATTTTTAAATTAATTAACTGTTGTTTTGATGGTCTCGGTTTTATATAGGTAACTAGTTATATAGGTAATGTTTGAGACGAACTTAATTATTATCCCATAACAAGCTATGCTATGTTAGCATGAATTAGATACCTACATTTTGAATAAGTAGATTGCTATTAATTGCAAAACCGTAATTCCGAATTAGTCTTCACTCGGACTTAGACTTTAGGACACCCTTTTGATTGCAGGGCTTCTTCAGACGAAGCATACAGAAACAAATAGAGTACCGCTGCCTCAGGGACGGAAAGTGCATCGTTATACGACTAAACAGGAATCGGTGTCAGTTCTGCAGATTCAAAAAGTGCCTAGCTGTCGGCATGAGTCGAGACTGTAAGTACATACCTACCCGTTTGAACACTGCCGACCAAAAGTGAGGGCAGAAATAGATCAACGAACGAACGTGATACATCGTCACATCTATTTTCCAATTGAACGGTCGAGCCCCAATACGAGTTGCATTATGCAGTCAGATGCACCGACCCAATTCGTTCGCACACTTTGTCGATATTGTCGTTTCACTAATGAATATTTCTCCAGCCGTGAGGTACGGACGAGTCCCGAAGAGGCCGAGGGAAGTGGTGAGCAACGATAGCATGCCCGACCTGGCGCGCAACTTGAGCTCGTCAGGGATCATCCCCATCCCGGGTATCGAGGACATGGACCCGGAGACACTTCGCCACGGCGTGGCCAAGGAGTTGATCAAGATGGTGTCGGCGGCGCACCGCGGCAACAACACCTACACGGAGGAGCTGCGCCGCACGCTGCACCACCACACCATCATGCTCAAGATCGACGACTCCGATAACGAAGGTATTTACCACACATTATTTTTCAACTACTTACATATTTAGCAACATTCTAAAACGTATACTTACATTTTTATTTGTATTTATTTTCGTAATAATAGTGTCACTGTCACTTCCGCTGACCAGCGTTGGTGACCCAGTTTCGAGTTCGTGTAGGTACCTAATCGTGCTGCAAAACTAAGAGTGCCGCAAAACTTAGTGTTATTTATTTTCATCTCTCCAACACGAAATGAGTGCTTTTCTCTGGTACAAAGCAACTCATAGAATAGTACGTTTTATCCAAGAGACAAAACACGTAGTTAACTTTTTAATTTCATATACTCTTATTTTCCCGGAAGTGCCTTCTTATCTCAATGTTCTTGCCATAACTATAGCCTGATTTGCAGTGTACGTATACACGCGCGATTTTGTATGATATTAAATTAATTGTAATTTTATGAATTGAAAGTACTTAAACAGTATTTTATCTAACATAAACACGTTAATTACACATAAAATACATATATAAACTCACGCCTATTTCCCACCGGGGGAAGCAGAGACTATGAATTCCATTTGCTTCGATCCTGACACACTTCTCTTGCGTGTTATACTCATAAAATTGCTAAAAAATATAGCATATAAAACAAAATAGCGCGAATCAAATGTCGAATTCCATGGAATACTTTCAACATTTACATTGTTTTAATTATTTTTGTGATATATGGCGAAAAATGAGTACATCTACTCGTAGTTATGAGGATAGTTAATTCGAAAAGAGTGGGAAAAGTTTCATAGTTTACAAGAGAGGAAATTTGTTTTAAGTATGTATTTTTTAAAATGCTTACAGAGCTCGATAGTCTCCTAGTTGAATAACTTTGGTAGATTGTGATTTAAACTTATTTTAAAATTCAAAAGCACAAAATACTTTCTGATGTACCAGCAGTTGTTTTTCGGCGAAGAATTGCAGAGAGAAGTCCTGAACCACGCATCCTATACCTTATTACCTGCTGAATCCCGGTTGGACATTCCAAATTTTCTTCTCTCTTTCATCATAAACAAGTGTTGTATTGGTAGCGTATTGGAAGTATTAAGCCGCGGCAGTTCTTGAACTCTTGCTGTAAACCCTTGCACTTAAATAAAGAGCTGGTATATGCTCACTACTATGCCTTCGTCGTATTTCAGCATCTTTAGTAAAATTTCATAAATACTATCCCACCTCCTACGGGCTTTACTTGTTTGTTTGCAAAAAAAACTTCACGTTATTGTGAAAGTTCGTCGTGTAACGTCTGTTGTAGTTCTTCTTCATGTCTTTCTTCTTTCATTCTACTTTCCGTTTTGCAACGGTGTACTTACATCTTTTTCATTCGTGCTTTCT
The DNA here is from genome assembly GCF_024362695.1 of Pectinophora gossypiella. Classification (NCBI taxonomy): domain Eukaryota; kingdom Metazoa; phylum Arthropoda; class Insecta; order Lepidoptera; family Gelechiidae; genus Pectinophora; species Pectinophora gossypiella. The sequence goes on from NC_065433.1 coordinate 16,982,333, forward strand.
TGTCTTTCATACATGCCGTACACAGCCATTGCCTTGGCTTTCAATAAAGAAAAGAAGAAAAAAGCTTTTAAAAATGCTTTGTTGTTAAAAATCTTAGAATGAAATATAATAAGATTACGAAATCCAGTACTGATGATTGCTAATCAAAGTTATCCGTGCCCTATTGTCAGACGAAAAGACCTAAAAATAAAATTGTGTTGTGAGGTGAATGACCAACCTTAGCAACCCTGGTGTCAGGATTGTTATTAAGCCGTCAAGTGCCACTGGTATGGCTCATGAAACGACTACGTACTTATCAGTAGTAAGTAGTGACAGGGGCTAAAATTGCTTACCGTGTCATCTTATAATCGGGCAATCTGATCAGCCTGTAATGTGCTAACCAAACTAGAGATCACAAAAAATGATCTTTGTGATATGTCTCCACCGGGAATCGAAACCAAGAGCTTCGATTGTGAGCACAACAATAAACCTCTGAACCATTGAGGCCATGCCACAACATTACTTGAATTTCTGTTTGTACGATTTATTGTAAAAGTAATTTCTTCAAAATAAAGTACAATACTGAATCATAGGATGTAGTTATTGTAACCACAGAGTTAGTATCTAACCCTGTCTGTACAGTACGTGAGGTCAATAAACTGCAATCAGAATTATTTCAGTGATGTTCCAGACGCGAATAAACGTGTATCCGAATTTATCAAAAGGTATTTAATTAATTTTATTAAGACTTGACAGGGGTGGAATTGTATTGAACTCGATTAAACCCGATCGTTAAATCAATAGAAATGACTTATTTATCGAATCGTCAGGACGGCACGGGGCTACCTTTATTCTCAATAGTTCCTTACCGTAATGCCCATTGATGTATAATATGTTACTACTCACACTAGCTGCTGTTCTATATAATACCTACTCACGCGTACGTAATTCGCACTGGAGAAGACAGAGCCACAAGAAGTCAGAAGACATGTAGCTATCCTCTCCTGGTCTTGGCATGCCGAGATTTATGTGATTGACAAGTTACTACCAATCTATTTTATGATCATGGAAGTAATAGTGTACTTACTAACATACAAGTAGTAGGTAAGTGCATAAATTACTTCCGTGGTAACGACACATTCACTCTTTTTCTTTTCCTCTTTCTATGCATGAATCGTGTGCGTTACCCCAACAAGAAAGTATCTCCTAGAGTTATATGAGTAGAACGTATAGTTGGTGCCTTATCTGCTGTAAATGTGCCCCCACATAAAAAATGTGTGCCCCCTGTCGTTTCGAAAAAAAATCGAAAAAACGATTCTTGCTGGGGTAACGTTTTTCTAGCAGGAAAATTCTAAACGAATGATCGGAGAGAGAAAAACTGTGCATGGCCAGATAGCTTATATGTGTGCCAAAATGTGCCCCCAAAAATAAAATCTGTGCCCCTTCAGATTTTCGAGATATTGCATTTCCTGCTGGAGTAACGTTTTGATGAATAGTATATCTCTAAAACCATTGCATGTGCCCCTGTAGAATAAACATACGCGAGTAGCTCTTAATGTGTGCCCCTTTGTGCCCCAATTAGATTTTAGAAAATATTTATAGTTTTCAAGTTATCGCGGTTTTATGAAAACCCGAAAAAACATCGCAGCGCCTAAATGAGACAAGGCATAACTTCGCTGAAAACTGTATTCGGTCTTTCTTGACGCTAATAATAACCATACAAAGTTTCAAAAATGTTCATGCATGCGTTTTTGAATAATCTTGCTAAAAGTAAAAACGATGGTGTCATAACTTTGACGGCAAAATACAAGGAACTGGCACAATCCCAGATGTGTAGGTGTAAACCAAAATCTTGTGCCTTTAGTCAAAAATATATGGTGAAAATATTGAGCTTCAAATGTTACGCATTAAGTAAATATAAACAAAAAACCAAAATATGTAAACAACGGCTGGTTATCCGACCAAATCTGAATGACTACTAAAAAGCGACGGATTCATACTTAACGAGGACCTTCTTTATTGGACGTATTATACCTAAGCTGTTGTCCTTACAGTCGCGTTCAAAAGTTTTGAGGGCTAATTAAAAAATATATTAAATGCACCTTGTGACTATATAAATGAAACAGCTTGTTGATGTGGAAATTATTATTTACATTAGTATAAAAATACAGGTATGTCACAAAACAGTTTGGTCACGATTTTGAGCATGTTAGTCACATGTACATTTTATTTGAAAATGGCTCTTATAAATGTACTTAATCATGTGTAAGGTCATAGAAACAGCTATTAAAATATAATCCAATAACAACTTTATTTTATTAGTTATTACTTTTCTACTTCAGTGTACTCAGGCACAACACGTGTGAACCGGTTAGTGAGTAAAGTAAAGAAGGTCATCGATATGTATGAATCCGTCGCTTTTTAGTAGTCATTCAGATTTGGTCGGATAACCAGCCGTTGTTTACATATTTTGGTTTTTTATTTATATTTACTTAATGCGTAACATTTGAAGCTCAATATTTTCACCATATATTTTTGACTAAAGGCACAAGATTTTGGTTTACACCTACACATCTGGGATTGTGCCAGTTCCTTGTATTTTGCCGTCAAAGTTATGACACCATCGTTTTTACTTTTAGCAAGATTATTCAAAAACGCATGCATGAACATTTTTGAAACTTTGTATGGTTATTATTAGCGTCAAGAAAGACCGAATACAGTTTTCAGCGAAGTTATGCCTTGTCTCATTTAGGCGCTGCGATGTTTTTTCGGGTTTTCATAAAACCGCGATAACTTGAAAACTATAAATATTTTCTAAAATCTAATTGGGGCACAAAGGGGCACACATTAAGAGCTACTCGCGTATGTTTATTCTACAGGGGCACATGCAATGGTTTTAGAGATATACTATTCATCAAAACGTTACTCCAGCAGGAAATGCAATATCTCGAAAATCTGAAGGGGCACAAATTTTATTTTTGGGGGCACATTTTGGCACACATATAAGCTATCTGGCCATGCACAGTTTTTCTCTCTCCGATCATTCGTTTAGAATTTTCCTGCTAGAAAAACGTTACCCCAGCAAGAATCGTTTTTTCGATTTTTTTTCGAAACGACAGGGGGCACACATTTTTTATGTGGGGGCACATTTACAGCAGATAAGGCACCAACTATACGTTCTACTCATATAACTCTAGGAGATACTTTCTTGTTGGGGTAACGCACACGCATGAATCGCAGTGCTCCATGAAAATAATAAGTAGGTACTTAGGTAATTTTAATCACTTCACAACAGAAGGTTCTTTAATTGAATTGAGAACGGAGAATTGATAACTATTCGACGCGCACCTATGTATTTCCTTATGATGTTCCTACACCAGACTACAAGACCGAGTTAAATGTTTCTTTATTATTTGTAATTCAGCGATTTTTTTCGTATTTCGTAAAGTTTTGTTTCGTATTCTGTGGTGGGCGAAGGAAGCGGCGGTGAGGAAGCAGCCAGTTCGACGACGGATCGTGTGACGGATGTGCGCTCGGTGCTGTGGTACAACGTGGCGCTGCGCATGACCCCGGCCGTGCAGCAGGTGGTTGAGTTCGCCAAACGACTGCCTGGCTTCCACACCCTGCCGCAGGATGACCAGCTTATACTCATTAAGGTACCTCATGTCACTCTCTCTAACTTTCTTCATCTGTTTCTTCTGCCTTTTTTTTTGTTTCTTCTTCTTATTTTATCATTGAAGTTTTATTTAAGTATTTTCAATAATAGCATTTGCGAAGTTTGCAATGTCTTTAACGCGACAGCGAAATTTACACAAAGTATTTTCATACATTCCTCATATCAGACACATGCATCATTGATACATTTGAACCCTTCCCACTGTTACGCTGCGCGATAATATATAAAATGTGGACTCTTGTCACTGTAAATTATGTTACAGCTAGGGTTCTTCGAGGTGTGGCTGACGCGAGTGACCCGCTTGTCTACATCAGATTGCATCGTGTTTGACGACGGCACAGCTATATCGCAGAGCCAGCTTGACATCGTGTACGATGTAAGTATCTACAATAGATGCTACTTGTAACGTACCTACCACCAATCATCCCGAATCCCGGCCCTCTAATAGCCCCTATCCAGGGCACACAGCCGGTGTCGAGCAATTCATCCAATAAGACAACAAGTAATGGATCTATATCTATAAGCCATATAGAAGTTACTAAAAATGGCAAGTGCAATCAGGCATACTTATTTTTCATATTTATTTTCTTTCAGGCACCATTTGCAACAGCAATGCTGACTTACGTGCGCACTGTGGTCAAGATGCAGATGTCCGAGGAAGAGATGGCGATCTATACCGGCACTCTGCTGCTGTGCCCGCAACGCAGCGGACTGAGCGACCCCGATCGCATCGATACTCTGCATCGAGCTGTCGGCGACGCTTTTCAACACGTTGTGAGTAGAGAACCATTTGTAATAAAGTTGCGAGTGAAGAGGCCTGTGATCTAGTGTTGAGACTGTATTTTATGAGACTATCCTTTGTCTGGTTTACCTGATTGTCCAAAAAATAGATGATTCCGTATTTCGGAAAGCACGTTTAGCCGTTGGCTACTATTTACTTAGTTATCTCAGAGGCTTCATAATAACCGGAACATCGGTGTTTAACGAACGTTGACCTCACAACCCACACGGCAGAAGAAGGAAGGTATTGAATATAATACGCGTATTATGCAGGTGATCGGGAGCGGCGTGGCGGACGTGGCGGGGCGCCTGGAGGCGTTCGCGGCGGCGACGCGCGACGTGCGCACGTTGGGCACGCGCCACAACGAGCTGCTGGCGTGGTGCCGCGACCACTGGCCGCGCCTGGTCCTGCCCGCACTCTTCTCCGAGATCTTCGACATTCCCAAGTCTGAGGAGGACGACGTGACCGACTCCGAGCGCGCCTCGGCGCCGGTCTCCCAATTACAGGGATAAACATAAATTATTTACACATGATATAAAACCCATTTAAGTAATTACCTATTCCAGAAAGAAGCGCATTTAAATTACTTCTTTCTCAGCGACATAATGTATTATTGTCAACGAATATTAGTCGAGTCAATGAAACGTTTCACTTCTTATTTCGTAAGGACAGGTCCAATAAAACTTCTCAATTTCATTTTTAACATTAAAAGGTATCAAATTATAAATTACTTTTAAAATTCTGTAAACGGCTTCATTTATATACCAGAAACAGTTTTTGCGTCCGCTGTTCATCTGTGAAAGGGTCTCAAAGTTCTACCTTAAAAGGCTGTATCTTTTGAACTATATTAGGTACCCAGTTTTACAGAATATGCATTATTATAGGGATATTATATCAAGTAATGGATAATCTAGAAAGTAAAAAAAAATAAGCGGGCCCCCCCATAAATGTAACTTTTCTTTTCAACATCTTTTTGTCTTTGCTCAGTAGTAAAAACAAACAACATCACAATAGGCCTCGTCCGTCTGCTGAGGACGATTATGAGACATTTTCGTTAGTGACTGTATAGTCCGATACGGGAGCGATATGGTCTACCGCATGCTCGGCAGGAAAAAAATTGTAGATGGTATTAAACCGCTGTCATGTCTCCTCAGATGCTCTAAAACCTGGAACCAGGCACCTATGTTTTCTCTCTAATGAGGCACTCAACATGCTTCTGATTTTAAATAAAATTGAAGAATACACCCCAATAAGAAAAAGTCATCAAAATCGAACCTGTCCCTGCGAAATGAAAAGTTTTACTGCTTTATTGACGCTACTATGCATATAGCGCCTACATGGGTTTCATGTTCATTATGATTGATGGTTAGTTCGTAAGTGGTAACTTTAAAGTTTGCCAAGTCATCATACAGGACCATGTATCGTATAATCGTATAAAAATAGCGAATAAGGGTCATTCAAGTAATACGTAAGCAGAATTTCAGTAGGTATTTTTAATTCCCCTCCTTCTCTTTGTCAGTATAAGCAAAACTCTTACTGCACCTATAGGCTTAGAGGAATATAAGAAAAAGTATATATTGCAAACATAATCATCATCAAGAGCTCTGGCCCCGTCTAAATTTAAGCCACGCAAATACCCAACCCCCATTAGTTCTTACGTAATACTTGAATAGGCCCACACAAGTTATTCAATTTACATAATACAGTTATTTTCTTGTCAGGTAATAGTGTAAGCTTCACACGTCCGCACATAGAAATAGAGGATATTTGGTGGCGGGTTCTCCACTTGAAGATCTTTTTATTTATGTTACGTTATAACTCTATAGCCCTCTAGGATTCCGTTAAATTATATTTTAGTAATAAAGTTTAGACCTAACAATATAGGGACATATTCGCCTACATACATATTGAATTATAATTTATGTATTCTACCTAGATATTAAATAAAAAGTAAATTTAAAGGCACGTGTTAAAAGATAGCAACAAGTATATAATGATTATGACAAATAGATTTATTTTGTTATTTTAACTCTTAATTTTAAGATCGATTTTTCTTTTTATAATTTTTCTATCGTTTGTTGTTATATATTTTATTTTTTATAGAAAAACTGAAAATCGTGACTGTGATCGCATATAAGAAGTGTTTTTGGGGATTTGATAGTATAAAATATAGTATTATGTGTCTGAAGCACCTGTAGCGTGCTCTACTGCGGTATAATGTAACGGTCTCCAATATTACTTAGGAGATATTGTAAATACGAGGCTGTTATATTGTACCGGGTGTATCAGTTACTGTAAGTTACCACAAGCGCCGCCGTCTCCCATTTTACCATGTAACCAAACTAAAAAAAATATGACCGTTCAATAACACCCGCTAGCCTAACGTTACTGTCGGCAACTATAAGCACTTATTAAAAAACTGATGAACAAAATGAGAGGTGGTAGCGCTGATGGTCGAATATACACCGGACTGGGTTGTGGGTGGCAGAGTATGTAGGTTCTTCTGATCCATGCGTGAATGTTCGTGAATCAAGGGTAGGGTCTAGTTTCACGTCACATTACGCTGTACTGTATAAGTGCACATTTTATTTATGAAGCTTTAAAATGTTTTATTTTGCTCAACTTCTCCGGTGGTGGGATTTATGTTGCATTTGTCTCGTGGCTGTTATAGAGGCGCAGATTGTGTTAATTCTTTATAATTACTTATATTCTTCATACTACATACACAACGCCTTTATAACTTCCACGAAACACTTGAAAATTCAAATAATTAGTGTATCGCGATTGCATTTACTCAGCATTTTCGCACTTTTGAGGATTTTAGCATATTAGTTTGTATTTAAATTGTTTAATGTTTCACCGTGTACTCTTTAGAGATAAGACTTACAATCTTTGGAAATGATGAGCGAGTAATCAGGACAATGATGTGATGACACAAACCATGAGTACACGGCGTAGGTACAATAGATGTTATAAATTAAATGCAAATTACTACAAACTGTGCCGGAACTTCTCTGACTAGTTGTAAATATAGCGTCGATTTGTTTGGGCTGTTGGGGTATATGAAATAGGTGCTAAGGATTGAGAGTCACAACCTCTTGGCGGAGGTTAACGTAATTGCGTTTATTTGGCATAAACGTAGTTTCAAAGTAATACATATTGGAAATAGGTAAAACTAGGTCCAGGCCAGTCTGGTCTTTATAAGCCCAACTTTATAATTGCCTGCCGAAAAATAGCTTTTGCAATTCTTGTACACATTTTAACAATCCCTTTTTTTATTTAATCATGACTTATGTTTTTGGCCTGATGTCGTGAACCTCAATCTTTATGCACATTTTATTAAATTGGTGACATTGAGTTTTATCGTCGAAACTCTTAAGTTATAGAGACAGTCATATAATTTTAAAGGTAAATATTTCGATTTAGAACTTCACTTTCTACTATGTTAGAGTGAATATCTACAAACAATTATGTACGAAATACACGCATAATAAAAATTAAAGAGTTTTATTTCGAATGGTCGGATATAATCAAATAAAGGACAGAAATCAAATTGCAGATAGCTTTAATGCTTATTTGTATTGCCACTTTCTAAAATCACGTGGAAGAAACAATAAGTATTAAACAAAATACTTCAAAACTTACAATTTACGAAATTAAATAATTCATTTTTATTTTTAATAACAATAACAAAGCAATTGCTAATTTCAATTAAATAGTAAGCTATTCAATGGAGCATTGTATATAATTAAAAACAACACGGTAATTAATATAAGTGCAATATAGGAAATTCATGCAAGGTCTCATCACAAGTAAGTAGACGTTCAGAGCGGAGCAGGCCTCGTGTGGTGCACTCGCGTGCCGCGTGGCGCTACTTGTATGACGCTCATATCGCTATACGATGCTGATCAACAACTGCTTACCTTACAACTAATAAGAATATCTGCAGCGAGCCCATCTCTGTTTACACCTACGACAACTGTTCAATTCAACCAGTTTCAAAAGAAGAGTGATTATGTTACCTATCGTCTGTGAGTTACGTGTTTATCTGTGATATGTTTTTAGTACAGTTAACATCGGAATAAAAAGAAACCTAAATATTACAAGACAAGATTTAGAATCTGATAAAAGTTTAACACTACATTGCTAAAGGTCTATTCAGACTAGTGCATGTTTCCGTCGCTAAATGATCAATCAATACAGTTAAGTTGGATGAGCGTTATTAGAATGGTAATGAATAAGGCAAATGCAATGTTATGAATAAGGGTCGCAATGTGCTGGAACGCCTAACTGTACCGAATGCTGTTTATTTTGCGTGAAGGCAGAAAGTAAATGCCTTATGGCACACATCTAAATAGACCCAAAATAATTTACTTAAATTAACACTGATTAGTCTTATACAAACTGAACCAAAATAATACATTGTGAAACAGTAGTTAAAGTAACTTAAAATTATACAACACCATTATCGCTAAGGATTCATTTGAATAACGTTCGCTGCAAGCTCTCGTAAACTCCACAACTATATTTCAGCGATCCTTCCGATATTATTCAAGTGTTATACTAAGAACGAGCGTACAACTAGACTGATGTGAAACAGATATATATATATATAACGTTTGTACAAGTTCACAATATTACGTAGTGATGGCTCACGAAATTATTGTTGCTGAATCCTTAAAATTATTTTAACTAATAAATGTAAAGCTCCGAAAAGTAAAATTTCGAGAATTGGAATAAAATAATGTATTCGTTGCACAAATGTCAAAAGGAGTTTTTTTTTCGAATCTGCCTACCTTCGTTTCTTACTGTTCTAGGCTGACGACTTCCCGTTTCTTTCCTTTTCGGAGAAATAAATTACAAATTGAAAGTAGCTAAAATAAATATAAGAAATATTTGTCGAAATCGACACCGTTACAATAACTTTAGAAACGGGAGCATGAACAATGACCATGTTAATATGGACCCTGATTCCAGTATTGTAGCACTTCTGTATCTCACTCAATGAAAGCCCTTCAAAAAGTGAACATTTCACTAGTTTTAAAAATAAAAAATGCGTAATTAAGCTAAATCGAAGTACAGCTCAGCTGGAGAACGAAAGCTATCGATAAGGAAACCGGTGAAATCTGTTTTGCAATTTTCTGCTAACAAAACATTTTCTGGTTACAATCTTTGCCTTTTCATACATTATTATAAGGCAACTTCTGGTGGACACAACTATTTTTCTATACAATTAAATAATGCCTACCAAGGACATCTATTTAAGATAAGTAAGAAAGTGCTACACCGCTGGGGGCATTTTGTCACTGTTTTTTGATTGGCACTGAAGATTCAGTGATTATGGAAACTTAAAGTCCAAACCTACACGTAAACGTTTTACGTATAGCATAAGTAAAATCGGGCAATCTTCATACCATTACTGGTTCGCAACCTGTAATGTCAAAACCCACATCAGATTTTAGAACACCACCACCGGCCAATACTAAACACTACACAAACTTTGTACTTAAGCTACCGGCAAGATCTACCGCTGAGAACTTTCCACCAAAATCAGGCAACCGAAATGTAACTAAGGTATTACGTGTCTGCCTTTCACTTTATTCATCGCTCAAAAACTTTTATCCTTTTACAAAGATTTTATCCTCTACGGGAGTGAGAAAAACATGAGTCTTTCCTACGGTTTCTAGGGTCAAAGCTACACAATGCGTATATAAAAGACTTCCGCAATGGAAAACAATTCATTTAATGACTTATGTGGAGTGTATATGTAATTCAATTGTTATAATGCCAAATGCATCTTTCATTGTTTCTTCCAATGAAATGTCACGTGAAACTCTCGTCGACAGTAATAAATATCGTTACAGGCTTACAAGTTCTGTTTATCTACATATTACCAGCATACAAGATCAACGAAGATCTCCTTTGGCACCTGGTATGACATAAGAATAGTTGCTACTAGAAAGTGCTAAGGAATTGCAACATATAACGTAATCAGAAATGCTTGATTATCTTTCTCAGACCAACAATTCTATTCAAATTATAATAAATAACCTGTAATCTGCAGTAACACAATACTGGACGGAATGCTAATATACACGAATTGAACTTATTTAGCAGATATTACATTTTATAATACATGATTAAATTTGAGTACGTTTAAATATTTATTATATTATCTCGTCTTTGGTGTATCAGAAAAACAGGTATATAAGGTGACTCTGTAAACAAAGGTCAAACAAGCATTTCTGATTTAAATAAAACGTTGATTATATTTATGACGTCAGTGAAATAATAGGGGCGGCCCGCAAGCTCAGCTTAACGTGTTCTTGCTAAGTCGTTGACTACATCTTTAGAATGTGTAATTGACTTGACATAGTACGGAATACCGACGTCGAACATAATATCGCTCGCAATATCCAATTTCATTCTTCATTAAAATAAAAGCACGTCTAGGACATTTGATTTTCTTTTTATAACAATGCATCAAACTTTTGCCGAGTGCTGTGCTACACAAACAGAATATATATATGTTGTGTTCAAGAATATAATTAATTAATGAAACGCAAAATTAAAGTTATTTAAAAAATAAAAAGCAGAAGCACATAACAGCAATTCTTACAATATCATTTAAAATAAGAAGCAAATTAAAAATAAATCGCATTGCCAACCGCCCTTAACAGGTTAAATATATCACGAGGGTTTCCAAATCTTGCGCCTATTTTTGTATAGTTTAATATACCTATGTAGCCTTCAAATACACACAAAAATAAATGTTAATAATTCATTGCACTTTTTAATTTCTGTAGGTTTATTACTGTATGTTGAATTCCCATCTATTTCATACCTCGCCAAAAATAATCGAAAGCAAAAACCCAAATTACAAAACGTAAGATTATACAGCTTGATCGTTGCAAAAGTGCGACACTAAAGAAACTAAAATCATCTAACAAACAGTTTTGACTTTTGATCATTTGAACTTAGGCATAAGGCACTTGTCCCAACGCCGACGATTGGTGAGTGGTGAGTTGAACTAGAATCTAGGGGTCGAGTCCGTTCATTGCTAAAAGAGCGTCACCGAACTAGTCATTTTTTGACAGCTCCTGCAATAAAATAGTGGCTAACTTAGCAGCCAACTGTTCATATGTGTATCTTATTTATTTACACTGCTGATTCAGTGTACGTTTGTTAAGCGAGACTATAGTTGATCTGTGGCTCGCTCGTCGGCGGTGGGACAATTGCCTAAAGCAGTACCGGCAACACAGGACGCCACTGCTACTGCTAATCTGGGGCTCAAAGTATACACATTAAACTTTACAATATCTTATATAATGTATTGCTTGAATGTTTAAAGCACCGTTACTTTACATTTTGATTTTTGTTACAACCTGAAGCATATCAAGTGCAATACTTTGAATAAATAACACATAGCCGCAATAGCACGAGTAGTACACTTGATTGCTGAACAATTCCTCGCAAATGGTCGTTGCACCGTACACCGCATAGGTTAAAAGGCAATGGAGTCCTAGGAGTGTGCTCGTCGTGAGCCCTTTGATAACATGAGCGACTTTGTTCGTAGGTCAATATTTCTTTTTCGCCCCTTTTTTACTATTACACAATAACATTACTGTCAGAGGCGAGTGGCCCCTTAAAAACCTAGAAGTTATTACGACCAGGGTAAATTAACATCATGAATACAATACACAAAGTTGCATGTGATCTAAATTCACAAATGTAAACCATACAAGATTATATTTTACATATCGAAAATCACCCTAACGACAGGTGCGAATGCCATAAATCGAATACTAAGGTGTTAAACTGCAGTCTACAATTACATAATTATTACTTTTCAAAACATCTCCTACCTAATACTCTTCCTGGTCAAGATTATTTGATAAGAAAATAGAGGAAATCTTTCATAATGTTAATTTATCTTAGGAAATACAGGCCTGTTGAGGAGCCATACAGGAGCCACATCGATTCACTTTTTGGTAGGCGTGCCGCGCTGGGTGAGCCCTTCGAATCTCTTGAAAGTGTAGTTGATGAATACCCAGTCTTTGTACGCTACCTCGCCGTCTTGTGTGATCGGGGCTGACGCTGTCGACACAAGAAATGGAATATAAGAAAATTACCCTTGATGATTTTCAATTTGTATGAAATTCATAAATGAGGATGTCATGTAAATAAAGATAGTAGATGTGTTCTTACGTATTTCTAGCTTGACGTCGGGGAAGTCGTCGAAATTGGAGGTGTCGTCGATGGAGCGCACCTCGACGGAGATAGCGGCGGGACGCTCGCGCACGTGCGACCAGTCCACGCCGCGGAAGAACGACACCGACTTCACGTCCTCTATGCCGCGCTGCGACCCCAGTCTGCACCATACACACATTCCTCGTATACTTCTTCTACTTATCGTGTGGGTTGTGAAGTGGAATACCAAGCTCATCAACCCTGTTGTCAGGGTTATCATTGAGCCGACGCCGCGTATGGGCGCGTATGACAACAGGGCGGAAAGATAGGATACAGAGTAGTAACAGCTGTCAAACGCACCATGCTAGAACTCTAAAGATTTTACCAAGTTATAAGTATTGCAGCAGCAGCCAGCAGTGGGTGGATACAGGCCGAGTAGATAAATAGTAGAAGTATTGCCGTTGCCATAAGAGTACCTGCGGTCTGGTTCGGAGCAGAAGCGCAGGATGGTCTCGCGGGCTTCCTCGCTGATGGGTATCTCCGGCGGGAAGGTGAGCGACTCCCGCCAGGACATCACCTTGCGGTACGTCTCCTGCGGCGACTCCGAGCAGAACGGCGGGTAACCAATCAACATTTCATACCTGGAACACACAATGTTAACCAATGTATGAGCCCGTCTTATCATAGCACCACTAAATACAAAACATAACAAACAGTAAAGTAATAAATTCACCTCGCGTCGCATAAAATTTATTTCCTAATCTTTTAAATGATTTTATCATATCGCTTATTTTCGCTCTCAGTTTTCGCTACACTCGAAAAATACAACAAGAATTCACAAAGCATTAACAATAACAATTTGGCCAAAACAAAAAAAAAATACACAGTAACAGTGCAGAACTTGATAAGGAGACTAAAACATTATAAGCTGTAAAGTTTGCAATAAACGATTAAATAAAAATAAAAACCCAGGCTCCATGAAACACATTTTCAATGCACATTTAATGTATAGTGTATTCTATTTTATATACTTCAAAGATGTTCAGAACTGATTTTAATGTAGTGTAATAAATTACCTCATCCTAATAATATATTAATTACCGGTTGATTGGGGGACCTGTTCCCAGCACGTATATAGGCTGTTTATTGAATTTTATGTAATAAACACTGAGTCGCATAGCTTAATCAATTGACGTTTTTTTATTATACACTAGAACATACTATACACAGCTCAGTACGAAAGACATGAGAGCTATATCATTCTAAACATGTTACGTTTACAGTATTATTTAACATATGTAAGAATTTGATTCATAATTATTACACAAATAAAACTGCATTACATCAATATTATGTTACATGTGATCCAGGAAAACGCAAACTTTTGAAGCTATCGTGAAACATTGTGGCCATTATCCTTTACAGGAAAGAAAGATAGTATTGTGCTTCTTATTTGTTAAAGTGAACACACGACAGTTTAAATATAGAAGCATGAACTTGTCAATGATGTTTGACATAAATTGATTTGAAACAAAATTATAGTCCATTTGACTCCGTCACGTAGTAATACATAATAAACACGTCGGAAAGATGGTGTAAGAGTGTCAAGCAATGAACGAGACATATTTTAGATTTTTGATGGAAATATACATGTATAAATACAGTGAGATACTAACATAATAACTCCCAGGCTCCACCAATCGGCTTGCGGTCCGTAGCCTGTCTGAAGGAACACTTCTGGTGCGATATAGTCGGGTGTGCCCACCGTGGAGTAAGCTAACGCCCGCCTGTTGCGCTTCCACGACTCTGCGCGTCTCTTCGAGTCCATTGCAGACGATGACGTCGATACTGCAGACAATACTGTATTAAAAAAAAAAACATTTTTTTTCTTTAATCTTATGTTAAAGCCTTAATGCCTGTCCAACTTTGTCTGTAGTAATTGAGAGTTCTATAAGACTATAAATCTCGAACACTTAGCCTTACTGATTTATTATACCAAACAAATTCAATTGTTCGGTACTAGATTGTCAAAACAGAACATTTAGCTGTTTGCCTCATCATCCACATACTGTACTATTTCACTAAATAAGGTATTACTGCTACATCTGACTTGCGATTAATAGACAGAATAAAATAGACAATCACTTACTAAAATCAGAAGGTGTGGCGCGAGACAGGTCGCGGTAAAAATCAGTGCGATGGCTCTTCTTTAACCCAGTGCAGAGACCGAAATCACTCAATTTGATGTGTCCACGTGCATCTAGTAGTAAGTTGTCAGGCTTTATATCTCTGAAAATATAAAGAGCATGTTATCATGGACACTTGTTTGAATTTACACATAACGAAAACCACAAAAAAAAAACATTGCTAACTCACCTGTGAATAAAACCAAGTTTATGTATACTGTCGATAGCCAATGCTGTTTCTGCGACGTAAAACTGCGCGCATTCTTCACTTAACGTATCTTTCTTCATGAGCAAAGTCATCATGTCGCCACCAGGCAAAAATTCCATGATGAGGTACAGATTCATGGGATCTTGAAAACTGTAATACATCTTAACAACCCACTGGTGGTCAGCCTCTACAAGGATATCACGTTCTGCTCGCACATGGGCAACCTGCAGAAAATCCAACACAGAAGGTAATCAGATTCCTGTCAAAAAATGAGACGCAGTTCAGGAATTGATGTCATAAAATAAAAAATATCTATCAGTTTTTCGGTGGTTCAAGGTTTATATCGTCATGGGAATACAACAAGTAGGTTGAATCCACATTACCTGTTCTTTTTCCAACATATCAGCCTTCCTAAGAATTTTCATAGCGTACACATGACCAGTGTCCTTCTTTTGCACAAGCCGCACTTCTCCAAAGGCACCTCTTCCTATCACCTGTTAAAAGTTTCGAAAATTAGCAATTGAAGACCAATACTTTACATTTCTGGCAGGCACAAACAGAACTAAAATTAGTTTTATCTCTTTCTTGCACCTAGGTATATTCTCAATAAAGAAAGGCAATATTTTGAGAGCTGTTAAACTACAATAAAATTAAAATATGTGGCCAATATCAAAGAATAGTTTCACGGTTAATCTTCTCACCTTGAGTGGTTCGAAGTCTTCCACTCCAAGCCTAGATCTCTTAAGCCTCAAGAACTCAGTCTCCTTCTGTGCATGTTGCTGTCGCTTCTCTTGTTTTTGACTTTCGGTGAGGCTTTCATCTTTGAGCGACTCTTCAAGTTTCTCCAACCTAAGTCAGAAAAAAATTCAATTATGTAACTTTATTACACAACGTAATATACATACTACAATTTGATTTGCGTTTTCAAAAATTATATTTACAAAAGTCTTTATTTTTCTGATGGGAAATAATATAATGTTCCTTACCTTTGTTTCCTCTCATAATGTTGGGTTATGAGATTTGAATAGAAATTCTCTAGAGTGACTTTAGCCTTGGTGGCCTTGTCGAGCGTGTGCCCACTGAACCGTATATTGTCCGCGCCCGTCATTTCCAGCACCCCTGGCCAAAATAATACCATACCGGTCAATTTAGTGCTTAAAAGTAAGTTATTTACAGACAGACATTTATAAAATATGTATCACTCATTACTTTATCAAATAATTTTGAGTGTGACTGTCTCATAAATAAACAGTTTACAAACATCAAAAACATATTTACTAACAATGAATATAAGAAACAAACAATTGGTTTTGTAATAAGAACAATAAGCTGAAATATATTGATGAATAATTAAGGCATTGCATAGTAAATATGAGGCAAGCATATTAACAATTCTGAAGCATAAATATTTTTAAATAATTGCTATTTCACGGTCTGTCTCTCAACTACTGAGTTTGTGATGGATCCTTGCTTTAAATTATGAACAGTGGTGCCCAAATATATATTTACTTTAAGGGTTTTATTTTTTGTTTATTTTTATATTATATACTTTTGCACCAAGAGAGCCACTCTCAAGAGCCATTTACCTTTGTAATAAGCTTATGACGTCATCTAGAATGGCGTAATATACCAGTATTCTTCATAGTAGCCACGCGACCTTGACGCGACACTGTCTTACTTATCTTCGAATCAATGATAGACTACAGTATTTGATGATGATCACAGTAATGCAGGTACCTACATAGTATTGGGCAGTTGTTTCTTTTATTTATGGCCTACTTACCAAGTTGTTTATTTGTCAATATAAAATTATAATTGCTTGTCAGTTATTAGATAATAGTTAAGGTAACTTATAGCCTGATTTTTGTTATCATGTACTTATTATTTACGCACATGATCTCATGGAAACTTTATTGTACTATTTATGGTTAAAAGTTATTATGATAGTAAGTAAACAACCACGCAAGTTGCGCCATTGGGAGCAGCAACAAGATTTATACATTCAAACAGATATATGTTAATTGAGTTTACAACTATAACCTAACAAGAAACTCAAACAAAATAGGTAGTTTTGTTTGCATGAAAGTTGGCATGTTACCTGGAGGCTGGGGCGCTGGTGCCGGTGTATCTGGGGCCACCGTAGTGCCCGGGGTGCTTTTCCCCCAAGACACGGCTCACTCTACAACAGCAATTTTATTACTGTATTAAAGCAGGTTCATTATATTTAGGTACTCAAAAGCAAAGGATAACTATAACATAAAATTTTATTTAAATAATTTACAAGAATTAAATGTGTATTTACAATGTAATTCTTCTAAATTATTCCAATGTGGGTTTACAATATGAAATCAATGGAATATAATAATATAATTTCATAGCACTATATGTAGTTGCGCTGCTAATTTCAATGTTAATTTAACATGATAACTAGTTTTATAGAAGATTTATCATAACAAAATATGTTTTGGAATGAATACTCAAAGCAGGGTTACCATATAATATAGATTTATTTTACATATTTACCTATAACATTGATAGTAAACTTAATTTCACATCACAACTTTCCTTCAAATGAAGGGTTCCTAAGTTCTATTTAGCCTACAGTAATCCACAGTTGGGTAATTTCTCATGTCTCTATCAATATTAAATCAGAAAGAATCCTTTTGGTACAAATCTAAGGTAATTATGCAATTCTGTGGAGAGCATAATTACTAGTTATTGACAGTATATTGAAGACTTTATTGGAGGCTTTATTTATCTACATACACTCCACTGCTTTCCTGGTGAGGAATTGCTAAACATACAAAAAGAAATTGATCCTGGTGCACTCACTCATCTCATGTATGGGGGGACCTCAAGCACCCCCCCCACCCCTCGAATTTATGCTAAAGTTTGACATACTTTTACTTGCCTCTTCACAAAACTTTACTCCTTAGCTATTGAAACAGAAAAGACCTAACGCGTTTTAATTCAAACTTGAACATAAATTCAATTAACACTTATACAGTCCTAATCAAACAATATGTACATTGATAGACCAATTGGTATACATGCAAGACTAATTTATGTCGAAACATTTACCATTGCAAGCTATAAATAGATTGTGTGAACCGAGTCATCGATAAAACATCATCAGAGGCTGAACTAACGAGGCGTAAGAAGTAGAAATATTTGCGTCACAAAAGTAGAATTCACGAGGCAGAGTCACTGCGGCCCGTCACTCAATTGATACGTACCTTGGGTTGAACTGTGACACGAAAATCTTGCTGCTTGTGCGCCCGCTACTTCCGCACACTAACAAATAAACAGCATTAAAATAATTATGTTATCTCACAACGTCTTAAAATCGATAAATTTTGAAAAGATCAAAATAAAATAAATTTGTAAAACGGTGTCACTGAACTAGGAGTAACAATTTTTTACTGTTAATCTACTAACTGCGGGCTACTGTCGCAAATGTAGTTAATGCCTTTGTTAGATGAATTACAAAAGCAAAATAACGGGATTTTTGTGAGCGACCCGAAAGAAATTGCACAAAGGAAAATGTCTGTCAGTCAGAGAAAACCAAATCGACACAGATTAAAAACATGTGTTGCCCGCCTGCGTACATTATTTCCCCAAAATTACAACAAAAATATGTCGCGATATTGCGGGCAACAGTTAGTTTATTATAATTTACATTTATAAAATATTTAAATAACTAGCATTTATGTATCACACGCAATGGAACTGTAAAATAAATGGCGCTGTACATTATTCAAGTGATAATTATCTATTTTCTCATTACTCAGGTACATAATTACTCAAAAATATGGCAAAGGCATAAATAAAAATAATTGTTTCTTGATATTTGTGGACCATATAATAACAAGCGTCATGTATACCCAAAAACAAAGATAAGATGCATTTATGTCAATTATCCATGAAATCAAAAGGTTAAACGAAGGCAACATAGTACAGCGCCATCTATACTATTTTGGGTAACATAGCTTGAACAGTCCTCATTTCATTTACCAACTAGTCAAATCAGTTTTTTACTTACGACAAAACAAAAAACAACTATGGATATGGAACTATAGACTTTGTATGAAAACGTACTCCGTGACGTCCTAGAAAAATGTGGTAAAATATTGAAATTATTATTGCATTTCTCTTATTTAAAATTAGTAAAATTAGATAGAAAAAATAAAAATGATTTTATTAATTCTAGACTTGTAGCAATTTAGTAATTAACATTTCATAATATGTTTGCTTTCTACAGTGGTTGTAGGAGATGCTGCTAGTGATGAGTGATGAACTATATTGTTATTTGGGAGTAAATAAAAGACAAAAAAACATTGTCCAAATATATTTTTAAATAAAATTAACTGTAATTTTTCCCATGTTCAAAAGACGCCGCAATTTGAGAATCGTGTGTAAATTTGTAACTGCCAGAAGGTTCCATTCCACCTGCAAAAAAAAATGTTTTATACATGGAATCTGTGCTCATAAACGTAGCCTACTTGATCCCACTGCTTGGTCAAAGGGAATCAATGGAAGGCCTTTAATTCTTCCACTCTTCCCGACTCTGCGCAATCTTCGGCCAATCTCTCCAATTATTTTATGGGGTCTACCCCGACTTCGACTCATAAAGGTATATCATTTTAAAATAGAAAAGAAGTGCACACACCCATGGGATCGGCTGACAAGTGCTGACCACCAACACCAATATCTTCAGAGCCTGTATCGCGAGTGTCAGTCCTGAAGTTAGATGGCTGTACCTGAAAACGCACAAAAACTACCTCAAATAAAAGTGTCTTGATAAATAGTCTTTAAATAATAATGCCATGTCAGGGGCCTTTGGCGGCTCAATAATAACCCTGACACCAGGGTTGATGAGGTTGGTAATGTACCTCTCAATCCACACGATAGAAGAAGAATAATACCTTTTATGGAGAAGATATCCCCATATTATTATAATGATTAATTTTTCTTACTTGTCCTTCATTTCTCATTAGATCAGGCAAAGCCGCGGAAGATGGGTATCTGTTGTAAATACCATTTAAGTTGTAATGTAGATTCATATCCGGACCGATATTAGCTTTAAGCAATTGTTCCCATATACCACCTGTAAAGGGAAATCAACTTATTAGTTCATAGTATCTCTCTAATAATACTTTGTACGACTGATTACACACAAGTTACCTTTGTCAATTGATACAACTGGTCTGTTCGACTGCCAAGGATATTCGCCATGTGCTTGGAAATAAATCGCGTACGTGGAAAGCTAAATAAATAAAGAAATATCAATACTGTCACAATTAAAGCAAAATATGTTTCACCAGGAGTGCTCAACAAAAAGTGATAATAAGATAATTCCTTGGAAGAAAAAAAAATACTGGCTGGCATACATACCTCATACATTTGTTAACATGATAATATAAAAAGTTATTGATTATCTTTTGTTATGTTTTTTAATATGTTAGTTATTTGTTTCCTACGTGTCAAAGCGTGTTAAATATGGAGAAAACAGAAATTCGCGCAATAATAAAATATCTGTGCTTGAAAAATTTTACTACGGTGCAGGTAAATCATGACTTAAAGAGTTAAAGAGGAACATTAGAGGAAGATGCTCCACCATATTCTACAGTTGGTGCGCTGATTTTAAGCATGGAAGAACTTGCACTAAACATGAACCTCGCTTTGGACGTTCTACGACAGTAGTGACCGAATAAATGGTAAAAAAAGTTTAATAAATTCTTATGACAGATCGGCGAGTTACTGTTCGTTTTATAGCCGAAGATTTCAATAGAAAGTGTTGATAATATTGTACACAACCACTTAGACATGGAAAAGGTATCGGCACGCTGGGTACCCAAAAGGTTACAGATGCACAGAAACAAACTACACTGAAAGTTTCACGCAGCAGTTTGGATTGTTGTAATAGCAAGATCCTGGCTGATATCTGGCTCGATTCATAACAATGGATGAAAGTGATGAAACATGACTTCACCTTTATGTCCCTGAAACTAAACAACAGTCCACGACCTAGCCTAGAAGAGACCCTCATCTCTTAACGCCTAAGAAGTTTAAAGCAATTCCAGCCACCGGTAAGGGCATGGCTCTCTTTTCTTTGGTAGTTTGGGGTGGTGATGATGGAATACCTCAGTCTTGAAGCCACTATTACGAGGACTCTAAATAACAAAATTGCGAAATGAAATTCGCGAGAAACGACGTGTCAAACTCACTAAAGTTGTTTTGTTTCACCAAGATAAACCAAGCGCACAACTCCAAAGTTGCGGTAGCTGCTATTGAGGATGCTGTGTTAGAACTGATGGCCTCCTAGTCGTCTCTATTTCCAAGGTTAAAAGAACATCTTAGAACTAGATATTTGAATATGATGCGGCTATTGTAAACATTTTTAGAGGATCAGGATAAAGAGCTTTTTAGGAAGGGAATTTTACGCTTAGACAAAAGATATACCAAGTATAGTAACCTAACAAAAATACTATATCGAAAAATTAAAAACGTAATAAAAGATAGTTGTGTCATTCTCATTGAACAGCCCTCGTATTCTATCTTAATAAATTAAATTTTACCTGAGTGTAATAAAGTGAAAGCCAGTATTTTCCCCCGTGCCCGACAAAAGCAGTCTCATTAGCGTCCATCAAAGCAGTAGGTAATTCTTGATGCAATACTTCAGGAGCTATCCGTAGATTGCATCCGTACCTGTCAATGTCATCAACATTAAAGGCCTCATCCGATTATTGAAGATCGCTACGATAAACTCAATAAGATGAATAGAATAGCTTGTAATAATAAATAATTTTCTTACCAATCTGGGCAAGCTTTAAGTATATCATAAGGTGCTCTGTAATACTCCGCTCTTCGCACAACTGGGTTTCTAATGTTGAATCTCTCATTAGGATCCGAAAGATTAACATGTTTGATTTTAATATCTCTTCTTTCGCAAATATAGTCGTAGTGGAACTTGGGAATTGATTCGCCTCGTGCGCAATAAGTAGCTTAAACAAAAATAAAACATAACATAAACTGCCTATATACGTCCCACTGCTGGGCACAGGCCTCCCCTCAATCAACCGGAGGGGGAGCTTAAACAAAAATATTATGTTTCAATTAATCTTTAGGTACATGCTATTTTGAAAGTAACTTTTAAAACCTCTATTAACGTTCTGTATGTTTCCATTTGAAAAAGCAAGTGAGAAGTGGGTGTATTTTATCTTAAGCTTCGTATAGGCACACCCCGGACACTCCATACCAAAATCTAATTCTTACTGTATGCTGCCTAACACGTAAGTGCGAGCGACAGCCATTTAAGACTAAAGTAAGACCCAGAAGGGTTGAGGTCGGCGCCCGATACGGGGCAGAGAGTTACCTTTCTATACATATTATTATAATTTTGTATTCGAAGGTTTAGATACTAATTTATTCATTTACCTTTAAAGAAAAATATGATCAAATACAATTTTATGTTCAAAATAATCATATTATTTATATACTATCTCTTACTCTTATATGTCCCATCTAGTGAATTGACTGCAGCATATTTTTCAATACAGTATCTGTATCCCAGAACTGTTGGATATCGGAGATATGGCATTTTACACGTGAAACGGGCTTCTTGGTACATAGCTCCCTGAAATTGGGGATATAGAGAATATAATACACGCCGAAAAGTGATACTAGTATTTTACCCACAATAAGGGGTAATATAAAATTCACAACAACATTTATCGTATCGAGAGTATTGCCAGTCAAAAATATATAAACTGATTAATTAGTTTATTATACTGGCGGGAAGATTCAGTTTAATGGTTATTCTTAAATTTACTCATGAGAACTTGCTGTCACTGACTGATACCATTACATTTTAACATGGAGTAACTAATAATTATACTACTATGATCAACTATGATGCAAACCTTGCAAATGACACTTCTACGGCCCGGCGGTCGTGATACGCCCCCGAAGCAGTACGTCCTTGTTGAATTGATCATTATTTCTGTTGCACCAATATGGGACACTAGTGTAATTCCGTTTATTCCTGCCAAGGCGAACCGCTGGAGCCCAGCTCGTTTCCGTACTTCAACATTATTTTTCATACTCATAGTATTAACTATGGCTTGCCAACCATATACGAATTCGTGCATGGGTCCTAGAAAATATAAATACGTATAAAGAGTAGTCGTCGAAAACACCTTCGCTAAGTCGTCGCACAACTCCAGGCCGGTTGGAGTGAGTAGAACCTATAACCACAAGTCAATCCTTAGACGGATACTATGAACGGGTCGCGTATCGTAACAGGTTACCTTACCAGCTTATCGGAGTAGTTACCTACAACACAAAAGGCAACCTATACTTTTCTTACGTACGAAACGTCAAAACGAAAGTTTTTCTTGGAGGAGAATGATATCATGAATAAAAGCGCTCAAACATACTCATTTTAAAATTCAAAAGTAAGTCAAAAAATAAAAATTTGCTTAATTTTTGATCATCTTAGATTGGCGTCTATTTCTAGATGAGCAATTTATAATTTGTCTGACCTAGTCAAAGACAAAAAAGGGTTACGACATACAATGAGGATAAAAACTGCTCCTCATTACTACTTCCTACCTCCCTCCCTCCGGCAAGATACCTCCTACCCTACCTATCTCGTACACAGAAATAATTACGTTCAGTTGCTTTAATTATTTTTTCACTCCCTCTCCAATGGAAAAGTGGCCTTTAATGGTAAAATATTTGAAAGAAATATTTAGAGACCAATCCCGAAGCTGTCTCCGTCAAGAAAGTTGAACATTTCGCCAAAGCTATCCGGCATAAGACCAGCTATCACTGTAGATTGCTGGAAGCCCTCCTCCGGGAGCATGGGTGCTATCTCATCTGGCGGAGTGGTGAACTCGTGCGACGACATGTTGTTGTAATGTCCGCGGCTGTTTCCGCCCTGATAAATAAAAGTTTAACTAAATTACACTATAGATTTACACACAGCCTCAGCCTAACAGCCTCCGTGGTCTAGTGGTCACGATCTGGAGGTCAGGGTTCGATTCCCGATGGGGACATTGTCGAAATCACTTTGTGAGACTGTCCTTTGTTTGGTAAGGACTTTTCAGGCTTGAATCACCTGATTGTCCGAAAAAGTAAGATGATTCCGTGCTTCGGAGGGCACGTTAAGCCGTTGGTACTGGCTATTAGCCGTAAAAACACCTCCACCAACCCGCAGTGGAGCAGCGTGGTGGAGTATGCTCCATACCCCCTCCGGTTGATTGAGGGGAGGCATTTGCCCAGCAGTGGGACGTATATAGGCAGTTTATGTTACACTACAGATTATTTGTCGGTACTTATAGGTACCATCCCAATAAGTAGGTAGGTACTAACCTGGGCGAAACATATTAGTAGCAATACAGATACAAGCCACATGATGTATACCGCGTGGCAGTGCACAATCAACTGAAATACAGTTTATAACTATTAAAATGTATTGGGACTTTGAAATAAACTAATTGGCCATTACTTAGAACTTGAAAAGTAATTGGCTAGATAAAACTTGTGAACAAAAGTGCTTTGATAAGAATGCAAATTGCGGATCAGGGATATTTTTTTTACTTTGTTTTCTTTTCTATTTATAAAAAGCCGGCAATGAATCACTTAGAACAGTAATTCTGTAATGGAGAATCAATAAAGTACTATAGAATAAAAAAAAATAATTAGTTAATGCTCCACGCTACTTACCGCCATCATGTATGTGCACCGCGGACGTCAAAATCATTATCACCCCCAAAATATCCTTGAATCTTTTTGTAAATACATCCACTTGAAACTTATGTCATGCTACCAACTTACGTATGATCTAACTTTTAAAAAGAAACGATTTTAGGATTTTTTTGCGGTGACACTAATAAAATTGACCACCGGTTCTCTGAACTCTATATAAAGCATACGTCGAAGGTACTACTGTACATAAACGAATGTAGAATAATGAAGACTTACTGCTTTTCACACGGAAAGCGTCGGTTCGATCCCCGATTTTCACTAAATACCGTGACCATTATAGACGGCGATACGTTGTTAGTCTAACACGGGATAGAAGAAAGAGTTTGGAAGGGCCAAGTAAGCGCGAAACGCGCGCCATATAAGTATGAGCAAATAGTTCATACTTCAACTTAGCACTCCACTCGTCCACAAACTTTACAACGCACGGAGCTCCGCGACAGTATATTAAAAAGTCGTCTTGTGCATTATAACCTGCAGGCCTAAATATCGTCTAACATGCAAGGAGATCTAAGAACCGAAGAAGAATCTAAGAAGTATAATCGGCTATTTCTCAAAAAAATACTTCTGTATGCAGTATCTTAACGAAAAGTAATGATAAAATTGCAGCCTATCACATAAAATTACATTGCCGGTAAAGTGGCTATGGAATTTGAGAAGCAGTAGAGCTATCGTAGTTTCCAGGAGTACTTAGTAGTGAAAGAGATCGTAGTTTGAGGATTGAATTGGCAACAGCGGTTCTCATAGAAAATGTGCGTTAGGGCCTTTCCATCCTCTTTAGGTAGGTATATTCCGTGGTCTACTAGAAAATTGGGTGAAGCGTAGGTACTCAATTAATCTTGCGATTGAAGAGTAGCTTCTGTTATGTTTAATTTAAACTTAATTTTACAATAACCTATTACGTGGTATTAAACATATTCGACATCCTGTAGGACGTATGTACCTTATAATTATGACGGTAGTGGCGGATTTGGCTTGGCTTCATATTGCTTGTACAAAAGTACTAAGTATGAACGGTAATATCGAGTTTAACTTGGACATATCATTCAAAAATCCTTCGACAGATCAAAAGTAAATGCGCGGGCCTGCGCGGAGGCAACGCTGTTCAGCGTGTACACCTTATTGTATATTTGCCGCAGGTGGCATTAACTACTTGAACGGACAAATGGGGAACGCCGAGTGCTTTCACCCGGTACAAAATTTAAGACAACAGTTCTGAGGGTACCCAGTTGAGCACGAACCTCTGAGAGGATTATACAGGGTGTTAGTGACATCGTAACGAAATCTTTGAGGGATGATTCTGAGTTGATATCAATTGTAATTTTCCGTCGCGAAAGTATGGAACTGAAAATAATTAATAAAAACATTTATTTTATGAGTTTTCCGACAGGAAATTCCACTTGATATCGACTCAGAATCATGGTCTGAATCATTCCCCTCAGTATTCGTTACGGTGTCACTAACACCCATACATACTTGTATGGCTTCCTATATGTACTTGCACGGGGTGTTAGTGACATCGTAACGAATACTGAGAGGGATGATTCGGGTCATTATTCTGAGTTAATATCAAGTGGAATTTTCTACCGCAAAAGTATAGAAAAATAATTTAAAAAAATTAAAAAAATATGGATTTTGTGACGGAAAATTCTACTTGATATTAACTCAGAATCATGGTCTGAATCATCCCCATTAGCATTCGTTACGATGTCGCTAGCACCCTGTATTTGAAAGAATTAATCATCCACAGTGGGACGATAGTGATAAACTCTGCAATCAGCGACACCATTTGGTACACTTTTAGTACGAAATATCATCGAATTAGAGAGTCAAATTATTATTTCAAACGCAAATACTTATTATAGAAACACTACGTTGTAGACAAATGAACGCGGTTGTAACGCGGACCCTGTGTCGAAGATGCCCCACCCTGCTTTTGGCATGCTCCTGCCTTGTTGTGCCGAGTACAAGTAGACAGGTACGTAGAGCTTCGGAAGTGTTCTAAATTATAATCCCTAGGAACTGAAAATATTATTTTCGAAATAATTATTCGCAGACGCAAAAGATTCGTTATCGGTAAAATATTAGGAATTGCGGACACCCGCCAGTAGCATGTTTTCAAGGGTGGAAATAAAAAAGTTTATATACAATCTGTATATAATTACGAAATGTAGATAAAATACACAAAATCCATACCTATATGGCACTAAAACACTTAGAAGCGGATATATAAATATATACTTAAGTTAATTCAGATCATAAATTACTTAATACTTTGGGATAGTAACAGCATTCTGTGATAATTCTAAGACATCATTTGTGTTAAGTAGGTACCTACTTTTAAACCTAATGTTAGATGAAGTTTGTAATACATAATGTGGCAGATCAAAACATACGCTAAGCACGTTGGCACAAGAGATTCTACTTAAAAATAAGTAACAAAAAATCTTAGAAGTAAGCATAAAATATAATACAAAAACCTTAATCAAGTTTATTCCGTTGCACAAATACTTTGTTTCAACTACCTAGGCCAAAACAATAAATACTTAGTTGTAATAGTCTTAAAGTGAAATCATAATGATTTCATTATTATCAGTTCAAGAGACAAAGCTAGTCACCAGGGGTTAAGGCACCGTTTAATCTCTAATACAGCCTTTGTAATGTGTATTTATTCCAATTGGCTTCATCAACGACTATTTTCATATTATATTTATGTATATATTTGATTTATTATCTCTTAAGGAAATATATGCTAAGTATCAGAAACAAAGAAAACTATGTTGCTATCAAAAACTCAATAATAATATCTAATACTAATTGTGTAATCGCCTAAATAGCATAGAACGGTATCAACAAAAAATATTGTGATTCCATATTTCTTGGATGTTGCGGCAATAGCATTGTGCGTCCAAATACGATATAAAAACTATTAAGTATGTACATAAATATGAATAAACAGATAACGACTTTTGTTACTTGTACATTTGCGTAATAAATATTGTGATTGTAAAACACTGTTACAAAATACACAAAAAAACATGTAAAACACACAATATTGTTAATAAGGATGTTACCTACCTATATACTAAATACTGTTATGAGAGAGCACTGAGGTAAGGAATCCATAAAAATATTTAAGCAGAGGCAATTACACACAATAGTTGGTTTCAGTTCAATCTTCTTTCTCTTCAACCGCTGACAGGAACAGCTTCTGACATGTGTGAGTGAATTTGGCTGAAATGAAACAACTAGTTTTAGAATTTTTCCAGGCAGCGAAAATATTTTCACAACCGATAATGCTGGCCTGCAAAACTAAGAACTACACTTTTTAAATATATATTTTTTAAGCTAGAGATTTAAATTAAAAACGTTTTATAGATAATTTTATCAATTTTCTTTGTAACTATTAAACTTTATTTTACTACTTAAATAGTTTTTCAGGCCTGTATATTGATGAATTCTTAGATTTTTTTAATTTATAGTCACCAGATAGTTCCTTTATGATTTGTGGTTCATTTTTAATAAAAATATAGTAGACTGGCACGCCGGCCAGGGTCATGACGGCTCCGGCCACGACAGCTATAGGCTCGCTGGCTATCGGCACCACCAGCAAGATGGCACACACTGATACGAACACTATCGGCATCCATAATTGAACCTGTAAGCAAATAATGTGCTTATATTATTATTTACGTCGGAATTAGTCGGCATATTTACCTAAACTCGATGGTAGTATATACATAAAGTTGATACTACTTTGTAGTTAGTATTTTGTCAGCTTTATATTTGATGTCATAGTACAAGCTATTATTTATTTATTTGTCTGTCGTAAGAAATACCGGTATGTGTACCTTAATGGGCCTCGGCAGATGCGGCTTCTTGTACCTTAGCCATAGAACTGCACTACAACTAAGCGTCGTAAAGAAAGCCTCGACAACAGTACAATATGTAATCAAAGACCTCAGATTGCTAGGTATCAACATTACCAAAGAAATCAGCATCTGAAAAATAAATATTGGATAGTTTTATAAACAATTTAAATAAATATCTATAATTAAAAATTAATAACTGGTATAACACAGTATACTTACTAGAAATACGAGAGAAGGCATGGGCGACATACATTTCATATTAATATGGGCAAGTAGTTCGGGCATGTGTCCATTGCGTGCGCCCGCGAAGCACATCCGAGATGAGGCCATGATGTGCACTGATAGGCCACCCAAAATAGCAATGGCTACTAAAGTTGGCATGGCCCATTTGAGCCATCCAAGCGCAGCCACCGAAAAGTCCTTAAAATAAATAACTTGTCAATAAAATTATATTTATTGTTTTAAATAATATTTACTTCAATAGCCCATATAATACTTACAACTGCTATAGCTTCTGTCGCTCTTACGCCAATAGGGCCCAACACAGCTAGGTATGATACATTTGCTAACAGATATATGGCAGTTACCAGCGGAAGTGATAAATATATCGCACGCGGTAAATTCACAAAAGGATCCTTTAGTTCTTCAGTCATAAAATTTAAATAGCTCCTGGAGACATCAAACGACAAATTATTTAAATCTTCGCACTGAAGCGAGTCCACCAATCGTAGTGAGATTATAATTACAATTCTAATATGCTATCAGATATTAGAATTGTAATTATAATTGTATTAAAGATGAACCATGTACTTACCACCCAGAATACGAGAATATTCCTGAATAAAATGCGACGGACCAATCAGAAACTGAGGTTTTTGTTCCCGCCCAACCATCTTCGAAAGTCTCTACTCTTCCTGCAAAATAAAAGATTTTATAAAACTATGTCTAAATCAATTATAACAATGGAAAGCTAATGAAAATATTTCGCAATTACCTTTAGCCATCCAAACGATTCCACCAAAAATAATAATGACTAGAGCAGATATTTTCGTAAACATAAAAACGTTTTGTACTCTAGTTGTAAATTTAACGTCATAAGCATTTATAAATGTTAGAAAACCTGAAACCAATTAGTATAATTCATCAATAAAATTATGGAATATATCTTTGATAATGTCAACTGTGTAGTGTATTGCCTAGAAGTTTCCTTGCAGAGCAAAATGTATCTTCCTTTCAAGAAAATGATCCAACACTGCTGCTTATGGAACCTTACTAAGTATGAACCACTTGACATTGCTCGTAAATGAGTTAGGTGTGACCCAATTTTGTTAACTTCTCGTCCGAGTGTCTTACATATTTCAAAAATTTTGCAAGTGACACTTACAAATTGTAGATGCAGCTAGAAGTTTCTGACAGAGAGGATCTATGGGACAATTTGGAAAAATTGGTTCCAAAAGGTTGTTAGCAAATGTTAATGCCATAATAGCATTTGTGCTGGGCCTGAAACCAAATTAAACATTAAAAACAATAACATAATGTCGCAGCCTCGTGTCCCACGACCGGGTATTTACCTGGTCGAGGGAAAGGACTAAATAGTCCTTTCAGACCGCAATGATTGGAGCGGTGCGAATCGCCCAGGTTTCTTTTGAAGTTGGGTCCACAGGACCACAGGGTAAAATAAAATTTAGGAGATATGTTCATTATTTATTTATTTATTTATGGATCACTTACAGCTATTATTCGAACTCACTACCGTACGGATCGACCCATTAAAAAAGTTTCAAAGTTTTAATCAATCAAAACTAGCTTACTGTAAACTATTTTAAGTGACAATTTGACAAACCAGAATGGACCTTACGTCTGTAGTTACTCGTGTGTCTAGACACACGGCCTCTAAAAAAGATGTTTTGTATACGTCTTAATGCATATTATGGTGGAACATTCTACTGGGCAAACGTAGCCGACGCACAACCGCACATCTCACTGCAACTCCCTACTACAACCATGGATGACTTCATCTCCAAGCTCTCGACCTGGATATTCGCGCGTGCTTAGCGGCCAGATTTAGAGCACCTACGAAATTTGGGGCCCCATACCACGCGCGCCCACCCGACTGGAAGCCGTATCCTCGCGAGCTGGCAAGTGTGGAGGAGCTGGACGAGCATACTTTATCGGCAGCCGGTTCAAAGGCAGTCATCACTACTGACGGTTACAATCTTGTTGGAGGACCCACCGGACTGTCCCCGCCGTCTCGTACCCTGGGGTTAGGTTCGCCGGCTCCACCGGAGAAGACCTCAAAGCCAGGCTGGAGTCGCTTGCTGGGCTTCCCCGTATAAGGTCCCACTCAATGGTTAGATTCGCCGCCGATGCACCGAACTGGACATGCGGTCGACACAGGCCAGTCGTTTATCACTGAACAAGACGAATAGGTCCACGGAGGGGTCGATTCTCGCCGTCGTGGTCCGACCCTGAGCCCCGTCCGTTTTTGCGCCCGCCCCAGAGAGGGCAATGCACGAGGTTGCCACTCCATGTCCACTAACTGACCCATATCAGTCTAAGGTACTGAAGAAGTAATTTCGGAGGGAAAACCGAGCCATAATCTGCGAGTACCTGCGACATCCTACGATTTCAGCGATACCTACGGATTATGACTAAGATCAGCTTGTCAATGGAAAGCTTATCCTGTCGTCAGAGTGTTCACTCCAAAATTTCCAACCCCAACACATAACATTTGGGTTAGCATGAGAAATTATACTGTTATGAGAGTTATACTTTGGTGCATTACTATATTTAGTTAGTTTATTTTAATTATAAAATAAAATTTATTCCATAGTTTTACTTACACAAACACCAAATTAGCATCCCATAGGTAGAGAAATGCAGGAAGCGGTCCATAGGCTTCATTGATATAATGATAATCCCCCCCACTTTGTGCTAGTGTTGTACCTAGACAAAAGATTTTTAATTAATTCAATTACTATACATAATGGGGACGGAGGTAGGAAGGTACACCCTTATGCAGGATGGTTCTAGCTTATGGTTTAATAAAATTTCGACCTCCTTTTTTTCTATAACAATTAGACATGAGATGAATATTTGTTAGGTATTCGGCCGAATATTCGGTATAATTTCTTCATGTGAGAATAGAAAGGAAATATATGTTTCAATATAACTGTATATTAAGTTATTAACTGTTACGAAAAATATTTTGTACCACATTAGATGTCATTTTCACCAGTTCAAATTGTAGTCAAACATAATACTATTTTTTAATAAAAATAAATCACTTCCTATGTGTATGCACTGATGGAACTAGTTATTTAGGCTCCTTCCCGGATGGGTTAATAGTGCGAAACTGAATAATCCAGCCAAATAATTAATCCGGTAATAATCAAACTGAATAATATTTGGTATTTGGTGCATTTGTAATAATAATTTATAGGTCCTTATGGCCAAGTTTGTGCCTTAATATTGAAACAATATAATCTTGTGTTTTTAGTACCTACTTACCATACTTTTAATAAGAAGTAAGTAAAAATAATAATCGGGTAGTTGACTGTTTTATTTTTATTTTTTAAGAACTTCTATGTTTAAGATTAATGTAAAATCTGATTTTCAGTAACTCAATGCCGGAGATATTAATAGTTGAAGTCAATGGTGTCGTGGGAACTGCTCTATCCCATTCTAGCAACACATATTTGTGTATAGGAACATTGTCATAGGTACATTCTTATTGTTATTTTGGCTGACTGTAGCTATTACAAAATTTCAATATATGACTATCAATGAATTTTAATTCTGTTTTCATGTTTAGCTATCGAGTTTTGTCTATTTTAGAACTATAATGAATATAGAAAATATATAGTTTTTGATACTTGTCAACTACCCTGTATTTAAAACTTATTGTTGTAGAATTAAGGTATTTTCCTTCCTTCTACGTTTAGTTGATCCAACATTAATTTGTATTCTTTATTATAATTACAATATTATGGAAATTTATGCCTTCAGAAAATAAGTAGGTAGGTAATTCAAAAACAAGTATATTTTTTTTTCAGCATTAAGGTTTCAGCATTGTTAACACATTTATAATAGCTTTTTTAATGATAACTTTGTTTCACAACAGAAGCTTTTGTAAGTATTTAAGTAGTTCCTTATCTTACGTATAAAAACAAATACATCTTACCCAGTTCAGCGTAACACAGCGCCCCCAGGGTAGCTAAGACCCCACACGCAGCCCACACAGTAAGCGAACCCCAAACAGATCCTGTGTTTTCGAGTACTTCCTTTGGTGATATAAAAATTCCACTACCAAATATAATTCCTAATATAATTGCTACTCCTTCGAGCAGCCCCAGCTGCTTACGCATTTTTACTCTTTCTTCAGCCATTTTTATTTATTTAGAGTTCCTGATTCCACAAACCAGGCCCAGAGCAGGGGCTTATCTAACCTAAACAAACTTTATGAGCAATTGACCTTTCACATTTCTAATTATACTGGCCTTGTAAAAATTCCGTCGTTTTACTTCTTCATTAACCTTTAGTCTGTGGCAGCGCTGTCAAAAAATTACCCCCCTGTCTGTGGAAGCCATTCCAAAATTTTTACGAGTTTCGCCAGCATTCAGTTTATGATGTAAATTTCACTTTTTGTGCATGGAACGTTATAATAAAGCGATTGATTACTAAAGCTAGATATATTTCCTTGTTTATGAACAATAACACAAGCCTCGAAATTATTTGTAAATAAAATACGAGCTGCTTGAATACGAAGTTTGATCAAAAATTCACTTGCACCAATATTATGCAGTCAATTATTGTTTGTGCCAAAAGTCATAGTCAAAATCAAAGGATATGACCATAAACTAGAAAAATAGAGCTTTGTAAAGACATATCACACTACATACTTTTATCGCTTTATATTGATCAATTTTATGAAAACAATATGACAAAAAATTTTGGAATGGCAAAAAAATCGGTCAGTAATATCTGCGCTTGTGTGAGTGTATTTCGTCATTCAGTCGTCTGTGTACGATAAGGATCCTGACTCGGTTCTTGAACAGTCGTCTGTGTATGATACGGATCCTGACTCGGTTGTTGAACAGTCGTCTGTGTATGATACGGATCCTGACTCGTTTGTTGAACGGTACTCTGTGTATGATTAGGATCCTGACACATACATAGGATGTTTTATTTTTGTTCAGGTAAGGTGTGAAAATGAAATATGTCTAATAGGTATTTTTTTTATTATTTAGATATCACTTTAGTTAGATTGAGAGATAGATATCTACATGTTAAATCATTTATTCATATACAATCAAAAACAACTGTTCTTATTATGGTTTATATGACCAAAATATTATTCTTATAAGAGCCGTATTATCACTAATAAGGGTGCAGTGATCCTTGTGGCGTCGCCTGGAAAGATAAGAGGTCGTGAAGTTGACGGAGCTGAAGGATTTGTTAAATCCATTTTATCTAAAAAAAAAAACAATAAGTTAGTAAAAGATCATCCTGTAAGTTGTATTTCAGAAATAACGGTTTTGCCATAGTAAATTTGAAACATGTGTACGTACACAGTGTCGGCCATTTTTACTTGCGTGTGTGTGTGTGCACTTTTTAGTAATGGTTTCAATAATTTACGTTTTGGTAAATATTTATGAATTATTCATACAAAGCAATTTGATATTCAGAATCTCCATAAAATTTCCTTCAAAATAATATAAAATATGAGGTATATAAACAAGGCGTAAGTTTAGAATAACTCAAAGAAAAACACGAAAAGTTATTTGAGATCTGTAGGTTACTTTTGAACTAATATAATTCGTAAGTGAATCACTTTGAGAACTTATAATTTATAAAAATTGACACTACAATACATATAAAATAATAAAATTGAACATTTACTTACCTTTTTTAACAATTTTCAGCTTATTTTTCACTTTTAGTATTCACTTTTGGTAGTTGAAGTATCACTGGTCGAGACGGAATTTCAACCGATTTTTCTAGCGGAACTATTGAACATTTCATCCGAATGATGATTGTCTATGATAGATCATTTATTCAATTTTGTTCAAAACACAACATTATACCTTTTGCGATAGAATTAGAGTGGATAATTACGTAAAAATAGGTACCAGTCCTATGGGTCAGGATCCTAATCACACACATACGAGAGGGGTAGTCAGGATCCTTATCACACACAGATCAAAGGTTAATCAATGTCTCGACTAGCGATGGGCGTTATTAACCATAACTGGTTATATATGCAGTTACGAGCTCGAACAGTGATCACTCGTTTTCCACTACAACAAAAACTAGTGATATTCATAACGCCATTTAAACGATCGAAATAGGCATCAGTCTTCAATAACTCTTTTAATCACAACGCCATAAAGTTAAATCGAATTCACTCTTATGTTTAAGGCATAGCGTCGATGTTTGGCTACTTTCACTACTCACGCAAAATCACTGGTTTTACAATATTCGTAATGACAAGATGAAAACGACGTTTTACATTGACCACCTTACACATAGCTTTGACAACGTAAAGGAGTAAAACGAGTAATGTAAAACGCGCCTAAAAAAAAGGATCGCAACAAAATCGATCCTTTCTTTCGTGTATTAAATGAAACACGAGCGTAAGTGTGAATGAAACAAGTATATGTTTTACTGATACACGATACGTGTGCGTGAAGAAGAATTAAGTTATACTGCTACCTAACCAAACGATTTTACGTTACAATTATCACGTTTGCTTCAGAACGTTGTGAAAATAACTAGTTATAAAAATCACTAGTTAAGAAACTAGTTATTGGAAATCACATAACGCTTACGTTACGTTATCTCAAAAACCGATAACGACCCATCGCTAGTCTCGACAAAGTCTTATTACTCTAGCAAATTTTTTTTTTTTTTTTTTTTTTTTTCTTTTTGGCG
Source organism: Pectinophora gossypiella (assembly GCF_024362695.1). Taxonomy (NCBI): domain Eukaryota; kingdom Metazoa; phylum Arthropoda; class Insecta; order Lepidoptera; family Gelechiidae; genus Pectinophora; species Pectinophora gossypiella. The sequence continues at coordinate 17,017,926 of NC_065433.1, forward strand.
TCATGCGACTTGCATATTTGCCATTAAATGTAGATTTGACTGTAGAGGATAAAGACTTAGGAAACGTTTAAGGAGAAAGGAATTTGGATAGGAACGAAATTTTGAAATAAAGGATCATAAGGTAAGGTAAGGAATATCAATATACTTACACATATAAATAGGTATAAAATAAACATATATTTAACTATAATTTTATATTATTTACTTGAATAAATGTGGCTAACAACTTATATATTTGAGGATCATTAGAAGCAAGTAGGACCGAAATAGATGTAGGAAGAGGGACTTTTTGTAATAAAAGATTTTTAAAAAGAAGGGAGTTGTCATGTAGAGGGCAAGCCAGAAAAATGTGGTTAACATGACCAGTATCCAAACCACATTCACAGTCGCCACTTGATATAACGCCAATCTTTGCAAGGAAAGATGCACAGCATGTATGACCGAGCCTCATACGTATGAGGCAGGACGTTGCTCTCTTGCCAACTTTAACCCGGAAGAACCAAGGCTTGCTTAAAATAATTGGTTGAATTGATGAATAAAATTTACCTTTGGTCTGAGAACTCACTGCCCATTCATCCCCCCAATATTCATGAAGATATAAGCTAGGTAAATTAACTAAATCATGGGTGTAGTTTTTATATGTAAATAAGTCACCACTATCCACAGCCTCTTTAGCAAGAAGGTCGGCTTTAATATTGCCAGGTATTTTGCTGTGTCCAGGGATCCAACAAAAAGAAACTGAATACCCTAGGCGAATACATTTATACAGTGACCTTCGTATATCTATAATAATCGGAAATATTATTTTAGTTCTGAATGGAAATTTTAATAAAGCCTGAAGACTGCTTCTAGCATCTGAAAAAACTACCGTGTTCTTAAGTTTCATGGTTATTGAACGCGCTGGTTGGCGGTTCATGTACTTTATGTATGAATTTTCAATAAAATATTTATTCACTTAGATAGAAATCGTTTAATGCTTGAATATATATCAATTACAAGGTCGTTGTTAGGTTAAAATCGCGTAGTATTTCGAGAGCGTCGTTGCGGTCGGGCGTGGCGCGGTGGAGAGAACGTTGTAGCGCGGGGCGCGAACATCCGCTGGTCGGGGGGGGAGGGGCGGAAGCAGTGTTGCCTAGCGTACGGCGCTAACATCGTCGCCCCCGTTGGAAGCGTCCGCTTTCAACAAGCAGATCTTCGATAGAGCTCGTCGCACGATGCCCCTGGCGGTAGCCACGTCAGCGACGCGCGGAATGCCGTCTGCGCCCGGGAAGAGTTGTTGTACACGACCCAAGCGCCACTGGAGTGGTGACGTGTTGTCTTCTTTGATGAGCACCAAGTCACCAGGTCTCAGATCTCTGCAACGAATACGCCATTTAAGCCTTTGTTGCAGCTCGGAGATATATTCGGATTGCCACCGGCGCCAAAAATGTTCTCTAGCTTGCTCGATGCGCTGGTAGCGGTTCAGGCGGGATGCATTTTCGTCTTCTAGAGAAGGCGATAGCAGTGACATTAGTGGTCTGCCTATCAGAAAGTGTCCCGGAGTAAGGGGGGTATAGTCGTTAGGGGATGATGACAAGGGACACAGGGGTCTGCTATTAAGGATTGACTCGACTTGTGCAAAAAGAGTAGACATCTCTTCAAACGTTAGATGAGAATTGCCTAGTATGCGTTTTAAATGGAATTTAGCAGATTTTATTCCGGCCTCTGCAAGTCCATTAAAATTAGGTGCGTAAGCAGGGGAGAAGTGAAAATTTATGTTATGAGTGCTGGCGTCATGCGCAATGAGGTCAGAATTGTTAGATAAAAACGTACCTAGCTCCCTAGCAGTAGCAACAAAATTCCTCCCATTATCACAAAAAATGTCATTCGGCTTACCCCTGCGAGCGATAAACCTACGCAGTGTTAACATGAATGCGTCTCTCGACAATTCACTCACCGCCTCGAGATGGACACACTTGGACCTGAAACATATAAATAGGCATAGATATGCCTTTGTTATCTTACAGCCTCGACCCTTCCTGTCTGTAATCATAAAAGGACCCGCGAAATCAACGGCGACTGTACTAAAAGGGTAGTCAGGTGTGATTCGCTGCGCCGGTAAGTTACCCATAATGTTGTGTAGAGGTTGAGCGCTGATACGCCGACACTTGATACAGCTTCTCGCTGTACGACGAGCCAACTCTCTACCACCTAGCGGCCAGATGCGTTCTCGTATGGACGCGAGCAACAATTGTGGTCCCGCGTGCAGCAGCCTGTGGTGTTCTTGTGTAAATAAGAGCTTAGTGAGGTGGTGTTTCGCGTGCAATAAAACTGGGTGCTTCTTCTCGTACTCGTACTGTGAATTGCACAGTCTTCCACCAACTCTGAGCAAGCCCTGGGAATCTAGAAATGGGTTTAATGATACGATACTAGACTTGAGCTTGAGATTGTCTTGTCTTTGTAAAGTCTGTAATTCGTGAGGGAAAGAGTCTTGTTGTGACATTCTAACTAGACATGTGAATGCACCCTCTAACTCATCGACAGTTAGCGAGCCAGTGTGCTTATCATGGGGGTTCTTGCAATTATGTATGAATCGATAAATGTAAGCAATGACTCGTTGTAAGAATTGCAATTTTGAATACCTAGATATATCGATACTAGCCTTGATAGAGTCCGTAACTAGAGTAGTGTGTACCTTTAACTCTGGAAGGTTGTCACACTTGTGAGAATAGAGAGTAGGCCACTCGGATTCAGGCCTAGACAAAAATGATGGACCTTGCCACCATAAGGTGGAGTCTTGAACTTGATGTGGGTCTACGCCGCGGGATGCTAGATCGGCTGGGTTGTGAGCGGTAGGGACGTACCGCCACGATGAAGTACTTGTCATTTCTTGAACCTGCCTAACCCTATTGGAAACCCAGACTTTAAGTCTCGAGGGTTCGGTGGCGATCCACCCTAGCACGACGCTGGAGTCCGTCCACAGGTAAGACTTGCTTATCTGCCGGCGGAGGGCGCTCTTTACAGCGCACAGCAGGCGGGCCGCGAGTAGCGCGCCGCACAGCTCCAGGCGCGGGATGGTGAGAGCCGCCTTAGACGGTGCTACGCGTGCCTTAGCACAGTAGAGAAGAATGCTCGTGTTTCCTGCTTGATCGATAGACTTGACGTAGATGCAAGCACCGTAGGCAGCCTGGGAAGCGTCACTGAAGGCGTGAAGCTCGACTGAAACAGGTAAGTCTCTAATTACATTTCTTGGAATAGTAATGTGTGAAATAAATGATAGGTTATCAATGAATCGTTTCCATGACCTTTGTATGTCGGAAGGAACAACTGAATCCCATTCAATCTTGCTAGCCCAAAGTCTTTGCATTAAGATCTTTGGTTTTATAGTACATAGACTAAGTAGACCTAGAGGATCAAAAATTTGAAATGTTTGAGACAATATAGAGCGTTTTGTTGTAACATTGGATTCTCGACCTTGTACAGACATTGGAAATTGTAGAGTGTCTGTATCAGGGTTCCAGTTAAGTCCCAAGGTGTCATATGTCTGGCTGAGAGTTAAATTGTCATGAGAACTAGCTAGCGTATTTTGCAACACACCCCTAGAATTCGATCTGAACTTGCGTAAGTTAAAACAACCCGATGACAGGGCTCGGACCACAGAATCTTGTATGTAGAGCAGTTCTTGTTCAGTTTGAGCCCCTGTAATCAAATCATCAACATAGAAATCATTTTGTAAAATAGTTTTAATTAATGGATCATAACTCTCTTCGCCCAACTGCCATATGCACCTTGTACTTAAGTAACTTGCACTAGCGAAGCCATAGGTTACTGTATTTAACCTATATGTTTTCAATGGACTAGAAGGGTCGCTTCTCCACAGTATCAACTGTAAGTCGCGATCACAATCATCTACTTGTACCTGTCTATACATTTTTTCAATGTCGCCCGTCATGACGTAATTGTATTCCCTGAATCGAACTAGAATATTAAAAAGGGAATCTTGAATATTAGGACCGATCATTTGAAGGTCATTGATGGAAAAGCCTGACGACGTACGACATGAGGCGTCATAGACAACTCGCAGCTTGGTGGACTCGGATTTCTCTCGCATCACCGCGTGATGAGGAATAAAATAAGAAACTGGTGGCTTGAATAGACTGGATTCGGACATGTGTCCTAAGTCTTCATATTCCTTCATAAAGTCGGAATACATAGACTTTAACTGGGCATGGCGTTCAAAACGCTTTTCTAGATTGAGAAATCGCTTCTTAGCGACACTGTAAGAGTCTCCGAGACAGTCGGGAGTGGTTACTAGTGGTAATCGGACAGAGAACCTACCATCTTCTAAACGGGTGGTGTGTGTCATGAAATGTGTCTCGCATGGGTTCCCTGCATCGACTCCCGCCTCCGAAGCCTTCTGCGACGTCGGAAGCTCCTCTAGCTCCCAGAACCTGCTCAGTTTGGTGTGCAGACTCTCCAGTGCTGAAAAATTACATTGAATACTTGTGTTAGAATTGTCCACTTGTAAATTACTTGTTTGTTTGTCACGTATATGACCTGCTAAGAACCAGCCTAACTTGGACTCTCGCAGAGTGGGTAAATTAGCACCCAACGACTGCTGTCGTGGGCCTATAAGATCCCAAAATAGATCCGCGCCTATAAGCATGTCCACCTTGCTTGGGACATTGAAACTGGGATCAGCTAAGCTGATGTTACTAGGGAAGCTAAATTGTTTCATGTTTATAGGGCGCCTAGGTAATGTGGCTGTGATCTCAGGCAATACGAGACATGACAATGTGACACTAAATGGATTGCATCTAGACTTGACAGTAACAGTGCCCCTCTCCGGAGCAAAATTAAGAGAAGAATTACCAATACCTACTATAGTAGTGGCATCTAGCACTTGTGTATCTAGTTGAAGCCGTTGCTTCAAATCACTTGTAATAAATGAAGACATGCTTCCGCAGTCTAACAGTACCTTTACTGTTTCCACTTGATTATTATCTGGATTGACAATGTCCACTAGTGCTGTAGAAAGAACAACCTGGCTAGTGGAAGTGACAGACATAGAAATAGAACTTGTACTTGCATCACTTGTGACTGAATTGGGAGTACTTGTACTTGTGGTACTTGTAGGGATGACATTGTCAATACTAGGAGTGGCTGTGATGGTCTGTGTGTGTGGCTTATGAAGCATTGTGTTGTGACGTGCATTGCAAATACGACAGCTACTTAACCTGCAAGCGCCTGCAATATGGCCGCTCCGCAGACAGTTCAGACAGAGCTTCAGTGAACTAGCCTTTTGTATCCGCTCCTCGATGCTCATGGACAGGAACGCTGGACAGTCGTATATTCTATGCTTGCCCTTGCAGACGAAACAATGCAGACCTCGATTGACTTGTTCGAAATTTACTGGATTAGCTGAAATGACATTCACAGATTTGTTAGCCCTTTGATACTTGTTATGTGTATTATTGTTGCCACTCGAGACTTGTTTATCTTGTTTAGATCTTTGTACTGACTCTAGAACGTCTGCTCGACCCTTGAGGAACTTGAAGAAATCATCAAGAGACGGCATTTCCTTACTAGAACTTGACCTATGCTCCTCCCATTTCAAACTTGTAATATTATCTAGTTTAGAGGACATAATATGGATGATTAATGTGTCCCACTGATCTGTGGGCTGCCCAAGGTTATTTAAAGCACGTAAATTTTTAGTTACGTGGTCCACTAGAAACCTGAGTGACTTGTCAGATTCGCGTGAGATAGGATCAATTTTAAACAAGGAATTTAAGTGATTAGTTGTCAATTGGCGTTTGTTGTTATATCGCTCGCAAAGTAAGTCCCATGCTTCACTATAATTCTTATCAGAAACTTCTAGATTTGAAATGACACGCGCAGCTTCCCCTTGCAGATACGAGCATAAATAATGAAACTTGTTGATCGGCTTAATCCGCGTATTGTTATGAATTAACGACTCGAATGTGTCACGAAATTCAAGCCATTTGAAATACGTACCATCAAAGTTTGAGATTTGAATGACTGGAAGACGGAAACCAAGGTCTTGCTGACCTCCGCAGCTATGAGCGCATTGTGAATCATTGGGAGTGTATGTTGCACTCTCACGCTCTGCCTGTCCACTCGTTTCGGCAAGGGAAATTGTGCCTAACTTGACCTTAGCGAATGCTATGTTGCTATGAAAACTGTCCTCTATTTCCTCACGTTCTTGCAACTCGTCATCCAAATTATCCTCGTTATAGACTTCAATACGTGATTGTAAGTCGTCAAAACTATCAAACATCACAGTAAACTTCTCGAGCTTCGTGCATAACTGGCTGCGATCCTGAACTGATAGGTCTCCAGCCGGTAAAGAATTTAAATACTTGCTAAACTTCGTAATTCTGCCCTTTACAGAGCGACGCTTCACTGTTAACTCGTTTAACTCTTTGTTTACTTCGACACTCATGATTATAAAATTGTAATAACTAGCTACAAATATCACCTTTTAACTTCACTACACGTTATGCACAAAACTCTGTAGAAAATCACTGTAATTTCAATAATATTTCACTCGAAAATACGAAACGAACTATCGTTTACTAGAATTAGAAGAAAAAATAAGGTAATGACAAAATGGCCGCCGGCGTGGACGCCGGTATATCTAGACTCCTCACACTCGTGGAGTTAGCTATAGCTTCCTTTCACTCACTCTTACTATATCATTCGATTGTTCGTTCGTTCACTCGCTCGCTAGACTTGAAAATGGAAGTCAATTGAATTATTCAATTATAAACTAAAACCTCGATTGTTTTATGACACTTGTATGAATCTTGAAAATAGTTATTTGGATTATTTGGAATCCCTACGTAGTTTAAACTCGTAAAAACTTACGTAAAACTTGAACTTGTATGACAATCCTTATCAGATAAGCGTATGTACGCACCTAATTTCACTAGACTTGCCTAGGATCACGTACTTAACTAGACTTGTAATAAGGATGCACTAGAACTAGACTTGTGATTAATTAGTAATTACCTAGATAGGCATATAAGCACTTGTATTGCATACTCGACAATAACAAGAGAAACTAGACTTGAAAATTAGAAATATTTGGTCACTTGTATTGCATACTAGACAATAATAAGAGAACCTAACTAGAACTAGGAATACTAGCTTGTGCCTACTGCATAACTAGACAGTAGGCTATACTTGATCTTGTCTATACTGTATAGCTTGACAGTAATAAACGAAACTTGGTCTAAAACACTGGATTGCCCTGCATGACTAGACAGTGGCAATTGAACCTGAGCTGCATACTAGACAGTAGGTATTCAATAATAATTGGCCCTAATCAATGAGCGTGCGAAATCGAAACTAGACTTGCAATTATAAAATGATTACGCACAACTTTTGATAGGGAATACTAGACTTGACTTGTTAATAGAAGGAAAAGAAATAGAAAACTAGAGATATTAGTTTGAACGATAGGGACACTAGAAATGCCTATTCTGTTCGCACAAGTAAAGACGGAAACTAGGATAGAAAGATAGGAAATAAAAGGATGGGCTCACGTTCCTTGGCATTCCACTATGTACCACGGCGCCTCCTCCCGACGTTCTTCGCCTTCGCTCGCTCGCTCGCTGTTCCTTGTCTCGACGCCCGTGTAGGCCGCGACGTGCTGAGCCGAGCTGGATGTGATGACCTGCCACCGACGCGGCGCTCCGCTGCCGATGACCTGGGACCTGGTATCTTGTACTGGTTGATGCTAGACGTATGTAGACCGACTGGGAAGGCGTCTAGACACGTGGTTTTCTTCTTGAAGTGGAATCTAATTGTGCCTCTGGCGCAGCTGCAGACAATTTCTTGCAGATGCGTGGCTCTCGCGTGGCGTCCTCTTCTTGTAACACGTGGCGCCGCTATGTGTGCGTCCACGTGGCTTCTGCTCTCCACCGCTTACTTGTGAAACTCGAATTGCTGGATATCTTGACTTGCCCGCGACCAACTGCTTGACGCTCGTGGCTTGTAATATGTAGCCTTCCGAAGATTGCCCTCTTGGCGTGACTCGTGCAGGTCTCGTGCAGTTTACGGTCGCCAACATGAACGCGCTGGTTGGCGGTTCATGTACTTTATGTATGAATTTTCAATAAAATATTTATTCACTTAGATAGAAATCGTTTAATGCTTGAATATATATCAATTACAAGGTCGTTGTTAGGTTAAAATCGCGTAGTATTTCGAGAGCGTCGTTGCGGTCGGGCGTGGCGCGGTGGAGAGAACGTTGTAGCGCGGGGCGCGAACATCCGCTGGTCGGGGGGGGAGGGGCGGAAGCAGTGTTGCCTAGCGTACGGCGCTAACAGTTATAATGTAATCTATTGCTTTAAAAAGACCTAAGCATTCCCCAGTAAAAACAGACGTTTCTGGTGGCATTTTAATTTTCTGAATTATATTATACTGAGCATGGTACACTCCCACACCAACATTTCCTGATGACGAGAGCTTTGATGCATCCGTGTATATATGATGAGCATGAGGCCATTGTAAATCTTTTGTAAGACAGAACATGGCACTTACACTAGGATCACTTCTAATAAAGCCCAAATTTAGGGATACATCAGGGGATAGAACTAAAGGATCAAATTCGTCACAAAACAAAGGATGTGCAGGCTGTCTGTGAGTGGGGGCTTGAAGATATATAAACTTTTGAAAACTTTTAACAAGACATGGGATAGGTTTGTGGGACCAATAAGGGGAAGAAAGTGTAAGATCAAACAGTAACTGAAGTTTCTGGTAAAGAGGGTGGTCGATAAGTTGAAAAGACCGAAATATAAACTTATCACATAAGTATTGACGCCTTAAATGCAAAGGAGGGTCGGAACATTCTATTTGTAAGCAGTTAGTTGGGCTGGATCTCATGGCACCACAAATCAATCTCAGAGATTTGTACTGAATGGAATCCAGGTTCTGAAAAGATTCTACGCTACCTGGCACAAGAATGAAGGTACCATAGTCTATTATGCTCCTGATTAATGCATTATATAATAACTTAAGCGAATAAGGGTGCGCACCCCACCAAACTCCTGCAAGGCATCGAAGAATATTAAAATTACGATCACATTTACCGGTAACGTATTCGATATGATGTTTACCCGATAATTTATCGTCAAGAATGACGCCAAGGAACTTTGCTGAAGTTTTTACTGGGATAGGATTATTATTAAATGCAACAGTTACAGGAGGGATCATTAATCGTCTTGTAAACACAACTACAGAGCTTTTAGGAGAAGAAACATCTAGGCCATTTAAATCCAACCAAACCTTAAGCAAATCAAGAGACCGACATAAGGCTGAAGAGGCATTCTGAATAGATTTGTCAGAACAGTACAACAGGAGGTCGTCTGCATATTGAAGAATACTCACATTATCATCTAGGGAAGATTCTAGATCTGAACTATAAACATTATACAACAGAGGGCTGAGTACCGACCCCTGTGGGAGACCTTTCCAGACTAATCGTGACAAAAAATGCTCGTCATCCGTAAAAAACTGAATACAACGCTCAGAGAGCATATTTATGATAAATGAAGAAAGCATGGAAGGTACATTAAAAGCCAATAATTTCTTATATAGTATAGATAAAACTACATTGTCGTAAGCTGCAGTAATGTCCAGAAAAGCTGCTACGACGGACTGGTTAGAAGAGAATGCCAGTCGTATATCAGTGACAAAAATAGCTATACTGTCCATTGTACTTTTACCTTTTCTGAAGCCGTACTGACTTCTACTAAGTAAACCTTTGCTCTCCATAAACCATTCTAATCTATTTTTAACCAGATGTTCAGTAATTTTAATTAAGACCGATGACAGAGCAATAGGACGATAAGATGAAGCAAGGGTAGGATCCTTATTAGGTTTCAGAATAGGAAACACTTCTTGAACTCTCCATGCAGGGGGTATATTACCGGATAGCATAAAACTATTAATCAGGTTAAGTAAATAACCTAAAGCATCATCACCTAGATTAGCTACAAATGAATATGGTATTCCATCAACGCCAGGAGCTGAATCCTTCACATTTGATAAGACGCCTTTCATTTCATGGAGAGAAAAGGGGCTATTTAGTCCAGTACGATCATCGACAGCTGGTGAAATCATTATAAACTCTGAAACATAAGGAGGAGCTAGGGTATCAATAAATTTATGGGTCAAATTCTGAGGAAGAGCAGAAGGAGAGGATTCCTTGAAAGCACCCCTGAATCTTCTTATATTCGCCCAAACTTCAGATGGGCTAACATCTGGGCAAATTGATAGGCAAAAAGATCTCCATCCATCAAATTTTTTTTGTTTAAACATTTTTTTTACAAGCTTCGATATTTTCAGTTACTTTATTAAAGTTTTCATCTGTTGAACATTCAAAATATAACTTTTCAGCTTCTTTACGTTTTCTAGCAGCCTCTGTACATTCACTGTCCCACCAAGGTGGAGAAGGTATTCCACAGCCTACTTTTTTCATCGGAAAAAGTTCATTAGCTATCTCTATAAACGCTCCGGCAAATGTCTCTGCACAAAAGGTTTCATTTCCAGGTGTTACAGGAGGGAAACAACAAATTTTACTTTCCATTCGAGATTTAAAAGTATTCCAGTCGGCATTCAATAATCTATATTTCAAACGAATCCGTTTTCGAACAGTTTCGTGTTGAAAAGGCAGAGTGATAATAAGACTATAATGATCACTTCCAAAAGTGTATTTAAGGGCTTCCCAAGAAAGATATGGAGCAAGATTTGGGGTGCAAATTGATAAGTCTGGAGCACTCTTTCCCTGTGAAGGAGAGGTGCGACGGGTAGGTGAACCAGTATTAAGGATACAAAGGTTAAGTGTGTCCAACATATTGTAAACAGTGTTACCATTTGTATTGGATAAAGAACTTCCCCACGACACATGCTGGGCATTGAAGTCCCCTAACACTATAAAGGGTTTAGGAAGTGAGGAAAGAATATTATGTACCTCATTATATATCTGAGAAGAGGGATGTGGAATATAAATAGAAACAAAACAGATATTTTTGATAATTGCAGCTACAACAGAGTAATCATTTCTATGATTAATTTGTTTATGTGTAAAGGAAGTGGGATGCTTTATTAATAAAGCAACACCATTAAATCCATCAGGTCTATCCTCTCGAATGCAAGAGTAGCCTGAAATTTTAAAATTATAACTTGGCTTGAGCCAAGTTTCTTGTAATGCTATAATTAGAGGTTTGTACTTGTTAACTAAAAATAATAAATCTTGTTTTTTAGGAATTACGCTCCTGCAGTTCCACTGGAGAACTTTGGAATTTAGGTCCATTATGGAGTGTTTTAGAGATTTGTGCAAGAGAATCAATGAGAGCTGCGTTGGACGGTGGAATTAAGTTTGACTGCGAAAGTAAGTTTAATAGGGCTATAATAAGTTCAGAAATCGGAATATTAGAAGGATCATTGACTGTTTCTTGATATTTCAGAGCAGTTCCACTAGCAGATGCAGGCAAATCATACTCTCTAACCAGTTCCCTATGACTCTGAACGTCATAGCCTTTTGTAGTCCTGGGAGGAGCTTTTCTTGTTTGAAGAACAGTTTTTTTATAAGAGACTTTAGAAGGGGACTTAGCTGCTTGGGAAGGCGATGTTAAAAGTGGGACATTATCTGGGACATGATGGGATGAAAGAAGTGCTTCAGCATATGAGATCTTTGTTATGGCCGGATGAGTCTTTAAAGCTTCCGCATAAGAGATGCATGACTTTGCCATGGTCTCTTTTATAGCACGTTGGCGCTCATACTCCAAACACTTTCTATCTGTAGCCTGATGGTTGCCATTACATAAGCAACACTTGACATCTTCTTCATGAACTGAGCAGGTATCTCCATTGTGGCCCTGACCACACTTGAAGCATCTAGGTTGCGAGCGGCACTGGGTTTTCACATGGCCATAGCGACAACAACTAAAACATTGTACGGTTGGATAAATGTAAAGGTCGACAGGGAGAGCTGTATAACACATGAAGACCCTTTTCGGTAAAATCTGACCATCAAAGGTCAGTACTACAGATTCTGTTGGTTTAAATTCCACCTTGGAATTAATAATGACTTTCCTATTCAACCGCCTTACTTTCAGAATAGGACCGCAGCCTATAGAGACTGTCGTATTCTCCTTCACTTCTTCTTCACTCCATTCAGCAGGTACTCCACGAACCACACCCATTCGAATTACTGAGAATGTAGGGATAAAAGCTTTATACTTTGAGGAGTCTAAAATAGGGTTTTCAAGAAAAGAGTTTGCATCTTCATACTTTTTGAAAGAGAGAGATACTCTGTTCCTTCCAATTCGTTTTAAGCTTCCATCCACTATACCTGTAACTTTGTTTTGTTTCAGGAATCGACCTAAAGACACAGGATGCAAAGAAACCCCATCATCAGGCGATGTCAGCTTATGCTGGATGTGTAATGTGTAAGGAGCTGCATCAGAACTAATATAAGTCCTCCGAGCAATTTGAGACTGTGGAGAGTGGTTGTCAGCGACAGTTGAAATATTTTGTGACGCAACAGTTTCATTAAATAAAGGCAAAGAGATATTCTGAGTTTGGTTTTCATCAAGAGATTGGGATGCAGGCTGGACATTAGATTCAGTTTCAGATAGACATTGGCAATCAGATAGCCTCTTCTCATGACCCTTCCTTCTTTTTTTATTGCAATGTTTGCACATTTTAGAGCGTGAAACGCGCTTTCGTTTTTTCCCCTGAACTAAAGAACCATCAGTATCCATACTTGCTTCTTCATTCGTTGAAGCAACATTAGAGATTGTAACATAACTTGCAACAACAGGAGGCGTTCCCCCAGGATCCTCGGGCGGGTCCATGGCGGGAAAATTATAAAAAGAACTACTTACCAATAACTCGTTGATATTTACACTATACACAATATAAATAAAAAATAATTAATATATACAAACTAAATTACACCTAAACTAACCAAATGATCACTTTAAATATTAGAATTAAAATTAAAATTTTAAAGCCACGAAAAAACACGTCCGCCAAACAATCCGTTTCCCGCGCTTTTTTTCCTCTAGCAAATTAAAAATTACGTATCGCACACGGTACATACACCAATATTAGCAATATTTTTCGCGGTTTGTATAAAATGTTTCCAGCTGTCAATAACAAAAAAAATATTTTTTTAACCCATAATCAAATTTTTAATGGTATTGCTGAAAGTTTAATTATAAACCATATTTTTTAATCATTATTAATAGCTTAGAAAGAAGTAATATATATCTATTTTCTACAAAGGTTTACAGACGTCCCACATCAATCGTAAAATAAGCCATCGTAAATTAAAAATAACAAAAAGTGATATATTCTTTAAAAATGGTAACCCTATTATGATTCTAGCAGTGTTGCTATCAATATTAATTTACCTTTTAACGAGGGACTATGGGACTATCCAGGCTGCGATCCCCAAAAATAATATAGATGACGCTGTTCAGATTTAACGTGATAATTTTATACCCAAAAACAAAGATACAAGATGCATATATCTGTTATCCATGAAATTAGAAGGTCAAACGAAGACAAAACTATACAGCACCATCTATAGTTTTTTTTGGGAACCTAGCCTGGAAAGTCCTTTATTAGTGAAGAAGGTAATCGAATAAATATTGATATATGTACAAAAAAAATCATGTTCAATTTAACATAGTAATGTTGTATTTATTAAAACAGTTTGGGGCTGATTTCAGGGTCAGGATCTGGATAATATTGTAGTAAATCTGCGACTGGTGCTTCTTGATCTTCATAGAAATCACAAGCAAGAAGAAATTCTCGTTTAGAATAATCATCCCCTTTACAGAACATTTCACCTGAAAATAAACGTATTTATATATGAAACATGTAAACGTTAACTATGAATTATGAAGTTTACTCCTATTTATCGTAGTACATTTATCGTAGCATGAGAGTGACATATCTCTCGTTGCTTTTGTAATAAACTTTATATTTTGTTAACTGCATTATATGAGTCAGTGCTGTCATTCTAATCATGCTACGTTAAATAGGGTCTTAATACCTTCCATATCCATAATATGAACCGGACTTCTAGATTCCAATGCTCCCACACAATAATGCTCTTCAGTTAAATCTGGATGCCAGTACATAATTGCATCTCTACAAGAAGTTCCAGCAATGGGTAAAAGTATTCTGTCCTGAAAATTACAGAATGTTATTGTGAGATATTTATGAAATTGAACACGCCAAACCTACGGTAAACTATATAATTTCAGCAACGTGGCACCTCTTAATAACATAACATTTGAGGTATTTACAAACATATATTGATTACATGATTAGATTACACTTATAGTAAGTGAAAAACAGCTCTACGAGACGGTAAGTACGTGAAAAGAACTGTAAAATTAGAATAAAATAAAGTTTATGTGTCACCAGAATCGCCCCTGCCCACCCTACTATTTTATAGTTATGTTTACCTTGCATATTATTTTATTATTGACAATAGGCTCCTTGACTTCACCAGTACAAAAGAATTTTCGTTTTTTTCGCATAATTACTGTACTGATTTCCAAAACAGTTTTGATACTGTTTCCTGTTAAAAAAGTTAAAGTGTTTAGTTTAACGTCAAAGCACAATACCGGTATTATTTAGAAGCCTACGTTTATAATTACCCTTTTCTCCATTTATAGCCTCTAGTTCACGCATGCCTCTTGCTTGTGTTTCCCTGCTATTTTGTTGTTTCATGTAATTAGCTAGTCGGTACATCGCATCTACAAACTCATCGATGGGACCTAAAAATAATTATTATTGTAGATCTTAAATTGATACAATTTTTTAATTTTAAAATCAACAATGGTGCCAAAAGTGTAGACCACTTCTAATTTTATTTATAAATTTAGGTATACCTGTTATTTTGTGATCCACAAATAGAAACGGATAGAATAGATATATAATTCATATCAAGTGAGCATCTTGTCGGCAAGCCAACCATTTGACGGGAATTCGCCTTAATTCGCACGGGTGATACGCAAGCTTTCCTAAATTTTGAAGAGGTTTACGTATGATATAATATGTATACAATATTCGTGTTTCTTTAATTTATAGGCAGTCGATTTCTCGTCCCGACTTTTTCTACGGATTACAAACCGACAGGTATAACTTAAAATAAAATCAGGAACTGTTTGCCAGAATCGGCACCTATATTATCATAAAGCTCACCAGTCCCAAAACTTCCACCATCCAGATAATTTAGAAACTGATAAAACCTTAGAGCTTCGTCTGATTCTAATTCATCCATCACTGGCCTCTGAAAAAATAAATATAATTCACATAAAATAAAAAAAAAATTGTCAGTAAAATTTAAAGTGGTGCTGAAAATTATATTAATTTACTCACAAATTTTCCGCTCCACGCCCCTACATCAGAATAAAGTGAATTTACTCTACTCGGCATCCAGTCCATTGAAGATCGGGCGACAAGAATGGGATGCTACAAAAATATAATTTTCTTACAGATTTTTTCTAAATATTGAATTTTAGGTAGGTACATAAAATTTTGCTAAAACATATTTGTCAATGTTAGAAGTATGTACTTAGTAACGTAAATAATAAATTATTACCAAGGATGGGACTTTGGCAAAAACATTAACGGATTTAGATATAAGAAGAACAACGGGTAAGTAAATAGTAAACAACATTTTTCACCAAGAAACCGTAACGTACTGTGTTTGTAGACCGAATATGAAAAATAATTTAAAAATGCTTGACATTTCTTTATCTGGAGGTTTGTAGGAATTAAAATTTTATTGGGGCTAGGTCAATTATTTTTAATTGTCCATAAAGCATGAAAATAATTGAACTAAAAGTGACTAAAAACAATAACATTTTGCTGGAAAAACTTTTTGGATTTCGGGCAAACATGAGTAATAATGAGACAACACTGTCCTAAATACCGTCAAAAATCAAAAACCGTCAAGTAGGTACCTATTGTACATCAACTTGAGGGTACACACCTTGGTACAGACAATGCCTAGAAAGAAGTCCCGCGGATTTCAATGGAAATAAATGACAAGTCTATGCATTTGGTGAATCTCAAAATTTCAAGTTTGGTGGCGAAATTTCGTATTATTTTTTCGTGAAAAATTGGGTTCCGTTCCGACATGAAAAAGATCCAAAAGGATCCTCGGTTCCGACATGAAAAAGGAATTTTTCAATTCCCAATTTCCCCATTTTTTCACGAAAAAATGATATGACAGTTCACCACCAAACTTGACACATTTTGATATTCACCCATTTAATGCATTATAATATTGTGACGCTAGCGCCACACAGTGTCAGAATCAGAATTTTTGAGTGGAATTCTTGGCTATTGGTGCTAATTCCTGTAAATACCATCTAATTTTATTTTAGGTTATATCTGTCATTTTCTTATCCGCCGAAAAGGAAAGGGACGGGTAATCGACAAGCATAAAATTTATGGAACACACGTCAATTTTAAGCACAAATCTAAAACAACCGTCTAAAAATTCGCCCGGGTTATTCATTTATTTACTCATTCTTCCTAAAATTAAGAGCTGTCAATCATCCGTCCCTTTCCTTTTCGGCGGATAAGAAAATGACAGGTATAACTTAAAGTAAAATTAAGAGATGTCTGCAGGAATCGGGGCCATTATGGAGTTTTAAATTAAATAAATTTAGAATTTTTACATATTCATGTTGTATTATTACAATCTGTAATATTTATCTGTTTTGTTTGATCAACACCGGCAAATAAATGATAAATGTTTGTGTAAGTGGCTTTATAGATAAAGCTTGCTTTGTCTTTCTTTCAGAAACTTAGAAAAATGAATGTGTCAAATCAACTGTCGTCTTTTTTTCAGTCGGGCGATATAGACATTTGCGTGATTGCTTGCTTTCTTTTTGTCTCTTAAATATTCCACCTAGCTAACGTAACGAACCAAATAGAAACTGCGACAAATCCTCAGTGTCCTATTTTCTGTCTATAGTAATCGAAGGTCATAATTTTTTCACGATATTAAATGTCATATTTTTCATTTGCATAAATAGATTGTGGTGATCGTAATAGTAGACTGCAGTATAAAGTTCCAATATAATGCTCAAATAGGTTAGTATGTATACTGCCTTCCTGTAATTTTCAATTTCCTATCACAAGCACTCGCCTATCCGTTTGTAGATCTAGTATTTCACACTGCATGCATATGCTACCTATTGTCAGTTTATTTACTCTCAATTCATGATGGATTGTGTGGATAAGGGGCGTACTGTCATCGTATCTTATTGGACTAGCTCAGTATTATTTCATTGAATGTATTTTCATAGAGAGAGTATATTCTGACAACTGGATGGGGTAATTATATTATATTATGGACTATGATTAGTGCTGCAAAGGACTTTAGGCTTTTAGCCCTAAATTTCAGCCTACCGAGTCCTTTTTGGGACTAGACCAGTAAAATAGGGCTTTAAAAGCTTCGTCATTTTAAAAAACTTTTAGCCATTTTTAAAGTAGTAGGCTTTAAAAAAGCCTATAGCCTTTTTAATGTAGTAGGCTTTTAAAAAGCCTATAGCTTTTTTTAAAGTAGTAGGCTTTTTGGGACTGGAGTCTTTATTATCATTTTTTAGTAAAAGCCTTTTTACCGATTTCAAAAAAGGGAGTTATCAATTCGATACGTATGTATATAATATTATTGGAGCTACATAAAATTCACACATGATATTGGCCTTAAAAATCGGTTCTTCTGGCGTAAGTAATTTGTATGGGGCTGACGGGACGTGCTGTTACGTATTACTATAATTATTAGACTATTTCCATACTAATTGATAGTAAGAAGTTATTTTCAATATTCATAGTTAGTTAGCTAGTTGTGCATCTAACAATAAATCAATTTTTCACTGTGTTTGTGTAGGTATATATGTTTTTAAAGTTTGTTGTACCCACACTTTTACTTTTTTTTACTTGAGAAAGGGACTGTATGTATAGCCTAAATAACCTTAAGGTCTAAGAGCTTCATAGGCTTTTTGAGCGTCTTATTTTATTAAATTAGTCTTAAACAAGGTTAGGCCTTTTTAAGGCCTTTAGGCTTATAACCAATAGGCTTGAATAGGCTTAACCCTAGCCTAGCCGCAAGTACTAAATGGCTTTATAGGTTTTTAGCCTACTAAGCTTTTTATTTAACAGTCTAGTCTTAAAATAAGGGCTAAAAGCCTAAAGTTCTTTGCAGCACTAACTATGATTTCACTTTTCTATATCATTATGTTGAAGTACCTAACTAGTTTTGAACATTGATTTTTCTAGCTTTTATTGAAAAAAATGTTGCTGTTCACATGATATGAAGCCATAAGATATTAATGCTTTTACTGCATTTCATGTTTTAGAAACTGGAATGGAGCGCTTCCCCTTGAAGTCTTCAGTCCCTAAAATGGCAACAACATACCAGTCCGTATATAAGAAGGTAAAACATATACAAATTCTGTATTATAATAAAAAATACTGTACTAATAAAATATATTTTAGTGTACCTACCCTACTGAGGCATAAGTTTTCCTATATATTGCAGATAGAATCTTCTATAGTCAGAATTCAGTTACTTCACTGATATAATTATTAAAGCCATACAATGTTCAAGGTGAGTGATAATTTATAATAATTGTAAATTTAATACAGATCATTATTTCTAGATATCCAAATCATACCTATCACACTTTATATTTTTACTGTATTGAATCATTTTCCCATTCCTATACCCTTCATACTAATCACAAGTTGCCGTTCTGCATTTCTCCACAATTATCCTAGAATCTTTTGTCTTTTGCAAATATGTTGTGTGAAACTTGTGTATGTTACCAACTTATGTAGAATATTATGTAGGATATTTACAAAAGGCAAAAGATTTCACAATATTTATATGGTGACATAAATGTTGAATTTTGGTGCTATGAAATTTCTCCAGGCGGTAACTGTTACCTAACCTAACCTAGTTAAGTACCTAACTTAGTTAAGAATTGGGTAGCTTGCTACCCAATGTACTTGTATGTCTTGAATGTCTTGCCAAAGGATGAGAATGAACGAGACAGTTAAGAGTGCAAAGTATAGATTTCATCTATATTTCTATACTTTGCAGTTGGTTAAAGGAAGCATGATGAATGTTAACTTAATTCTGTCGGGTTATTTTGGGAGGGATTTTTAAATTTCTGGCTAAAATTGATATGTTTTCCATAAATATGCGTGTCGTTTACATGTCCCTTTCCTTTTCGGCGGATAAGAAAATGATATGTAAAACTTAAAATAAGATGATGTGTACTGGAATCAGCACCATTATCTGCAATAAATAAATAAAACCATAAATACCACATTGTAATGACAAACATAGATACCTACCCTTGCCTGGTATTGTGTGGTATATAAAAGGTGTTTAAGTGCTTTAGGTTTATGCAGCTGATACAATTAAAATGAGTAATTTATATTTCTCAAATATTTACTTAATAATAAGCTACGTCAAGTACAATAATAATTCGTAAATATACCTAGACTACGTACATATGTAGGTATGCATACATAGACATCTTTTACAAATGTAGTACTTCGAGACTGCCCTCAAGATCATGTCAATGTGACAGTTCTCATATAAAAACAGAGACTTGAGCATGATCTTGAGGGTAGCCTCAGCTGAGATTTGTTTATTAATACCACCCTTAGACTTATATACCTATATTTTTTGTAATTAGTTTTGAATCATAAGCAGTTAGATAGGTAATATAGGTATGATTATTTACGAAGAGAAATAATTGAATTATCAATGTCCTTGGGCCTTAGTTAAAGTACAATAAAAAAACACTGAAAACCTATACTATCACGATAACAAAAAAAAACCGACTTCAAACGCAAAACTAAAAAGCAATAAATAAATTTACTTCGCACAAAGTAATTAGTACGTATTTTCAATTAGTTAATTATTTTATAAATCTGAAGCCGGTGCCAAGGAAATGCTACAACGAAGTACCGATTCATATATTTTTCAATACTGATTGTTTTGTAATTTTTTGTTTGACATTGTTTTGTAATTGCTTTGATATAGGTATTAAACAATATTGTGTGTACATAGTAATTTGATATTGTAGTAGGGTTGTTGTAGCATTTACTTGGCACCGACTTCAGAATTATAAAATAATTAACTAATTGAAAATACGTACTAATTACTTTGTGCGAAGTAAATTTATTTATTGCTTTTTAGTTTTGCGTTTGAAGTCGGTTTTTTTTTGTTAAAAATTTTATTTTATTTTACGATTTTAAGTGATGGTTAGACCGAGCAAGGATGCAGACAGACAGATTTTCTGATTTATATTCATATATAATAATATAATATATTATTAGTAGTGATCACAATTATTATTGATGAACATGTTTACACACACACACTCACACACGCGCTAACGCACACGAGCACACGCGCACGTACACACGCACACACACAGACACACGCACACACACAGACACACGCACACGCACACACACACACACACACACGCGCGCACACACACGCACACACACACACATGTGTATGTGTACATACACACATGTGGTTGTCAGTGGAAGCTGCTATCATACACACTCACGCATACATATAGATACAGTAGATTTCGCGTGGTTCGCTCGCTGCTAAAGCAGCTCGCGTGTCCTGTTTATTCGAAACTGTCCCTCTTCGTATGGCGGCCATCTTGTTTTTCCGCCACTTTGTTCTTTTTCACCGGCGACAGAATTTGACCAAGATTTAAATGGGTGTCGTGGAAACAAACAAAATCCAGGTGCAATAGGTTTGCCAGGCCGTAGGATGTCTCCCTGATTGGGAGCAGTTTTCAAAGATGACGTTCCGATCACACGCCTATACATCATTTTTACCCCCAAGACATTTTCTGGAAAAACAAAATTTTGTATGGCGGCCATCTTGTTTTTTCGCCATTTTGTATTTTTTTCACCGGTCATTAAATTCGACCAAGATTTAAATAGGTTTCGTGAAAGAAAAATTGGTTCAGGTGTGATAGTTTCGCCAGGCCGTAGGGTGTCACCCTGATGCAGAGCAGTTTTCGAAAATCGGGAAGTATTTCCATACTTAACATGACGATCCGACCACAACCCCGATATATATTTTATATCCCGAGACATTTTCTGAAAAAACAAAATTGTGTATGGCGGCCATCTTGTTTTTCCGCCATTTTGTTTTTTTTTACGCGCTATGGAATTTGACCAAGATTTAAATAAGTGCTCTCAAAGAAATATTGGTTCACGTGCGATAGTTTTGCCAGGCCGTAGAGTATCTCTCTGATGCGGAGCAGTTTTTGGTGATCAGAAAGTATTTCCGTACTCTACATGACGTTTTGAGTAAGCGCCCCATACATTATTTTTACCCAAACGGGCTTCTTCCAAAATCGACAAAATTTTGTATGGCGGCCATCTTTTTTTTCCGCCATTTTGTTTTTTTGCACCGGCGATTGGATTTGATCAAGATTTAAATACGTTTCGTGAAAGAAAAATTGCTCCAGATTGTATAGTTTTGCCAGGCCATAGGGTATCTCCCTGATGCTGACCAGTTTTCGAAGGCCGGGAAGTTTTCCCGAAGCCTAAAGATCGATCCGATCAATATGACTTTACAAACGCACTAGTCGCTCCTACGATTTTTGAAAATTCCCCTCGATTTCTCTGGTCTTCCATCATCAGATCCTGACTTCCTTGACATGGGACCCCCTTGGGTATATCTCCTTTCAAACAAAAAAAGAATTATCAAAATCGGTTCATATACGACGAAGATATGCCCGAACAAACATAAAAAAAAAAAAAAAAAAAAAAAAAAAAAAAAAAAAAAAAAATATACGGTCGAATTGAGAACCTCCTCCTTTTTTGAAGTCGGTAAAAAATATATAAATCGTGTACCCCAGAGTGCGCCACTGCTGTGTCAGTACTTTGTACACTTCAGTGACGAAACGAAACGGAATACGATAGTTCGATGCACACTAACCGGTTTTTAAACCACAGCTTTGTTATGAACTGTATTTTTAATTAGGTGCATTTTAAAGATATTTAAAATAGATAGGCAGGTACTATCTATTTAAGAAACTGTCGTTCTTGTTAGTTCGGTGACAAAACTGTCAAAACAGGCTATCCGCGCATTGCACTGATAGTATTTTACGAAACAACTCTTTGTTACGATCTTACTTTCAAATCTGCGGTTATAAAGATGATTACTAAATAGATGGCATGAAGAGTGTTGTTAGACAGGGGGATGTTTACCTAATGTGGTGGGTGACAGTAGGAACCGGCAGCGTCGTGGGCGGTTTATTGATTTTCAGCCGCCCGCCCCCTCCCGGGCTCCATAGAGTGCACCCCGCGAGTGCCGACGTGAGAGCTAGCTACAATTATTAACAACCCCTTATACGGAAATACAAAATTATTTTGTTTCATGATATAATGCTTCTGGAATTGAACTGTATTAATAATTTATCAATAGTTCTGTGACTTCATTTTGGTGAGTTGTGTGGTGCACGGTTTAAAGTCCGTCAGTTCATCATAACATAACATATAATTTTGCGTAGCAATAGACTAAAGTGAAATCATTTTTTCAGTAGCCTTAGCTTTTAGATAGGCATGAGATGCATTTCTCATAAGTAACCTTATGGACGTAGTGTTATTCCTTATTCTATGGGGCATTTAATTTGTTATAGGTAGTAGTTTTTAAAAGTAAATCGCAATTCCCATGGTCATGTTAACGTCAACATGTTTGTGATAACAAAGTGTAGTAAATATTAAAATTATACGACCCTTGTACAATTCCATACTTACAGGATTATTAATGTAGTGATCAATATATATTATAGGTAGAATTGTTGGTAAATCAAGTTCGCTCCAAGCTTGTATTGGTGCGGGGCAGAGTATCCTTTCTTAAGGTAGGCAGACAGAAGGTTACTAGAACAAAATTGTGTTCTATGTGGGTATTTTACTAGTTTTTTTTATTATAAAATAGGTCTGCGTTTGACCAGCATCCCACCTGATAAGTGAAAATGGGGTCGATGGTGTCGGTACACGCTTACCTAGTAAATGCCTATTCACTCTAATTTTGAAGATTTCAAGATTGTAACGAAGGGGAAACTCATACTGCGGCAGGTCATTCCGTTCCTTAGACGTTTTTATTGGGTAGGCTTGGGAGGAGTCTACTATTGTGGTGTTTTGCGAGCTTTCCAAAGTCTTCGATCGCGTTTCTCATGATATCTTGATGGCGAAACTTCGTCACCATGGAGTACTCGGTAATGCCATCGCTCTTTTGGATTCATTCCTATTTCTAGTTTAGGTACATAAATTGCTTACCTAGTCTTGTAAAATATGTAGTCGTGCTATTTGTAGATCCTTCCTTACATTTTAAAGTAAAGAATCGACAAGATTCTTTTGACGATGTAAACAGCGCCATTTTACAGGTAGTAGATTGGTTCACTGTAAACAATCTGTTACTGAATGAAAATGAAATAAAATACCTATGCTTATTTTACGCTGTGTAATGTTAGTAGGCCATTCGATTCAGTTATTCTAAAAAGTAAGGAACTGGATCTCACGGATATACCTACTGCTGTGTTTTTTTTGGGAATTACTTTGAACGTTAAGTTACAATGGAGTTCTTATATTGATAAGTTGTTCAAATGGCTCAGCCCAGCAGCATTCGCGGTTAAAAAAATCGTTAAATAACCGATGTTAAAACCGCTCGGTTAGTTTATTTTGCCTACTTCCACAGTTTAATTTCGTACGGTATCATATCATATATCTATAAAAACTTAATATAAGTACGTAAAAAACATATAGGATTGTTTGGAAAAAGATAGTGATGGGCATATTGTTAATACAATAAAGGAATAAGGATAAACTTGCTTTATATGTCAGTCGACTGCATAAGACATAGAGCAACTCGGACCTCCTAAGATCAAAGGGGAAATGTATAGGTTTTTACATAAAGATTTCTATTGATATTCAGAACCTTTGAACAAAAGTTGTAAGACAGCAATTAAACAGAAATTGTATAAAAAGCTTGTTATAAGTTTAGTGACTATTTAGAAGACTTGAATTCACGGGATCAATTGTCTGGGAACTGATATAAGGCGTCCCAATTACTAAATTATATAAGTAACAATATTTGAAAGAAGCAGCTTCTTTCCCCGGCTATACCGGTTGTGAGAAGCTGCAGTAGTTTTAGGCGGATGAGACGTTCGTTATGTAAAAATTGACGATTCAAAGTGTAACTATGTTACCTACTGAATAAAGATATTTTTGAATTTTGAAGGAGGATGGGTACCACAACGGCAACGTACGGGTGAAATGCGTGCTGATGCCTAGTTGACCTCGTAAAATAAATGTGCACACTTCACTCATTTTTTTAAATATGATTACGTATGATGAATAGTAATGATGGTTAACATTTGCTTCAGTTGTCCTTAGTAAAGCATAGCTGGCTGATTTAGTGGAATATGGTGTTTAGTTGCGTAGTGCCAATTTGATTTCAAGAGCGACAGCTTCGGGTAGTCGTGAATCGAGTACTAACTGTCATGGAATAAAATATAATAAATGTGCATGGGCATAATGCTTTTGTCAGGCTGGCGGAGCTAGTAACGGGCGTGGAGTGCCCTCCCCGAGCGAGGATGACATGGTAGATATCACGCCTGTGGCGGGCCTGCAGCAAGCCGGCGACTCGACGCCCACCAACCACGGCACCTTCCAGCTGTACGAGCACTCCGGCCGCAACTCCGCCACTAGTGCCAATTGTAAGTACACCAACTGAAACTAAGCATACAATGCTATCTATTAAGTGCTTTATGATCAATTCTTCACTTTCGTGGGTGAATCTATTTTCTATTTTTAACAGTCTAAAGATTTTAAGGATAGCGCAAATTATACTGCATCTTTAATGTGTATAATATCACAGCTTAGCAGTATTAATATGGACTACAATTATTGCTCGCGTCGCCCGATAATAATGAAACAAATCAAACAACATAAGACGATACAAAAGTTGACCATGGGTCATCAGCCCCCGTAGCATGGTTACACGCATATCGCGCGCGTTGAGATATGTGGATATGAATTGACACAATTGCTCTTTTTATCGCGTAGCCAATAGCTTCCTTTTATATACAGCAACGCGCGCGATATGGGTAATGTAGTACTTAGTACCTTACCTACACGAAATAATGCGACATTTTACCTCTCCTTCTGTTGCCCGTTGCAAAATAAATAAAAAAATATCGAAATGGAATATATGAAGAGAGTATATTAATGTTTTATACTTTGATGGCCAAATATTTGTAATTGTGTTAGGTATATATTTGAGAACTAGGATCTACAAAATAAGAGTTCAAATATTAGTAAAATATAAACTGTATTGTACAATAATGCTTCATTATTGTTTAAAGCTTACATTGCTCAGTACTTCAGTTCGTCGACTGGTAAGGGAAATATTATATTATATTATGTGTAGATGTTTAAATGTTTCATTTAGAAAACCATTTTACCAGCTTTATCACGTTTGTATGACAAGCAGCCCATAGTATTTATAGTCATAAATACACATTGCTAAATCCTAGTGCAGTGCTAAAAATATTACCTATCATAAAAGTGCGTGGCTTGCTTCACCCTCGGGGCTGCTTTTCCCTGACATAATTAGTTTAATCAAGTGAACATATAAATGAGTTCTCTTTTTTGAAACTGCTAGGTATATGTAATGCGTCCGTTCACTATAGTTTATAATACACGGTCTAATTATATCGTTGATAACTCTTATCGTAAAATATAACGATAAATACTCGATAACTGGGATCAGTCATGTGTTAGATTTTAAAGTGGTCGGTTTTGAAGTCAATTGTATTTATTTCTTGTGTCTTACATTAATACTATCAAAAATGGAATCGTCGGAGACTGAATCTCTTGGGCCAGATGTAGGTAAATGTGATATAACGCATTATTCTTTAATTTGTGTAATAGAGCTGGATGCCACATTGAATTTAGTGACGTCACATAGCCTACACCAGCAGACAAGTCTTAGGAGGGAACAGATCAACTGACGCGGACGTACAAATATAATATTATACATACCTACCTACATGGCTGTCAAACGCATAACTATCCTTTTTCCTTCGCCGTATCTAATAAATAAACAATATGTTTATTTTATATGTACCTACGAAACTTTTTGAATTTGATAGGCAGGTATGACCACCGAGAAACAGTGAAAGCGTCTAACGTACTCGTAGATTGTGGTTGGCGTGTCTGTTTCCCAAAATCAAGCCAATCGTTTGTAGAGATTTGGATTTTGCGGCAAGTGGCAAAAAAAATTGAAGCTCAAAGGTCGTATGGTACTGCTTTTAAAAGTAATAAATAAGACATATTTAAAGAAAATAAAAAACTATCATGCAGATTCTTGCATAAGTACCTAAATTCAGTTCCTATCAGGGTAGACATAACTTTACTTATACATGTAGGCATAGCCCAGCCCAGACATTCCATTAGTTGTTATCAATGCAATGTTTCACCTCGTGCGTGCGAGCGGGACAATATGTCCACGCGCTTTACGTCTCACGGCTTAAATTGACAAAGTATTGATGTATATGTGTGTCGTAGATTTTACCTAAATAAACTTTATTATTATTATTTATTAAAGTGGCTCTCATCGCGGGATGGGGTAAATCAAGTTCGCTCTAATCGTGTATTGGTGCGGGGCGGAAAATATCCCTTCTATACGTAATCTTTTTATTTGTAGCATATTTATAATTTCCACGAACTGTCATATACATGTATAATCAGGTATAATAATTTTATATTTGTCCTAAAACTAAACCTTGTAAACAACTGAATTATAGTCTACATAAATCTAAAAGAACAAGAAGTGAAAGAGTCAATGGAAAGAGTTGATATATAGATAACTTTTCTAAGCTGTCGTAACAATTTATTTGTATTTTCAAAGCCTTCAAGGCAGTGTTACATTACGTTCAACATTCACTTTGACGTCGTTATAATTCTTCCAATGACCTTCCAGACTACGTTCCGAAAAATAATATATGTAGATAGATGGTGCTGTCCACATTACTAGGGTATATAATTATTCAAAAATATGATGTAATGGTAGAAGCATAACAAATTAAATTAAAATTGATTCGCTCAAGAGTGGTACAAAAGATCTTAAATATATATTTATATTACAATAATTGTTGCTTGATATTTGGATCAGATTATGTGTAGAATTATTTTGCTGCCTATGTTGCTTCTCTTTATTTTGATAAGAATAATAGGTGGAAAATGTGTTGTGCTTTAGTGTGATAAATAGTGCCTAAGTGTCAATATTTATACAAAAAAAACAAAGATAAAAGATGCATATATCTGTGTTATCCATGAAATTAGAAGGTTGAAACGAAGGCAAATTTTTACAGCGCCATCTATTTTTTTTTGTGCAACGTATCCTGGAAAGTCCCTCATTCAACGCAATACTAAACTGTTATATGTACAAAAATTCGTAACTTTGTTCTTTTTCAATAAATTGAGTATAATTTACACAATAAATATAAACTCTATTTGAATTTGAATTTTTAAATTGACATACCTATTTTGCACACTTTGTGTGTAGTTTTTGTGTAAAATTCGTAGGATTTGTTTCGACATCCATGGCAACCCTAATTTTGACGTATCAATTCATTAGGTACCTATTCATTTCATTCATCTGTTTCCTCATTGTTGATCAATTTAATCTGGTTTTTGTTTTTTAATCATTTATTTTTGTCTATGTAAATGTGTTAATAGCACGATAGAATATATTAATTTAGTTTTCACTGGAACAGTAATGTAACGTGGTATATTTTAGTATCGGACGTCAATAATGACTAGAGCGCAGTGACGAAGCTGACAAATTATCTTGAGATTTAGTTGATAAATTAGGTTTAAATTGTTGCAGGGGACGCAGTCATGTTCTCAGGAATGCAAGGTAAGTTGTTCAATTCCAATAAATGACATTAGATGGCTGTGGACGTGTCAGCCGCCACATCGAGCCAGCCTGTTACACTTATGTTTACATTGTTTGTATGGTACATACATCATAAAAATGTTATTGAAATTTCGATAAACGTTACAAGTACTATCTGAAATTGTCTTAACAATGAAAGATCGAAATAGAAAAGGAAGTAATTCATGATACTACAGGGCATTCAATTATTACCACTTTAATTATCATGCAACACAAATTCACAGCCACTTTTATAGCAATAGTAACAACCTAACCTGTGTTGTGCAGTGTATTTAGTATCATCACATTATTTTTTATCTATTAAAGCATTTCACTTCTTATTTTGCAGAGACAGGTCTGATTTTGGTGTTTTTTTCTTTTTAGTTGTATTTTTTATATTATTTAAAATCAGAAACATTTTGAGTATTTTGTATTTATATCAAATATATCAGTCATATAGAAAAAAATAACTTTTTTTATTTAACATTTGAATTCCTAAGGCCCAGATGCCATTTGAAATTCAAAACCCATTGTTAGCCCACAATGTTAAAGGTATTTAAAGTGTATTTGTGATTCTGTACAGGGACAGTTTCCCTTTAATACTCCAACACAGTTTTTATGTATGTCTGTTTGTTCGCCACATTGCCTTCGGTTCTAACCATTAAAGGGCTGGCAAAGATGTATTTTTGGTACCATATTAGGTATCCGATGAAAATTTACACAAAATATGCATTATTATAGCAGATATAATATTAAGCCCCTGGCACGCCTGATACAGG
Source organism: Pectinophora gossypiella (assembly GCF_024362695.1). Taxonomy (NCBI): domain Eukaryota; kingdom Metazoa; phylum Arthropoda; class Insecta; order Lepidoptera; family Gelechiidae; genus Pectinophora; species Pectinophora gossypiella. The sequence continues at coordinate 17,046,756 of NC_065433.1, forward strand.
ACAGAAAATGTTACCATATGATAATAAATTATTTCACTGCTTTATTGACTCTGCTACATGTAGGTTGTGATGTCAATGACCGACTTTACCAAGCTAGCCTAAAGTATAACCTTGCATTTAAATATTCCATGCCTGGTGATGACATTCATCTAGTGTAGTGTAGTGTAGTAGCATACTAGCTAATTTTTTTCTAGATAATGGGGATAAAAAAACATTGTTATTGCCTTAATGTCATTTCATCCTGTTTTACCACTTTAAGATAGATAAAATTTTTGAGTATGTAGGTACATACTTCCCACAACTGTGTTAAATACCTAATACCTACTTCATAATAGTCAATATGTAGACTGCTCTTAATTCTTAGAATATTTTGAACTAGTGAATGGTCATGGTCACATGACTGTTTTAAATAAGCTTAAGCAGGTTTTTATTTATGAATTGCTTCATTTATTAATTATAGTATCTTTATTATTTATATATTAATTATAGTACCTTTGTCCAGACAAATTAAGAATTAAGTGAAATATTAAAATATAATTTGGTTTTATTGATGCATGCTAGTTGTTGCATTGGGTCTTTTTAGGTTTATGTGATGTAGATTTTATTACATACATACACATATAAGCCCATGAATATATCCCATTTGGGGTACTCAGAGATACATCCATCACAAGATGAACTAAGTACCCACACCACACCACGTTTATAGAACTGTTTAATAATAAATTAAAAATAATTCACAAATCTGAGTATCCAGATAATTTCACTCATCTTAAATCAACAGTACCACTCTATGCCCGACTATTCACTAAATGTTTCATTATTCATTTAAAAATACAAAACGAAATTGTCAACCAATTTAATTATGCATTTGAAATAAAACATTTTCGATGTTATTCCTGTCACAAATGATTTACAGCATTAAATTATTTGTTAGGAATTGTATATATGGTTGTCAAAATTATAAGTTAAATTAATTAAAAATAATGTAACTTGCAGCAGATGATGAGATACCTGGGATTGGTCAGTATGAAGACTTCCACACTATCGACTGGCAGCGCGACATTGCTCGCGACCGCATGCGACACAGGTATATTGTGAAGAAACGACAGGATTCTATATGGGATCTTATAAAAGTAAGTTTCTTCATGGTTTTACAGCATAATGAATAGTGGTTCTGTAGACTCTTCCAAATTCTTCCTCTTTTGAGATTTTTGTTTCTTAGGTTGAGATGAAATGTTTCAATTGTTTCACATCCGCCGTAGTATAGTCACAATGTGAATTATCTCTTTACCGAGTCCACCAACGTGGCACTCTCTAGTATGACCCTCGAGTACTAGCCCTAGCAAATGTGAAGTCATTAAGTTACAATTTCAATTGCAAAGTGTGTTTAATCCACAGGGAGCACATGATGCATGGTCAGGATGGGTGTGTGTCCTGCTTGTTGGTGTGTGCACAGGAGTAGTAGCGGGTGTCATAGACATCGGGGCGTCGTGGATGACCGACCTCAAGTTCGGGATCTGTCCACAAGCCTTTTGGTTCAACAGAGAACAGTGTTGTTGGTCGAGCAATGAGACCACTTTCGACCATGGAAACTGTTCTCAAGTTTGTATAAAATATACTTTATTTCCTCTGATAACCTTAGTTTTATATATCCTTTCTCTAGATAACTTATTACAAAAATAGTTAATAAAAGGGTTTGTAGGATATAACAGATACATAACTCGTTACTTTACTGCAGTGGCGGACCTGGGCTCAACTATTTGGAGAAACGCGCGAAGGTCCCGGCGCATACATTATCAGCTATCTGCTGTATATTGTATGGGCGCTAATCTTCGCCGCATTGTCTGCCTCTCTGGTCCGTATGTTCGCACCCTACGCTTGCGGCTCTGGTTAGTATTTGTATGTCACCAAACATAATTTTTAGATGTTATATCCTCTAACCTTCGATATCGCATTAATGAAACTTTTTTACTGTGTGGATAGATAAGTTTTTGGTGATTGATTTTATAATTATTGGGCACTGTCTTGAGCCTGGGGTTACATATTTTTATCAAGAATGAAATGGTATTTTCTGTTTTAATGGCGCTGCAGCTCTCGCTCAGTCAGAGGAATATAGGAATTATCTGACGAGAAAATCAATATATGCTCAACAACATTTTTTTAGTATGTTGTATATAAAATTGGAATATTTCAGGTATACCAGAAATTAAAACGATATTAAGTGGCTTCATCATCAGGGGATATCTTGGGAAGTGGACCCTCATCATTAAAGTGGTCGGTCTTATATTATCGGTATCTTCTGGATTGTCGCTGGGCAAGGAGGGGCCCATGGTTCATATTGCTAGTTGTTTGGGTAAGTACATACATCTTTGGATAACTGAATTGATATTTAGGGAATAGGTACTTATGATTGTGTGATGTATTTGTATCATTTGTTAACAGGGAATATATTGTCGTACCTATTTCCGAAGTACGGAAGGAACGAGGCGAAGAAACGTGAGATCCTATCGGCAGCCGCCGCGGCCGGCGTGTCCGTGGCTTTCGGAGCGCCTATTGGCGGAGTGCTCTTCAGCTTGGAAGAGGTTCATACATTTTTTCTATCAGGATTTTAAAGTGATGTCTTATAATCTTATTGTTAACCTTATATGTATCCTCTTTCTCCAGGTGTCCTATTACTTTCCGCTGAAGACTCTCTGGCGATCGTTCTTCTGCGCGTTGATTGCAGCTTTCATACTGCGCTCGATCAATCCCTTCGGAAATGAACACTCTGTGCTCTTCTTCGTCGAGTACAACAAGCCTTGGATATTCTTTGAGCTCATACCTTTTGTTGGGTTGGGTATCATTGGGGTAAGTGGGCTTTGGTAACTTTGTTTATTACTTGCCTCTGTTCAGTCTGGTAACCTAGTGTCATTTAGCCATTTGCGTAATTTCGCCGCATATATTATTACTTTAGTATTAAGGGAATAAATGAGTGGTGGATCGCAAACTACTACATATAACTAAAAATACGTTTCAAAAAGGTGCGTAAAATAATGTTCCACATAACTTCCACAGGGCTGCATAGCGACAATCTTTATAAAGGCGAACTTGTACTGGTGCCGCTACCGCAAGTACTCGAAGTTGGGCCAGTACCCGGTGACGGAGGTGCTGGTTGTAACCCTGGTAACCGCTATCATCGCGTACCCCAACCCGTACACCCGCATGAACACTAGCCAGCTCATCTACCTGCTCTTCAACCAGTGCGGCATTTCCAACTCTGATCCTCTATGGTAAGTTGACACTGTACCTCGCGGTGATAGTTTGACGCGTTATTTACCATTTAGTAACTAGTCGCGACGTCTTTGCATGATAATGTACGGGCGGTGACGCTCAGGATCTTTTTATATAGCTCCATGTGAGATGGGCTTAGACCCATCATTCAATCATTACTAGTATTGATTTTGTTTTGCAGTGACTACGACCGCAACTTCAAGGGCGTGAACTCTGCTATCGAGAAGGCGGCGGCCGGACCGGGCGTGTACCGCGCCATCTGGCTGCTGCTGCTGGCGCTGGTGCTCAAGTTGGTCATGACTGTCTTCACCTTTGGCATCAAGGTGCCCTGCGGACTTTTCATCCCCAGTCTCGCGCTCGGCGCCATCACGGGACGGATTGTTGGCATTGGTGAGTTACTAATGATATTGACTGCCGCTGCTCTGAAACGGATTTAATTGCGTGCTTAGTGATTAATAACGAAAATCTGACATGTAAAATCAAATGGTACTTTTCTTACTTGTTGTAATTTTATGAAAATCTATTCTCAGGCAAATCAGACTAATATTCATTTCCAGGTGTGGAGCAACTAGCATACCACTATCCAAAGATCTGGCTGTTCTCCGGAGAGTGTTCTACTGGCGACGATTGCATCACGCCGGGCCTGTACGCGATGGTGGGCGCGGCCGCAGTGCTCGGCGGCGTCACCAGAATGACAGGTGCGGCTTGTTCTGACTAATGTATACAGATAATATAATGTATAGGTACATATCAATACACCGTAACATGATACCTATAATCTACACAGCGCTGTGGAGTTTTCCCACGCTATTGTATTGAAGCATACGAATCTTTGGAAAGAAGGCCTAAAATATACGAAAATAAAAGAAATGTGCTCGATTCCGAAATATTTCATGCGTTTAGTGTTTTCATAAGCGTTTTGTCGTATTTTGAGGTAACAACAGTAATCTGTTTAAAACATTTTGTTTCACTTTTCATATATAATAAGTCTAGTAGTAGTAGTGCTATTAGTGGCATTCTGAAGACGTACCTACTCTTTTACCTATAAATGCGACCAATCACCTTGCGACAACAAACTCTGGTGGTGGACGTTTTCCCTTTTTAACGCTTACGCTATCGGCCCGCTTCTAATCCAATGCCGTGAGCCGAAGTTTTCGCCCACCTGGGCACCCATAGGTCTGTAGTTTTGAATTTGTACCGGGTGAGGTCCCTCAGTGTCCATCACTTGTCGGGCCAAGTAATTGATGCCATCTGAGATCTACAATAACACGCGCATAAGATTATGCTGATACACTTATGAATTTTTCATTTTGTCGTCAGTATCCCTGGTGGTGATAATGTTCGAATTGACGGGGGGCGTGCGCTACATCGTGCCGCTGATGGCCGCGGCGATGGCGTCCAAGTGGGTGGGCGACGCGCTGGGCCGCCAAGGCATATACGACGCACACATCGCGCTCAACGGGTACCCCTTCCTCGACAGCAAGGACGAATTCCAACACACCTCTCTTGCCGCGGACGTCATGCAACCAAAGTAAGTTAATGCTTTCTACAGTGCGGCGGCCGAAAGATGTTCGACTTGATAGTTATCAGACTTATAAACGGAAACCTGTATAGAAAATTAAGTCCTATAGCAATGACATTAAAAAAAAACCGTCAAGTCGGGCTTCTTTCCAAGGCCGGAATTTTAGCGAAAGGAATTTTAGCCTGTTATAGTAAATTGGTCTATGTGCCTGTGACGGGAAATAATGTAACGTTGTTGTACTTTATTTTATCGTATCCCTTTATCAGTGCGATAAGTTTATTTATATCAGAAGATGAATGGGAAACAATAATTATGATAATAAGCGATTTTTAATGTTGACTACTCTAAAGTGCCTACAATTTTAGTTATAAAGTTGCTTTTGCGAATTTGAATGTTGCGAAAACATTATTATTTATTTAAGCGAATACATACGAATTTCGATAAGCATGTGATTGCGTGTGTTAATATAAATAGAGAGTTGAGTTACATAGTAAATTGGTCATCATACATTGAGTGTGAGTGTGGTATGTGTCTGTGACGACCCCGTGAAGGTGTCGTCGTAATACCAAGGTACAAGGTCTACGTATACGAACGAATAGTAGGTACGAATTATTATTGTAATTGTTTATTTTGTTTCTCTACTTGCGTGTGTAGGATGAATTTAGATTACGTAGTTGCTTATCTTCCCAGGCTTGTCGTAATAGTTGACTAAGGGAATATGTCTACTCGACACGGAGCGCCATTATAAGGTTAATCATGTCATCATCATAAGACTTGTATCAAAAGTGACTGTAAGTTGTCTTCAGATTACTTGTGGCCATGCTCTGCCCATTAGGTGTCACTGGCGTGGGTTTGTTTGTGTGTAGCATTTTACTTATTTTGTTTTGTTACTTTTCGTTGCGTCTATACTGAACCTGTGCTTAGCTGGGAATGAATAAAAGCAACACGTTTAGCTGAGTATTTTCCCGGACATGTCGAAAAAACCGACACAGGGGTTGCGTCTTTTCTATCACGTTTATAACATGCGCAATAGGCATCACCTGTCAGTGTCACATATGGTTCATCATAATTATGCAATCGTTAGACAATCAAAAGTGACTGCAAGTTGTCTTCTTACTAATAGAGGCTCTGCCCGCCATAGGGATGGACGGGTTTGACTTTTGTTAGAAGTTTGTTGGCGAACAATTATGTTGATTATGACTAGATAAAGATATGTTGCTGCGTTGCGAATGTTTACTTTAGGACTTCATTTAGGACTGGGGGTTCAGAGACGCGTGCAGCGGTTTGTCATCCCGGGCAAGTCGTAAACGTCACACCTCTCTCCGACACCCACTCATCGCTAGCTATGTTTAAGTCCCACGTAATATTGCCATAATATTGCGAGCATATTGGCATTTACGGACACAAATCCCGGAAACCACGTGCTATCCATAATCTATGATTCATTAAGTCGAATACAGTGGTTCAGAGCCCGGGTTACACCCTGACCATGAAATTACGATGTAAGTCACGAGCTCTCCACTATCACGGATTCTTAAATGAAAAGTTGTACTTCATATGAGCGACGTGTCGCGCTGATCGTATACCACTACATGGTTCATCATAGTTTAAGGACTTTCAAATATAAACACAGAACAGCTTTGGGCTTCGGAGCAATGATGGCTCTGGCCACGTGAGTTTATATAAGTAAATGAAAAGATGTGGTGATCTGGACACCTAAGGTGTAATAGAATTTGCTACCTGGACCCAGGGGTCCTTTACGCATAAGGATGTGAGGCGAAGTATCAAAATGTATGTGACAAGAATATTTCAAATTATGCATATGTTAATTTGTAGCATAAGCGAATGTTGACATCAATTTGTTATTATCCACTACCTTCGGCTTGATTTACATTTTGTGCCATTAAGCGATATGCAACTGTTATAATGACCGTCAAATTATGTCCGTTAAATTATGTTAGTGTTTATATTAATATGTTAGCTCATCTCGGATTTATATAATTGCGTTTACAGTAAAATTATCATAATTGGCTTGTGTACATTTTAATTGATTGATTGTGATTTTGTTCTACTAATTTCGTCATATCGATACGTTTCTAGGTATTACGCTTCTGCGCAATCGCGTTAAAAGGTTAATAACCAATAAATAGTTTTCATTAATGAACATTCCAAAGTCGAATCCAGTTAATATAATAAAGGCCAAAATTTGTGAGGATATGTCCATGTTTGTGGCTCTATCACGTAAAACCTACTGAACAGATTTTGATAAAATTCTACAGTGATAAAGTATAGTAGCTTATACATGACAACAGGACAATGATAATTTATAAAAACTTTATGTAATATATATAACGATAAATGTCAAGTAAGTCTGTAAAAAACTACCACTTTGAGCTAAAATGGCGGCGATCTAGCGCTCTGTAAGCGAGATGGAGGAAATATTCGCTCATAGCTGAATGTGTGACTCGATCGCGGGCAGACGTGTATCTGTTGGTTATCTTTTTATGCTTAAACCGTGAACCGATTTAGATGAAAAAACATAGAATATTTTCCAGAGACAGTCTTGAGAAGTCTTAAGCGGATGAAGTCACGGGCGAAATACTAGTATATTTTTATGCATGTGTGACTAGTTTCATAGTATATTGCATAATAATTGTGTGCCACGTGTATGTTTGTTTTGTGAGTGTAGTATCCATCAAAAAGTCGATTTATTTACAATTGTATTGTTTTTGTCAGGCGCAATGAAACCCTCGCAGTGATCACGCAAGACTCGATGACGGTAGACGATGTGGAGACTCTCCTGAAGGAGACGGAACACAACGGTTACCCGGTCGTAGTTTCCAAGGAGTCGCAGTACCTCGTCGGATTTGTGTTGCGCAGGGATCTCAACCTGGCTATTGGTAAGGGGTTCCACTAAATATTTACCACCGAAGTCTTGAATTGAGAGTGCTTTTCTAAAGCATTTGAATAGTAAGAATAACTCACTTGATCGAATGCTGATGGAAATTTCGTTGTTTGATAGGGACGTTTAAGTATTTATATCTGAATAATATTTGCAGCAAACGCTCGTCGTACAATCGAGGGTCTGACGGGTCAGTCGCTGGTGTGGTTCTCGGGCACGGGCAACCCGCCACCGGGCCCGCCGCCTTGCCTACCCCTTAATCGCATCCTGGACATGGCGCCCATCACCGTCACCGACCAGACGCCCATGGAGACCGTCGTCGACATGTTCCGCAAACTTGGCCTCCGGCAGACGCTTGTTACGCATAACGGGTTAGTAATATCAGTATAGTTGCTTCTTGACTTTGTTTACTAGAAATATATTGAAATATTAAAGGGTATAGCGAGGTAAGGAAGACGAAATGGCCCCCATGGCCCATGACGGAATTATCATTTGTACTGGTATTGGCACTCTAAAAGAATACGAAATGTAAGGTCGTTGACCCCTGACCTTGACCTGTCTTTGAGATATTCGAGAAAGTTCGTACGCGCGCCGAGTTTTTTCAAATTTTTTTTTCCGAAAAACTATAAAAGCTAGAAGGATGGGACCAATTGCGTATAATTAGGGATACTTTGAAAAATATTTTGTATTTTTTTCAGAGTTCTGGTGAAATGACAACTGTGCAAAATAATTAAACAAAATATAAATATATTTTTTTAGTACTGTTCTATTATGTTTACCGCGCCAAAAAATATATATAATACTCTTTGATTTATATACTTACACCACACAAAAACTGATCAAAATCAAAGAGGCGCTTCTTGAGTAATTATGAATTTACTTAGTGTGCGTACGGCTGGTAGGAACTAATTAAAGAGGTCGTTTTTAGATTAATTATTATAATTACATGTTAAACATAATTTTAATCATCATCATTACTATTTTCATTTATTACAACATTGACTGCATCATTTGAAAATATTTTCGACAGAATTTCAGAAGGACGTAAAATGCGAGATAGATATCTCGCATGAGCTAAGTAATATAATTATTACACTTGCGACATATGAAAATAGACTAGCGAAAATCGTATTCTGGGCAAAAGAAAACCCATTTATGCAAACCGTTTACAATCTGTACTACGAACGGGTTTATAGTTGATTTTGCTGGGCCAATTTATGGTACGGAAAATGATGCCACTATTATGAAGAAAGTGTTACAGGATGTTAAACTTAAAACTCTATTACGTCGAAATCGTGGCCCAGCAAAATCAACTATAAACCCGTTCGTAGTACAGATTGTAAAAGGTTTGCATAAATGGGTTTTCTTTTGCCCAGAATACGATTTTCGCAAGTCGATTTTCATATGTCGCAAGTGTAATAATTATATTACTTAGCTCATGCGAGATATCTATCTCGCATTTTACGTCCTTCTGAAATTCTGTCGAAAATATTTTCAAATGATGCAGTCAATGTTGTAATAAATGAAAATAGTAATGATGATGATTAAAATTATGTTTAACATGTAATTATAATAATTAATCTAAAAACGACCTCTTTAATTAGTTCCTACCAGCCGTACGCACACTAAGTAAATTCATAATTACTCAAGAAGCGCCTCTTTGATTTTGATCAGTTTTTGTGTGGTGTAAGTATATAAATCAAAGAGTATTATATATATTTTTTGGCGCGGTAAACATAATAGAACAGTACTAAAAGAATATATTTATATTTTGTTTAATTATTTTGCACAGTTGTCATTTCACCAGAACTCTGAAAAAAATACAGAATATTTTTCAAAGTATCCCTAATTATACGCAATTGGTCCCATCCTTCTAGCTTTTATAGTTTTTCGGAAAAAAAAATTTGAAAAAACTCGGCGCGCGTACGAACTTTCTCGAATATCTCAAAGACAGGTCAAGGTCAGGGGTCGACGACCTTACATTTCGTATTCTTTTAGAGTGCCAATACCAGTACAAATAATAATTCCGTCATGGGCCATGGGGGCCATTTCGTCTTCCTTACCTCGCTATACCCTTTTATAGCATTAAGATGGAATACATGACAAGATCTTGCACTTTCCAGACGCTTACTGGGGGTGATCACCAAGAAAGATGTGCTACGACACGTAAAGCAGATGGACAATGAGGACCCTAACTCTGTATTGTTTAATTAACTTATTATAAGATGATTTGAGTTGTCTACAAACTAATTTTATTTTAATAATTAAGGAATCTAAATAGTTAAATGAAATTTTATTTTTATTAATGAAATAATATTCTGCTACGAAACCACCTGGACTGGCAGCTGTCTCGCGATGTGTATAGACTTGTACTGTGATACGGATGTCGGTTCACATAGGCACCATCTAGATAAGAGATGTTATTTATATGATTTCGAGTGGCAGGATCTAATATTGTTGTAATATAAATCGATTAGGATGTGAATATTGACACATGAGCCATTGTAAGATATTGCTAATCAATGAGATGTAAATTTTGTATCAAAGAATCTTATCCCATACTAATTAATCTATACTGAATACAATATTTAATTATGTAGGAGTGCTATTTATTGTATTTATGCAGTGCTGTGTTATTATTGTTTCTACTTACGCATGTCATATTTGCTCCTAAAGATTTTTGCTATTTGTATATTGGAAATATTTTACTGCTGGAAATAGTAATAGCCTCACTTGTAAAATAACGTAAACACTACTGCAATGTTAATCTACGAGTGTTTTATTTTAATTGAAGGAAGTGGTCTCGCTATTCATGTAATATTTCTTTGTAAAAAATATGAACAAACTTTCTACTTTATATTTCATTATTGACGATAAGGTTCATGAGATTTTAACCAATAGAGTATGTGAAGAGGCTTGAAATATCATTTAGCAAATTAAACGTGTGTCTATATTGAATATTTTAATTTATCGCATTTTAGTATTACAAATGCGAGAGAATGAATTTCATTACTAGCTATTCTTAAAATGTTTAAAAAATACGTATTCTGTGCGTATAACGTGCTCGATCGGTATTCTTGCTCAGCGACTGGTGTCGCACACCCAAACATATTTTAATTTTGTTCCGAACGAGTGCCATTTCTATTTTTACAATAATATTCCAATGCAGTGCGCTGGCCTTAATAAAACGTAATTGATCAACCCCACTATATTATCAAGTAAATAAGTATGCAGTCAACATTTATATTATTAAATATGCAGATTACCTAAGTTACTAAATAGATTACATGTTATATATTTATTTCCTCATAATACTCTGTTACATGGGTAGTTTTTAGCGTAGTTACAGTATTAAAGCAATCGATATATAAATGTCATATTAAAACTTTATTTAAGAAAGTAAAATAAGTTTGCTGCATTGAAATCGCAACAGTACGTGTCGTCGGCGCATGAGGCCATGTTTGATTTTGTTTTATTGTACAGTATGAATGTTGTATTACATTATATACAATTGTATTTTTATATAAAATGACTGAGAATTTAAAATTATATTTGTTAGGGATTTGTAAATATACATTAATATTGTATACACAAATGTACGAGGCGCATCCAACTGATGTGCTATTTTGTATTATGTAAAATCTACATAGGAATAATTACAATATATTAGTCAATCAGCGATGTCTTTATACATATAAATGTGCAATATTGATTTAAAGTCACATATTGCCGTTGCGCTCTTGATAATTATATACTATTAGTAAACATAAAACTTTATTGTTGTGAATCAAATGGTTTTTTTAAATCTATTTTTATTCGCGATTCGTGATTAATGCATAATCGAGCAATGAACGTTAGCACTGTTAGATCTCAGCAATAAGAATATCGAGTATCTATAATGTTTACAATGTATATCGACATGTTGCGTTTTTCGTATAAAGATATATGTCGTCATTGAGTTTAGGAGATATTATTGAAATATAAAGTATAATTAAATCACGACCTCTTTTCATTTTTCACGACAGGTCTTCGGGTAGACCACTATGTATATTTTTTGTTACAGGTACCCAAAACTACAGTCGTTCTCTTTTTGTATTTAGTCGCTGTGTTATACACTCCGGAGTCCATGCAGCGACAACAGTGTCTATAGAGGCGGGAATATACATATGTATACCAGAACCTGGCCATACCTCCATGAAGTTGCATGCCAGCTCCTTGCACGAATGATGGATAAAAAAATATCGCTCTAACCCTTGTCTTTTAAACGGCGCAACGACAAAATCTAGATTTTTGTAGTTAGGGTCCACAAAATCTGGCTGCAATCCTACGCTAAGCTGTTGCCGGAATAAGGTTTGCCCATCTTAATGGCGTATTGACAAAATATACATAAGTATCTACGAAATGCCTAAATAGTCAAACTGCGAAATTTCGATAACGGTCACGCTGGAATCACTTTTTAAAGTAATAAATACACATTTTTATATTTATTATATTTATTAAAAATTTATCTCGTACATGTACAACTTGTTACAAATTCCATTAAAAGAACAATACGCGAAAGAAAATTAACATACATGACAAAACTAAATTAATTAAAAAATAAATATTGTCATTAATACACAAAAGACAATAATATCACAAACAATGGTTGAGTACATTACGATTACATTAAATCAAATGTGATTATGCAAATTCATGGTTTAAGTTCTAGTAAAAATCATTAAAACATTAAAGGAAAGTGCAGACATGTATTTAAAAAGTGAATTATAGATTATTTGTAAAGTTTGCAAAGTAATATGTTATCAAGTTATATGAAAAGTACTCGAACAGTCTATATTTTTGTATTTTAGAATCCAGTTCTCCCTTCAAGCTCATTGCAAACAAAGTCGGTATTGGTAACGTTCTGACCCGGAAAGTGGCAGTTTGTATGAATCCATGCTTGTTGGATTAGTGTGAACGCGTGCATATCAAATCGTCAATTGAAAAGTTCCCGGTACCGCCTCCGTGTGCACTGAGCTTTAGGGGTTATAATAAACCGCACACGACGTGGTTCAAACATATCGGGTGACGCAGTCAATACTCTATTTGAGATCAGAGATTTGAAAACTATATCAGTACGTCAATAAATAAGCAGGTTAATTTTCCATGTAAATACATGATTTGTTATTAGATCTAAATTAGTTAATGCCACTTAGGTCTACATTTGCATACTCTAAATATGAATAGTATTCCAGGCGTAGGCACACTCTTGCGTTATTCTATAATAACTCTCTATAACTTTATTAAAGACTATTAGTTAACTATGAACATGATTTATATAACTATATAGCTATACGTATACTCTATCAATGTTATTGCTGTTAACGTCAGTGGGATAAAATGGGAAGCTAGTGCTTAATTAAGCGTAACAGAATCGTTATAATATGCTCGTGTAATGTCATGGTTGCTAAAGTAGCAATCAAGCTGCAACAGATTTATATCATTATTATGTAATTAGGAAACAGCATGAGGTAACCACAAACTAAAATTACTTTTGATATTTTATGTTACTACATGGTAATTATTAAACTGATGCAGCGAGTCTACGTGATATTTCTTCAAAGTGTGAAGCCATTATTTAATAAATTAGTATTTCCTATTATATCTAAGCGTTTTAAAATGAAATTACAGACTTTTTATACTATGCTTAATATGTGACTAATTTTTGGTTAGTCTAACCGGCACTTTGACAGCACAATCTGATAGAAGCTCTTGGGTAAGATCCATGGCCGCAGAGGCGCGTCCGAGCGCTCGAATACGTATTTAGTAATCTAAGTTAAAATTATAGTTAAACATTACGAAGAATTTGTTCTAATTAGTAAACTTAAACAAGTAGTGACTGTAAATCAATACAATATTAGATTTTAAAGTATATTTAATTTGCACCTAAATTGGGTTAATTGCTCAAAATTTAAAATATAATTTGTTTTAATTTTGAATTTTAAACAATCTATTTGGCTTGTATTTAAAACTGTAGATGTTGGGATTTTTAATTGAACAATCACTACTATGTATAAATGTTACATAGAGAAACTAGTGCCGCATGAGTCTCGACGCGCCTCTGCAGATGAATTGTACCTTTATGTTAGATATAGACGATGCTTTGGTGCAGAAGCGGCGGCGAGAAGGCGTGAGATCAGCCAAACTCCTGTCGCTGGAGCGCCACCGACACCTTGTACAGGCTCTCCATCATGAAGGATAGATTCTGTGACAGCTCGTTCACCGGCCGTGTTATAGCGACCATATCTAAAATGCAGTCAAATGTTTAAATAAGGCTGTTGTCGCTATGGGGTTAGAATAATTCTTAATTTCGCAGTATTGCGATTGCAAGAAAAATTGACAAATAAGTTGTATACTCACCAGGATGCGCCTGGGCAAGTCCTTTGCAGTACACGTGCAACAAGCTAGTGACGTCATCTTCCGGCAGCTCGCCTCGTTCCAGAATGCGTTCAGCGTTGCGCTCGCGCACCAGTGCTAGCGCGGCGCCCCACCTGACAACATTCATCATGTGAGCAAGACGAGTTATGTTTTCAGTTGAATTAATTAAAAACTCTAGGGTTCACATCTAGATGTAAAAATTTCAAAATGACATGAATAATACCTCTGTCGCTGCATAAGGTTCAGCAGGCGCGCGTCATCGTGCGGCGCCGGCGAGTGTTCGCTCCACGAGTCGCCCGCGCTGGCCGACAGTGCGTTGCGGACTGCGCATACGGCCGCGCTCATCTCCACACCCTGCGGAAACGACTCGTTATCACCACTTTGGTTTATTAAAACCACCAGTACTTCTGCATACAATGACAGTTAATATCGCAAATAGGCCTTTCCTTATTCAGTATCACCCTTTGAAGAAAAGAAAGGATAAAACAATTACCCTGTTGTCAAGAGCGGCACTGTAGACGGCTACGACCATTTTATTGTTAGTCTCCAATAAAAGCAGCAATTGGAAAATAAGCTTGTACAGGCACCGCCCCACTTCTTCGCTCGATCCTCTTGAAAGTTCTAGTGTCTGTGAATAAAGTCGAATATCATGCAAATATAATTATTTATCATGGCTGGCATGGATCACGGAATAGAAGAAAGCGGTTGGAACGGCCAAGTGAGCGCGAAACGCGCGCCATACAAGTATGAGCAAATACTTCATACTTCAACTTTGCACTCCATCCGTCCGGCAACTTTACGATGCACAGAGCTCCGCGATATTATATTAAAAGGTCGTCTTGTGCATTGTAACCTGCAGAGCAACAAATCAAATATCCGCTATTTATCTAAAAAATGCTTTTGTTTGCAGTATTTTACAAAAAATAATGATAATATTGCAGCTTATCAGATAAAATATACATTGCCGGTAAAGTGGCTATGTAATTTGAGAAGCAGTAAAGCTATTGTAGTTATCTGTTTGAACAGGCAACGGTTCTCATATAAAATGCGCGTTAGGGCCTCTCCAACCTCTTTCTTCTATTGCGTAGCATGGATGTATAGATGTAGATTACGAAATGTAGGATATCTAAAATTTATCATCCTAATTTTCATTACTCTAACATTTTTAGTCCTATTGTTCTAATTATTTTTTATCCTAATTGTGTTACTCCAAATATGTATCCTAATGTTTTACATCCTAACTGTAAAATGTCCTAAAATCTGTAATTCTAATTTTATAATGCAATAATTGCGAAACGACGTACATTCAAAAATGTTAAATTAACAAACTTATCTATTATAATGATTGAATAAATGATTCTGATTGTGGGTCTGCTGTTGTCAGCATACTAACGTAGTCTAACCTAAATAATATACTAAATCCCACAATATCTTGCCTCAAATGGATAATGGACATTTACAAAGTATATTTTTATTATTAACTACACGGATTCTATCAAAATTAGGATTATTGAGTTTTAGGATAATTCACATTATGACAATAAAAGTTTAGAAACATTAGGACTATGGAATATTAGTACAATCAAATATTAGGATTATCATGTTAGGACAATCGACTTTAGGACAATATTCAATAGGCCCACAAGACATACATTATGTGAGGTATTTACATTTTTCCAATTTGATAAATGTCACTTCCTTTGCGAAGGGCAACCTTGTGAGGAACCCCATATAAAGCCTGCATAAAAATAATTTTAGGCATATACCTATAGTTTGACTGGCATAAGACTTGGTTTTCTTTTAAAGTTCGTGGTTAACCCCGGATCGCCAAATGGGTCCTTCAGTAACCGCTAGGAAGATAATTTCGCTACATGATAATGAACACATCGCTTCGCTTTAGTGTAAAATAAATATTACCTACGTTATAAAAATGATCATTGTAATAGCTTATGTGCGCCACACAACCGGTCGTATGAAATGGAGCTGGACGGGTCATGTAAGCCATTCAACAGCAATAGGTCGCGAAAAAATTTGACAAAGGCCATAAGGACATCATCAAATCTGACAAGAAAAAGATTGAAGCCGACGACGCCCGATCCCCAAGACACACATATTTTCTCTATTCTTGTCTTGGGAGTTGGGAGGTTAGACCTCCAGTCCAGTCTAGTTTGTTCCCTTTGTTATTTTATTGATCTTTGCTTCCTAATTAAACAATGATTGAAACGTAAAATCCTGAGATACACTATAGTACCTTAGGATTGATATCAAATACGAAATAGACCTGAAAGAGATGGCGGCCTGGTTGCAGGCAGTTCGCGTGAATGGGGGTAGATAAAGGGGAAGCGTTTGCTAGTAAGTTTAAAAACTTTACCTCAAGCGCGTGTTCACGCCTATCGAAGTATGTCTCGAGATGTTCGTTGATCTCGAGCGCGGCGTATCTGACAGCGTCGCGCACGCGTGCACAGTCGGCGGCAGCCGGGCCCACCCACAACAGCGGCGGCTCCTCCGCGCCCAGTCGCTCCAGCACCGCTGACAGCTCCGCCGCGCCGCCGCTCGTGAACGCCCCCTCCGCGCATAACGACACCGTCTTCGATGTCACCTCCTGTATAAACACATCTTCATAAACCCCTCACTCTCCCTAATGTTGCCAAGATTGCTGTACATGTGGGAAAATATTGGGATAGATTAGCTTATTTTAACCCTGCAACGTCCTAACCAAACTAGGGACTGTCTTATATAGTGATATTTTGTTAAACAGCCCTCTCTGGGAATCGAACCCAAAATCAAGGGATCGTGAGTCAAACGTTATAACCTATCTATCCTACCTATAATTTATAAGATTTTCTGTTATATCAGTCCCATGGGGCCACCAAGTCTAATCTTGCCCAGTTATCAAAACTTCTTGGTCTCTTTCAGTATAACGCGTAACTACATACGAGACAGTTTAAAATCCAGCTAATTGATTTTTATCATCAAATGAACATAAATTGAAATCGTGAGCTATAAGCCTGAAAGTTACTCTTGTAAGAAATTTAAAAGTGACATAAATATGGTAAGTTGTCTTCCTAATTATAACCTCTTAAACTGACAGATGTTTCTGGTGTCTCTTGCTGTCCCGCTGTCAAGCTATATTTGATGAGGCATAGTATGCTCTGGTGAAATCTAACCTTAAGAACAGTGTGCAGCCGGTGTACGAGTGCGAGCGGCTGCATGTGCGTGGCGTGCCGCAGCAGCGCGGCGACCGAGGTGCGCCACGCGTCGCGCAGCACCGGCCCCGCGCCCGGCACCGGCGTCACGTCCCCGCGGTCTCCTAACCACCATTTAATATCATATTACCTTAAGAATTGCAAGTGTATCTGTGTCCGCGACATTTTAGAATGGAACACCATAACTTACATTATACGATATGACAAATATTTACAGTAGTTCGAAGTTTACAGTGACTGCCTGTGTTCGTCATGTGTGTAGTCTTCTCACTATACGGTCTGGAGAAGGAAACTATATGGTGGCTCTGTTTATCCAAACGGACTACGAGCGAATTTATACATGTATGTTGAAAAAAGGGAACATACAATTTGTATTTAGGTAGATTTGTAAGTGTTTACCATCTTGTTCCCCGCTGGAGGCGCTGGAGAATGAGTGCGTGCGCGGGCGCAGCGCAAGGTCGTGGGTGGGGCCCACGTCGCCCTCGCCGCGGCTGCCGCCCGCACCCTCCTCCCACCCTGCTTCCTCGTCTGACGAGTCCTCGTGGGTACTTTGCTGAGGACACATACACAGGTGAAACATCATTATGAATGAATAGGCTACAACTGGATTCGTATAACTCCGTCTCGCTCTTGAGATATTCTATTTGAATAAATTGATAAGAGTTAAAACGGTACAGTGCTTTTTTTAAATGTAATTTATTAATTTATCTTTGATCCAGTTATCTACGAGGAGTAGGAGTTTTGTGTCCATTGTGCTCAATAAAGTATTTTATCTGTCTATCTATTAGGGATGGTTTGCATAATTTCTTACCTTCTATGATCCAGATTCCCAGAACTGATAGTTAAACAATGGGCTTTTCAGAAGGACTTTGTGATTTATGACTTCAAGCAAATCAGTACTTACAGGTTTGCTAGCAAGCTGGTTATCGGGCTTGCGCGCCTGCCGTGGTGGGCTGCGCTCCAGACCGTGGCTTTCATCTCTCTCCTCGCTCAACAGCCGCCGGCGCACGCCCCAGTTGAAGTTGTCAGAACTCTCGCCCTGTGCAGGAGTTCAGTTATTTTGTAGTAAAAATTGGACTAATTAACTAGGAACATAGATACGTTACAACATTTTTTGATCAACGCATTATTTAACGGATGATTTGATTTCTTACCTCAATACTTTCGCTTTCGTATTCGAGGAAATCAAAGTCCTTGAACACTCCGAAGTGGTCAGTGGGCGGGGCGCCCCCGGAGGGCTCGTTGCCGGGAGTACCCGACACTTCCTCCAGGGACGATGCCATCGACGACTCCCGCTCTAGCAACTCCGAACTTTGGCTGAAGATCACCTGCGAATCAAGCACACTGTATGAGTCTACCGTACCACCTAAGATGCCTCGTGTTTATGTCACGAGACAAACAATGCTCGTGGTTTTGATCTAGGTTTGAGTAACTACTCTTTGCAAGATAATCTAATATGTGTATAACGTGGGAATGTACGGTAATAATGTTGAGAGTTAGATGCTATAATTATGTGACAGTAGACAGGCTGTGTGTTACCTTCTGCTGTGCTTATTGCTAAAGTTATATAGTTTGTTGTCAGACTTGTGCTTGACATTTATTGACAGTGCCTAGGCATGTTTATTATTTGAATTACCTACTGTGTTACATATTTGACGCGTGCGCTTAATATAAACCTAACAAACTTGTAAGAGTGTCACAAATGATAGTTAAATTATATTACATAAAAACTCAATGATTTTATGATCCTATC
Source organism: Pectinophora gossypiella (assembly GCF_024362695.1). Taxonomy (NCBI): domain Eukaryota; kingdom Metazoa; phylum Arthropoda; class Insecta; order Lepidoptera; family Gelechiidae; genus Pectinophora; species Pectinophora gossypiella. The sequence continues at coordinate 17,065,829 of NC_065433.1, forward strand.
TGTTAATTAAAATCATAATGATAAGTAAAATGATTATATTTTTTTACATGAAGCAGCAGTAGCAAACAATAACGACATTTATGGCTCATGAAATTAAATGTGAACAGGAGCTGTAAGCGAAGTGGATGTCGTATGAGCGGCACAATGAAACACACGATGCGATGTGTACAGTATCCGTCTGAGTGGCAGGAGTCCGTCGCCTGTGGCGCTATTGATACGGTGGTTATGTCAATACGCAGGATATCTCCGTTCCGAGCACCCTCATAGCACAGTGTGGGTGTATGCGTGAAAGCAGTTGCGACATATACAGTATGTTTATGCGAGTTACCTTAGAACATAAAGTGGTTATTAAATCGTCCTATATGCAGCGATGGATAGAAATATAGATATTATTGTCTGATTAACGGGCTATGTATTCTGTAACATTCGCTCGACGTAAATGCCACATTGTCCTTAGTATGGTATAAAAATATAAATGATATAAATTAAAAACCAAGTTTTAACTGCATATTTATGTATGTTATATATCGTTTACTTACAGATGGGCTTTTGGGTAAACCGACTCTTTGGCCGCACGTTGTCAGAAGATTCACAAGGCACTCTCGAACACGACTCTGTCGATAAGTACAAAAGTTTAATAAATGTAGTTAATAAAAAGCAACTTAATTGATCAGACACGTCTATATCAGTAGGATATTTCGACAATTATAGCCGGCGAATGGGGTGTAATAGCGTGGGTACTCAGATCATCTCGTGATGGATGTACCTCTGACTAGCCCATTTGGGAATAGTCGTGTGCTTATGATTTTATGTTATGTGAACGGGCCATTAAAATGTATTTACTTTTATTAAATCATGGCCGTTGGGGAGTAATAGGGAGTGAAAACATCGTAAAGAACAAATGTATTTCAATGTTGACGTCTAGAGTGAAACGACAACGTAGGTAGTCAAAAAATACCTGTGACATCCAGGGCCGCTTCCAGCCGGCGGCGAGCGCGTCGGCAGGCGACAGCGAGAGCGACCGCCGCGGCGAGGCGGCGCTCTGCGGCAGCGTGCTGTTGTTGTTGCTCGTCTCGGGGCCCACCACCGTCGACGCTGACCCAGACGCCGACGTCGAAGACCCTGCTGCGCATTTTCACCCGTTTCATTTAAACCAAATAACATTTAGGCCTTTCATCCACGCGTCGATTTTTTATGCAAACGATACTCGACGTCGCGTATTCCACTGGTACTCGACCAACACGCGTTGATAGTTGTTTCCCATAGTCGATGAGGACGCATGCGACTAGCATTACAAGTCGCGCGGGTATCGAGATCCCCCCCGTCTCGGCGCGTATACGAACGATGCCGAAAATATAAGGCGGCAAGTTCCGAGCGAAACGTATGATACTCTATATCTTACCTACTCAAATCGTGAGCGAGTCGACGTGACAAAGGGCCTTACTTTATACACTTTCAATTTTGATTGGTTTCGTTTAGACAGGTCTGAGTGCGGGTGGTTCGAAATGTACAGTAATGAATGTGAGTGAATATATTTACCTTTGTCGGGCGTGGAAGTGGATGCATTGGACAAAGAATTAGGCCCGGTGGTTGGCTGGCTTCCGCTTGTCTTGGGTAAATACTTCCGACCAATCACAGGCGTTTGGGAAAGGTCAAATGTGAAATCCATTGTACGTCCCGGTAACTCCTGTGCGAAGAAACGAACATGCACATTCGAATACATTATTTATAGTCTTTTTTGGTGTTTATTAAATTTATCGACACTGCAATTCGTTTTGGAATTAAGATGACGAACGTATACTGCGTACTTGTACGTAGTTAAAATAAGACTGGACTGGCCACGTTGATGAAATTCAGAACGGCATTTGAGCTAAGAAAAGTACGGCGAGAATTCCGTGCGCCAACTGCTGTAGGCTTTCACGGTACGCTTTAAAACGATGGGGACAACGAAGAAAACTAGAGAACCCTTTCCCATAATAATAATTGTATCATGCATACCTTTTTGCCGTGAAGTTCTGTATCTAATATGGAAGACGCGTGGCTGTCCCAATACGGTGGTACAACTAACGTGGAACACCGCGTCACCACCAGTTTTAGGATCTTCATAGCTTCTCTGTAGTTGTTTCCGTCCTATGATAAACAAACTTGCATTCACTATTCAGACCATATGCCAGTTACTTTAAAAATGGAAGAAAAATAGGAAGTAGGCTCGAGTTACAAGTAGTTAAGTGAGAGAGTAAGCTACAGGTTGTTTTTGTATTTCTAAAACAAATATAATTTATAAGCTATATAATAATACGATACAATACCAATCACATGCTACACTACATGTAGTAGTAAAGGAGAATGCTGATAAGTTAGGGGTTCTAAGGTTGTATTTTAGTTATTGTAAAATGCAAAACATGCTAATTAGGAGCCGTTTCGGTTACTTTCGTTCAAACCAGGTGGCCTAGCCAAGTTGGAAACTTGTTATTTTACAACTCGTTAACGTATAACTTGTGCGAATTGAAACGTCTCGCAGGTACGCATCGTCCTGGCCGTAAGGCGTTCATTTAATTCGGACGGGTTATTCGTTACTGGATCTAATGATCGAAACGAGTAAATTTCAGAGCACTGGAAGTCAATATCATTCATCTCACCACAAAAAAGCATGTCTTTTTCACGAATAACCAAATGGACCTTGTGTATGTTACAACTGAACATTTGCAACAGAACAAACGATTTTAGAATATGTTTCGGTGACACGAATTACATTGACTTCCTGATATTCTGAAATTCTCACACAAAACTTGGCTAGGCCCACTGTTATAGCGAGAGTTCGTTTAGAATTGGATTGAGAGGGCGGAAAGTACGGTTATGTAAGTACGTTAGGTAGAGTGGAGAGGTGTGTAGTGTGTAGACTGACGTCGATGAACTTAGCGACGACCCGCAGCAGGTCCGCGTTGACCGGGTGCGCGGCCGGCGCGTTCAGCTCCACGTAGTACAACATGCAGTGCAGGATCGACAGCACCGGCAGCTGCAGGTTCGTTGCACCCTGCACCAAATACATGTTATTCACAATTACACTATACAAACATTACTCATTACTCCTAGCCTACACCATCCCACTGCAGGGTGAAGGCTACTTTCCCTTTCTTCCACTCCTCCCGATCTAGAGCTTTCGCTTTCCAAGATGTCAAGTATGCATCCAATTCGCGCCAACTTTTTCTCGGTCGGCCAAGACGCCTCTTAGCAAGACAAAACAAGATTAAGGCAAACATTAATAAAAATACTTCTACGTAAGGCAGCGAATTCAAATAGTTTTTTATAAATATTTTTGTCGAACGTCTCCTCCGCCTAAAACAACTGCAGCTTGTCAACCTGTATAAGAAACAACAAACACGTTTAGCACCATACATTCCCGAACACGTTGTAAAACCAACACACAGATTGTGATGTGCTTTATAACACGATGGACCTATGTGGTTCAAAATATCAATTTTAGGATTTCGTATCAAAAGTGGCCGTACTCATCAGAATTATGTAAATTATGTTGCTCTGCTCACCCCATTAGGGATTACGGGCATGAGTTTGTACTTTCTTCAGTAAAGTTACCACAGGCGAGTTACCTTCTCGAGCACCTCGACGAGGAAGGCGAGCATCTGCAGCGAGAGGTGCGAGTAGGTGTCCCAGAGATACTTGACGACGCACTTGGTCCACTGGAAGCTCTCCTTGCTGAAGGTGCGCCGCGAGTACAGCGTCATCACCGTGCCCAGGTTTTCCAGCTTCTTGCTCTTCTCTGCGGTGAACTATACGGAAATGTATTTACGTTATTCATTTATTTACTGTAAAGGCATGATAGTGTGAGGTCGGTAACCAATGTGTAGCTCCAGCTGTGGGATCAGATATAACAGCATAGTAGCTTGTAGTACCTGTGCGATGTGGCAGGCGGCGCGCACGCAGAGTTCATTCGCGTCTTCATAGTGCAGCAGCATGTACGGCAACAGCGCCACCACCGTCATGGGGAATGCCAGCGATTGCGTGGGGTCAATGACCGGCAGCTCCAACAGTGGGATCATATCCGCCAGCACGCCCACCACCGGCTCATACGTGTTCGGGTGAGTGCAGCCCTGGGAACCAGCACATACTGTTAGTTGTAAATTAATTTGCATGTTGGATATAATATCACTTTAAATCAAAACTATTCGAAACATACTTGATTGCACCAATGGCACTTATTTAATCGTTTCTCATCGTTAATACATTTCTTCTAGGCAATTATAAATCAGCCGTTTTTAAATAGATCTATTTCCTTAGGATATTCAGTTGAATTGAAACTATACAACATTTGTATTAACGCTGCGTGTTCGCATGGGCACGAAAACGCATTCAAAATGCTGCCATAGTACCTTGAGTAGCAGAGCGTGCAAGGAGGGCGAGGTGTGGGCCTGCGTGCGGTCGAGCCGCTCGCGCGCGTCGGGCCGGTCGAGAGGTAGCCGCGCCATGACACGAGCCAGCAGACGTACTCCTAACAAGAACTCGTGCTCGTAGTCCGACTCCAACAGCGACGCACCCACCCAGAACAACGTCGCCAGGATCGTCAGCTTGTCGTCCTGAAACGGCACAACGCTGTTAGCATCGAGCAATAGCAAACAGGAGATAATTTAGCCAAGGAAAATTTATACACGGAGCAATAACAAAATATGACGTAAGCGTCGGCGCTTTTGGGGCTACCTATTTACGCCAAATTCTTATTCTAATAATTTCACTGTTTATAGTTGTAGCATAGTTATCAGAGTAGACGGAATAAAGGTTAGAATTTAGTTGCTGAACGTAAAGACCATGCAGCTCTCTCTTCCCTCAACAGTAAGCGGTGTTTGCAAAGACGATTTGTGTATAATTTATATTATATTCGTCATCAAATATAATGTTGCCGTAATTTATAAAAGCTTCTTCAAAACTTATTACAGTGACCTGTGTAGCGGTGTCTCCAAGTAGTTTCAGCGACTGCGCAGACCTGGATCTGCACAGATTCGAACAAATCCCTTTTGCAGCTTCGCTACACGGTCTAGTCCGGGGATCTGTAAAAATAATGTGCATCAACGTTTTAACTTAAATCTAAAAAAAAAATACGCATGAATCGAAATCGTACAAAAACTGCATTAAAAAGCGATCGGCCCCAAGATTATATTTATTGTATGATATAGGAAAATATTTACGTACCGTGTTGTTGTTTCTCAGCCGACGACGGCGGTGCGTTTTTCCTAACGCAATAAGACACGGAATAGCTCGTGCTGCGAGTATGGTTCGTGACACAACCGACACAGACGCCGGGAGACCGTTTACCTACAAAATAAAATGAATAAACTCACGATCGCATTCGTAGCGCTTTCTTATAATAAACTAAGTACCCGTGTTTTATCGAACTTTATATAAAACGTGTACTTAAGTGCACTTACACGTTGTTATAATATTTACAATTTATATTAGTTGTAGATTCAAAACAGTCACTTCAAGCTTGTAGTTACAACAGAGTTAGGAAAATATCAGAAAAACACGCAGTAAAGGTATCTTTAGATAGTAGATACCAAACCATTACATAGGCTATATAAATCTTAATTATAGAGATCATATCATTTCAAATTACGCATACAAAAATGTTAGCCATTTTCCATGTAAGTGTTAAGCATTATGTGTCACTCAGGAAAAAGAACGCTTCTTAACTCGAGTGTTTCAAGCCTACCCACGTTGGTGGTTGCTTTCTGCCCTCGGTGAACAATGAAGGTAATACACACCAGCCGAGTAGGCACTCCCATTGACTTGCTGACCATCCTTGTTGTTCAGATTCGGTGTAGACTTGAATATATCGCGCATGTAGTCGAGCGGCCTAAAGTTGGATTCTAGTGAGTCGACTGCCGCTTCCAGGGTGAGTAGTAGCTCCGTCACGTAGCCTTGCATGTCTTCTCCCTGCTCGGCAACTGTCTCCACCAGGCGAGACAGTATGTCGGACACCATGCGGCCGGTCATCGCTACGCCTATGAAGCGGAACACCTAAAGGATAACGAAAAAAATAATTTTATATAATAGGTAATGTAAAACATAACGTCTAGTTCATTACCTACAATTATTGATTAAATTTCAATACAGACAATGTTATACAACAGCTTCAATGCGCGGTATGAGTTGTACCTGTCGAAGCACAGAAGCCAATGTTGTGACGCTCATTAGCATAGTGATATACCAGTCGAGATTAGACCGATCGATCGATCGATTCTGTTCTACCTAACAGTAATAAGACCAATAACACTTTGAATGGCTTGAAATCTCTGGCGAGTGGAGTGAACTCAGCACCACCGACCTGACAATGAAGCAGAAAAGTGGTATGTACGTCGATTAGGTGGGTTTAGTAATATTCACTTATTCCGGCCATTTAGTTAATGTCATAACAGTAATCAGTCAAATAAGTCACGTAAAAAAATAGCCCTATTTTTCCCTAAAAAGTAGCATGGAGAATGCTGCATCGACAAGATCGTGGCTCTTAAATTAGTTATGTAACGAAAAAAGTAGTATTGACTCTTAATCACCTATATAAATTATGTGGGCGTAGTGTGGCAAACATGATGTGGCTATATATAATTTTGCGGTTCCTGTATCAACTTCTCAAGTAGTTTAAAGACACCTCTATAAGAATCTTGTCAAATATGACGGCTTAACCATCAGTCGACCAGTTTATTAACTGTTGTATTAGACGCTACGGCGGCTAAAGGTCATTCAAGCCGCTATTTGTACAATGGCTAGGCTATTAATTAGGCGTTTAATTAGTTAGTTGGCTGCAATATATACCTGTAGCGAGCGGCCAGCGTAGTGGCGGCTGGGGCAGGAGAGGCCAAGCTGCAGCGCGGTCTGTGCCCACCTCTCCGAGACCAGCGCGTGCGGCAGCGACTCGCGGAACACACGCAACACATGTCGGAGCAGTGTCGACATCTGCTGGCAGCTGCGTAGAGTCCACACTGCCGGGAAAATGACAAAACTGTTTACTGAATACGTACCAGTATTTAGTCGACTGAGGATGCGTTTTCTTTTCAGCGTAATGGAGAGGAAAGTTATGCTTGTGCGGAATCAACCAATCAAGAACCAAAGAAGAAGTTTCTGTCGCTCTGTCTCTTCTCTCTCCGCTTTAATGGAAACCCATCTTGAGTGGCTTATTTTCCTGACAATTCCTTTTTAGTAATTCTTTAGTAGGGCAGGTGTTACCTAGTGCTTTTCGATTAAGGGGACACCTAAGTGCCTGGGTAGCAATGAGTAAAGGGAATATTGGCGAAACTGGGCAACATAATAATATGTATTATTTCTTGGTCTTTGATAAAAAAAGCATGATTTTTTTCGTTGATTTGCTTGTTTATCAGGATCTGCCAGTTATCTACGTCATCAGATGATGACGGCTCCAAAAGGAATAAAGATGCCTCTTGTTATTTTTTAAAAGTACTATTGCCATAAGTTTTCAAATCCTATTATTAAAACGTCTAATCAAGGAAGTTTTAACGAACTTGGATTTTTGACAAATGTTTTACATTTATAAATTAAATTAGATTACTACGGATGGTACCATCATCATCTTAACTAGGTGCGCTTACGTAACCCGAAGATTTGATAGGTCCGGTTTTTTATAGAAGCAACTGCCTGTCTGACCTTCCAATCCGCCAAGGGAAAACCAATCCAATACAGGTTAGGTCACATACCTCCGAATCGCATTTCTCGGGAATGTGGTTTTCGTCACAATGTTTTCCTTCACCGCTGAGCACGTGATAATTATTTTGTGTGAATCACAAACATGAATTTGACAATCATCAGATTTAGGCCCGTGCTGAGATTCGAACCTGCGACCTCACAATAAGAGTCAAACGTTCTTCCAACTGGGCTACTAAAGCTTCCTACGGGAACCAAACAAATTAAAAGTAAAAAGGCGGGAAGTAGTGGATTTTCATACACTAGTTCTTTCCGCCTATTTGTATTATGCTGCTTTTTCCTTTTTGTCTCCTGTCCAAAAAGGTAGACGACTTTCCCAGTAGGTGTACTATAAAGTTACCTTTAGCAGTGATGTCTTCATACTGCCATAAGGGCATGTGTGTGGGGCGGTTGGCGAGGAAGTGCACGAGTGACTTGATGACGTCAGCAACGGGCATCTCGGCCGGTCCGGTGGCGTCCGGGGCCGGCTCCGGAGTTGTCTCCGTCTCCGCTTCGCCCGTCACTATCACGGGCAGCGACGGATAGTTGTCGCCCTCACCTTCAAGTGAAAAATTAATAAGTTTGTAGCCACGTATGGCCGATAGCCGGCTCACTACTTTTGTTCTTAAATATATAAGGTTACACGAAATTATAATCGTTACTGTTTTTTTGAATTTCTACTCAAACTATCTCGAATTGATAGAACAACAACAATTAAATGACAACCTGGTTATGTTCTCCATATTATTATAAACTTTAGCATTATTAAGCATATGATTGTAAAATAAAACTACGTAGGTACTAAAGTAGGTAAACTACGTAAACTAAATTAAATAACGTGAAAAACGTAAATTAAATAACTTGAAAAACGATGGTACTTTATGTTGTATAGATTATACGATGCTTAGGTGTCAAGAGTCAGGGACGTCGTTATGCTACACCAATTTCCATAGTCAATTTCTTGGCAATGTACTTACAATCTCAGAGTAATTAATATAACTACGTTTAACTTATTTCATTGACGAAGCGTTTGTTACAATATGAATTTATTTGAAAACGTATCAAAGTCGTGATAAAATTACGCAAAATCCTGCGTTTTCGTGTTCTGAGCGTTTAAGAAAATTTAAAGGTGTTAATAGCATTTGAAGTCTCTTCACCAATCCGCAGTAGAGCAGAGTAGTTAAGAATATATTTTTGATTTGCAAAGCCGAGTAATTCGAGCAATTTAGAAATTGAGATCAAAAACGTCGCTTAGAAATATATTTAGGGAAAATCTCAATGCAACTAATAGCCTTGCTGTGCATGTCAAACCTCTATATAAATCAACAAGTTTTTATTAGGTTTTTAGTGGGCATCTTACACGTACGTTACGTTTAAATGAGTACGTTTTTACCAAAATATTCCCATTGACATTTAAAATCTACCTTTGGGTAGTTTGAAATCCGTCATTAAACAGAAACTTTGTAAAAAACGGTCACTACACGGTTGGTGATTACTTAGAAGGAAAAAATGGAAATAAACGTCTGGGAACTAATATTACGTAGCCAAATTGCTGAAATTGTATTACAACTTATTTAAAGAAGGCCTAGAGCCCTGTGTCGAGGTTATTCTTGCTGCTTGCAACTACTTTTCCTCGGCTATACCGGTTAAGTAGCTGCAGTAATTTCAGGTGGATGAGCCATTTGACAAAAAGTATATTTATATTTTGATGATTCAAAGTGTAACTATGTATATTGCCAACTGAACGAAGATAAGTTTGCGTTCCTATAAGTGAAGCAGAATGACTTACTTATTTCATAATGAAATGATAGCTTTACCTTCTGGTGTAACTTGCGGGTCGGAGCTTAGCGAGCGAGCATGTGCTCGCGGCGAGTGGGCGCAGTTCACGTGGTTGTCGAACGCCGCATCCGGTTCTGGAACGAACACTTAATTACCTGCCTGTCCTACTGCTACTACCTAGTTTAATACTATCGTTCGCAGTCAATATTAGTCCTCTGGGGTGCCCCTGGGGCCATATTTTTAAATCATTCGTCTTCAACTCGCGTGCGGAAATATGTAATCTCATCTTGCAATGACAAGTTCTGATGTGACTCGTGAAATGGATATATATTTTCGAACGTAAGTTGAAGGCGGGCGATTAAAAAATAAGGCTCCTGCTACATTACTCCGGTACTGATCAAAAATAAAATTTAAATTCATTTATGTAAGTCTTATTCTGGTTTTTTGGGTGAATATTTCATCAGTGGTTAGAAATTTCAACAATTGCAACTTCGCTGAACCAACTGTATGTGTAATGTCTGTGTAGGATACTAGCATAGTTTAAGTTCACATTGTTGCTAACAAATATGGTTTTAGGACTGAAATAAAATAATTCATTTCATTTATGCAACGTATTTTTAATTCAACACAACTTCTGCTTATTTATCATCAGGCAGTTTTATCATTTAATCGTAACACATTTTCACAGTATAAATCGAAACTAACGTGAACGTGTGTCAATGACGCGTGTAAGCAAGAATTATCTCCAAATTGGTCAGTGTAGATTTTGTTATAGGAAAACTACGAATACCCAACATTTACACGGGTTTTTTCTCCAAATATTCGAACATTTTAAGTCACTTATGCGAGTAACTTTCCCTGATTTCACTTGATTTATTAATCTAAAATGCTACTTGAATATGAAGTGAGGCCAGGAAAAGCGAGATACGCACTCTTTTCAATTTACGTCACTTATTTACTTGAATAATATTCAAATACTTACGGATTTCTGAAGATGTAGCTAGTAAAGTAGTCCATTAAAATATCAAAGTTCAATATCTCTAACGTACATTCAAAAGAAAGTTCTAGATATAGCCCGCGACTTCGTCTCCGTGGAATTTTAAAACATTATAGCTCCGTTTTCGCTCCGAAGTTATTTTTCCGGTGACATAATAAAATCTCACGACTATATCCCGATTGGGGTAGTCACCGCAAGATGAACTAAGTATCCACACTTCACTAAGTTTTCGGTTAGGCCAATGTGATAGTTGGTGAGTCTTGTCGCCGTCTATAATGGTTGAGCCAACTGTGTGGTGTGGGTGAAAACTGCACTTAAGATAAATTAATAACTCATTGGTGCAAGACCTGTACCGGGGTTGGAACCGGCGCTTCCTAATTGAGGAACAAGCCGATGTACCACAGGATCACAGTGACTATACTTTCACAGTAGGCCAAACTGAAATGAACTGAGTTGAAAGTGCGCGTCGGCCGCTATTTACCTATATATGCGCCGGTCCCCGGAATTAGAATATTCCGCATTTTGAAGAACACATTTTGATGTAAACAACTTTTTCAAGACTAGTGTGTGTGGAGGAAACATAAGGTTTATTCTGGCTTATCACTTAGTTGTTTGTAAATGCAATACGCTGATGCAAGCTACGAGGTCTGGATAAAAATAGTACCTAAATAGTAAAAAATAAATATGAATTACCTGTAAAGTTGTGAGACACGAGAGGCAAAGCAGAGGATGAGATCCCAAGACCTAGGTGTGCGGAGCGGCTAGCGAGCAGGATCCGCGCCACGGTGAGGTGGTCGTGGTGCGCTGCCACCGCCACCAGCAAGTTCAGCAGCAGCTGCCGGCAGTGCTGGTGCACTATCCACCTGATAACACAACACATATGTCTTTTGGATATTCTACGTCTCCGTTAAAGCATTTTTTCCAAACGATCGCTCAACTCATCAAAGACGCAAACTCCTCAAATATTTACATTAGCATATTTGCCTTTTCAAGTAAATCTTGTTACACTTATGTAATTAATAAATTCAACTTTATATGTAGTCTAGACTGTAAAGGAAACCAATTAGTGGAATACAGACCTGGTGTGGTCCATGCCAAGAAATACGATGTGCAGCATGAGGGGCACGTGGATGGACCAGTCCAGCTCGACGCCGTCCAGCACCACGTCGCACAGCAACATCACCGCCACGTTGCATCTACATATGACGGGTTAACGTATAAAATGACCGTCAAGTTTCAAACAATCTTCTACGATATTTATCAATTTTCTACCCCGGACGGTGGAAACCTTTGAAACTTTGGAACTTTAAGCACGAGCGCAACTTGGAGATTGAACGAGGACAAAACTTCATATTAAATGTTTAAATGGGGAAGTTCAAAACTTTTGTAGCCGTTGCCTCTTGATAAGTAATTAGTCTTTTTTATTTTCGTCTAGTCGATGCGAAAATAATTAGCATATAAAAAGACTTTTCTTCAGATAATAAAGTCTCGTAACAATATAAATTCAATCCACTTTCTTTTCATGGCTTTTATACTAAGTGTATCCAGCCATCCCCTCTAGAGACAGAGGGATATACAAAACCGTCACTTGGTGCACGAATTGTTGGATAATGGTACCTAACTTACACAACAATCCAATCCTATGATTTAGTTTGAGGTATCTTTATTATTAGAAATACAGTAACTAACTGGCACCGTTGCTTATAATATTCAGTCATTTAAATAAAAGTATGAAAATAAATATTTTTTTTACTTAATAAATAACGATGCGACAAGAGAAATGTATAAGTTAAAGCACCATTATCGATTTAAATGAATCGTGTCTCTCTGGACACACGTACCGTTAAGATTTTATGTTAGAGTCACATTAATTCAGCGCAACTGTTGATAACAAGCTGACTTGAGTGCTCGAGTGCTCATTCCCATCTATTAAATTTTTTCGCTTGATCAACCAGAATAACATAGTTATCCTAAGTGGCGTTGTAGAAAACTTGCTATATTCAAAGTATACAATGTTAGAGTAGAATGCACAGTTTAAGACCGCTCACTAATAGTTAGTTTCAAGTTGTAATATTTCATCAATTTATTAGAATAAATTGTATATTTTCTCAAATAAATCGTGAGATCGATGTTTACTTTTAGAAGCCGGACACAAGCTGACTTGTGGTGTCGAGTGGTCATACCCATCCCATCTATTATTATTTCGAGGACTCAAAGTTTAAAGGTTTACAAATATATTTATGTTTGTTTTAATTATTGTACATAACGCAACCAACAATTTAAAAATACACGAGAAATATTACAATACTGTTTGCAGCATTATTGCAAATTCTGTCAAAGCGGTTAGTAGCAGGGTATAGTAAATATAAAATGACCTATGGAAGCCGGAGACAGGCTGGCTGGTGTCGGGCAGGTACTCGGAGAGGCGCGCGAAGAAGCCCCCGTACTCGGGCATGGGCAGCGGGCGCGGGTGCGACACGTCCACGCGGGGCTCGGTCGGCAGCGGCGGCGCGCCGCCCGTCGGCGTCGCCGCTGACTCGGGGCACACGCCCGTCTGCAAAACCCACTCAACTCGACAATATCCTCCTATCGCGCAACGTTTCTCAAAAACACGGTTTATGCGCCTTTTAATAAAAAAGACTATCATTTAAAAATAAACTAATAATCGGTTTAAGTTACTGCACAATTTAATAACGACTGTTAATAATATAGGTAATGAATTGTATAGATTATTATAGAATGTAAGTATGTACTAAGTAAAAGATAACGAGATTTCTTAAACAGTCGCCGCAGGCTTCACTTTGCTTCAGCTTTAATGAAAAGACAAATGTAACCGGGTCTAATGGGACGCATTATTCAGGGCGGTATTGTAAACTTACATTAACGCCGCTCGTTTTCCCTTGCGTAGTCCTACTTATATCAATTCGGTTGAATAAACAAGTGGACGATATTTAATTTGCAGTTTTCAAGTTCAAGAAAATACAGTTATAAACTACAAAGTTTAAAGTAGTGATTGCATTACGTACGGGGGTGGCGTCGCCGTCGGAGGGGGGTGGTGCGTCTTCGTCGGCGGGGGGCGTTGGGCACGCTGGAGCAGAGATGCGTTTGTCCGGACCGCGGCCACTAGGAGTTTCCGGAGCTTTCGCGCCACTACCAACATTAAAACAGCATGTAATATCACCATTGGTTCATGGCATGGACGGACTAAGGGCATCTTCAGACAGAAAGTACTACTGGGTATATACATATATCGTAATACAACAAATAATGGGGAACGCTCCCGAACTTTCATGTTTATGAATTTGACTGAAGATTACATGTATCCTCTACCTTCAGTTACAAGTGAGTGGGTACCTACCAATAAAAATATTGTAGATAAATATTTCCCCTCGTGACTTGCATATTAAATCAAAAGCTCTACCTGTTTAGCACGAACAGCACGTCGTCGCAAACTTACGTACTTTTAATTGTCCATTATAAGTTTTCATTGCTACCGTTTCAAACTACAACTGTACTATATTATGTTCATGAACTACATGATATTGTGGGCAGGTATATACCTACTTTGTTTTTAATATTATTTATTGTGTATTATTAAAGCATTGTCATTTAGAACTGTAAAACAAAAAGGCATTCAAAATGTTTTGATAAGTGAAAATGTATAAGAGTATACTCGTATGTTATTAAGCATTTTCACGTGATGTAGATTTCACCTCAGGGTAAACACTCAAAGAGCATGTTCAGTTCATTCCTACTTAATGTTTTGCTCTGTCTGCCTGTCTGATGAGATGTACGTAAATGTCTATCTGTATGGAGGGACTAAAATAACAACTTTAAAAATGAACCTTGTCTGATTCTGAACTTAAATTCGTAAATGGTATTCTGATACCCGTGAAAGATTTTGTTTGTTGTAATGTTTTAGGTATTTTAAACATGGTTTTAACATTTATATTTTTTTCGATTGTGTAACTTTGATAATGTTGATAATGTGAAGTGCGTATATAAATTGAATAAATAAAGGGGAATACAATATTAATTCGAATTGCGCAGAAAGACGAAATTAGAAATGACGATCTGCGTATTATGTAGTCTCTTGAAGCACTACAGCAAAAAAGCAATCACTTATGCCCACTCCCTCGACAATGATGGATTACTCAGCAATAACAACTATTGCAGCTCCATTTGGACGGAATATTCTAGCCATGCTAACGTTGTAAAACGTCGTTGACTTTGCTATCGTGTTCCAGTCATTTCAACAGAACCCATAGTTGAATAGGTACTGTTTTGACTGTACCAGTCAATAGACGGTGAAGTTCCGAAAAAAACAATGTATTTCATTGACAATTACTCAATTAACAATGAATTGGTTTTTTGAGTGCATTATAGATAGTTACAGAATCTATAGCCAAGCTATTCTCGCATTGCGGATTTATAAGTACCAGCTGTTGTCAGCGACTCCGTTTGGGAGCAATTTTATTCACCCCAACTCAAAAATTCACCAATTTTACAAAATAAAACCACAGATTTTTCACATAAAAGCTGATGTACAATATTATTTATACTCAAGAAATAAAAACCCCTTGTAGTTTGAACTCCGTGGATAGGTTGTGCATTTTACGTTGGTCGAAAGCAGTTCGATGTTCACGTGTTTATACAAATATTCCCTTTATTACAGTGTCATATCAAAAAGTAATTATTTTCTATTGTTTACGAGAAACCAGATCTTTTATTATACCAACTTATATGAAGGCTAGATTGAGAAAGTAAACAAGAGAGATTTATTATTATTATAACGCTTATACGTTTATTTACAAAATCATTTATAATAATTAAAACTATACTACTGAAATATATCCGTAAATACAAGACAAGTTGTGTTTACGAAGAAACACCAATGACAGGAATACATATATGTTTCGCTGTTCCACGTATCACACGACAGAGCTACATGCCGTAATATCAAGTAGTTATAAAACAATATATAGAAAGATAATGTACAGAAAACAATCCAACCCCTAATTAAAAATTAATAGGGGGCAAAGGTAAAGCAAATTGAATAAAGGTTTTATTGGGTACCTGGCCTTGGCAGGGTCCTCTCCGCTGTGCCTCTTGGTGTGGATCGTGCCTTTCTCAACAGGCGCGAGTTCACCAGGCCGGCCAGTCGCGTCCTTCACATAACGACATAGTTTATTTAGCAGATAACCTAATTAAAAGCTCCTGTTGAGTTTCTTGATGAATTTGATAGTAGGCGATAACATAACCTTTGCAAGGCCACGTCCTCAGCCACGTTAAATAGATTAGTCGTCGCTGTGACGTTTTGCCCATCATTGCCTAATAAACAAAGATATAGATCGGCAAGTGTGCTTTTTTTTGAAAGTTTTTTGATGTGGAAACTGGTTTGTACCAGATGGTATAAATGGAGAATATATGGAGATACATTATATTCTCCATTTATAACAATCAATTGTTAAAAATGGCGATTCCATAGGATGCGGTGCTAGATCCGATTTTGGTCACACGCCAAAATATCCTTGTTGGTCTATATAGCTAGGTATGTACTGATATATCCACCGAGCGTATGGGCGTCAACCACCTTAAGCGACTCACTTTCTATCAGGTTAGACTGTGGTTAAATGGGAGAGTATTAATAAAAAAATAAGTAATTCGATTTTATACATGTGATCCAGTCCCCGGCCCGTCGCTGTGTCCGGAGGTGGCCTTCCTCATAGAGGTGAGGCGGTAGAATGGCGGAGTCTCGGTGCGTTCTATGAGGCAGTTGAGGGTCTCGACCGTCTGCAGCTCCGTCATCATCTCGTCCAGCAGCCGCTCGGGACGCGAGCGCGCCAGGTACAGCACCACGCGTTTGGCCTGCCAAATAGTCAGTAATACTCTAGTACACCCCGCGGACACTCCATACAAAAATCTCGTTATTACCCGGAAATTACACATGAAGTTTTTGTACACGCGCAACTGTGCCTTAGTGCGCACGAGGAGGGAGACAGTCCCTGCGCACTCCTTTATCTTACATCTTTCGGACTGAAGTAGGTGCGTAAATCCAGAGTGAGGTAATCAAGCTTGTATCTGTGTGGGGAGGAGAGTGTAGAATTGGCTAGTTTCCTAGGTCAAAGGTAAATTATGATATTCTAATTACTAAATAAATATAGATCTAAAGGTTACAAAAAAACGTATTCTTTTTCTATTGAACTTAATTATGAATTTTAATAAAGAAAAATGTTATAATATGTGCGACATTTAGTCACGTTTTTCTATGACATCACAGTTTGCATTTCATACAAATTCCATAGCAATTTCGTGTATTGACGTTTAGTAAAAAGTAAATGATTTGACTAGTTGGAAAACTATTTTATGATATTTTATGGCTCTGGCGACTGCTTTTGGAAATATACCGGTCACTCGTATAACTTCTTTATGAAAGAAATGTTGACGACTAGCTTTTTCACTCTCGACAACATAAATAAAAGTACTCTAGTTTCCGTTTCCGATCTATTCATGCAAATATTAATACAAATCGGTCAAGCAGTTTAGGTGTGAAATGTTAACAGACATACAGTTACTTTCACATTAAGATGTTAGTATAGAAACCCCGAGGGGACAAAATAAATAAACTAAATATAAAGTATATTATGTTAATGTAAAAGCTCGAACTGCAGTAAACCCTAAGATATTCTAGTAAAACCTAAGATCTACCAATTCCTAATGGTAAATGTCCCAAAAGGTTTGCGTTAAATTGTTTTTTCAAAATAATTTAAATACGTTGGTATTAGTTTGTATTAGCTAAGCCTTAATACTATGTACCTGTTTTGTCTAATAGTTCATTAAAGTAAATAATTATTAATTCCTAAAAACATCTACCAGCTGACAGCGGTAAAACTTAGCATATACTGAATTCGAATGGTAAAAACTCGAAAAAATCGTCGTATTTTCAGAAATACTTATTTATCAACTCTTGTCGGTAAATCCTAAGACTTACACTTAAATTTTAAGATTTACCGTAGTAATACCGTAGTACCATAATTATAATACATATATACAATTTATAAATTTAAAATCTCTTATTAAGATCTATAATAGTACAAGCGTCATCGTTGCGCTGACCGACAGCTTTTAATGCCCAAAGTAAGCTTAATTAATGGTTTGTTTTCTAAAAGCCCCCAAAATGATGAATGGCTCTTCATTCAGTGTATCTTTTGACGGGATAAAACTGAATACAAAGGGGTATTTTGTTTTATGCATTGATGTTGTTAATAAAGGTAATACAGTAGTATTGTCAGCAACTTGATGAGAATATGTAAATAAACAAATGTACGCCTCTAATCTTTAACCGGGTAGGCAGAGCGACAATTCGTCAATAAAGTCTCTTCTGACATTTGCTCTAAGATGGATATGATGAAAAGCGAAGTGATAGATTATCGAGACAGTCTATCGAGTTGGAAAGAACATTAAACGATTCATGTGGTAAAAAAAAACATATTTAAATCAGCAAATAAGAGCAAAGTAATGACAGGGGGACTGGCGACCCGTTTATTTTAGAAACATTTTAAAAGTGAAACCCTTTTTTCTTCACTTTAACACTTTTTTACATTTAATGTGAAGAATGAAAGTGTTACACTGTTCTTTTTTGTTCTTTATTGTACTTAATAGTTTAAAAAATAAATAACTTAGGAATGGCTATGTTATAATAAACGTAGTATTGCTTATGATAATCACACGCGAAGGCGCATATATGGGCGCAATATTTTCGGAACGCTCACTCCACTCTCTGGGTGCAGGTGTGTTTACACTGATTATTTATTCAAGTTATCAGAAACGGGGGAGGCTTGTCAGCTTGTCACACACCACTACCACCAAACAGCCCAATAATAACAAAATAGTCAAAGCGTTTGCCATGAAATAATTCATTTAACCTGAATTCAATTTTGTAACACAAATTAATGTCTATGTCGAAGACCGGGCAAGTTAATTACTACAAGATTATACTTCTAAGAATATTGCGACTAGGATTAACAGTGAGCTGCTAATCTCTCGCGGCAACGGCGTAATGAGGAGTTTATTATAACAAAAGGAGGCGGTGAGATTGAAACTAAAGTAGGTATATTGCAACTGGGACAATGACGCATTTATTTTACAAGCAAATATTTCAGTGTGATGCTTACTTTTGTTTATACTTATCTTTATGTAAATATGAATAATGAGGGGTATTAAAAAACGAGGGTAGGTTTTTGGGACAAACCCAGAAAAGCGAAAGCAAGTTCCATAATAATATTACACAGGCCTTTCAGTGCCTAATTATGACAGTTGCATACATAATTTTATCCAGTCAATTTTACAATAATTTTGTGGCTTTATGTCGCGTTAGGGAAATAACTGTCTCGTTGTAAGATATTTCTAAGTTCAGTACAAATATATTACTTACATAGGGTAGCAGTTCGTTCGGCGCCATCCCGGACACGATGACGAGGTAGCGAATGATGACCTTCAGATTGTTAGGCCAGCACGCGCAGAGGGTCGACCAAAGCTCTTCAATTTCTTTAGGGTGGTTGTCGGAAAACTGCCACAAAATAAATTCCAAAATATATATTATATAGATACTCGTACATTTATGGGCTACTAATGTAAGGTGACTATACATATTTATAAGGCAGTTGTTATGTTCTATTCTAGTCTTAAGGCACTATGATTCTAATTGATAGACTTGAAAAATATTGGTTAATGCTTTATATTTTATACATTACCATACTTTTAAATGAAACTCTACCATTTATCAGGAGTAGTAAAATAGAGACAGTTTAATAAGTAGAATCATAATTCATCGTATTATGCTTCGTTCGCTTTACGGATTTTATAGCGATTTTTGAAGATATTTATAGCCTAAAAAATAAAGAATGATATTTCGGATTTTGATAAATACCGAAGCAATATCAGGCAGCACTGAACTTTTTTCCTATAAATTAATATGCCAGTTTTTTCTTCGACAAGGAGAAACTATAGCAATATAACATACAATTATTAATATGGAGTATAATTTTGAATGTAGTACAGTAGTTAAACAAAAACTTTACAAAAAAGGTTATTATAAAGTTAGTGATTATTTAGAAGATATGAATGCATGGGATTAACTGTCTGAGAACTGATATTAGGCAGCTAAATTACTCAATTGTATATCAATATTTTATGTTTATTTTTATTTTTTTTAAAAGAACGTCTAGGGCCCTGTGCCGAGGTTTTTCTTGCAGCTTCTTTTCCCCGGCTATACAGGTTGTGAGAAGCTGCAGTAGTTTTAGGCGGATGAGACGTTCGTTATGTAAAAATTGACGATTCAAAGTGTAACTATGTTACCTACTGAATAAAGATATTTTTGAATTTGAATTTGAATGGTGTACAATTGTTTTAATATTCAAAGAAATTAAAATTACACCACGACTAGTTATTATAATTTTGAAATGCAGCTTAAATAGTTTTAAGGTACGGTAGACCCTTGAACATTACAGAAAAATAACGGCTAAGATATTAATACTCAATGTCAGGAGCAAGGGTAGTTATCTTCAGATTCTTCAGATTATACCTTATTTGAACACACACCTATATAAATATTTAGAAGGAAATACAACAGGTGATATGAACAAATACGAAACTGTATTTCCTCCAACCCTGCCCTATTTTTGAAGCAGTATTGTTGACTATTGATCGATCCACTAATAGCTATTAGCAATCAAAGTCACTTACTATAGATTAGTATATCAAAAACATTTACAGATTTCGTTGCTAGATAAAATGGCAATGTATGGGAATAGTACCGAAAATCCTTTTTAGATAACAATAGCATCGTTCTTGTACACTTACACAATATGTTAAAGGATTGCAGCAAATCTACGGATACCACACCATTTTTGAATCCTTCGTGTAAGAAAATCTCTTTTGCGGCTTACGTATTCGGGTATATAAAAATAACCCTTTATATGCATACGATCTTTACTATAAATAAAATATGATATTTCACTAATTCAAAGATAATAAAATGCGAATCTAGAGATAGAAACGAGTCTAAGATGATCAAATATAACTTTCATTTTTCTTTTTGGCCTATTTTTTATAAGTTTAATTTATTAATTAAGTAACAATGTTTGGCAACTTTTATTGATGACGTCTCACGGACAGTATTTACGTAGGAATTAAATTAGTTAATTAGTTTATAGTTTCGTATAAAATATCTCATTTACTAAGAAAAGATTAAGACTTAAAATAATTCTATACCGGCAGTTTTTCTTTGTGATGCTTTAAGTAATAGTTCTAAGTACCTATTGTTATGGTTAAATGGTGTACAAAAAGAACCTAATTTAGTGGTATTATTTGTTAAGACAAAATAAACACATTTGACCGGTAACCCTATCACGTACCAATTAGACGAGTGCAAAGAGGAGGAACATTGTTTTATAATTGTAGGAGAAGGACCCCTTCGCCAATGAATGTAAAGTAATAAAATTTATAACGGGGCAGAATCTGTGTACGTAATCTTGATACTTGCATTTAGAGAAATACATCTTATACCTTAACGAGAAACACGCAAACTGTATCAATCCTATTTCAGAGAAGTTGTACGTTTTCAAACGCGGTTTCCGAGAATTCATTTCTATTTCCAAGAAACCGATAACCAATATTAGACAATGCTACTACAACCTTTAGCTTCAATGTGTACTGTGATGTGTGCATTAAAATATTTATGGTTATATATTTAGAAGACGTCTACTGCCATCGGAAACAAAACAAATTCTCTTGGGATTCGGGGTCTAACACCTCACATTATATTTTTCGGAGGTTCCTCTGGTCTTTGAGGACAATTTGAACCTTTATTGTTCCTCATGAGTTTTAGTCTATTAATCTCTCCTTGATATCTATCAAGCAAGTTTCTGTAATAAAAACAGTGCCAGCCTTCTTACTAGGATATCCCATTCACAGTATCTACTTTCGAAAGCCTAATTGGAATAAAAGAAAAGATGTTATAAAAACAACGAACCAATTTATTCTAGTATCCACGAAATATAATCACCGTATTTACTTTGTTTCCGTCAGAATAAAATTAGTTGATTTTGACTCAAACACACAAACAATTTAATTTTATTATTTCTTCGGTTTAATAGATAAACCGAGGTAGCATTGGAACTCGTTGAAAAGGGAATCAATCCATTGTCACATAAATAGTTGTGATGTAACAATATTAATTTCAATCAAGATAATTAATATTGAAACGCAGCACATTGGTCATATAGATAACAAACGTATTACGTTTCTGTATTTTTCCATTTTAACGTGTTTGTTAATGAAATAAAAGTAACCGCTTACGCCCACCATATCTCCCGATCCCGGGCAAAGAGAATATTGGTTTTGATTATATTTGTACTTTTATCGGAAGGCTGTTTGAATACATTAGAAAGAGGATATGTGTTTTTCAATAAGCGCATTATCGAATACAGTTTGCATAAGGTGTAGCGTGGCAACCAGCAAGGTCGTGGTTGACGGATGGGGCAAACAGGGGCGCGCCGCCGCAATCCCGTCGGACCATCGCTCCACCCTTGCCCTAAACAATGCGAACCTTGAGAGTCAATATCGTGCCTTCCCTCATACTATACCTCTATACGTATGCCGCACATTCTGATGCACAATGTGACTACTGATAATAAGTCCTTTAACTTTTCAGGAGACTGAATAATATAACTGATTTAGCAATACAATTTATCTGTGAGATAATGTCCTTACATTGCAGATGTGCATAACAAAGAAAGAATAAATAAATTGATACTTGTACATACTGACCTTAGCAGTAATATAAAACAGATTGTTGAGCACCATCTCCGTGGCTTCAGCTGAGCCGAGACCTTCGCGGCGAGCGCTTCTACCGGCTTCCGTTGCGTAGTACTGTAACAGTATAACCATCAAGACACGAACTAACACTAATTACAAAGAATATTTGTACACCACTTACTATACACTATCAAATAAAAATACATATACTTTTCTGGTAGATCCGTTACTATCCGTCGTTTCATTTACGAGTCTATGCAAGATATATCTGAGAAAATGACATGTGATAAGGCTCGATTCTTTATTCATTTTAGCAGACTGGAAAATATACATATATTACACACACACATCCACACACACATACATATCTACCTATCTATATCAAGCATTTTTAATTAAAAAAAAAAATGGGAAATTGTGTATTTCTGTTCTTTAGTGTTTAAAATACAAAGCAGCGGGGGAGTAAGCTCGTGTTTACAAAGAGCACATCCGTCGTTCTTTTGTTAACAAAGGTGCACAGAGACGCTTCTGATCCATAGTACGCTACCAACTATAATACGTTTTACTGCATTCAACACTCACAAGCATCATACCACTATTGTGTGTCTATTTAACAAAACCATACAAACTGTTCTTAGTTTAGTCACATTCTATTATATAAATAAGGAAAAAGGAATAGAATATTACATGACCCTCATTGAAGGGCGAAACATTAAATTTCCTACTGGAAAATACGTTGCCATTTAGTTGACATAATTTTTCTGAAGTTTTCACGTAAGTTATTTTCGGCGATGAAATAAGCTGAATAATACAAGAATGTTATGTTTACGGGAATTTTCTTGGCAAGAATCAAGTAGTGTTACGGTGCTGGGTTCTGCTACCTTTCTGGACAGTAGGGGTTAAAGGTGGTCTATCTTCTTCGAGGTTGTATTTAATGTCAATATAAGTGTGGTTACGCAACCTGTATGTAGGAGAGCGGGTTGGCAGGCGGCACGTTGGGGTCAACGAGCTCGATGTTGACCAGCCAGGGTAACAGGTACTGCAGCAGCAGCTGTCGGACCTCGGTGCGCGCCGTCTGGAACCTCGCCGTGATCTCTGACGTAATAACGATTACATGGCACACATGTCAAGGTAGAGCCTAATTCACATGGCACAAATATTTAGATACATGCAGCCTGATCACTTTTCACATTTCACATTAATACCAATACCAACATTTAAAGAATTCTCTAACGATACTAAGCGAATTAACATCTTTCTCAAATCGAATCGTATTTGAAGGGTAATATGTGTAACTTTTGCAGAAGGTGAATTCCAAATGAGTAACATACGCGAGTGAAGAAAAAAATTACGTTGGATCGGGCAAAATACGTGAAAAAACGGGTGCGGTGGCGGTCACTTTTCTGCCAACCTCAGACAGGACACAATACATACGACATTCATGCAATATCTGAGACATAGTGATATAAAATAAAATCGATATATAAAAGCGAAAGGTCCCTGACTGATTCAATCAGTCATAGTGTAACCCCAGAAACTTTAAGTGCTAGGAGTCTCATATTTTGCATGGGGTTTTTTTAGGATGTAGATGCTCACCAATACGGGATTTTGCGAAATTCAATTCCTAAGGGGGTAAAAAGGGGTGGCAAAATTTGTATAGAACTCCTATACGTAGTTAAATACTAGGGTTTCACACGAATGACGTCGCGAGTAACAGCTATTAATCGATAGAAGTAGCTAACATGCCGTAGTAGATCTCGATATGAAATGAAACCTCATTACAACTAATAAGGAAAATTAACATGTTATGTAATTTGATTTGATAAGATTGATGGTTAATAATAATTGAATTACGTTAGGGGAGCGAGAAGATCCATTCAGGGATGACTTCGAGATTATTGTCACTTAGGTTTTAATTAACTTTTTTCCACGCCGTCTGTGCATGTCAGATTGTGCGACACCTTTAATTGATATCATTTGATGATGGGATTTCCGCGTCTCCGCATATTTTTTATCTTATGAATGATATTTTCTTTTTGTGGTTTCAGCTTCATATTGGATTAAAAGAAAATTCCTATGTTGTAGCCTATTAAATGTAGCTAAAGAATATAGAACTGCGCTATGGCTTTATTTCTCTAAGGTAAAGAGAAATAAAGCCTTTGACGCTTTCAGAAGTCTACATTCGTACTTTATTAACATTGTGAAACTGTACTTCTATAAAGCCGAAGTAAAGGTATTTGATAACATGAGTTTTGATGACAATGCCGATGGGATGACTCCTATGGCAAGCGCTCCATTTTACCGGTTTTGGTACGGAACACTAAAAAGTAAAGATATACTTAAAAAGATCTGCGAATAGGAATACCGTCACCAGAAGGTAAGATATCCCACGCGTACCTCATAATATGGACATTTTTGACTAAGCAGCTTACAGATTTGAATAACAAAATAGGAAATATTTTCACGTCGTGGATTTTATTTTCCTTACATGTTCGTTAGAGAAAAATATTTTTTATCAAAAGAAAATCGTTTCACAAATTTAGCTCTTTAAAAACTTAATAAAGTAATTTTACAAATTGATATTTCCTACAAACAATAAAGTCAAATAAAGTAACCTAACCTAAAGGATTTTAATATAATTAGTCAAAAAGCCTGCCGCCTAATGAATGCTCCATGAGGAAACGTGCCTATAACATTCACGGCATTTTCCATGACTAAATTTTCTTAAGAACTTCAAAGCATTCTGGGAATGGACCAGGGGATTGTTACTAACAGAAATTGCGATAAAATATTTTTATGCGGCGAACTTTATCAACGAAATCATTAGTTTCGAAATTGTATATCGGCTAAATGTTACGTTTCAGGTAAATTGGATTATTTTGTGAACTGTCGAATCCGACTAGAAGCTTTAGAAACTAAATGTTTAAAAATACTATGAAACTGCCCTTTAACGATGAGAACATAAATAAACGATCAGATACCTCTCGTAGTAGTTCATCCAACGAAGGAAATGTAGAGGAAATAATTTGTGAAAAGCGAATTTTGGCATGGCGTTTAATAAACAACATACTAAAAGTACTGATCCCAACGCACCATGATAAAAAATTGCTAAGTGGAAGCTGGAATCTCTAAAGCGACAGAAATTATGTAAAAATCAGAGTTTTTCTTTCAGTTCGGAATCTGGAGCAAGCCCGACTCACAATTGGCCGCTTCTTATTATTTATCATGCATGTTACACTGGAATGTATTTTGTAGTCATACTAAGTTTGATGCTAGTACATACTACCGTTTTTACGATATAGACTTTATTTAATATTTTATGAACCTTTAATTACTTTTTTTTTTATTTATTATTATTAAGCCTTAAGTATAACATTAGTTTAAATGCAATGTCCTGCAAAATTGCATAAGCAATTTGTCTGCAGGATCACAGTCTCGCTCACTTGGTTAAATTACAATAATTAAGAATTAAAAAATAGGTAAGTACGTGCTAAATTAAATCTAATAAATATTTTTTTAACTTATTTTCAAACATTTTTGTCTCATTTTTAATGTTCTCAGGCAAACTGTTGATGAGATAAGGTATGCGCTTACTTAGGGTCCTATCCCCATAATAATTGTATACTCTCGGAACAACCAGTTTGCCTGAGGCTATTGATCTAGTATTATACTTATTAACTATTTTATTTACTGTTACAGATACATTTGGTTTTACTTGTTAGGATATCTGCTAATAACACATATTTGTGACCTTGAACGATTGTTATACCAACGGCTATACGCGCTATATCTCAAGAACGGATTATGTACCGTGACTAAACAACATTTACTAGATTTTCATACAACTGAAAAACTAAAAAACGACCTTTACAAACCCCGTAGAGATAGCTCCACCTTCACCCGTCTAACAGTACTTTTAGTATGTTGTTAAAACACCATTCTCTACGACTATGTCAAAAATCATTTCTAAACGAATCATTTCCACTATTTGGCAATTTTTGGGCGTCGTTGGGCGGGTTAGTACGGCTTGTACCAACTTTTCGACAATATTTATTACGCTATAATTTCCAGATGAGTGCATTTTCATGAAAATATCGTATATTTTATTAAGCGCTCGCTAACACATGGCGAAAAAAATAGCAGGCTTGTGTTACGGGCTACATTTTGCTTCGAATGTTGCTTGCTTTAAGCCTTTGACCATGAGAAGTATCTATTACGTACCATGTTTCCACTTTAAGCATTTTCGGACAAAGTTTGTACATTATTTACGTATTGGAATTGATTCCAAAGTTATTTTCGATACGACCGTTACAGGGATTTGGGTCCGAACTTCAATTTGTTTAATTTAATTTGTAGAAGGTATTTCATAAAACTTCCACCTGTTATACCTAATAGTATCGTTTGCTGTAACAAAAACAAGTGTACGTCGTGTTCGCGGTTCTTCTGTCGTGATGGCTGAAAGTTTGACTGGCCTTACCAACGTTGGTTTCAGGGTTATTATTGAGCCATCAGAGGCCCCCGATCTGACTCTTGTAACACTTACTTCCTGCCTCATTTAAGTAAATAGTACCCGGGAACAACGTCTCTGAAGGTACGATTCCGCAGCGGCCGGCCGAAATACGCGTCCGTAGACGTATACTACGGCATCAGTCTCATATAAATGAATACTGACCAGTAATGCCTTCGTGCTGTGGGGCGCGTGCTTCGGCCATGCACCTTTACGTGGATTCCGAAGTACGGAATCAATTTACTTTTAGGACAGGATTGAATTCCATAGTTTCTACTCACTCCAGTGGGATATAGGCGCGAGTTAATCTATGTTTGTATTTTAAATATTTCGTTTTTAAAAGTACAAAATTTCATTTCATTTCATTTTCATTTCAATATATAAACATATATTTCAATAAATAACATACAAAATCTTTAGTTTGGTAAGGACATTGCAGGCTTGAATCACCTGATCTCAAAAAGATTCCGTGCTTCGGCGAGCACGTTAAGCAGTTGGTAAAAAAAACAACACTTCCACCATGCCTATGCTACATACTAAACTCCGGATGATTGAAGGGAGGTCCACAGGCCTCCCCAGAATACTCCAGCAGTGAGACGTATTTAGTTTGTACAAAATATTTTGATCCGTTTATTAGGTGCCAAGTTTACACCATATACCATTCTGTATGTCTATTTTCCATTGCGTTGTTCCATGCGTAAATATATATAAAATTAGAAAACAACTTTGTTTCACAAGAGAATAAAACGCCCTTTACCTTACTGATTTAAAGCAAGAAAATCACCCTTTGCGTGTCGGAGAAGTGAAAAATAAATCTTTTTAATTAAACTATATTTACGTTGTATCAAGTGAAACGGTATTCGTTCCCGTTACACGACTTATTTATAGCCGAGCTGAGAAGATTGTAGAAGCTATCGAAAGGCGGCCACAATCTATAGCATGTTGCTTGGGTGAAATATAAGACGGTTGTAAAGTCAATTAGGTCATAAACAAGGTGTGAATGAAAGGAGAACAGGCATTTCGTTCTATGAGCAGCTATAAGTGGTAACAGTAGTGAGATGCACCCTAGTGCCGGGGCGGTAGATACTGAAAAATAAAACCATCAAATTTTATTCCTATGACACTAAGTTTCCTTATATTATAGCTACTCATAGAACAAAGTTCATACAACTTGGCTTTTTTCGTTTAAGCTGTCCGCACACATAGACTGTACCCAGGGGGATGCGGTCGGAGAGTGGGAGTTTATATTTCTGTGTGTATGTAAAGTGGGACATTACAACAGGCCGGAACGCTCCCAAGTGACGCCACGCGTCGCCTCTGAGGTCACCAAGCTTTACCTGAGAACATGGGCATGGTGAGTTCCGGGTGCAGCTGTGACAGTTGTCTGGAGAGATACAGCTGCGAGCGGCAGTAGGTGGTGCAGAGCAGCGCGTCGAGCGTGCCACGCCCCTTGTCCGACCCTGCTAAAAAATATTTAACTTTAATACGTAAACAAACTCATCATAAATTGCCTTATTTACGCCAGATTAAGGGGAAAATCTTCAACATTTTATCTTGGTTAAAAGCAAACTACGAGAAAATACATTTTTGACACTAGTGATAGTTATTAGGGCGTCGGGGGAATTATAACAAGATTTTATATAAATTGTATTCTAGTGACGTGATTCACCTTGAAATATGAAGGTATATTGGAATTATTTCTCTCAGATGTGCTTATAACATAATACGCTACAGTAGCTAGCACTGGAATCCAATATTGTCGTCGGAATTTCGTAACTACGCGTCGTCAAAAATGTACTTACGTAGTTACATGGGGCGCGCATTTCTATTGTTTCTCAAAATATATTTTTATTCATTTTACACAAACGAATATATATTCACGATATAACGAATAAATACTACACAATAAATAGTGGGAAATCAGTACGCTTTAGTGACGAGGCAATAATACCGCGGCAGCAACGTAGGTAAGTGATGATTTTATATACCTGTACAAATACACGCCTCACGCCCGTGATCCTTAAGGTGATGGTCAGAATAAGTAATCATTTTTTAACATATTTCTACAAAGAAAATCGGATCAAAATTATGATGGTAGGGAGTACTATTTCATACGAGTTTATTGACATTAGTTACATACTGAAGTATGCAAGCATTCCCCAGATAATAGGTATTTTCAAAACGTCAAGCCAGCGAGATCAAAGAACTGCCTTTATAACTTTGGAACCTTAATTAAGAGTACTATTTTTTGGTATGGTCAAATTATTTTTTCGTGCCCATTTTTTTTTTTGAGGCCGCTAGCTTGACGCACACTACAAGAGTACTCTAAACAGGCGAGCATATCTATAGTCTTTGATGAGAGTGGAGGAAGTGAGGGTGGTGTGTCAGCATCATAGTAAGTGGAATTCCGCGGTCTCTGCCTGGCGTGATCTTATTATGTATGTATTTTAAATACATGTTTTGACTTTGCTGTATTTGGTGCAATGGAGATTATTACAATTATGTATGCAGGATATTAAGTTGTAAAATTATGTATATAGTTTACGTGTATACCTGGGTGTTGCTAATCAGAGGCGGTGCGTCCATAACATATTTTGGAGAGCGTCAGGGCTAGAGCAACTAAGTAACTCATAAAAGTTTCAATGTTTTAGTAACAAGTAGCTGCCTCAAGTGAAAACAAAAAAAATACTAATCAGTCAATGGACTATTTGTACTTGACAAGGCAACTAACGCTAAAGTACGAAGTTTTGTTTACCAAAATTTAAATGTGTTGTAGTAGTAATGAAGACTAATAAAGGTATAATATTACAGTACTTCCTTACAATGTACTAAGATAATAATCTTAAAAAATAAAAATATACAAACCAGTTATTTAATTATCCCGCGATTGGCATACTTAGCTCAACAAAAACAAATGCCACGAGCGTAAATTTGCACCGGAAATTGTATTCTGTAGTTACAACGAGATAATATTTTTATCCCAAGTGATCGCTATTATAATGTTTATCAAATGAAAGACACGGCACTTAATTTTAAGTAAATTTTTTACTATTTATTTGCGTACCTTTCCAGTGTACTTAAAAAGTATCTTTCAGTGAGTGAATTACAAAAAAACGCAGCTTGAATTGACAGAAACGCGAGACATGTTTGTAGTATAATGTGACCTTTTTAATCCTTTCTATTTTGAAGATATTATAGGTAAAAATACTTTAGAAGATATAATAGATATGGTACCTAGTAGACTCTGTTTATTACGATACAAAAAACAGTTGTTTGGTTTATACCATCATGTAATGCTGTCTAGGTAGGAGGGAGTTGCTGAAATCAGTGAGTGGGAGTTTCATCGACGTGAGCTTCAGGTACAACCCTTCAGTAAGCGGGTAGCGATACGGTGCCCTGCCTGGTATCTCGTTACAGCCTACAGTCGACGGCGAGGCGGCGCGGCGGTCGCACGCCGCGCCATGACCGATAACGAATCCAACTCCGAAACTTACTTCGACGACTATAATAACACTGATGTCTTACTAAATCAAACACTCGCTGAACAAGTCACCAGTGCAGTTATTTTCTATTATACACCTCTCTTAATAGCCCTTGGAACTATTGGAAATTTAGTATCAGTTTTTGTCTTTTACAGTAGCAAATTACGCCTGCAGTCAACCAGTCAGTACTTATCTGCACTTGCAATATCTGATACTATTTTTTTATTTCAATTACTACCGCCGTGGTTAAATGCTGTACAATTGACAGACTTATTCAATCGTAAAGGGTTTTGTCAAATATTTGTGTACGTTACTTATGTGACCTGTTGCCTGAGTGCGTGGTTGGTGGTGGCCTTCACTGTGGAACGTTTTGTGGCAGTGCTGTATCCGCTGCAACGCAATGCCATCTGCACGGTGACCAGAGCGAGGCACATCATCTGTAGCATCGTGATAGCTGCTTTGCTTTTGAATGTACCCGTGCTTCGATTTGCTAAGGCAACCAAACATGACTGCAGTATTGACTACGATTACATGGATTACGCGGCAAGATTCAATCTGGTGGACACGATTGTAACATTCTCGGCCCCGCTGATCGTGATAATAATAATGAATACTTGGATAATGATTGGAGTGTACCGGCTGGAGCGGGCGCGGCACCAGCTCATGAAGGCGGAGCAGCCGCAGCCGCTGGCGGGGCAGCGCGGCCGCCCGGCGCGCCTTCTCGGCTGCCCGCCCTCGCAGCAGCGCGTCACCAGGATGCTGCTTATCGTTTCCTCCGTCTTTGTCGTCTTAAATATGCCCGCCTACACTATGCGCATGCTTGCATACGCTTACGACATGGTAAGTAAAATGTAGGTTTTTTTTAGACCAGTAAGAGATTACGCTGATGGCGAATTCCTCCACTTATTTCTAACGATACTTATGAATCGTGATACTTTTATATTATCTCAAGTTTTATAGAAGCTTGGCGATTTGCATATATTATAATTACAAGCTGGCGTTTTTTCTTTAATGACAAAAGTTTTCATTGTTAGATTGGACGGATTATGTACAGTGTATTTTATTAGCTGATTTGCGTATAAATTACGCAACGTCACCAAACATAGCGCGTATTTTCGGTTGTTTAAATATAATAATTATACTACAGTTTTGATTGAGTTATCATCATCAGCCCATTGCAGTCCACTGCTGGACATAGGTCTCTCCTAAGGCGCGCCACAAAGCCCTATCCTCAGCCTTACTCATCCAGTCGCTTCCAGCCACCTTCTGCAAGTCGTCCCGTTATCTTGCCATGGGTCGATCCATACTGCGTTTCCCTAGACGCGGTCTCCACTCCAGAACACGCTTGCACCAGCGGTTGTTAGTTCTATGACAAATGTGGCCAGCCACTGCCACTTCAGTTCGCTTATTTTTAACTTTACTTTTTGATTGATTACGAGGATTTTAATGTTTCTACATTCTCACGTATGCTCTGCAAGTAAGTGCTGTTTTAGAGGTTTAAATATTTATGAAGGATTTTATGTCAGATATCAAAAAGAGAATATTTAATA
Source organism: Pectinophora gossypiella (assembly GCF_024362695.1). Lineage (NCBI taxonomy): Eukaryota > Metazoa > Arthropoda > Insecta > Lepidoptera > Gelechiidae > Pectinophora > Pectinophora gossypiella. The sequence continues at coordinate 17,097,665 of NC_065433.1, forward strand.
TATATATTTAATATCCAAAAATGTGTCCCAAAGACAGGGTGTTACTAAATCAAACTTTGCTAACATATTCCGACCTTTCAGCCGTCGATTACAGAATAACAAACATATACTTACGCTACCCTGCCTTTCTTCAATCAGACTTTTATAAATATTTTTCTATCATATTTTTTGTTTGTTGAAAACAAGATTTCTTAGGTATACGCACTAAATGTTTTTTTACATATCTATTGAGACAATTTGAAACGAGATCGAATACTTAAAAAATATGATGTTTCCATAGCTGGCGAAGAGTAGGTGTATTTACTATACATAGCTGCCTATCTCATCGGAAATACGGGCGTGATATTATGTATGTGTCTCTAAAAAAAAATATTGCTAACATTTACAAAATTTAGATAGCCTGGTTATACAAGTTTGAAATTTAAGTTCTGATGAAAAATGTTTTAATAGCATGTCAAATATCAAAACTTTTGTAAATTGTAAACGGCCTCCGTGGTCCAGTGGTTTGAGCGTTGAGCTCACGATCCGGAGGCCCCGGGTTCAAATCCCGGTGGGGGCATATCACAAAAATCATTTTGTGATCCGTAGTTTGGTTATTATACATTACAGACTGATCACCTGATTGTCCGAAAGTAAGACGATCCGAGCTTCGGAAGACACGTTAAGCCATTGGTTCCGGTTACTACTTACTGATATGTTAGTAGTCGTTAGGTACATGAGCCATGTCAGGGGCCTTTGGCGGCTCAGTAGTAACCGTGACACCAGGGTTGACGGGGTTGGTAATCCACCTTACAACCCACACGACTGAAGAAGACCTTTGTAAATTGTAACGTGTGTAAATTATTTACACAGTCAACAAATTCGGGAAATTACATGACCATTTGGAGTTTTTGTGATATCGATATCCTAAAGCTATTCATGACCACGTATGTCGCAGGCCTGACACGTTATGATAATTTAAATACAGTACGCTCATCACGAAACACATGAAAATTTCAGCTTGAAGATGCTTTAATGTGTACTTGAATATTTCAATACCCACGTAAGTTTTCGTTTGAAGCGAGTAACATTACCCGTATATACCACATTGTCACTATAATAGTGCTTGCTAGATTTGAATGAATGAAATGATCTTTTTATTTATTCCATATTTATTTCATCCCTGAATTTGGTTGACCGCTCGTAATTCTGTTCGCGTGGACATAATTTATTACAGCGACCATTACAATGAATGGCTCGTTTGATTGATCGAAAGGTCGATTGTGATCAATTTGGAATCTAAGCTGCCTTTCAGAACTTATACGATAATTCTTTCAATAAAGGAGTATTTCGCATTCATACAAAAATGTCCACTGCCCGTTAAATTTTGTCCGAAAACTACATTATTTATAAAAAGTGTTTTTATTACCGATGAACCATCAAAATGTTCCTTTCGCGGAGCTTATAGAGAGTTTAGTCACGTATTGAATTTTTATTACTGCTTTTTATGGTCCAGAGAAAAACACGAGATTATTTCAAGCGCTAATCTAATTTATTGTTGTCGAATATTTAAAAAAGCGGAGAAAGCTGTAAGTAAAGCCATGAATCTGTCTTACTTTATCACAGAAAGAACGTGATCGTCGACCGCTCGTTAATCTACGCGTATAGGAGCTTTAGGATGGACCCCCAGTAGTTTATTTTTGTTAGCTGTTACAGTAATGATCCGATCAACTTCATGTCGTTTTTAACAAAAAATAAATATACGACGTGTAAAGTAACACTATATGTTAACGAATATTTGAATTTCAATGAAAGCTCGAGGTGCCGTGCAGCCTGTTGCGCCCATTTATCCGACTGCAGCGAAGCGAAAAGAGAGTTATTGTGTGTGACCGCTATGTATGTGTGTATGCACGTCTGTTCTTACCTAACTTCTAAACCACCACTTAGAATTTAACAAATAAGGTGTCACTAGAAGCGTCTTGATTGTCCGGTTGTTACAGGGTATGTGACGTCAAGCTCAACTCAATGTGGCACCCTCTAAAAAACATAAACTGAGGACGAAAAAATTTTTTTCCCAATGGTATTATGTTGGGTATCAAATGAAAGAGCTTAATTTGCAAATTTCTAACTTTTACTTGTACGTTTGCTTATAATTACTCGATAAATACGTTGAGTTGATAACATAACTGACATGATCCGGATAAGTTTTTTTCTCCTAATCTTGCATAATGCACTCCTAAAGCACACAAGGGAAGCATGTCATCTTAATAAAAACGACCCCAAAATAATATAATAAAAAATAAGTTTAAAAAAAAGAAAAATCACACTCTGAAAAGTATGAAATAAGAAAATATTTCTATAAAAATCTTTCGAATAGTGAAATTTAAAAAATAGCCGTGGGTGAATGCCAACCTGTGCTACGGCTATCTCCTAAACATCACTATTCGGGAAAATTTTACCTTTTTCTTGTTTCATACTTTTTAGAGTGTGATTTTTCCGTAGTTGGTTGAGTTGTAGTTGGTTGGCTGGTTTGTAGTTGGTTTTAGTTTTTAAAAGAATTTTTTTACTAGTAATTTAGTCATATTTTGAACACGCCGTAAGAAAGTTGAACGCATTGCAAGTAACAAGAACCACCAACTTAATTATTATATTGTTAACGGTGACAGGTCGGACAGACAAGCCTTTCAAGGCACTTCCATCATATTAGTCCTTGTAACATATTCGATCACACACACGTGTTCCATATTTTGCGCGTCTTGCCTATGTTGACGTTATTATACGTAATTTAAGTCCAGTGGGTAAACTTCCGAGTACCGAGCGCTGGCAGCCAACTAGCTTAATTCGCCGATATCATTGAGGCTGTTAGTTGATCGGCGCCGTTTGGTAAAAACACTAGGCTGTAAATTGAAAGGTTAATCAAGCTAGTTAGCTGCGATTTATATAAACCATAAACAAAGCGTCTAATGAGTAGAATCATCTATAAGAGATAAGAAAATGACAGGTATAACTTAAAATAAAATCAGCGCCAATTTCTTACATTCCCCAAAGCGACTGCCTAGTTGAGAATGAATATTGGACGGCGACACGTTACGACCTTTAGTTTATAGCTCGATATTGGTTGCATTCTCCGAGAATATTAACTATAAAACGCTTTAAAACTATAATAATATAAGCAAAGCATTTCTTCTACTTCTTCTATCAAGTCTATAAAAAGTCAGTGTGGTCCTGTGGTTCAACGGCTTGCTTCTCAACGGAGCAAGCTTCCTCTTGTGGAGGGCCAGTTTGTTCCCCGATACCGGACTTCCACAAATACCTAAGTTATTAAATTATCTTAAGTGCAATTTTCATTAACACAGTTGGCGACCATTGTTGACGGCGATAAGGCTCACCACCTAACACGTTGGTCTAACAAAACTCTCGGTGAAGTCCACATTTAATTATGCTATGGATGTGTCTCAGACTAGCAAAGCATGTGCTCTTAATAATTAGGAATATATTCGTGTGTAAGAAAACGCAGGTGTATCAAAGTCAATGTCATGGCAAACAACATATTTCTTCACTACGTAATTTGTCGAACGTTCTGATAGAAAATAAAAAATGCATTTATCTTAAATCGATTTTTGTTTCTGCCGGTTCTAAACATAATTCAACATCTACACAAGTATTTCAATGTATCTGAAGTTACATGAACTTTGCAAATTGATTACATGGGTTACGACCCAAAAATAGTCCCGAAATGAATAACGTTTTTCATTGTTACTTTAACCCTTCACGCATTCGAGGTACACACACACAATGGACTCAATTGTTTCAAGGGTCATAATGACAGGTTTATAAAAGGAATACCGCTACGGTTATTTGGAATCCGGTTCTCTATAGGCGCTATTGATGATTTTGAATGGCAATCTAATATTAATACATCCAGTCACGTTGATAAATTAGTACGTTTTCACCGAGGGAAGATTGTACTCTCTCTCGAGTTGTACTTACTAATTATTTTCAAAAACTAACCAATCGGAAGAATTTCGAACAAATATGTTTCTTGTTTCATACATTTTAGAGCGCGTTTTGTCCGTAGTTGAGTATTAGTTTTTAAATTTATATTTTTATTTATATTATTTTGGGTTTTCTTTATTAAGATAACGTGTTTTATGCCAGATTGGGAGGTAACACCTATCCGGAATATGTCTGAGCAGTTAGGTTGTTAATTAAACGTAATTATCGAGTAAATACAAGCAAACTCTTAGCTACTAATATGTACATTCCTTTAATGTGCAAGTTAAACCCTTTCATTAGATACCCAATAGGGTATTGACCCTTGGAAAAAAAACTTCCTAGGTTTACGAACTCCATGCGGCGCCACATTAAATTTAGCGTGACTACACATAGCCTATAATCACCGGACAATCAAGACGCTTCTAGTGACACCTCATTTGTTAAATTCTAGTAAGTGGTTTAGAATTTGGGAAGGAACGACTATGTTTTAATATACACACATAGGTACATTAAAACATAGTCGTCAAACACATTACCTCCTCCTCTTTGCTTCGCCGGAGTCGGGTAAAAATCAAGGTTACTTTCATTATCTAGACACGTGGGAGAATGTCAAGCCAAATTCAAGTAACAGAACTGGCGAGCAGCACCGTGTGTAATAAATATTACACGAACCATTTGGAGCCATTTTTGAGTCCCTCATTATTTACTACACATACACGGTGTCTTCTTCCTTTTTTAAAAAAGGGGCACATTGTAAGGCGGCATTACTTGTACGACAACAAATAACCGGAAAAAAAGGGTAAGAAAATTTGAGTATTATGTATGACAATTACAGATGGGACGGGTACCCGATTTAGACCCGGTATGCGACGGAACCGGCTCTTTTTGAGTATCCGGCCGGGGACGGGGTACACTATCGCTGGTAACCGGCCTCTTCGTTCCCTCGGTGAACCATGTACTATTCTTACGATGTGGAATAATAATAGATTGAATTTGGGTTGTTTGTCTGCAGACTAGTGGAGAAAATAGCGGTAGGTGGGCGGCTCTGCAACAAGTGGCTACAATGTTCTTCGACACCAACTTTGGCATTAACTTCATCCTCTACTGCCTGAGCGGGCAGAACTTCAGACGGGCGCTGCGGCAGACCCTGCCGTGGCTGCGGCGGAGAGCGCGCCGGGGCGTGGCCGTGCGCCGCGCCGCCTCCTGCCACCCCGCCAGGGCCAGCAGTGTATCCAGTAAGTGCATTTTTATTGCATATTTGTATATGATTGCGCTTATCCATCGTATCGGCACGGACAAAAAAGATGTGCCTGTGTTCTGACATTTGTCTCGCGTGCTTACTTTTGTATTTGCAAGTACATACTACTGTCGATTTTTATTCAGCGACAGTAAGTTACATACTTACCGTCAAAAAGCGTTGACTTAGATGTGTATTAAAACATCAGAGTAATGTTGCAATATGCTCTGAAGCCCAGCTAGCTGCACATATAAATATTCAAAATAAAACGAGGCAAAAAATCTCACAATTAAATTCTTAGTTGACAGGAATAGGGTGGCTCTTTCCACAGGGTATTAAGTGTCATATTGATCGTGTAATACGAGTACCTACACTATAATTTGGAAAAAGAAAAACACCAACACAAACAAACAAATCTTATATGCACACAAAAGAGCTTTATTTCTAACACATTTCTTTAAAAGCCAATCGATTTGCTATTTATGTAGATAGATTTAATTTTATCTATCTTCTATATTTGTGTAGAAAAGCTGTAAAATACATTTATGTTTAACAGTCACTCAATATTAAATGATAAACTACTTCACATATTAAATACATCGTCCGACCCGTGTCATAAACCGATAGCCCCACTCACTTAAAAGCATCAGGTACCTACCAGCAATATCGATAGTTTTATACCATAGTCACATAGTTAGCAATGTCAAATCTAATGATCACATATTTGACTGGACCAGCCTATACTAATAGTTATCCGAATGTCGTAATTTCCACCCAAGTTTAGGTCCCCAAACCCCAGCCTAAACAAACTTGTATAGCAATCTAAGCAAATATGCCAGTTATTTACTCTCTAACCGCGTCGCTTCAGGCCCCTTTATCGGCTTTCTGATCCCAGTACAATTGCTTGAGTAACCCATCTTACTGCTTAGTTATATCAAGACAAAATGTTACATGAATGTTAAAATCGTCTGACATAGCTTGGCGGTCCCGTTACTATCTCAGTGACTTGGGTAAACATCAAAAACCTTATGACCCACTACCGGACACAGGTTTCCCGTCAATCGACTGAAGCGAGTATGGACCATACTCCACCACGCTGCTTCATTACAGGTTGGTGTAGTGTATGAAAGTAAATACTTAGCTCAAGTATCTAAACCATAAATAAAGTTTTCAAGCCGTCTGAAGGCCGCCTTAGCTTAATGTTTATTGATATGAGTCATTAGCTTCACCTCGTTGGCGTTACCAACCATTACCAACGATTTTATGTATACTCCAAAGATCGGAGTCCGAAATAAAAGCTTGTAAACCGTCGTCCATACAGTGATAATGATATACGCTTCTGACAATGTGTTACTTTGTTGATCGGTATCAATCAACAATCGCCTACGTAATTACACTTCTTTTTTTACAAACATAATTGTATTGTCACATAGCAGACTATCCCGACCAGCACAATGTTATCAATACTATTTGTCAGACGATTGCACGTGTTGAAATTATCATTATACTTCCAAAGGTGATAACGTATCGACATAAGCCCGCTTAGATTATAATTGGAAATTAATAGCAGAACTTTTGTATTATTCACGAAATATACGTTATAGTTTCACTTGCTGGCTTTAAGCTGTGTTTACTGGAGTTTAAACTTTAAGTTGAGACTTCCCATATTAATTATAATATAGTTTCCGAAAGTATTTAACATACTTCTGATGTCAGGGTTATTATTACCGTGTAACGACTGCTCCACGTACTTATTATTTAAGTAAGTAATACAAGGGAATACCGGCTTAACTTTCTTTCTGTAAAGTGCTGAATTAGCTTATTTTCAGATAGTCTGAAAAGTAGTAGTAGTAATGTGTAAACTAAACTAGGGACAAATCGATTTTTCACGTGTCCCCTTTGGAAATTAAACAGGACCTTCATGTAGATCGTGAGCCGAACACTAACCAATAGACCGCAGAAGGCGTCAAAGTATTTTACAAAAAAAAAAATGCTATGCGGAAATAAACAATAAAAAGAAAATAAGTAAGACATTGCATTCCCCGAGGAGCTACACTGGGAAAATAAGAATATATACGTAAGAAAGAGACAATCACATTACTACCCAGTTATAACTTCGTTTATTTCTCTATCGACCAACACGCGTTCACTGTGTGCACAAATAAAATCGCTGTTAATAAAACTCTACCAGTATAATTGACGATTAAAGTGCTCAACCACAAAGTAGATTAAAATGTCTCCGATTAATTAGGTGTGAAATACGATCAGTCTGGCCATCAGACACGAGCGGAATTGCTACTATTTCCATGGAAAGTAAATAAATTCCTCGAAAAGGACCAATAACAAAGCACACATGGGTTCAAATACGGGTACAAGTTATGTAAGTGGGAGGAATAAAATACCCCTTACATGAGAAACGTCCCAGTACTTTCCTATTTTGACGGCAAAGCTACATAGGTATTAAATTTTATGGATTTCATGTAAGGAAGCAGGTAGCTTAATCGTAACCACTCAAAAATAAATATGTCAAAACGACGCAATAATAGTTACCGCAGGCAGTTCTGTAGCTAATAACGTGTGTTCCTGTAATATTAACGCCGCAGTTTACTTTCGCGCGGTGATCCTCTCCACTTCGTAACCTTTACCGAATCCCCGCCGTAACGACAATTTATTTCCAGTCGTAAAGTTTACTCTCAGTACCATATAAATTAATGCTTTACCCACTCATCGGCTGTCTCATCGTTAGAAAAAAGAGCTACATAACTTTTAATTGGCGCCAATATAAGTCTACCGCCGAGATATCGTCACTCGTCAGTTATTAAGTTTCAAATAAGTTTATAATTGTCTTTTGAGCGAGCGACCTTCTTAGGTGTTTGTTGTCAGAGGGATCAAGTGTCACGCTTGGATTGCTGAGCAACCCTCAGAGCTATGTTGTTAACAATTCTTCAGTTATAAAGCTTAAGTTCAATGATACTGTAAAATGGTTGATTATTTATAAAGAGTAAAATAAAGGAGTGAATGATTTTCATAGTACATTCTTTTATGAGAGAAATAACAAAGTAACGTTGAATTTAGCAGGTATTCATTAGCAAGTTTGTTGACAGCGTCATTTGTTAGCAACTGCACGGAGGCTACAACTAATTGCCCGGTGGCGGTGTCAACGCCGAGCACGCGGCGCCGGCGGCGTGAGCCGTTCATTACCAGGTGGACGTTCGACAACAGTCGCCAGCGGCACCAGCCGCCCGTTGACCACTTCGAGATGCGAGCTTTCCCTGCAGCTACGTAAATCCAAATTACAAATCAAGGTATCTATCTAAGTAAACCCTCCGTAATTAACAGAACATTAACCACGAATGTTTCCAATTTGCACTACATACATTTGACTGCTGTAAATGATTTTAATTTATTGAATTCACTGAACTCAATGACATTAAGCGGTATTAATTAATTATAATTTTGAAAGGATTGAAAATCGATTTAGAGTTATTAATTTCGAATTTCAGGAGCTTTTTATAATACATAGGTATTAGAAGCATAGTGAAAATTGGTTAAATGTGTATTGTGTAACTATTAACTTTTTGGTCAAAAACAACCTCTAATTGAGAAAAATATGCTTAATTAATTAATTAATTAATACAATAAGTACACGTAATTAACTTACATCCTACTCAAATATTTTGATGGTATATTTCTTAAATTTCCTTTACACAGCACATTTGCTTTACTTAAATGTATCGATCGCAATGAACCAATTTCCCTATTCTCTCTCATTTAAGAGAAAAAACGAAAATGAAAAAGATGGCGCGCGTGTCGACCCACGCCCTAATGTAGATGGAGATTATCCATATCTAATAGCTACGTACCAAATAACATATTTCCTCGGAATCACAACTCTTTTTAAGTAGATATGTGCGTCCGCATGTTTAATCAATCATTTTTTATACTTTGTGTACTATATACATTTTTATACTATATATTTCACATAGTCCAGAAGTAAACAAGGTACATGTCTAACTACAGGTCTAACACATATTCTACAGTTTTACAGAAAAAGATATCCATAACGTATGCAATTTTATTATAAGAACAAATAACTTATTGTAGTCATTAATAAATAATTCTAGTCGTATAACCAAATCACTAGAAAATATGTATTGTAAATATAATGTGGTTTATTTTGAATGATGAATCTTACGGTAATTAACTTGGTCCCAACCGCCCCCGCGCCTTAGCCCGCGATGTGGGGGAAAACTCCATTAAGATTTCGCTTGGCATGAATTGAAAAAGTAAACCCAAATATTTGAAGTATGTCAATTTCGTTAACAGATAATCCAGTTAGTACTAACTGCACGAAGTCTCGCATAATTGGATTGCTTTAATGTTTATTTCAAACATCGAAGATGTGTGATCATTGTTTTTTAATAAACTTTACTCTTTCATGTTTTATGTATTGTGTGCCCAAATATTGTCCAAGCCCTTTCATCATGCCAAGCCTTGCCTTTTTTCGAATAGTATATAGAGTATCTCCTTATGTCGAAAATTGTAATAAAACTTATCTGTATTTGTAAGTTAACTTGTCAATATCTCATGAATGTAATACGTGTATTTTAGCTATTAGAAGTAGTAAACATATGGCTCAAAATGCATTTTTGTTGTTACATTGGGAAAAATATATACTTTAATTAAATAATTGTCTGTGTTTCTTATTTTCGGCTATCCCACGGCGCAAGATGCAATATATTAAAATGTAAAATACGACGAATTTGCATAATACGCCAGTAATTTTGCAACAGCTGTTTGGAAATGGAGTTACATTAAGTATAAGTATTTGAAGTACTGACGATATAAGATACGCGATCCAGACCATGGCCAGCGTCGTGGAAGATGTTTGCATATTTTGTCTGTGATGATAATTAACATTTACAAACATGAATATTTAAAAATCGCATATATGTTTAATGCGCGCCGGCTGCTACTTGGGGAGTGTTCTCTACTTTGACTTTTGCTTAACACCCTAAACGAAATAATTGTTTTTCATTTAAAAGGTAAGGAACCCTAAAATGAATGGAAACTCTAAAGAGTTGGCTACGACTTTTGTGTTTGAGCTGGATCAGAAAAATAAATAGAATTAGTTGTACGCACGAAAATTCTACTTACTGAATACCTACTTTATCTATTGTAGTAAATGTGACATTTTCATGGGAGTATGTATTACATTTATCGCTCGATACATTCATTTATCGCTCGATAAGTATTAAATTAAATGACTATTAATTCTAGCTATAATTAAATACATGACAATATTATTAGGTAATAGTTCACGCAATTAATAAAACGTATCTCTTAGCCACTGCTTTAGTTATATACAGAAACGTTTTATCGGAAGTTTTTTATATGACTACATGCATATTAGTTATCGTTTTGATTTATTGAGATCCCATAGAAAAACGGACCTCACAACTTTCCCAAACTTTCCAATTTTCCGGGCAACTTATCAAATTTTTGGAGACATATAAATATCCTACACAAATACCACTGCTGGGCATAGGCCTCCCCTCAATCAGCAGAGGTTTAAGCAGCATACTCCACGACGATGCTACATTAAATGAGATCACTCGAGGGTAATATTCTGGAAAACGCTGTGAACTTGTGGTTACCGTCGCTCACTCGTGTATTTCTCTCCATTAGTTAGTTTAAATTAATTATGTACATACTAACCAAGCCGCTCATAGTTACCTTATAGCCTAGTATCCCCAAGAGGGAGAATATAAGGTTCATAAACACACTAGAATTTCATAATCGAATAAATTATCAATCCATGGGATATCATATTTGTGATCCTAAAAATCTGGTAAATGCCCCGATAGCGAATCGCTTCAATACAATCAGCTCCAGGTTCTCTTTTATGAAACTAATAGACTTTAAAGTTATTTCTTGATTACATTAACAAGTAAACCCCTAGGTGATATTTCCTTCGCTTGTCCGTCATTAGTTGTTTATTAAAAAAAAAATCCTACGGGCAAAATAAGCTAAAAGAAAATTCATAAATAAACTTGGAAAGATTTTTTAATAACTTTCCTTTTCAAGGTAGGAAAATACCCGAAAAATTCAAGAACAATAAGGATTATGCAATGTGTTCGGATTCATTTAAGAATGTTATAAAATATTAATTAATTACTTACTAACTACCTTATAAATATAGAATAACAACACAGTGCACGATTCATATCAATGGTGTAGTGCGGTGGAGTATGCTCCATATGACCTTCGGTTGTTTAGGAGATAGGGAGGCCTGTGCCACGTTTAACGTTTATAGGACGTTTTCATTATAGGTTACAGCTAGGTCTAGTAGGGATTTATATAAGTTGTAGGTATAGTACCGGCGATCCGTGAGAACGCCATTGTAAACATAAATGTTATCTGGTGTCACGTCTCTATCAAATTCGACAGATCGTCGGATCAACGGTATTGACATCGCGCACTTTTCTATATAAGTAGCACAATATCCTATATAAATATTTTTTTAGGGTTCCGAACCTCAAAAGAAAAAATGGATCCCTTATAGGATCACTTTGTTGTCCGTCCGTCTATCCGTCTGTCTGTCAAGACCTTTTTACTCGGGAACGCGTGGAGATATCAAGTTGAAATTAACATAATATAATACTTATGTTTACGGTCCCTGAAGCTGTAAAAAAATTCAGCTTCTAAATCAACGCAATCCAAAGATACAGCCAGTTTAGCCTCATTTTCCTACATTTCACAGGGCTATTAAAACCTATGGAGTATTTTCCATAGACCTAGAACCATGAAATTTGGCAAAAAGGAAGGTCTTACAGTAGAAATAATAATAAAAAATAAAATAAAGGAAAAAACCGGAAATAGATAATTAGTATTTCGATTACCTACAAAATTAACATTATTTATTTTATTAACAAGCATTAGTTTTAAATATAGTAAAAAATAATACTATTTTTGTAAAAAGACGCTGAGTCTGTTATGCTTTTATCCTGTTAAATCTTTCTCGTATAAATCGATGAATAAGATCGAAAGCACTTTCGAGATTGTGATCTTATTGAAACTCTAAATTATGAAATCAAATTCAACTGAAACTTTATTTCATGCCCTCCGGTGTATTGTGGAAAAAGCTTAACCGTGGCTTAACCAGTTGTAGAACAATTTATTTTATGCGTACTGAAGTGAGGATCATGCATTCAAGTGACGTTCGTTGATTGGAAACTTTAGCAAACTGAAGCCTTGTATGCACTAAGCAACATGTTCGACAAAGTTGTACGTACAACGATGAATCGATGGTGTTGAATGATGTCGAACAATCAATACCAAACGCCACGCATCACGTCTTACGCAGTAGCGCGTCTATTGTTGCTTAGTAAATACAACCCTTAAACCAATTTAGGTAGATTTCCTTCCGCAGTTTTGTTCTGAGAACTTATACTTTGTTGGACGTATCAAGTTGCTGATTTAGTAAATAGTCTACTTTAACCAGAATCTGCCCTAATGGGAGTCTACCACAATAGGAATCTGTCCTGAAGAGAACAAAGGGCGGTTGATGAAGAGAGGCTTGTGCTCTGTAGTGGGGATGTGTACGCGCGGGCTGGTTATAAATGTGGCGTGTAACCAAAGTACTAAACTGTATATTTAAACCACCGTTCGTTGTTTAAAGTTTCGATAACGAACTGTATTTTTTTACGGTAAACTTAGCGGAAGTTTTCTGCAGGCTTTATTACAATATAAGTCAGAATCTACACGTATTTTTTTATAAGTCGCCATGTTAGAAAAGTTTTCACCCCGTGGTTCTTGTAGCCCACCGGCAACTGCGAGCCATAACTTTTGATTTTTTTTAATACTGTTCTTGTATCGGTACCTAATAAAATCTTTTTCGTACTTATTAAAAAGAAAAAGATATAAAGCGATACAGAACGTCATAAAATTACAAACCTAACACTTTATAACTTCTAAAATTTAAAAAGATGATTGCAAAGTTCCTTCGATAAAAGTAATAGATAGTTATCCTTTTCGTAGAATTTAATGTAAACATAATGTAATGAGGGACTTTCAAGACTACGTTCCCCAAAAGAAATATAGACGGCGCTGTACAGATGTGCCTTCGTTTAACCTTCTAATTTCATGAATAACAAACATATACATCTTATATCTTTGTTTTTGGGTATAAATGATGACCCTTGTTATTACACCCAGGCACAACACAACTTCTACCCTTATTATTCTCATCAAAAAGTAAAGCAATATAGGTAGCAACATAATTCTATACATATCTAATCATCATCACCAGCCCATTAACGTCCCCACTGAACGGGCACGGGCCTTCCCTATGGATGGATAGGGAGATCGGGCCTTAAACCACCACGCGGACACAGTGCGGATTGGTGGTTATTAACGACTGCTAATGCAACCGGGACCAACGGCTTAACGTGCCTTCCGAAGCACGGAGGAGCTCGAGATGAAAACTTTTTTTTGCGGTTATCCATCCTATGACCGGCCTTTGCGAAAGTTGCTTAACTTCAACAATCGCAGACCGAGCGCGATTACCGCTGCGCCACCCGGCTCCTCAAAATACATATCTAATATCAAGCATCAATTATATTTATATATGCTACTGCAATTACATTATATTTTTTAATAATTATGTACCTCGGGGTACAATGAGAAAATAGGTAATTATCTGAACAGCGCCATATTTTTTTATGGGAACGTAACCTGGAAAGTGCCTCATTCTAGTGTACACCAATGGAGTGAGGCGTTCGAGAATCACGGTGAAGCCCTTGCGGTACTCCTCGATATTTCAAAGGCATTTGACAAGGTTTAGCAAGATAGCCTTATTGACAAGTTCCCAGGGTATGGGATCCCTGCTTCGCTTTGCAATGGATGTCGGGCTTTTTAAGGAATAGATCGATTCGGGTAGTCATTGGTGGCACCTCGTCTGATCCTCTGGATATCAATCCCGCCGTCCGTAAGGGTCTGTTCTCTCTGCTATTGCTGTTAATACCCAGTATATTGGGGTATGCAGCTGACAGAAACTGTTCAGTGCTAAAGCAAGCAGTACGGATATTATTGACGTCAGAGAAGACCTCGTGAGGCGTAAGAATCTAACTCTTGAGTCCGTATCAGACTGGAGCGCTACCAATTTGGTTCGATTCAACGCCCCCAAAACACAGGCAAAACGAAGTCCAATAAAGGTTCATTTTGCAATGAGTCGCCGGTACAGGCTAATTTTCTAAGTCTCAAACATCGGCAAAGAATAGCTTCTTCTTTGCGAGTCGATGGCGATCGATACTAAATTTTTGCTGATCAATAATTGGCCACACTTACGGCATTATTGGTTGTTATCGGGATATACTTATTCTCAGAATCTTTAAACTCAACTGAATAGGCATTTACTAGATAATCGTGTACTATCTTAGACCACACCTTCACTTAGGTACGATCAGGTGAGACTGTGATTAAACGAAAATCCATAAAAATAAAAGTTAAGCAATCTTTTAGGACAGATTGACATACGACTTACCTACGATCACGGCTATCTTCTAAACATTACTATTTCGGAAAAATTTCAGAGAAATAATGTATTTTCTTGTTTCATACTCTTTAGAGCATGACTTTTCCGTAGTCGGGTTTTAGTTTTGATACTTTAATTTTTATTTATATTATTTTGGGGTCTTATTTATTAAGATAGCGTGCATCTGATACATGTTTAATGCAAGATTTGGAGATAAAACCTATTCAGAACATGTCTGAGCAGTCATGTTATCAATTAAACGTAATTATCGAGTAAATATAAGGAAACCCCCAAATAAAAGCTAGTGATATGTACATAATTGTAATGTGCAAGTTAAGCCCTTTCATTTGATACTCAACACACTGCCATTCGAAAATATTTTTTTTTTCGTCCTCTCGTTTATGTCCTCTAGAGGCGGCCATATAGAATTTAGTGTGACGTCACAAAGCCTATCTTCTTCTATTGTGTGGATTGTGAGGTGAATTACCAACCCCATCAACCCTGGTGTCAGGGTTATTACTGAGGCGCCATAGGCCCCTGACATGACTCATGTAACGACTACGTACTTACATCAGTAAGTAATAACCGGGACCAACGACTTAACGTGCCTTCCGAAGCACGGATCTTTTTACTTTTTGGACAATCAGGTGATCAGCCTGTAGTGTCCTAACCAAACTAGGGATCACAAAGTGATTTTTGTGATTTGTCCCCACCGGGATCGAACCCGGGATCTCCGGGTCGTGAGCACAACGCTCAACCACTGGACCACGGAGGCCATTACAAAGCCTATAACCAGCGGACAGTCAAGATGCTTCTAGTGATATCTCATTTATTAAATTATGACAGGTGCTTTAGAAGTTAGGTTGGAACAGACGTAGATACACACATACATACATAGCTGTCAAATACATAATCCTTCTTTTTGCTTCGCCGAAGTCGGGTAATTAAATAAAAAAATGTACAGGTACGCATTTGTGATAAAACACAAGCATGTGTGTGGAGAATGGGTTACCCGAATGTCTCATTGTAAATGGTTTCGTCTAAAAATTGGTTTATACAATTTTACCTTGTTCAACCGAGGAACGAGATAATTAACAAATAAACCCTCGTTAATAGAGACGTGTCGCGGGGTGACCACACGACAAGGGAAATTGTGTCATTCGACTGAACTCTATTATACAGGGGCAGTTATGAGCGGTTTAAGGTGATTCGTTTTCCATACAAAAGTTGATGCAGTGCTACAGGAAAACGGATAGAGGAATATTGTTATAAAACCGATAAATAGTAATATTTTGGTGTATTATTTTCGCAAACTAACAAAAATTTAGGGTCCGAATACGAGAAGTACCATATTTCAGACCCTCAATTTTGATCAATTCTACATTTGTAGTGGTGCAGATTACAGTGTATTTGCTGAGCGTGTAGAGGTGTCAATGTTAGTTTGTGTGCGTGATAGTTTTTTTTTTCTAAAGGCTTTGACTACTTGACAAGTGTAATAGAATGTCAGTGACAATTTATAAAGAGATTTTGTATGAAGAGAATAAATATAAATAAAAAACTAAAAATACTACAATCTGAGAAAAGGAATATTGGAAAAATATTTTTGTAATAACGTATCTTATTTAAACATTTTTAAATAATGGGTAAATACCGTGTTTTAAAAGAGGACATATATTATAATAAAAAATCAATACATAAAATGAAATGGCTGTATGGGCATAGTTCCCTTTGCCTTACCCTTCGGGGAAAACCAAATCAAAAAAGAAGTTGTTGCATTTGCCGGCCTAAATAGTAGTCATTTATAATTAATTGTTTTTCCATCCAACATACAGATTTATTTATATTCTCTTTGCCGCGGACTTTTTGGTGGGACCGGGAACGGGAAGGTTGCTTTCTTCATTGAATAATCTAAATAATCAATACGAAGTGGTGTTTTGTGGTTAATGATTACATTAAGTTAGTCGGAAAACATTCCCGATAGTATTATTAAATCGGAATCTTCAATAAACAAAGTGTACCTATCTATTTTCGCTTTGGGCCAACAAGCCGCTTACTTCGTTTGGGGTTCGGAGTAGGAGTCTGCTCCGAGGGTGGGGGCTTAGGTTTCATCATTTCATTAATCATCATCAAGAAAAAAAAACACAAGACATGGCTGTATGTTCATAGTTCCCTTTGCCTTGCCCTTTGGGAAAAAAAATAAGAAAAATTTTGAAATTCTTATGTATAATAAACAAACATCACAGACATCATGACAGATCTAAAACTAAATAAAATCTTTTTTCTATTTTCTATTTGACTTATTTATGAATTTTAATCAAGAAAACGTGATAATAAGTTCGACAGCAACCAGTTCAGGTCCCCGAAACAGCCCATTTCAGGCCGCGTATATATGGAAAATACTACTTCAATACGTCCCAGCCTCGTCTTTTTTTAACGTCCTCGTTATAAAAAGACGTCCTAACCTGAACTAACTAACCTAACAATAAACACCACGCGTAAATATATGTCCAGAAATGCGCTGTGAGTCGTCTGGACTGGGCGCGAAAACAACATAGAATTCGATTAGGTGCTAAGTGTCCCGCATGCTATCACCAGCTGTCACTGACATACGTATGAAGTCCCGCGGATTTTATTGGAACTAAATGACAAGTCATAATAATTATATGCGGATACTGCGACATCAGCGCCGTGCTTGCGGGACGTCCTGAAGCGCTATTACATCTTTCAAACGCGATGCGACAAAGTTTGAACCTACGCAATTTAGGAAAAATCTACCTTATTATTACTGTACTGTGATCGTTATTTGTAAAATCATACAATACATATACACAATTCTTTATACACAATATAATTATTATGACATATGATATTGTGGACTTTTCGGTATACCTACAAAAAAGGAACAATTCAACCATACGTTGTTTTGTTATATCTCAATGGGCTCAGGCAGCGTTTTCGCCGAAAGCTCCAAGTCGGCTATATTTGTAACGATAATTATGTTTGACATTCATCATCATTTTTGAACCATTTTATACAAAAAAAAATACTTGTATAAATTATAAACCCTAAAGCACGCCCATGAATCACTCTACTCATTGGTGAAAACCGTATGAAAATCCGTTCAGTAGTTTTTTAGTTAGCCGCTTGTTCACTGATGCGATTAATGCCTGTTAGAATTTTACAAAATAAAAAATACGGAAATTACGGAAGGTACTTTAGTGCAAAGTAAATTATTGTATACTTAATTATAATATTATTGGTAAAAGTGATACTTTTTGAAAATTCCGTAACAAATAGACGGGTTCGCCAAATTCAATTGTAAAAAAAAATACAAAAAGTAAAAACAATTAAAACATGCAGTTGGGTTTGAACCGTGAACCTTAAGAATGGCGGCTACTGCTTTACCAAATGCGCCATTTAGAAGTTAGAAGTAGACTTCAAATTATGCATCTCTTTTAATAGCTAACCTAGTTCGCATGTGTGTGTGACAGCTTCGTGTTTGTACACAAATTGAAATGACACCAACTTTTGATGCAATGTTTCAATATGATATCTTCAGTAAATACTTCACAATTGTAGCTTAACTTAAAGATAATGTATGTAAGATTTCGCCACCTAACATTTCACTGGGTCAGTACTCAACACTAAACGAATAAATGGAAAAAAATACGAAAACTGCAGAAGTAACGCCATCTACTGACGCAGCGTTACCTAGCTGACTGAAACACATCACCTTAAGTACAGATATTATCGTGTTGGTTTATTATTGCTTATTACTACTATTGCCGTTTTGTAAAGCAATGATACTGTTTAAAACACAAAAAGGCAAATATGCAGATATTTGCTTGAAAATCTGTTATAAGTAATAGTTCCATCAAAAAGACCGCCTTGTTGCCTATTTTATATTTTTGGCATTCCATGCAAGTTTAGAGACGATTAAATTAAAATTAACCACGATGATTATTACGGGCGATACATTGTCGTAGAAGTGGATTGAAAGATAACCACCTAACTTTTCTATAAACGTATTCAGATGTAACTTGTCATTATACAGGTGCCTATATTTATCTTCAATTCAATCCTTGATTAATGGCTTTTGTGTGATCACAGTTCTGCCAATATTACGTAATGAAGATACACGACAGGACAGAATAATTGGCTGCGAGACGTCTTGTGGTTCTGTGGCGCGTGAGTAATCTTTATTCGGAAGAAAACGGAGTAAAAAGCTAAAGTTGATAATAAACTGATTTGGTAGGTATTAATTGGCAGGCTGTAGCGGTAATGTCAGCAGCAAGTAAAAAGAGACCCGAGTAGAAATATAAAAAAAAAATACATCGTAATTTTACTCTGCGTACATACATACGCATATACAATAAGTTATTCTTATTGCTCACCCAGGTAAGCAGACTAAGTAATTTCATTTGCTTTGATATGATTTGATTTGAGTGTTATTATAGAAAAAGAAACAATATTTTTGGTAGGGTTTAAAATGTAATGAACTTTTTAAAGCCGTCAGTAAACCCCTGTTTTCTGGAGAAATGTGTAATTAGTGGGATTATCCGAGCGGAACGAGAATCATGTCTAATGTATTGGAGGCTTTCACATAAAGGACAAGACGCATGTCGCTCACGTGGCGCGTTACGAATTAATTTCACAAACAGCCTCCGACTTAACAAATAAGCTCGTCCGCTCTCACTCTCTGTAATAAAATACAACTGATAGACATCGGCGCGTGGTGATCAAATTATATGCTTCAAAAGGGCGCTGCCAATTTAATTCCACAAATAGCCTCTTTGTTATGGAAATTATGCCATTAAATAGCTTATTTGATTGCACTAAAATTATAGTGCGACTTTAAAGAAAGTAAGAGAAATCGGAAGTACTCAGCAAGCATTTCATTAATATTCACGACATTTATTGCTAACTTCGAAAAGATTTTTAATTTATTTTGTACAATTCCGGGTCACATTAACGGAACCTTGAAACACGATTACAATTTTAAATTCAACTTACGTAAGAAACAGCCTAAGAAAAAATTTGCAAGTGTAATCCAGACCCTGGCGAAACAATCATGAGAATTGACCTGAAGTACAAAAGAACTCAGTTGACTGATATTTTACATTTCAAACAGTTCGACATCGAGAGAGTGAGAGCCCTGAGCGCTCCCTGTTTGTCCGGCCAAGTAGTAATTCCATCCGAGGCAAATCTGCGATAAGTCACATTACAAAAAAAAAACAGCGTATATACTTCATATCCACAGCTATCAATTAAAAGGCATGGAAGAGTGTAATACTCGTAATCTAACTTTTCATTATACTATAAGGTTTGACTCTTAACGTCCACGGCAAATTCGTGGTAGCCTTACTGAATATTTATAACTTTTCCAAAAATCCTGTGACCCACAATAAAACGATCCACGCCATTGTAATCAGAGCTTTGGCATCAATACATCTGCTCTACTCGTATATATTTATTTGTGAACTTTAGGTATTTTATCCATACCGAGATCCCCATGACAAGAAGTTTTGCTACAAATAAAATGCGTGGCTATAAGATTATGTTTAAAGACCAGTATTTAGACTGTAATTGACAGACCCAATTGGGTAGTTTCGTAGGCCAAGAATAAATTAAGAAGTGATATTTACTAAATTAAAACAATACTAAAACACATAAAATATATACATATACAAAGTTGCTATGACATCACGGTGTACATTTTCATACAAATTCCATAGTAAGTTCTTGTTTTTACGTGATTTGACTAAATGGAAGCTACCCAATTACAGTTCTTTGCTTTTTATTAATTCAGCATGTAATAAGAGTGCTTAGTATTATTTTCATGAAAAGTTTCTAAACAAAAAGATAAGATATTGGTGTCCCCACAAGCTCTCTTCATAAACCGGTGAACAATTAAAGCGACGCCTGTGCTGTAAGGGACCTTCCCCACGGCGCGTTTCGACATTAAGGCAAGGTTTTCCTCGACATTTGCCCACGTTGTGTAAAAAGTACATTTAAGTTGTTATCGACTATATTGTAATCATTAATTAGACTACTCTAATTGGGAATGTTTTTGTGAGTTTATGTTCTGTTATAAGCAGTTTTAGGATGACAATAAGTGGAAGCAGCAGCACTTACCAGTGTCATCATCAGCGGGCAGCGGGCCGACGGTGCCGAAGAAGCGTTTGTCAAGCAGTTGCAGTAGTTGCAGCGCGCTCTCGTGGACGGGTGCGCGCGGGCAGCCCGTGCACATCAGCGTCACGTTGATGATCGCCGTGTAGTGGTCGCACGGGTACTCCCTGAACAATGCGCAATACATAAACTCACGCCCGTAATTGGCTACTTGACTGGTTTCGGACAAGTATTTTAAAAAATACTAACGCTTATTTTATACCTCTCAAAATATTGTATTTTCTCGAAAATATGTTCTTTTTCTATTTTATATAATAGAAAAAAACATATTGTTCATAATTAATTTCAAATTTCGCGCCAAAACGGTGGGTCACGTGATATTTTGCCCAGTGACGGCACATTTCAATAAACAAAGAAACTGTCAAACAGTATACTGTTTACTGTTTCTGTTTATTTTGTGAAACTCAATCATGACCGTCCGTAAAGATTGGATAATTATCATTAAATAATAAATCCGACATATTTCATATTTTATTGTTACAATTGTGAAGAAGCCAATTGATAATGAGGTGGGCAGAGCCACAAGTAATCTGTTTTTGGTACGAAGTAAGATGAATGTGATGCACCATAACAACTCCCTGAATAATATGAAACAACTCCCTAACTATTATACTCTTCTAAAACAGAAGTATTTTATACATCAACGCTTTGTAAGTTGTTTGAGGTTTACGCAGTTATTGGTGCTAATTCCTGCAGACGCCATCTAATTTTATTTTAAGTTATACCTGTCATTTTCTTATCCGCTGAAAAAGAAAGGGGCGGATAATCGACAGGCACAAAATTTATGGAACACATATCAATTTTAAGCAGAAATCGAAAACATCCGTCTAAAAATTTTACATCGGCCAATAACCTGACAGAGTTAAGCAGACAGCACGTCAAACAGATTGCGAGATGCATATTTTATTCGCCCGGGTTATTCATTCGTTTTATAATTAACTTGTTGACAATCATCCGTCCCTTTCCTTTTCGGCGGATAAGAATGTGACGGGTATAACTTAAAATAAAATTAGGAGGTGTTTGCCGGAATCGGGGCCAATATCATAATTAAAACACACAATAGCGGGTTCTTACCGCGTTAAAATCAGGGATATGAGACCTCCGATATTTCAACACTATTGCAAGTCACGTGATCACGGGATGACTGATGTAAATGGAGTGGAGTAGGTAAAAACATAATTTTATAAGGCGAACATATCTGTCGCCCCTCCTTCTTTGTCGTTTGTTTCTACATTTGATCTCAGAATGCTCGGAACCATGTGAACTCGCACCAAACTCACTGTGACAAACCGCACTTCTGGTGTAATTCAAAAGTTCACACTGATACTTGTCGAGAAGGTAGGTAACGGTTTTTCCGAATCAGTTTTCCACTCGTTTTTCGTAGAACTTTTACGGAGCCGGGTATATCGGGACGAGGTTTTATATGAACACACACTGGCATTGAATCAATATCCCGGCACTTTATTAGGAACACACATAACTGCTTTTTGTAAGTTTAGAACTTAGATCTAAGTCTTCTTCACTTTGTAAGATTACAATAGTAGCAGACAGTACAAAGTTTATAGTATTATGTCGAAGAAACTATAAGCATAGAAATATAATACTACGTACAGAAAAGCCACTCACCTCCCCGCTCCGAATGCCGATATCGCAACAGTCAACAGATGTCTTACGAGTAAAAAGCATTCGACGTATTTATAAATAAATTATGATCTTTAAGTATCAGAGTGTTTACGCGTTGAAATAAGTAAGAGTAAAGATGTTATATATAGTGTTAATAATTTTGTCAGTACAGTACAGAAACTATAGTACAGTGTTTAAACATGAAAATAATGGAGACTAAGGACGTATTTCTGCACATTTCTGCCATCTTAGGCATTAATGAATTGACTAGATAGGTAGATATAAATTTTGCATTTTGCGTGGATCCTAGTAGACACATGCGAGCGTGTAAAAGCGCAAGTTGTGTCGATTGTATGGAGAGTTCGCCCTGTCGGCATAAGGGGATTATAGCTACATGTGACCACAATAATTTATTCATAGCATACGCATGATAATGGATTGATGTTCTGGGACGAATATACGAATATATGATACTTAATAATGATAAAAGCAAATACTGAAATCCCATGGCGAAATGCTTTTAAATTTATTTTAACAGCATTTCAAAATATAGTTCATAAAGGATTGAAACCAGTAAAGCGAACACGATAATTAATTATGTTACTGTTGCTAAAATTACGATAAAATATACGTTGTAGGCATGAAATATAATTCAAATAATGCTCGTAGACAAAGTTTCTGGGGTCTTTGTTGGGAGCTGTTGAAGCGGCGTCATTATTTCGAGTCTATACGATAATTTAGGCGAGATCACCGACTGCCATCTCTAGCCTCAACATTAATATTAATGCAACCTCAGGTCCGGAGAATCAACGACTTTTGGTCGGGGGTTCATTTGAAGACAGAGAACTAATTCTAAGATAAAGAAAGGATTCTATAGAAGGATGTTAATGAATGAATACATTATGCAATAAATTTTGTAATATTTTATATTCTCATATATCTGAAAGTATTATTATTACTTGTGAAAATGATTTACTCGTGCTATACTTGGCGCTGATTAATATTTGCCATGAAATTTATGTGGACTTTGAAATACTATCTATATTAATTCATTGAGCCTCTTTTGTGATAACTAGAGATCTCTTCTCGTTTACCCTATTAAACAACTGCCTCAAAATTCATTACTATGTTGAACGATTTTGAATATTCATGGATAGGTACGTCAGGAGTTAGCGGCGCGGACATCACTAAGCAGACAGGAGTAATATAAAAGCGTAGAATGTAACCGATCTTTTGTTTACAATGTATTCCTTACAATGTCGTTTAGTTGCCCACGATACATCAATGCGGTTGCCACTTAGCGAAATAGAGGGCCACTCCTCGGAACAAATGCCTCAAGTAAACAATTGATAATATTTGTGCGCTCATAATATTATTATACAACGAGTAGAAAATCTTTCAAGCTTATTTCAGCTCTATAGAAAAATGTGATTTGCGAGTGAAGTTCACTTCAAATACATTTGAAACGAAGTGTTATTTTGCACGAGCACGTATGTGGCTAAAAGCATGATATGTTTTATCGTATTTCTAACTGTTACTACTAGCACGCTGACACATGGATTTATTTATATATACATCTGTTTTAAAAATCTTTTAATCTTTATTATGTTATGTACAATTATTGAAATATTTAATTTAAAAGAGGGGATAAGATCGCGTCGGGCTCAAACCTTTTATTCCACTCCACTCGACTGTGGGTAAAGGAATATATAAAATGCGTTCAGCTGCTCATCATCCCGTGTACATAAAACATATAACAAACACACTAATAACATTGATGGTTATTATTATTGTTATGGCAGCCTATTATATAGAGCAGTTTTAAGAAATAATTTTAAGGTCCATGACAACCTCATGTGTTTATTATTCTTCAACGAAGTTTTAACAATTGTAACAAATTAATAATAACATTTGGTCGAATTCTCACGTTGACTTCCAATAACTTTTTTTATCTTTGATTTGGCTGTTTTTATTTTTTCAGCTAGTGGTTCACTTTCACTTAGGAATAGGTATAAAGTAAAACAAAAGAATTATTAAGAAAGATATAGCGACTAAATAATGATTTCTGAAGTATGGTAGAAAATCTTAAAAAGCTACAAAATGGGTCATATTTCCTGAACCGTAAATAATCGCTGAACATGCCTTGGGGTGTTTCTGGTAGCCAAACAAACACAGGGTTATGCAAGGGCAGCCGCACCCGCAGCAACCCCCGCAGCATCCTCCACACATTTTGAATATGAGAAAATAATGTACTTGTTTGTTTGCCCCTCTATCTAATTTTTCATTTTGAACGTACACCTTTGGGATATCCTGTATATTTAGAGTTAAATTTTCTTTTGACTAACACTATGTTCAAACACAAGAAGATTCAATTGCACACAAGATAAAATGAGCAGAAATGAGCAGAGAAGTGTACGTAACTATGTCAGGATCTAAGCAAGTGGAATTGTTGACTCTGCTTACTCCAGAGGGAATAAGTGTGAGTGTATGCATGTATGTTATTATTATTAATGAAATCAATAGATATTAATTAATTTAATAGGCAGTTGCTAGGTAAGGTGAGACTGTGGTCAAACGCGAGCCTGTATTATTAAAAAAAAACCTGATTACTAATTATATACAAATCTAAAGGTAACAAAAAACGTTTTATTTTTTCTATTTAGCTTATTTATGAATTTTAATAAATAAACATGTAATAATATGTGCAAAATTTTGTCAGGTTTTTCTATAACATTACACGTGGCTTTTTCATACGAATTCCATAGTAATTTCGTGTTTTGACGTTTAGTAAAAAGTAATTGATTTGACTAGTTGGAAACTATTATTCCACGTATAAGTTTTTTGCGGACTATCACGGATATATCAAAATGTTTCGGTTTAGCGAATTAACGTTCAAAACTCTTAAAGGGGTAAAACATTTTCAAAATACTAGATTGAGGTGATAGCGATATATTATTTTCTCAAAGCAATATCAGTAAGTTATCAATAAAAAGTATCGTGGAGCCATCTGTATTTATTACCCTAATAGTAAAGTTATTGGGATAAGAGAACTCTGAAACCCTGTGTTCAAACCCCTCAACCAAACTTCAACAAGAACAGCTTTCGACCTAGAAGGGCTACGTGGATTTAACTTTTACCGTGAGATGGCGCTGTTCACACAAGTGAAAAGCAAATCCTGCATACCAAAAAGAAAAAAATATATTTTTTTGAAATGTTGAAATTCTACATTACTCTTAATTTATCTAAGAACCCTACGTCTATAAATATTAAATATCGTTCGGCTTGTTTACAGCGATGTGTAAACCAAGTTGCGAGTTATATTTCAAATTTTCCGTAAGATGGCGCTCTTTGTATGCTTTATATTACAACTCATTTACTGTAATATCTGTATGACAAAAGAAATAAAAAACAATTAAAGTCAAGATTCTATTATACTGATATCTTACAATAAGGTAGTTTCCAACTTGTCAGTAATCAGCTACTTTTTACTAAACGTCAAAACACGAAATTACTATGGAATTAGTGTGAAAAAGCAAACCGATGTCATAGAAACAGGTGACAAAATGTCGCATTTATTATTACATTTTTCTTTATTAAAATTCATAAATAAGTTCAATAGAAAAAGAAAACGTTTTTTGTCACCTTTAGATCTGTATTTATTTAGCAAACACAATTTCATAGACTAGTCCTAGTTCGTAGTACTAGTTCATAGACTAGTCTTTGACCTAGGAAACTACCCAATTCTATGATCTTCCACGAATTCAGGTGTTATGGCTGAGAAGAAGCGGCGCAAGAAACAGAATGTTACATAATATTAAAAGACAATAATGAGATGTAAAGATCGCGTAACGTCATTCACTCACCTTGCACTGAATATCGTTGCTAGGGCCATGAAGCACCCGTCGGCGACGCGTGGCGTGCCCGTGAAGCACTTGTCCACGGTCCAGTCTAACAGTGGACCGATGTCGGGGTTGCAATCCAGGAGGAGAACGATAGTCTCCCGCGCTAGCTCGTATACCTAACAGACATTCGGTCGAGTTAGTTTATAAGTTTATTTATAAGTTCACAAAAAAAACCATTTCCACGCAGTCATAGAATGAATTTATATTTAGTGATTTATACGATTTTACGGGTTAACAGCCTCCGTGGTCTAGTGGTTAGAGCGTTATGCTAACGATCTGGAGGTCCGGGTTCGATTCCCGATGGTGACATTGTCGAAATCACTTTGTGAGACTGTCCTTTGTTTGGTAAGGACATTACAGGCTTGAATCACCTGATTGTCTGAAAAATAAGTTGATTCCGTGCTTCGGAGGGCACGTTAAGCCGTTGGTCCAGGCTATTAGCCGTAAAAATACCTCCACCAACCCGCAGTGGAGCAGCGTGGTGGAGTATCCTCCATACCCCCTCCGGTTGTTTGAGTGTGACATATACAGGGTGTTAGTGACATCGTAACGAAAACTTTGAGGGGTGGTTCAGGCCATGATTCTGAGTTGATATCAAATAGAAATTTCCGTCGCAAAAGTATGGATTGGAAAATAATTAAAAAGAAAAGAAAAATTTTCATGAATTTTTTGACACGAAATTCCACTTGATATCAACTCAGAATCATGGTCTGAACCATCCCCCTCAGTATTCGTTACGGTGTCACTAACACCCATACCTACTTATATGCCTACCGTATGTACTTGTACAGGGTGTAAGTGTCATCGTAATGAATACTGAGAGGGATGATTCATCTGATTATTCTGAGTTAATATCAAGTGGAATTTTCCATCGCAAAAGTATAGAATTGAAAATATTTTAAAAAAACTAAAAAAAAAACATGAATTTTGCGACGGAAAATTCAACTTGATTTTAACTCAGAATCATGGTCTGAATCAACCCCCTCAGTATTCGTTACGATGTCACTAACACCCAGTATAGGCTATTTATGTTTTGTATGATTTATACAGTTTAGTCAGCGCGGAAGTTCTAGTTACCGCCTGAGGCATGTGATTGGCGGTATGGGAGAGGTAGACCACTGATTGGCGGACTGAATCAACGTGAGACTCAGTCCGCCAATTAGTCAATTGCACCTTCCGCATTTCACCGCATACATACCTCAGGCGGTGAATAGAACTTCCGCGCAGAGTAGCGAGAACAAGATTATTTTGAATTTTTAGCGTTATATTTAGAATATAGTTATGTTTTACGGTAACAAACCTTGTCATTAGTTGAGGATAGCATCTCACTGAGCCAAGGATAGAGGGACCCATCTTCAGCTAGCGCGGCGGGTGCGAAGCATGGGCCGCAGCACAACAGCGCGCTCATTGCCTGCATGTCATATATCCAATTAAAACAAAGCAATTACCGCTTTACCAATAAAAAAGCCAACGGTAAATAATGTGTTTATTAATCAAAAGCTAAGCAAAGTTCAATTGAATTACTTGATAATTGGATTCATTTTTCCTTGGCTAACACATGTTCACCACTTGTTTATTTCTTATTTGTAAGGCGGTTAAATATATTATAATGTTATTAATGTTTTAAAGTAACGGAAAACATAATGTGAGCCATATCAGAGGCCTCAGACTGTTATATAATAACCCTGACACCAACGTTTGTGAGGTCTATACACTCGGTCATCAACCTTTCCAGCTACACGTTACAAGAATAAGCTTCAAACGTACCCTTAGAGCGGATAGGTTAAGTCGTTCGTCCACCTCCGGCGTGGGTTGTGGCACGAGGGTCCCGAGGTGCTTCGCCAGAGGCCCGCACCAGCCGGAGAACAGGCAGAATAGATTGCGGCACAGCTCCTTCTTCATCAACGAACCATACGTCTCCACTACAGAACCAACAAATATGATCTTATATAATATTATTATATTATATCTCATTTGATTAAGAATTATGTATCAGGAGGAATTTTTGCAAGTCCTGTACACGTAATTTCTATGGAGAATGTTTTGCGTGGTTTTCTAAAGTATTGGTTACAAACAAGAAATATATTCACAGAAAACTATGTTCGAAGTACCCTAAGGTTGGTTTATTGTTAAAAGTTAATTAATTCGTGTACAGGCACGCTATATATTAATAGTATACATTATTGAGTCAGATTCAAGGAGTAATAAATGATCTCAATTTATAAAACAAACGTAAATGATTTGGCTACATTTCAGTTGACTACTTACGAGGGAAGCTCTTGATGAGCTCAGTGACGAAGTCGGCGAAGGTGAGTCGCTGTTCGCGCGCGGCCGGCGCGTCCTTCTCCGCCTCCACCTCGAGGCACTGCCGCGCGCCATCCAGGTACTCTGTCAGAGTCGGGTGCAGGCTGCCTCCTTCCACCGCAAACGTACTGATAACAACATGTTTCAAATTAACAATCGTTATGCTTTCAGAGTGACAATAATTGTCTTTCGCAAATATGTATATTGTGATGCTAATATGACAAATTTCTTTAAAATGTCTAGAGGACAACTTGGGTTAATATTCCGAATGGATCACTTTTGCAGAACAAAAATATTGTTGATATCCGCATAAACTGTTGCTACTTTGATAAAAAATTACATTTACGACCAGGTAGATCGAAACCCCGGCATGCACATAGCGCATTTTCCAATAAGTAGGTACTTAGAGTAGATACTGTAGAGGAAAGTGAATACGGTGTAACTCATAATTTATTTCATACTTTTTTAAATATTTTTTTAAGCAAACGCACCTGTTCGAAAAAGTTTTCTTCTGCGCGATGAATAGCAGCATTTTGTTGAGGTTTAGCCTTAAGGCGTCACGGCGCCGTCGCCGGCGCATATTTTCTTGTTTACGGTCCACCGCCTCCCTCAGTAGTGGGACCAGTTCTTCCATCAAATCTCTGCAAATGCAACATTAGTCAATCTCGCCGTGCTCCTAATTAATATGCGGACGTACTAATAACTACCACTATTAGCGACAGTCTAATTATATTATCGCTATCAATGTTGTGCCATAAACAAGACACGGCTTAAGTTAGAGATACAACCATAAATCGACCTTATTATCTCAGTTCTGCTATTTCATTTTATAATCAAATTTGTAATACACGAGAGAAAGGATTTAGCACGGGAACAAAATGTTGTTTTATCAAAATTGCTACACTTATTTGGAGGAAAAATTTAAAAGCATAAGACTATTTGATGAGATATATTTTTCAGACATATTGCGGTTGACAGCAAAGAGTATAAGGAAGAAAAAAATAGAGAAAGGAAGGGGAAGGGGCTAAGTTATTGCAACGTACTTGAGAGCGTCAGGGTTGATAAATCCGGCGGCTGCAATGGCGGCGTCGCGCACTTCCGGCACCTCGCAGCGAGCCAGCGGTACCGCCAGCTTGTGAAGAGACCCTGGCGACGCCTGCGCACTGCGCGCCTCCCCACCGCTGCGCTCGCTCAGCGAATCCGGAGACGAACTGTCATAAACATTTATGTCAACACTTAATAATAACATTTCTACATCATATACAACATTTTCAACACCATGCCTCGGACAACACTTACAGTTCAATTGTCCATCTGCACTTGAATAAAATGTAATGTTTATTTATATAATATTATGATTTTAATTTTCATGTTCAGTACTGATCTTTAATGTACATGTTTTAAAAATAACAACTACTACTGCATTCCGTTTGTATTTGCTATAAAACAGTAAGTTCACAAATGAAATCATCACAAAATTAAGCACAAAATTATTGAACATTAAAATCAAGCTATAAACACATAATACAAACTAGCAAGCTTTGCATTGGCAAACTGGAACATTGATGAAGACCCACAATTATGATGTTAACATTTGTACCAATAACATTTGGATCAAAAATCTATTGCAAATAATAGAAATTATACTTCTTTTTTCAGCATATCGGGTTAAATGCTTCATAGCACTGTATCATAAATAATCTACCTTCATTTTCGTGAACCAAAAAGACTTACTTTGACGTTTACTCTCTTTCTTAGAACTTGCAGGAAAATCGAAATGAACTTTGTACGTATTATTGGATATCTTAAATAGAAAAAAAAGGCATAATATCGTAGTTGATGAATATACTTTTAAACAGATAAAAAAGACCGCCTTAGAAATGTATAAATTACTGAACTTGAGACTAAAATACCTACAGTTTGGTAATTTATATAGACGTATTAATGAAATCAAATAGTTCATAGTATAAGGTGGACTGACTTAATTCTTTTTAAGTTGAACTGAACGTGTCTGACACATGCTACTGGGAAATTGTTGATCTATACATGCCGATGATTGCACGTCGATGTAGGAGTCAAAAAATGTCTACAACGCAAACCAGTCTTGAAAATCTACTGATTATTGAAATGTTTTCGCTTTCACACGCGCTATGGTAACGTTGTTCAGAAGGGAAGAATCCAAAAATGCTTTTATATAATTTATTTGCAATACAAATCAAGTTCACACTAGGCATAACTTGGCGAAACTCCAGCAATTGATAAATTAAGCAGTCTATTTATCATGGTATTATAATAAGTGGAGTGGCGTGTGAAAGCGACCGTCGACGACACAAACACTAGTTAAAACATTTACAAGACAGTACTAGGAGACGAATTGTTAAAACACAACGAAGTCAAGACCATAGTGCTTATTACCCCCACAGTGAGTCCGGACACGCCGAAAGGAAGAGGGCACTGTCCATGCAAAACAAAACGTGAAACGCATAAGCTTCTTTAGTCACTGAACGGATGACATTCGCTATTATATTCATTGTATGTATTCCCAAGTAAAAAACTTACATATAATAGCAATAAGGTGTTATAATACTACGTTTTCTTACGCAGCTAGCGTAAAAGTTTTAAATGGGATTATAAATTCCATATTAGAAAAAAGGAAACCAAAAGAAATAGTATATTGAAAGCTATAGAACCACTATTTTAGTCTTAGGTTCTATTAAATCTACAGGGCGTTACAAGCGGATATCAGCCAGTTTGCGTAATTTAAAATAAATTATTTGCAAATAAAATTTAGTAACAGGTTGCATACTTTAATATTAACAATAATAAAGATAAATAATTTAACTACATCAAGATGCGAAAGTGGTGTAAAATGCCTGTTTATCGGAAAGTCTGTAATAAGTAAAAACTGGTCCGTTGCCATAAAAAACCGTATAATTCTATTGCCATCGTGTAGTAAGTTTATGAGCACAAATTGACGTTCGTTTATCGAGACATATGCGCTAGCTGTGCACGGGACCTATGCGTGATTTGATGGACGATGTGGAAATTACAGTGACCGTCATTATTTAAATCAGTTCATTTGTACAAAATAACTTTGAGGCCACTGTAAGATGTTACCCATGATGAATAGAGATGTTGTGTGGTGGCAGTTCCATCTTTAGTTGTTTTTAGCTCTTGTTTTTCTTTAAAACCATTTTAGTCATCTCAATGCATCTCAATCTTTTATTTGACTAGTAAAAAAATCAGATGGAACCAACAGTCACGCAACTCATGATCAGATCGAATGCGACGTGCACATAGCGAGCGTCAATGGGCCACCTCGTCCGTTTGTGTTGTCTGTGCGCGCGCGCATAGCTCAAGGGCAGCGTGAAGAACCCCCCGGGCGCGTTGAGGCTCTCGCTCGACGAACTGAGGGCAGCCAGGCCCAGCCATCCCTCCGCTTCAGTGCTATAACGGACCGTTCGTTGCAGCACAATAAATAACCCCTACAATACATTGTCGCTTTTGCGATTCTAAACATCATATATTAACTATCCTCCAGCTACCAAACCCTAAACCCAGCCTTGCTATTGGGTGACCTTATCACTTGCGCACATAAGTTTTAGATGTGTTGAAGGTATCGATAACCTTCAGTTGGTTGGTTGGTTGTTACGTTTGTTTTATAAGAAAGTTTGATTTGTACAGTATTATTAGGAGTTATTTGATATCCTCGAAGATGTCACAGGTTTCAGTGTCCTTCTATATACGAGTGCTTCGGTAAGATATCACGTAACTTCTGTATGTAGTAGCATATTCCTCGTTAAAATAGAACTCATTAAAATACGAAATAGAAAAATATCGAATCAAAGCAAAACATAAGAAGTTTTGAATAGCTACAACAAGATAGAAAACATAATCTGTGCATACAGTGAAAGTGGTATTACGTAGTTCAGAATACAGAATAACATAACTCATGCGACTGAAACATAATCACAAAGACTAATTTCCGTTAAACTTAGTAATGGCTCGTTACTGTATCACACCCAATAGAAGAAACTCGCAAATAAGAACAAAAGTAAAAGTAGGTACACAGGATACTGTAGGCAAAACAGGGATCACTACTCATATCAGCACATACACTTTATTATATTAATATAGGTATGTAATATGTTATTTTCGGCTCTCATTATAATTACTTGTGTCAATGAGAGCTGCAAATAAGGTATTGTTCATTGCATTTCAAGAGCAAGCAAAAATATATAGAAACACACGTAATTTTCGGTGTATTAGAATACACCACTTTTATGAGAGACATACATAAAGCCAGCGTACATACCTGAGGCTTAGGTCAGGACTAGCGCAGCGAATCACAGGACTTGGCACTGCTGGGACCACCAAGTAGGCCATAGTCATGTAGTATCTCCACACCTAAGACATTACAGATAGTTATACCCACGTAAAAACTTACACGTATAGTTATTATCATTTATAATATCAAGTAGCAAATCGTACCTGCATGTAACCATCTCGTTCCTTTTCTGGCTTCCTCGGCAATGCAGGGCCGCGGGAGAGGAGTGAGGCGCGGTTGTCGTTTACAGGTCTGGAATTTAGTTATTCATTTATAACATTTTCGGAGTACGTTTGGCTTAGTGTGTGTGTCTACTGAAGCGGAGAGAAAAAATGCGAAACGACCAACCACCGCGAGGGAAGGACAGACACAGCTCTCTCTCGCACGCTATGATTGGTCGGCTCCACATATCTCGGGTCGTTTTCTCATCTGTTTCTCTTTTCTCATCTCTCTTTTGGTAAAAATCAAACGCAGTTAGTACTTACGCTGGTTCTATAATAGTGTAGAGGGCGTGTATTCTAGCATGAAGTATCGGCCACGCTTGGAGAACAGTCGCGGGGCATCGAGCAGGCACGCGACTACGCTCCAGCAAGCCGAATAGCACCACCTTCAAACGTTTTACAGTAAGTTATTTGATTTCTCGAAAAAAAGAGGTTAACATTTTGTCCAAAAATAAAAAAGAAAATACCCACTTCCCAAGGATCGACTGCATTAGATGCACTACCACTCCAACTGTTTTTAATTGAAGTTTCGTCATGCTGGATACCTGTAAGTTATAATCCAAGTGAGAGGTGAGAAATAGAAACTGAAGCGAAAGCAAGGAGCAGGGTGGCTAAAACATTTAAATTTTTCTATGTACGTACTTTAATCAAATTATATCACGTTTTCTATGACGTCATAGTGAGTTGTTTCGTAGCAACTAGTATTTTTGTTTGACTTTTAGTAGAAAGTAACTGACTTGACTAGTTGGACACTCTAAATGGGGTATTATAAGATAATAGTTACCCGCAGTCCAGACTGCGTGTGTGCGCTCGGCGATCCACACGAGGTCCGGCTGTCCGGCTGCGAGGATCGCTTGCTTCTCAGCCGGCGGCAGTAGTGGAAGGCACTTCTCGGCAAAGTAAGGCACCTGGGCGTCGGCAGCGTCTATTAAGGCGGGCTCTTCCCGAGTCAGCTGCAGCTTCTCTAACAAATACTTCGTTTCCCTGAAGATTATAGCGGACTTATAGATACTATACACTATAATATACATTATATTATACACTTCTAAAATTATCTTAGCGACCTTCCTCACCGCGCGATTTGATATTGCATTGACCTGCAGTATTCAGGTAAGCTTGCCAGTATTGAACCAAATATTTCGACGTTTGACCGTTTCTTAAAACATTTTATGTTAAGTATAAAATTTTATAGGTCTTTTTAAAACAGATTATTAATTTAAGGTATTGGTTTTGGTCAATCCCACTTTCCCGGGATTTTTTCCAATACAAAAGTGCTATGTATCCGAACACAACAACACTGGTCATATCATAACTCATTATTTGATTAAGAAAACAACTACATTAAAGTCGTCAATTGTTTTGACATCATATGAATTACGTAGTGGTGTTAGGAAGGTTTCGCAGTCCTCTTTAAAACCCCACCGACCTTAGGATATGTACTGCTAGGCGGCGCGGGTACGCTTTGCACTGGCAGAGCATCACAAGACCCAACGCCTCTGCCCCTCGAATCACCGAAGCCAGGGGCTCCACTTTGGGCGGGGAACTCGTGGCCGCAGGCTCGCCGTTTTTCCAACTCGTGATGAGTTGTAGGAGCATACGAAGTCCATTCTCTACTAATTGAGGTGACGTGTCCTAAAAAACAAAATAAATTTAAACCTATTCAATCGAAATATAACTGTTATTATACTTTTCTTAAGGTTAATTTACCTGAACTTCCTTAGCTAGAAACTGTGTAAATCCAGCTAAAACATCCTGTCTCCATTCTGGAAAGTCTACTATCAGGGTTTGAAGGCTCTGGAACGAGAGCCCTCGTAATTCCTCATCCATGTGCACAGTTAGACGACACAACAAGTCCACTAACTCATTCGAGCTCATTCCTTCAGGGATCAATCTAAAACAATCATGAAATGTAGTTAAACACCTACATGTTACATTCTACTTGTAAATCTAAGAAAATATATTACCTTGGTATGGCAGCAACGCATGTTCTAAATAGATCTATTCTCGGTTTTCTCTCTCCAGTGTTGATTTCTTGTTCTTTAGTTACATTTTGTGTATTCGTCAACATTAATGGTCTTCCATAATGAGCATCTAATGCTCTTAATATTTCTACTAACACTCTCCGAACATAAGGAAAATACGCGCTCATTCCAATAGATCTAGCCGTTTCATCTGTCAGCATTTTATTTAAAAAAGTTTTCTTAACTCTCAATGTGTTCCCAGACGGTAACGTTCCTGATGTCCGAGGCATTGGTGGCTCTCCTTCTTTCTGTTGTAGGCTGTCAGCCACAACTAAAAATGCTCGCAAGCCTATAGACATCCTTTCTGGCGTCAGTATGATTTTGATCGGCCTTCCTACCATGAGTAAATCAAATACTATCTCTCTCATAGCAAAATCCAATCGCTCTTGCGCTATGAATTGTATTATTTTAACGAAAATGTTTAGAGGAGTATCTCTGGGTACCACACCTTTAGAACCTTTAGGAAATAGTGAATTGACAATACTTTGCAGTCTTGATTGAGTCGCAGAGTTACTTTCACACTTGATTCTTATCATATACACCCATAGAAGTCGGTAAAGAGATTCTGTAAACGAATAAATTATAATGTATAGATGTCAAATATATTTCATTTGGTTATATAGTAAAGGAATATTATTCACCTAATGCTACTCTGCACATCTTTGGGTCTCTATTCTTCAGGTGCGAAAGACACATTGCTAAGAAACAGTGCCAGTTCGCCAGAAAGAACTGCTTTTGTGATACGCAAAGTAAGCAGGTAACTAATGGGAATAGTGCGAGGCGATGCTTGGATTTGGTGCTTGCGTCTAGTGTATGGCTGTATAACATTTCTACGAAGTTCTTTAGACACGGCACGTTAACTTCGTTTTTTACTGTCTGAAAATTAAAACAAAAGTCGTTAGGTTGATACTTCGCATTCTGATACCAAGTATCAAATTGTAAAATACTTACCGCTGCAACAGGCACTAATATTTCCACAAACAGTCCGGCTAGAGCATGCCTTATGTCCTTGTCTTTGACTTCTAAGAAATATTGCGCACATTCTTGAAGGAATTGGAAGGATGCCTCGAATTCTTCAATAGGGACCATTTTCACTCGAAAGAACTTCATGCCCATTAGAAGAGAAATGATACTTTGCGTCGTGTGAGGTGACGGCTCACGGCTCTTGAGTTCCTTTGAAACGGAAAAAGAAATGTTGCAGTTTTGTTACAAACAAAAGAGAGGAAATTTGTACGAGACAATCACCTTGAGTTCGGCAGTGAAACGCTTTCGAACTGATGCGAAACGTGATTGTGCGAGCACGCCAATTACTTCCGCGTACAGATCAGCTATTATGTGAACATTAGCGGCATTAGGGTTGGACTGTAATCTGTAATTAAAACAAGGCAACATTGTCACTATATAAAAAATACTAGAATCACTATGATATCAATAACATGCCTGCAAAGTTATCACAGACTGATAAGGATTGGAGTCATTTCAAAATAATACTGACCCTTCCTTATAATTAAATCGCTTGAAGGCTACATTTTCTATATATTGCACCAAATCCTCATGTCCTGGATGAAAAGGCAGCTGCTTCAGAACTTCAATAAGTGCGAGGCAAAACAGGAACTCTACTGCCAGGTCTCGTCGCTCGGCTTGCAGCTCTTCGCAACTGCGTTCTACGGTTTCAGTGCCCGCGCCGCTGCCTGACACTATGTAGATTATGCTAGGAAAGAAAAAGTTGAAATATTTGAAATAGAAAATAGAGAAGTCGCATACCCAAATACCCTAGCCACGGAAGAGAGAAAGACAAAAGTGGGATGCCTAATCGAGTAGATTGCATGTTAAGGCCCAAATATAATAATTGTGTTAAAAAATTACAGAACAACGATATCAATATGCTATGTCACTTTACCTTTTGTTCCTGAGGTCCTGGTGTGGTTTCTTTGCTTGTTCACTCAACTGAGGCGAATCGGCCATTTGTCTTTCTAACCAGCCGAATAAAGCACGTAGAAGAGATGGAAGGCAATGTTCGGCAACTGTGCCAAATGCTGATAATATTTGGTCTAATTGAGGGTCTTCACCACGTTGTAATGTTTTATTCAGTGGCTTTTCCTACAAATAATATATTTTAATTTTAATAAATAATAAAAATAACTGCAATAGAAAGAATTATTTGTTGGGGTATAGGTGCTTGTGACTTCATAAAAATTGATAACCAATAGTCTACAAACCTGTGGTTCAGCCATCACTGCTTCCATCTTCCTTTCAGCTTGTACGGTGAACTCCGTGAATAATAACCTCATCACATATTCACCAGGACGCAATTCTGAATCTAATGGTGGTACTACAGGACCTTTGTGAGAGCCCCATGGTAGCATTGACCCTAAACAAAGAACAACATTATCTAATTTTTCATTATAGTTAATAAACCCACTTCGTAAGCTACCCATTTTTTTAAAACAATATGTGAAATAAAACACATTATTTTAATAATCAGGATACTTAATATAAATTCTGAACGCATAAGTAATAAATGACCAACAACCCAATAAGGAAAATGTACCTATAATTAATAAATGAGGAAGATATAATATAAATATCACATAAACCAAAGTAGTACGTAGCCAAAGCAAGTAAAAAATAAAATTATATTTGACACATTCCATTACTAACCTCTAGTTGACACTAAAGAAGATGAAGTGTTCCCAATACTTCTCCAGTCATTAGATGTTGTAACTGGTGCTTTGTCTTGAATTGTAGGAGTTTGGTCAGTGATAGCAGCACCATCACAGTTGTTTGTTGAAGGAGAGTCCACATGGTCCTGTCGAGGGGGCTCAGAGAGCATGCTGCCCTCTGACTCTGCTTCACTCGATACCATTGATGATGGGGCGTCTTCTGTTATATTTGAGACATGTAAAATATATTAGTAAATATAGCACTTTATAAGAGTAGCATGATTTTTAGACTATACTTGTAATGATAAACCAATACCTGACATATCTTCCGGGTGTCCATCTGAAGGCACAGTGCTCAATGAATCAGACTCCTCGGATGTCATCATCTTGATCACTGATTTATCTTCTTCTGTGACTAAGAGAGAATAAAAATAAACTTCAGCGTTTAATCATGTTGCGTTTGTCCATATTTGAGTGTAGCCGGGCTGTGATTACAACCGGAACAAAAAATACAAATTAATGTGTCACTACCCATAGATAGCAATATGTTTATATTAAATATTAGTCATTGTATGAAGAGTATGAAGATATAATGCAGAATGTGGTTGAATGTGGAGTGGTCAAACTTCACATTGGACCACACATGAAGAAATTAATGAATACAACAATTTTGTTTAAGAAAATAGTTTTTAATAAAACATGCATATAGAAATTGGTCTTCCTGTAAAAACTGGAATTCAGTGTCTGCAACTTGATGATGATGATGTTTAAATGATTTGTTCCATAGTAGTGAGAGAGTATGAACATCATGTTTTTCGTTACATACCTTAAATCACATTGTTTGACTCATACGCATATGAAGAAGACACCATCCTAAAACAACAATTTACATAGAATAATTGTTTGTACAATCCAAAACTTTAAGATTAAGTTGTGAGTGAAATGGAAGAAAATATAATGCTGAGAAATCTTCCATTCACACTTAATATAATGGTTGTGAAATAATAATTATAGCATTATGTGTAAACAAATACAATAACATTTCAATTTAAAATTTTACATTCTACTTAGAACAATGGGATTTATGTTGTTGTTTGTATTAGCAGCAGCAAGACAGATATAGATTACTCAAGTTATGTCCCAGAACAATTTTTATGATAAAATTGTATGGAGAACTAGGTAACTCTTAAATACCTATGCACATTGATATTTTATAAGCAATGAAGTGACATGAAAGAGCAAATCAGTCAATTATAAAAACAGTTTATATTCACAACAATGCAGAAAAGAAAACTAGTATATCGCTGGAAGGTCATACGCCGCTATAATCAGAGAAACAGGAGTTATAGATGCCTATTAGCAACACAAAATCTGATTATAAAGAGACAATGACTTCCCTTAGACATTTTATAGCAAACATTTCACCCACAGCTCTTTGATTGATTAGAATATTTCTTCAGTTTAAATACGAGTATTGAACTAGTATTAGTAAAATAAGAGAAAATCTACACAACATTCTAAAAAGATGGTCGCGTTGTGAACAGTGAGAATTCGCCATTATTTTTTTACAGTTATGTGAACAACATTGCAAGCAAACGATGAATCACGTATGCTAAGGTTCATTATGTGGTACTATCTTTTAAAATATACGACAAATTATATATTTTAGTTTATAGGCACTAAGGTAATATGCGAAAATCGATGTATGTACCTGAAAACCATCTAAATCGTTGATGAAAAGTATTTCTTTGATGACATCATCCTTAAATACACTTGCTCTAAAACGATAATCGACAATTATCTCAAAATAAAATACACAAAAACAAAAGTAAGTTATATTTTCTTCACATGTAACAGAATCTCGCAACAAATTATTTACGTTTGACAATTTTGACATGGATAGTGATTGTGACACTTTTGCTTTAATTAGTATATAACTAAGTATCAATGACATGTAAGAATTTGGAAACACATCATCGTATGGTACCAATATTATTTAGTCGGATTATGTTGAACATCTTTCTTGTCTATAAGCAGACGTAAAATTGTTTATGGTAAAAAATACGTTCTGTTTTACGCAGTTTTATACGAAAGGTAGTTACTATATTCATGAAGCCCGTGTTGCTCTAACATCTTAATCTGAAAAAAAAAATACGTGGTAGGGTGAGTAAAAATTACATTTGTAGGTGTCTGTCCATTCTTCTTCTTGTCGTTTCGATGGCTTTCAGATTTTTTCAGCTCAGTATTCCGCCACTCGAACAGCATCTTCGGTGGCGCTCATCAGCCCCTCTCGCGTGCAGGTATATCTGTCCATTGCAGAGCCACAAACTCTTCAGAGCTTCAGAGGGTGTGAATCTTCGATTACCGGAACTTAATTTCTTTACCTTAAACGCAAAAATATCCTTGAATCTTCATTTTTCAAATATCGAGTTGATGAGAACGTAAGTTGGCGACATATGTAAGTATTCCTAGAAAACAATTTACAGACACGAGATAATAATTATTTGTTCCGGATAATTGATATACCTACCTATTCCAGATGTTACTTATTGTAAATTGATTGTATGGTAAAGGATAATAAAATTGAAACATTTTATTTGTGCCCTACATGTTGAAGAATGCATGAATTACTAAAAAAATATGTCAGTAAAATAAGATAAAATTTAAAGTGAAGATGATACATAAGCTCATGCCCGTAATCAATAACGGGGTGGACAGAGTTACAAGTAATCATAAGACAAGTTGCAGTTATTTTTGTGACAGGAAATTCTAAGATGGATTATAAAATAATAATGATTAAAGTAAAAATTTACTAATTAGCCCTTAGATGATTATAATCACTACCTTTGTTAACAGGAACCGGAAGAGAAGAGTATAAACCATAGCGTTATTTCCAGTTCCGGGCTCGCCGGAGGCCCATATTGCTCTATGTATGTATTACCTATAAGTAATATAAATACCTAACTAATAAGTCATTTTAATATTATTTTATTATTAAAGTAATAATTTGTCCTACTTATATTGATGACAATAAACACCTTTATTAGGTATTATAATATGTATTTCAATATCCTAGTTTCCCTAGACGACATTTTGAATTTTCCGATAAATGACGTGTCACAGGATAATACACTTCTCATCAAAAAAATCGAAACACTTCCGTTTTCATTGTTTCTGTCCGAATTTAACACAAAAAAGAATTCATACGATGAAAAAAAATACATAAATGTATAGCTGGCAGTTTGGCCATTACAGTAATAAGCGAAAATTCTAAATTCAAAATTAGAATTTCATTTGTTTATCTTATAAACGAAATGAATCACTGTTTTGAGACAAATGTGTGTTTAGGGTTGGAGTACATTTAGCGTTTAAAAACTAAAAATTGGCGCCTATCCTTAAACTTTTTGTTTTTTATTTCAATACTGTGACTTTGGGACGTCTGAAAAAAGGTTTTTTTTCTAAAACGTATGGATACTTCGCCCACAGAAGCCGCCCAAGTTGTGGCATTGCTGGATTCTGGCCTTAGTCAGCGTGTTGTGGCTGCAAGACTGCATCTAAGCCTGTCATCTGTTCATAGAGTCTATAAACGTTATCGGGAGACTGGTTTGTTCACGCGCCGTTCAGGATCTGGCAGGAATCGGGTCACTTCTGAGCGAGACGATCGATTTATTGTAACAACTTCTTTAAGAAATCGACGCCTTAACGCTTTTCAACTGCAGCAGCGGCTTCGTGTTGTACGAAGGGTGGCTGTAAGTGACTCTACAATTAGAAGAAGGTTGAAGGATCGTGGACTGGTACCGCATAAGCCAGCAAATGGGCCGAAATTAACTGCAGACCATCGAAGAGCGCGCCTTAACTTTGCACGTGAGCACCTAAATTGGTCATACCTACAGAACCGCCACCATAGCTGACCTTTTCTTCAATGCAGCATTGTGCATAGCGTTCTCCGTCTCTTCTGTAGACCTTGTTCCTTCCGTCGTTACCATACAGCATAATTTTACACTCATCAGAAAAGAGAACTTTGCTCCACTGTAGGTATGACCAATTTAGGTGCTCACGTGCAAAGTTAAGGCGCGCTCTTCGATGGTCTGCAGTTAATTTCGGCCCATTTGCTGGCTTATGCGGTACCAGTCCACGATCCTTCAACCTTCTTCTAATTGTAGAGTCACTTACAGCCACCCTTCGTACAACACGAAGCCGCTGCTGCAGTTGAAAAGCGTTAAGGCGTCGATTTCTTAAAGAAGTTGTTACAATAAATCGATCATCTCGCTCAGAAGTGACCCGATTCCTGCCAGATCCTGAACGGCGCGTGAACAAACCAGTCTCCCGATAACGTTTATAGACTCTATGAACAGATGACAGGCTTAGATGCAGTCTTGCAGCCACAACACGCTGACTAAGGCCAGAATCCAACAATGCCACAACTTGGGCGGCTTCTGTGGGCGAAGTATCCATACGTTTTAGAAAAAAAACCTTTTTTCAGACGTCCCAAAGTCACAGTATTGAAATAAAAAACAAAAAGTTTAAGGATAAGCGCCAATTTTTAGTTTTTAAACGCTAAATGTACTCCAACCCTAAACACACATTTGTCTCAAAACAGTGATTTATTTCGTTTATAACATAAACAAATGAAATTCTAATTTTGAATTTAGAATTTTCGCTTATTACTGTAATGGCCAAACTGCCAGCTATACATTTATGTATTTTTTTTCATCGTATGAATTCTTTTTTGTGTTAAATTCGGACAGAAACAATGAAAACGGAAGTGTTTCGATTTTTTTGATGAGAAGTGTAGTTATCTCTTTTGATATTGACGGGTGTAGGCCGCCTTTATGCCCAAGTGCGGTTCGGGATGTACTCAGAAACCACAAATACGAATTATTTGGTTGGTGTCTTCGGCCACGCCTTACTTCGCTCTACATTTCTTAAACTGTTATCTATATCCACACATCCTCCTATTCTTAACCCACTCTATGTGGAGTCGGCACAACATATAGGTATTTATTCCTCTTCCAGTAATCACACTTTAAACACACATCCTTCTTTACACAATCCATCCACATTACTATTTATTTTATTATTATTTTTATTTATTTACTTAGTTATTTATTGTACACAGGTTAACACAGAAACTCAATACGACAACAAGAGTCTCTAGTCTTACAGATTTGGAAAAGATAAACATACTTACCTACAAACGTAAAATTGCACCCAAGATACGTTATTTAACGCGGTAGGCAGGGCCATAAGTAAGTACGTAATCAGGGGGTTAAAAAGACGACATTTGTTTGCATTGCGCACTTACTTTTATATGCGCAAATGTCAATTAGCAATATTGCTTTTTTAAGCTGAATTGCTTCGATGTCGCCTTTTAACCCCCGTGAAGACTACCTACTTGCAGCCAAATTTAATACTTACGAAGTCATCCTCATTGGTTTTTAAAAGATGTGTTGCTGTTGCAGTTTCTTGTCATTTCTTCTCCTCAGCCATAACACCTTGCGAAATGACGTAAATTCAAAAATGTTACATTGACCTTCA
This sequence comes from Pectinophora gossypiella, assembly GCF_024362695.1. Classification (NCBI taxonomy): domain Eukaryota; kingdom Metazoa; phylum Arthropoda; class Insecta; order Lepidoptera; family Gelechiidae; genus Pectinophora; species Pectinophora gossypiella. The sequence continues at coordinate 17,141,200 of NC_065433.1, forward strand.
ACAAGTTTATCCATGATAATTAGGTACGTTGAATAAATGATTCTGATTTCTGTCACAAAGTGATCTCGAGATGTAAGTATTATCTTATGAAGCAGCCATCGTTCATGTATCCAATGATCTATCTTGCTTGTTACTTACTGTGTTTCTTATACTCCTAGTCCAATAAGTAAGTACAGTCATGAGCAATATCATGTACCCACTTTACAACCAAGTCGCGTTAACATATTTGACATTTAGTGAGACTTACAATTCAGTTTGTCCAAAAAGTTAATGTGACTTGATACTAAAGTGTATACGTATTAATGTCCGTGACCGTTACTTACTTACCCTATCTATGTATGGTTACGAGTACTAATATGTATGCACTTTGATACCATGTCGCATTAACTTTTTTGACAAATTAAAGTCTCATTCAATATGTCAAATGTGATAGTGCGGCAGGGTTCTTAGGTGGGTACATGACTGTACAATATTGACATAACATAAGCACGCATCACGCCTATATCCCCGAAGGAGTGGGCAGAGAAGATATACCTACATCCATTCTTCGGCAGCTATCTTTAAGTCCCATGTAAGTAACTCATAATGTCGGAATCAGAGGTTGGAATCGAACCAGTGACAATATGATGGAAATCATGCGTACTCTGAACAGGGCAAAGCTATCCAGTAATATTAAGAGCCCAGTCTTCGAATGCAGAATTCAGTATTTCTTTCACCCCTTTCGGGAAGCACCACATTGAAGTCACTATACCTGAACAACCTCGTACACAAAAATAACATCTCGATGAGCACAGTTGTAAGAATTTAAAGACGCATTTAGTCACTTCATTAGCTACCTACATGCACCTAAATAATTACCCTATTAGGTAGCCCAATTACGAAATAAAGGTGAGCTATGAGTTCACACACGCATAGCTGTGTCTGTTATACCAAAACAAGCTTGTACACAAACGAAAGCCGATGGTGTAGGTGGAAGGAAGTCAGTTGTATGGAAAGCCTCGCGGTGGTTGGTCGTGGGAGTGTCGCCTGTCTTCACTCGACGTGTATCGCTCCTCGCTTACAATCGTAGGTAAGAAGCCGTATCAACTCAATGCGCTTTATTGACCCACAGGAAATTGTAACAGTCGCCACTTAGCCAGTTTATCGACCTTATAGTGCTATGGAAGTAGGGACGTGCATAATAAACGACCGGTATATTTACTATTAGAAATACTTATTTTACTCGTCTAATTTAGATTCCGTGATTAAAACCTGTTTTGGTCCAGTTTTCGTTTAACATCTATTACGAAAACTTTGTCTTTTTATAACTCAAATACTTTAGCTTAAACGTTTTTACTTGCGGTGTTTTTGGTGACTCTTGTTTATTTTTTTTTACAGAAAACGAAAATGTCGAAGAATGGGTCGGAAGCCAAACCTACGTCAAGTAAACAAGCTACTGAAACTACTCCTCTTGTTTCCAAAGACGTAAGTACTTTTTATAAATTACATGATTGAAATATGAGAATTGATAATAGGATCATATCTCTGTTAGGCCATAATATAGTTTTTCCTATGGCAATTCGAGTCGATGTTAGAGTATTGAGTAACGCTATGCGAGTCCAATGTTAAACCACAGATCAGCTTGTCAAGGTAAATTACGGTAGATGCACACTTTTGTATAATTTATGACTGAACCAAGTGGTCGACAAAGGAACTGATTTTATTGCACCCAATTTTGATTGGATTGAAACGCCTTACAACTCTTATAATTTATGAAATGCCTCCCCTGAATACACTGGAGAGGATGAAGCGTAGTTACTTGAACTTGTTGCTCTACTGCTTTTATGTTACTTAGGTTTTATATGTATCATAGCAGTTTCTTCATGGTTTTATATTACCAGGGAGGGGATAATGGGGATGACCCCTCTGCAAAAATCGAGGGCGGTGGGCTTTCCGTGAAGCAGACGGCATTGCTGGTGGCAGGCGAGATGGCCGGCAGCGGAGTCCTGGCTCTACCTAGAGTACTCGTCAAAACAGGTAATATATACATATAGCACACGTTTATTACACTGTCTTGCGAGTATTACGCTATGCATATTCTCAAGCCATTTCTTAAACTTTTTCTCGTAATGTCAATGATCTACCTCATCAACCCTGGTATCGTAAGTAAAACCTTTAAAAATAAATTAAAAGTAATGTCAGAACAGACTTCCGTATGGTTGACCGAAACACTTTTCAGGCTTTTAATGTTTAAAAAGTTTAATCTAGATTGTAGAAGGCAATTTATGGCGAAAACAGAATGCGATTTTTTTTTAACCCAATACGATTTCCGGGTGTGAGTTTATGTATGTATATTGTGTATGTATTCCTATACCTATGGAGCTCTGGCAATAACCATTAGACCTATAGTATTTTGATTGGCATTTAAACAACACAATTACCGTGATTTTAGTTTACCTACCTACTTAGGATACAATACAAAATTGTATTATGTTAATGAATCGATGATGGTCGTTACGATCTCCAAGTAAAATGGCAACGTAGGTATTTGGGAGCAGTCCTTGAAGTATACCTACATAGTGACAGATCTGTGCCTGTTTTAGTAAAACTACAGACATTACGACAGAACAAAGAGCTCCATGTTTGAAAAATATTGTGTTATCAGTTCTTGCGATAAGCGAATGTATAATAACTACCTATTAACTGACAAATTGAATTGTTTTAACCGGACACCGAGCAGCGAAGAGAAGCGATTTTAATAATTTTGAATATTTTCACTAGCATAATCGACATTCCGGAAAAGGCCATGTGTATTTAGACATACTTATCAAAAGGTATCACCAAAATAAAAACATCGACCTCCCAACGGAGAACGGTATCCGAAGCTAATGTACTATGCCGTATCATTTAATTGTTGCACTTTCCTATGCATGTGTTTTCTGTTTCATTTTTCCAAAGTCTGTTAGAAAGAAACAAAATACTTACAACATTTTTGTGGCCGTCAAACAACTATTTAATGAGGTCGTCCAACGTACCTTTTTCGTTGGTTTTTGATCGTCAGTTTCTAGTATTTTCTTTGCTTAACATTATGAAACTAATGTCAAAAGATTATTCGTCGTATGTACTTACTTAATAATAATATATTATCCATAATGAGTATATAGGTAGGTACCTGCTATATATACAATAAAAACAAAACTTTGTCTATCTTCAATACCTTCCGCTGGTATCTATTTGTAATGCTTTTTTTTAAAACATTTCTTTAAATAAAAAAAATAAAAAATACAGTTAAGTAGACCAGATACCTAATTATCAATAAAAATTCCACCTAGCCTAGTATACAGACGAACTTTCCGTCGCGTTATGAAATCGTTAATTTGGACATTATATTTTCATTAACTGGCCGCAAAACAACCTCAGTTTTTATGACAAAACTGGTTTTATGATAAAATAATTCAATGATGTTTTTCAACTTAAAAAGATAAGCAAGTTATTAAAAGAAACGTCAGATCGTAATAGGTAGGTAACCTAAACGTGAAATATTTCACAAGCAGGCGAAAATCCTTGCAGACGTCATCTCTTGAAAACATTATTGCCTAATTAGATTGCGATCTGTCGTAACTACGTCACTTAAATTATATCTAACCTAACATAACCTACTTAAACAATATATTATGCAGGCATGCACCAAAAAGGAGCTTAATTTTTAACGGGTACAGACAACCCATAAACTCACGTTGACTTGCCTAAAATGAAAAGTTAATTATTAGATTTAATGTAATAAACGTGGTAATAAACGTAGAATCACAAAATATACGTAGATTATACAGTGTGTTAATGACATCGTAACGAAAACTTTGAGGGATGATTCAGGCCATGATTCTGAGTTGATATCAAATAGAATTTTCTGTCGCAAAAGTATGGAACGGACAATAATTAAAAAAAAAACAAAAAGAAACCCTGAATTTTCAAAATTTCACTTAATATCAATTCAGAATCATGGTCTGAATCATCCCCCTCAGTATTCGTTACGGTGTCACTAACACCCATACCCACTTGTATGGCTACCTGTATGTACTAGTACGGGGTGTAAGTGACATCGTAACGAATACTGAGGGGCTGATTGCTCATTATTCTGAGTTAATATTAAGTGGAACTTTTGATTGTAAATGAAAATAATAAAAAAAACTTAGAATCGTGGTCAGAATCATCCTCCTCAGTCTTCGTTACTATGTCACTAACACCCTGTATAGGTACCTACCGACTTCAGAAGGTACTTGGACTATGTAAAACTATGCAAAAATAAAATTTGGCAATATTTGCGAATGCGAAGTATTTTTCGTCTGAAAGGTGATTGATTTTATATAATGGTCTGATTTCAGGATGGTTTGGCGTGCCACTTATAATCTTGATGTGTGCGATTGCCGCGTTCAGCGGAAAACGACTCGGCGACTGTTGGTCCATCATCGAGGCTAGAGACCCTGAAATGAGGAGCAGAAAGAGGAATCCATATGCGATAATAGCTGACCAAGCGCTTGGGAAGACTTGGAGGTAAGACTAGTATTTTCCATTCTAATATAGAGCCAATTTCAGCAACTGCTCAGTCCGGTTGCTCAGGTAAGTACCTACCTAGAAAGATCGATGATCTGTGATATGCTCTTGCATTCTCTTAGAACAAGTCGATTGACAGAGATATTATATAAGTTTGGTGAACAAGCAAAATATCGAAACAACAAGTTTAGTGCCTATACCTACATTAAAGTGTTGTTAAACAGCACCATGACATATAATTTATCAAGATTGTCACACATCCTACTGTGTGAATAGTACAATGCAGAGATAGCTTAGGCAAACACTGCACAGTTGTAAACTTTACCTGATATAAACATCTAAGATAGAAGCAAGCATAACGTTGCATTAAAACGTTTATAAAATCTATATAACGAGAAATTCAATTTTTTTAACGCTGTCTAACTTAATATAATTTAAAGTACCTAATCGGATATTCATTAGTCCTGTTTGACTTGAATATCGACTTTTTTACTAATCTACAAGGTTAGATCTTAGGCTCTAGGCACCATCTACTTATTCTACATTTGTGAAGAAATACCTATATAGCTTATATTTATAAGAACAGTTTATTCTTAGGCTTGTTTTAAAAGGAGCTAATTTAAAATAGGAACAGATAACGATGTCGATTCGTTAATGATGTTATGGATATACTATTGATGTCCTTGGTATCTACGGAGGATGACTAAATATGTATGTGTCGCAGTTAGATAGGATAATTATATGTATACTGGGATATAGATACCTAATTATATTACGACAAAAACTATGTTACTACGACATATGCATAAACTGAAGTTACATACCTTTCTCGAGATTACTGCGGAAGGTTAACTTACATATAACGTTAAAATGTGTTTCGATTTATTTATTTCCTGTCTCAGTAATTTTGATTATTTTTATTTCATGCGGATTTTTCTTGTTTATTGAAACTTAAGGCACAGGATATGTATGGTATGATGTTTAAGAAGGCTAATAGGTATTCTTGATGTTTTTCCATAGCGTGATAGTGTCAATGGCGATCATAGTGACGTTATTCGGGGCGTCTGTGGTGTACCTCCTCCTGGCTTCGCAGATTATAGAACAGGTGTTCCGCTTGCTCCTGCCCAATGTGACGTTCTGCGCATGGTACCTGATTGTTACGGGCGCCATGACACCGCTCCTACTCTTCAAATCGCCGAAAGATTTCTCGTAAGTACTTATTTTCTCTTTGAGTTCAGAAAATTGTACCTGATGGGTAAAATCCGCGTCGTGAAATCTTACAAGTTGATTTTTGGCCTATTTCCTGACTGTGCCCACTTAGTCCCTACCCCTAAAAGGATTAAGGTCGTCAGTTTATTTGTGTTTAGTATGTTATACGTATAGTACACTGTGTGTATACAGAGTGTTAGTGACAGCGTTACGAAAAGCCCTTACAAGTACGTACAGGTAGTGATACTAGTAGGTATGGGTGTTAGTGACACCGTAACGAATACTGAGGGTGATGATTCAGACCATGATTCTGTGAAGTAATGGAGTTTTTCGTCGCAAAAGTATAGAACTGAAAATAATAAAAAAACACTAATATTTTCATGAATTTTCCGACCGGGAAATTTTACTTGATATCAACTCAGAAACATGGTCAGAATCATCACCCTCAGTATTCGTTACGGTGTCACTAACACCCATACCTACTGGTATCACTACCTGTACGTACTTGTAAGGGCTGTAAGTGACATCGTAACGAATACTGAGGGGGGTGATTCAGCTCATTATTCTGAGTTAATATCAGGTGGAGTTTCCCATCGCAAAAGTATAGAATTGAAAGTTCCACTTGATATTAACTCAGAATCATGGTCTGAATCATCCCCCGTGGTATTCGTTACTGTGATTTTGAAAACATAATACATACTTACTTATACAACTTGATTGGCTGAAAAATACTGGCACTTGACCTTTCCGTAGGATGTCTTACGCAATTAGACTTAATAATTTGTTTGTGTAAAAACATTAATCTTATTTTATTGTCGTAGTTTCATCGGCCTCATAGCGTTTGGCTCGACTGTGGCAGCTTGCATCCTCTATTTCATCCAGATGATGAATGACATAAGACCATTGGTATTCCGCTACGGTATCCACGGTTTCCAAGACTTCTTCCTGGCATTTGGCACCATAATGTTTGCGTTCGGAGGCGCGTCTACATTCCCCACAATCCAAAACGACATGGATGATAGGACAAAGTTCAGTAAGAGCATCATGTTCAGTTTCTTTGGTGAGTATCAGCTTGATTATATTTTACGAGTATGATTGATTCTTTGTTCATGTACCAATTTACAAATCATAAGGTTTAGAAAGCCTTACTTACTTGGTGGTACCTACTCCATAAAATTACTTAAGTAAGTAATTAATTATTGAAAAGGGTGATTTTTTCTACCTCTATAACAAGCGGTGGGGCCAATTTATTTTTAACGATAAAGCGACTATGCGTTATCTTTCTGACGATTGAACACAGTGAAGTGGTTCCTTTATTTGTAGCTAACACTTTATCAAAATGACTAAGTAGGGCACTTTAATAAGTCAACCAAATGTTTCTTTTTTCTTGCTCGCATTTTCTGACGTAGCTCAGTTGATGGAGTTGTAAGGTATTACTCTGTTTCAGTTATTTACCTATAGACGGGTGAATTTTTGATAGATTTTACGTAAGTACCTCAGTGGTTACGTAATTCAGTTGAAAGTATTTTTAATTATAAAACAACAATACTTAATTGTGATTATGGCACGTTTTTGTTCATCTAATTGAGTGGTCTATCTAGGACATCCATGGGGCCGACACCACAGTCGCGCCACCTACAAAATGTATGCAGTTCACACCTGAACTAATAACAGCAGGTGAAGTAAGCACTATACAACTGCATATCTACATTTTGATGTTTGCGAGGCTGTGGTTGCGCTTCCATGGTGTCCTAGTAAGATATAAGCCTTTATTTCGTAGCCAACACTTCAGAGAAGAACGTATAAAATGCGCTATCGAAAAAATATAAAAATAAACTTACAAGAATTCACCCTGGGTCGTGTACTAGGTGCAAAGTAAATTATGAAATTCTGATTACTAAATAAAGACAGATCTGGAACTATCGAAAAACGTTTTCTGTTTTCTATTGAACTTATTTATGAATTTTAATCAACAAAACTTAATAATAAGTCCGACATTTTATACGACGTCACAGTGTGCTTTTTCATACAAATTCCATAGTAAATTTGTGTTGTGACGTTTAGTAAAAAGTAACTGATTTGACTAGTTGAAAACTAGCCTATGTTCTGTTTTGTAGCAATCCTGGCGTTGTACCTGCCTATTGCTGTCGGAGGGTACGCCGTGTATGGCGAGGCAGTGGCTCCGAATGTCGCTGTATCGTTATCAGCCACGCCCCTGACGCTAGTTGGTAACATTCTGATGGCTGTGCACCTCGTATCCGCCTTCATCATCATCATTAACCCCGTTTGCCAGGAGATGGAGGAGCTTTATGACGTGCCTAGAGGTGTGTATTTCAATTCTTCTGCTTCTATCGTATAGTTCTGAGAAGATTTACCAACCTCACCAACCCTGGTGTGAAGGTTATTATTGAGCAGTCAGTGCAATGTCCTACCCAAACTAGGGATCATAAAGTGATTTTTGTGATATGTCCCTAACGGAATTCGAACCCGGGACCTCCGGACCATGAGTCCAACGCTCAACCACTGGATTTCAGAGGCCGTGTATTTTAATTAAGCCAGTTATGTTAAAAGTTAGACGATTGCGACTGCGAAATTATCTATCGTACAATAAACCTAGCAAGCTTAGTTACGTCATAGTACGTGCTTCGTATGATAAATACGATATCTAGGAATATTGTTTTTATTTGCTATGTCTGATTAAAATATTATTTGGTAGGTAGGTATGGGTTTGCATTGTGAGTTTGGTTAGGACGCAGGTACGTTAAGTTAGAGATTTAATTGTATATGTAATTGTTTGTACTAAGTATGTCTATGAGCAATATATGAAGGTATTTATGCGACACGTCCGTACATTTACAGACTCCCTTGGCTGGCGCATGGGCGTCCGCATTTCCATCATGTTGGGCATCCTGTTCATCGGCGAGAGCATCCCTCGGTTCTACACGATCCTGGCGCTTGTCGGAGGCACCTCTGTGGCGCTGCTCACCTTCATCCTTCCTTCCTTCTGCTACATCAACCTCATCAACCAGCCCCCGAGAGAGGGACAAGCCGCTATGTACGTACTTTTGTTTTGTAAATTGTTTGTTGTTATATTTATAAGAATAACGATCGCGGACACCTTAATAATCACAGGATTTTTATGTATAATAAATAACATGGTATATTTTAACCGCGGAGGAAAGACTTACCTACTAATACATTGTTTTAAGTTTACGCGGTTATTATCATAATTAAAACATAATAACGGGTTCTTACCGCGTTTAAATGGGGATATGAGACTCCCGATATTTCGACACTGTTGCAAGTTCCAACAATCCAATCTCATCAGTCATCCCGTGATCATGGCATTTGCAACAGTGTCGAAATATCGGGAGTCTCATATCCCCATTTAAACGCGGTAAGAACCCGTTATTATGTGTTTTAATTACCTACTAATTCCTATATAGTCATAAATACCAAAAATTATCGTATTAAAGTAAGTAAAGCCCTCTAAACTTAAGGTATGTGCGTGCATCTTCGTTGAAATCCTATATGCTGGCCCCCAAGTAAAATGATACTAATCTTTAGGACGCTCACCGTACTATATGGGTTTATTGATGGTGTTACTAACGGGTCATTGAACTCTGAATAAAGTAATAACTTAGTAATTGTAAGTTGTATGAGTACTTATTCGTTGGATACATTGAAGTTTATATATCAAGTACCTATCCATTATAAATATTCTAGTTGTTGGTGATTCTTAGTTGAGAAACTGAATTATTCTTGTTAAGGAATAATAGCTCTTCCTTCTAATAATACTATTTTTGATAGTTTTTATAAACTACCTCCATCTACTACTTATTACTTATTTTACAAAAGAAGGATGTTTAAAATTAAAACTTTGCTTGTTTCCAGTGAGACACCCGGCTGGATAAAAATGTTATGCTGGGAAGTGATTGGCTTGGGAGTGCTTGGGGGTATAGCTGCTACCTTCAGCGCAGTCAGCGCCATATTCAGCACCTCCCAAGCTACGCCTTGCTACCTCAGATAGACTAGTCTTCATCCCTTCATCCAGACTAACCGCAACATTCACCACATCGATAAACTATTGAATGGACGCACTCTGGAAGTACTAAATGAAATGCCATTTTTTTTTATTAATAGACGCATAATTTTTAAAAACATGATCCATAATAGGTCGATATAATTTCGCATGGACAAGAGGAGGGGTGTGAAATAGTTAACAGGCTCGTCCCGGCTTGACAAGTCCCGTCCGAGACAGATTTTTTTTTTTAATTTAAATTTTCTCTTTTTAAAAGCACTTGCATATCGTGCCTTACATGACTCAATGGGGCGTTCACGAACATCATAATGCGTTCAGTCTGTTCTGTCGCAGATGTGTAATTTAACTATGGCTTCAGTACCTAACAATAGTACGAGTAGTAGTGATGTTCGTCTCTCATGGCAGTAAACATTACACGCGGAATTGATACGTATATATTTCTTATTCTTTCGTGTCCTTTATTATCCATGATCCACCTCATAGTCGTGGCAATAAAAAGACCCATAATTTTCTTTCATAACTTACTGTTAAAACATATGGCTATGCAGGTAGAACACGGGGAAAAAAGTCCCCGTGCTTCACCTGGGTGGACTATGACGTGGACCACGGGTAATAGAGGTATTCGTCAGGTCAACATTGTTATTGATATGAGTATGTTTATTATTAGGTAAAGGTAATTGAGAATTTAGTATCACAAACAGAACATAATAAAACAAATACAATTCTACTACTAAAATATGAATACACAATACGACAAAAAATAAAAATACTTAAATAAAATATTGTAGCAGGCATCCCTGCTTAGTGGAAAAGCATCGAGGTGCCCATGATACTCACCAAGTTGCCATGTTGAATGGCGATGGACATTTGCATCAGGTATAATATGGAGCAAGCATCACACCACTCTCTCGTAACCGATGCCCAATCTCCTTCACAAAGTTAAGGGCCTCCGATCTATTAAGTTTTATATTTTGAAGCTTACTTGTTCAACGCCGACTATGATATTAGCCGACTGGTCAGTATCCAGAAAACCATCCGTGCGTTATAAGTTCCGTTTTATATCGGTATTACCGATATCAAATCCGCTTCTGACGTCGTCATGTGAAAATCGCTTTAGTACCTACAAAATGTTCATCATCTCCCTAGCATTATCCCGTTTTCCACAGGGTCCGCTTACCTAACGTGAAGATTTGACAGGTCCGGTGTTTTACAGAAGCGACTGCCTGTCTGACCTTCTAACCCGCGAAGGGAAAACCAGCCCAATACAGGATAGGTCACATACCTCCGAAAATGCATTTCTCGGAAATGTGGTTTCCTCACGACGTTTTTCCTTCACCGCTGAGCACGCGATAATCATAAAACCCACAAAATTTACCTACAGAATGTTATTTATTATAATTGTTTGGACCGGTTTATGAAGATTTTGCACATGTTTATTTTGACAAAGTACAACCTATATGTATTTACAATATTTTAGTGGAGAGAATTATTCGTGTTCATTTTTTTATTTACTCTATGTTTGTGTAGTATGTAAGTGCCATGTAATCTATAAGAGAAAACCATTTTTTGTAGTAGTCGTTTTATAGTAATCAAAATGAGTTTTTAATAAAACGTTTTTTTTTAGTTTTGTTATTATTTTCGATTAATCTTTCGAACGCCGGAACGCGGATCTCGACCAGACACAATGTAAAATCTATTGTGTCTGGTATCTCGGCATATGAGAGGTTAAGTTTACTTTGGCCCTCCAGCTCACCATGTTTTTTGAATTGTATATTTAGCTAATTACAAATGTACTTTGAGCGAGCTTAATTTACCTACCTCACTCCCGCCGACTGAGGTCACTTTCGTCTATTTAAGCCGTAAGCCGACATGGAGACGGTAGGTACCTAGTCATATAAATGCTATAGCATTTGTAATTGGGTCGTTCAACTAGGTTCAAGATAAATTATGAAATTCTGATTACTAAATAAAGACATATCTAGAACTATCGAAAAACATTGTCTTTTTGCCATTTATCTTATTTTTTAATTTTAATCTAGAAAACCGTAATAATAAGTCCGATATTTTATCACGTTTTCCTATGACGTCACACTGTGCTATTTCGTACAAACTCCACAGTAATTTTGTGTTTTGACGTTTAGTAAAAAGTAACTGATTTAACTAGTTGGAAACTAGCCTACTGTTCACAGGTTTTGTAACAAGTTATTATTTTGTTAGGTATAATAATTATCACGAAACAGCGTAGGTACCTATCATGTAACAGAGGGTACTATAGAACGATTATTTCCCAGCTGTATTCTTGATTCGTGACTTTTATTGTTTAACATCATCATCATCACTAATATAAGAGCCACGCTCTTGTCGGTGTAGCATTCTCCATGCTACTCATTTTGGGAAAAATACGGCAGTGGTTTCCCTTTTGCTTTCTGGCCCGCAGTAGGTACTCTGTCTGACGCGAGTGGGATGTCGCCCAGAGTAGTCTATTTCAAAGCCGTACTAGGACTCTTGTCCTCCGTCTCTGAATAGTATTGACAGTTCTAGGTTCCAGGTTTTAGTCCTTGTGACGCGCCCCTTCCGTCCTGCATTGCCGTACCGATGGCTCCGATCTCCGCCTCTGTAACTGTTGAGGCCTTTACCCGTATTCCTGGGCAAGGGTTCTACGCTATACTCCGTAGGTCTGGGTCCCAATAAGAACATGGCCGACATTAACAGGATGTTGATTAAGTACTTAAAAAATAAATATAAGTTTGGTTTTATAGCAAAAGAACGCGCGCGGACATTCTGTTTGCTCGCACGAGGTTACGCTTCACCGATAAGAACAAGATTTTTGTATGGAGTATCCGTGCTGTGCTAAGTAAATGTTCTATATTGTTCTTACTTGTGGGATATCTTCATGATATTTTTTTTTCGTGACCTTACTTTGGACCTGCGCGTCTTTTGGCTTTACTTGTGATATTCAGTAAAGTACTTACTTAATAATTATTATTATTACGTTTACTTACTACGGCAGCCTCCATGGTCTAGTGGTTAGAGCGTTAGGCTCACGATCTGGAGGTCCGGGTTCGATTCCCGATGGGGACATTGTCGAAATCACTTTGTGAGACTGTCCTTTGTTTGGTAAGGACTTTTCAGGCTTGAATCACTTGATTTTCCGGAAAAGTAAGATGATTCCGTGCTTCGGAGGGCACGTTAAGTCGTTGGTCCCGGCTATTAGCCGTAAAAACACCTCCACCAACCCGCAGTGGAGCAGCGTGGTGTAGTATGCTCCATACCCCCTCCGGTTGATTGAGGGGAGGCCTGTGCCCAGCAGTGGGACGTATATAGGCTGTATGACATTACTTGCTACGCTAATTGATGACGAAATTCGTCTTTAAATTATGATACAAACAATAATAGTTAAGGCGATGATTGAAAATAAAAAGAAACCAAGTGAGTTCAAATAAATACTTCGTTATACTTATGTTGATGCTGAATTATTGAAGTGAAGTGTAAGGTACCTATTTTAAAAATCGAAGTTTGATGTTTAAGTGGTTACGAGTAACTACTTACTTATTTTAGATTTTCATCTGCGTGTATTTATACTTTCTCCAATAGGGATAATATTAATGATAATATGTTTAATATACGAGAAGCACGTTTTGAAATTAGTGCGTAGCAGCACATAAGCAGCACTGTAGTGAAACGACTACATTGTAGTTACCCACCTAAGCTATAGCATCTTGACTTTAATGCTGTAATATTCCTTACGACCCCCAGCGAATAGTCGTAATGTCGATATGATAACCTATCGCTTCTATGAAACAAATATTATGTTTATCGTGTTGAGAACATATCGGCAGAATAATATCGATTGTATCATCGTGGTAGGTTCATACTGTTTACAGGATTGGCTATTGAAATTAAATACCGGAAAATGTATTTCGTCTTTCAGTCGTGAAAAAGATCTCCAATCAACAATTCTGGTGAAGACCGGTGATTAAGGCCGTATCTATTTCTGCATTTGTTTTTTGAATTTGGAAGTAACGGTGCCATATTTTTGCAGTATGTATTTTATTTGTGAGCTATTATCTTGTTGGTGCTGTTCAGATTGCGATTGAGGTGCTGGTCATTTTCAGAAGACATTAAGATTTATATTTTTGGTTTTTTGAATTTTTCTTCATAGTGTCAGCTTCGCTAAAGTGATGAATAGTGATCTAAGTAACACAGTTTTAAGTAATATTCGCTTATGTTCCGTGAGAAAAGGAGAAACATAGAGTAACGTCTTACCATGATTTTAAAATCTTATTTGTTACTCTATTAGAAATCATAGGTTACGTCATTGATGTATAATACATATTATATAATATGTATTGTTACTATATTGGGTTAAGTAGGTTCGTATCGACTCTAGCAGAGTCAAATAAAGTAGGTAAATATGTAGTATAAACAAGGAACGGGAAATTACTTCCTTACTTTGTATATCTAATAAAAATATATTTTGCCATCCCGTTAGAGTAGTCAGTGATAAAGATAAGTGAGTTCAAATTCGAAGGTATCCCAACACTACGGGATCGCCTCTGATACGGAGCACTCGCGTCTGACGACTATCAGTCACCCAGTTCTCAACATTCTTATATCAAGGTTAGTAATTCAATCATTTTATATATACTTATTGACCTTAATTTAGGATTACTTACTCACATTTATAATTATATTGAACAGTATTTTCATAGATATTTAAATCAATTATTATAATACATATCTACTCGTATTTAGATTAATTTATTCTTGATACATTTTCATACTTTGTAGGTATATTTAACGTAGGCATACTATTTACTTTCTCAACATTAAAAGTAATACAAATCATACTTTGTATCTCATATAAACAGCAGATTTTTGATTATTTTTTGGCATTTCCAGGGTATTTCGGTAGAAATAATAGCAGTATAAAATGGTACTGAGCAGCGTGATTCGGGCAGCCAGTAGGGTGAACAGATCGTGCGCCGTATCTCACTGTTGTCGGCGGGCGACGTACAGCACAGATAGCAAAGGTGAGAGTCATAAGATCTTACTTATACTTCTGCTATTGTGATATTTTCTCATACCTACTTTACGCTTCAGCGAATCTTACAGTTATGTGCTATCACTGAATCTCGAAAATTTTATTATAAATGCAATTATTTAGCTGCTAATTTACTCCACAGTAGCATAGAAATAAACATATTTAAGTAAGTAGGTAAATATTTAATTTGATACTTTTGTGACTGCCCACACAGATGACGATTACATGGGTGAGTTACAGATAGCCTTATTTTATTCTATATACTCGTAATACGTATTCAACCAGATAATTACATCATGATGTAGTTAATTATGATTACATCGTAGTATTACGGGTTCAAATCCCGGCTCGGCCTCTAAGCCAATTCGAGTTTATATGGTGGAATTTATGTTTGGATAGGTATCACGTGGTTTACAGGATTTGTGCCCGGTTAATTGCAATAGGCTCGTTCCCTATTACATGGGACCTAAACATAGCTCGCGAGGATCGATGTACTAACTTACTATAGACTTCCACTAACCCCTTCGAAGATACAGGCGTGAAAAAAAAATGTTATACTACATACTTACTAGCTATGACATTACGTAATAATATATATATATTGCGACTGTTTTTTATCATTTATTACGTATCCACAGATAAAGCAAGGGCATCATAACCAAATAACTAATTAATTAGATACACTTAGCGAATATCTTTTGCGTCATCTTCAAACGCCTGCAACTGTTTGCGTAGTATTTGCTTCGGTACTTAAAAAATACTTGTTGTGTGATATAGGTAGTAGCTCAGGTACCCTAATAAATTGCAATTTTACTAACAAATATTTTGCATAATAAAATATCCTGCGAGCAACCCCTGCTAATATTATGTGTCCTGTTTACATGTGGCTACACTGAATTATTCTGTCGTCTGAGCCCTTATTTGGTACCTAAAGTTATCTAAATCCCACACATGGTAAGAAAATAATTAGATCGATTACTAACATGCTATTTTTTCATGTTTAAGGTCGTTACTTCACAAAGAAACACGAGTGGGTTACTGTTAAGGACAACATCGGCACAGTTGGCATATCCAATTACGCACAGGTGGGTAGTTTTATACGTTGCCCCATTCCATGGTGATGTAGGGTGTGTGAAAGCCCCCAGGGTTCCTCATTCGGTCAGCCAAGTAGTAAGTGTGAAACAATAAATAAGGTCCAAAAAGTACAAGCTGCTAAATTCCTAGTAGGTAGATACGGCTTATTTAGTGTGAACTAAAATTTCATCAAATTAACCTCTGAATGACGCAATATTATTCATGTATAATTATGTCAGGTTCAAATATTACCTGACACTATTGAATTATGCTACATTGTGAACATTTTCTGTGAAAGAGAGGAGGCCTATACCCAGCAGTGGGTGGATAGATAGAGAACATTTTTATATTAACTTCTGAGAAACATAGGTTTGCCTAATTTACAATTCATCAATTACCTACTTGTATAAAATGTTTAGGTATTTTAAGTAATATTATAAAAGGTAATAATATATGAAAGCTTGTATAATACAGTTTATGCTACATAGTAACTAGAACAGAGCGTAGGTACCTAACGAACTCTACGCCAAGTTTTGTGCCGATATTGTTTTAGATAAAACCAGTTCAGTCAGACAGAGGTCAATTTGCAGTAACTCGTGCACAAGCCATGGTCTAACACAATAATATATAGATACCTAATTATCAAAGAGATAACACGTAACTAATTTACTGTAAAAAAACTGTTTTATACGAATCTGAAAGACTTCATTTAACCATTTTTATGTACACTTATTACATTTGGGCACTTCTAACAATTGTACAATACTTTAGAACCATATTGCTTTAACATATTGAATTAGTGGTGGGACTGTTGTTTGTTAAAAATGTTCTAAAGTACCTACTTTAGAACATTTTCCAATACCTATTGGAAATGTGATTTGATCTAGCGCTCATGGTTGTGTAATATTGGCCAAGTCATGAAGGTGCCATGTGTTTGATATTTATATCGCATAATAAAGCAGGTTAAGTATTCATTGATCTTGCCTAGTCCATGTAAATGGCCAAAATCCGCTTGCCCGTCGTGGCTATTCTTCTCTTTTATCGTGTGGGTTGTGAGGTGGAGTACCAACCTCATCAACCCTGGTGTCAGGGTTACTATTGAGCCGCCAAAGCTCCTGACATGGCTCATGTAACAGCTACTTACTTACCTCAGTAAGCAGTAACCGGGACTAACGGCTTAACGTGCCTTCCGAAGCACGGATCATCTTACTTTCGGACAAAATGGTGATCAGCCAGTGATGTTCTAACCAAACTAGGGACCGCAAAGTATATTTATGATATGTCCCCACCGGGAATCGAACCCGAGACCTCCGGATCGTAAGCCCAACGCTCAATCACTGGACCACGGATGTCGTTCCATTGCTGGTCATGTAGTAGGTAGGTAAGTATAACCATTTCATGAAATGGCCAGCCACATCAAGAAGAAATTTCTGTGATCTGGCCATGATAGGTATCAATATTTTTGGACGTGACCGTACTAAAATCTGTAATATAAGTACCTAGCACCTAAAAAAACATTTTAAACTTTAATTTATTTCCTGCCCGAATAAGTTTACAGAATATTAAAGAATTACCATCTTTTTCTCTTGTGTATTGCAGGATGCCCTCGGTGAGGTGGTGTACGTGCAGCTGCCGGAAGTAGGGACGGCAGTGGAGGCTGGGGACGAGTGCGGAGCCCTGGAGAGTGTCAAGGCAGCCAGTGAAGTCTACACGCCTGTTTCTGGCACTGTCAGTATTGCACAGATACTTTATATTACGTCTGTTTCCCGTAAGCCAGTGTCAGGGTTAAGCTGAAGACTTGCTGTGATCCTGAAAGTTTTCACCTCTGCCATTGCCATAAAAGTGGTGATCAAGCCCTCGTTAAAACAATTTGAATTTGATTAAGGGGTCTAAAATTGAGCTAATGGAATTTGAAATGGAATGGAATGGAATTTGAAAGAAGTTGTAACCAGACTATTCAATTTATATCCTGACAATGGATAGTGTAGGTACTGATCAAAAAGCCTGAGTGTAATGTACAATAAGTAGTTTAATGTGTTCTAGCTCGAAGCAATATCTTGTTTAGTACATCTTGATTAATTAATTTTCTTGTCTATATTTTATTTCACCAGATAACAGAAAAGAACGTAGCAGTGGAGAAGACTCCAGCTCTCATCAACCAGTCATGTTTCGAAGACGGTTGGCTCTTCAGGGTCAAACTATCCAAGACGGACGAACTAAACGGACTTCTGGACCAAACCGCATACGAAAAGTACCTTGAAGAAGATCACTAATATTAATATCCTGGATTTACTTAAGTCCAGTCTGTTGAAAAAAGATCGTAATATTAATGGTACTGCTACTCTGCAGTTGTAATTATAACCTATTCTTGAGTTTTTAATTCGATTTCAATACGATAGCTAACATTAGACAATAGATTTATGTGGGCCAAATGCACTTTTAAAAGATTCGATACAATCTTTAATTTTTTGGACTCAAATTAATTTGAAGCTCAAGCAAATAATACATAGGTAAGTACCACTAAACATCACAAATAATTATCTACCGACTTTTGCAGACTGACTTATTTTTATCTTCAAATGCGCATAGAATAAGTTTATAAATACGATTGATCATGGACCAATCGTGATATTATTTAAATAAACTGTTGTGATAAATTGTCAACGGTTTTCTAAAGTTTTGTTTTTTATTTACCTGCAGTATGACGTTGAACCTTACATAATATACTTGTCTTGTTTCTTTTATTATTATTTTTTAAGTAAGTACTTAGGTAAGTATTCAAAAATAATGTTCATCATTACAATCATATTTTTCACAGAAATAAAATACCCGGCTGACTATACCGATGACTTTTCTCGATGGCTTAATTACCATTAGGTACTTGTCCAGGAAACGAGTCTCGGATGCAGTTTATAGAATTGCTTCTTGTAAATACAGGACGTTATTCAAATAAATAAAGTCACTTTATAAAACTAAATAGTTATACTATAAAAAATAAATGATACTTTCACAATACAACTAGGACATTTCACTCAAAAGTTGCATTTGGGGACGATCAATGTGATGGCACGTTCCGGAGTTTTATTTCTCTTGTAGCGTCGATGCCCCGGATATGATTTCGATGAGTTCTTTAGTGATGACGGCCTGCCTGGTTCTGTTGAAGAGGAGTGTCAGTTTGCGGATCATCTCGCTAGCGTTTTTCGTGGCGTTGTCCATGGCGGCCATCCTCGCAGACTGCTCCGAGGTGGCCGACTCCTTCAGTACGTAATACAGCAGCGCCGCCAGTGTGAACTCCGCATAGCTCTCCAGCATATCTTCTTCAATGTCGTCGAACGCTGTCATGTTTGGCGCAGACTGTCGTAACATATACAAAATATTATGTAGTACAAATAAATCTAGTAATGTCGATAAGTTAATTATTTCCGAACACTATGGAGAAGGGTCTGGAAAACTATTAAAATGTCAGAATGACTACAACAACAACCGCATCAGCTACATTGCTTTCAATAAAGAAAGTCGGTCACTATAAATTGTATAATGCAGCTGTTTTAACTTTTTGGATATTGTTAGGATAGATACAAGTAGGGTAAAACCGAATTTGCAACTTCGACAGATCTGGCTTGCGTGTTCGAACGACTTAAATGGGGTAAGTACCTATTCTAGCTTTGAGGAATATGAGTACGACTACTTTTGTGCTTTCAAGATAAGAGAGAATGAATAAAAACTTACGTACCTCAATCTGATACTTATTGAAGACGGGAACAACGGTTAATTCGTACTTCACCGCAGAAAAAAACTTGTTGTAGAACACGTCACCCATGTCATATTTGAATTTTGAGTCTGCAATGGCAGCCGCTAGTGTCGATGCGTCAGCGAAGATTGGAGTCATCCTCCCAATCTAAGGGTAAGCCAATATTTTAACGTCAGGTGAGAGCCACGGATTATAATTTCTTTAATACTAGTAGTTTTTACTGAGCAATGTAACACGAACACGTCATATCGGCATTTAAATTCGGACAGGAACTAACGAAACAAGAACCAACCACAGATTACTTCGACATATCACATTGTTAATGGTTCGTATATTGTATGAACATTAACATTTGGTTGGATTATCCGTGCCTACCTTACAGTTTTTTAGCCAAACAAGCATATTATACTTACGCCCGTAATTCATATTGCGCTGAGCAGTCACCGGTAGAACACTCGGGTTCTTCGATCAGGTATATACATACCGTACTATATTTCTAATTATAAGTAAATATCTTGACTATGTACCTAAGGTGAGAGCTTACATAAGTGGTAAATGATCCTATTTCTACAACCGTTAACGTATAATACCTTGCATCAAGGATAATGTAACTGTGAGTTGTCTACACCGTACCTATCGTTTCCATAGTGAAAACTTTCCCGGAAATAAAAAGGCGCAAAACTTATGTAAAAAGAGCAGCTACCTACGTAACCTTTAGGTAAATAAAACCAGAGTAAAAATAGAATAATTTAAAAAATAAAAGCCGCCAGTGTTCTTACTATGAATGAATTTTAACCACGGGAACATTCCCACTTTGGGAACTTTCCTGGGAATGGCACATCACTGGTCTAGACTCGCGTGGGTTATACTTTAAAATGGATAGAAATACGATCAACTGTAACTTGGCTAAACCCACAGGCTTAGCTGGAGAAGTCGTGCCTGTACATTTAATGGTTTTTCAAAGTATAGTTGGGTCGTTCTTCTTTTTTATCGACAATGGTCTGTCTTACGTACTGCTTTTAATAAGTTATGTTTTAGAATTTTATTACATGTTTCCATTGTCCAAAAATATAGTTATCTTATTATACTCAAAATACAAGCAAAATACTAATCGGTTCCTCAATTAGTTATTAACGTAGCTTCATTGTTTTTCACAAAATTTTGTGACAGAGTGGTATATTTAAATGCTGTCTCCGATGAAAAGGGCCACTCTGTCACAATATTTTTTGGAATGCGCCTGCAAAGAAAAGTATGTTACCAAGATAAAGAGAACCACTAAAATAGTCCTTTACGGACAGATCTTTATATGATGTTTTAAAATATTTATTGCCGTTATAATTTTAAAGATGTTAAGTCCGATTAATTGGGAAAATGTCTTTTTATTGTCGATAAAAAAGAAGAACGACCCAGTTCCGGCTTCTTTTGGGGAGGCAAGGGTATTGTTTAATCTGTGATTAGTTCTACTGAACGGCTGCCCCAGCTAGACAAAGGGTCGTTGTTGTAGATGGGGCTCTACTCCTACGGCAGGTCGTCTATGTACTCACATCTTTAACGCTGACAAGCATGTTCTTGGCGAAGAGTCGACGCAACATGGAGCGCGACTTGTCTCCGATGCAAACCAGGCGGTGCTCCGGCGAGTCAACCACTTTGAGCTCCGTCAGCTCGCGGCGGATGCGGCGCGCCACACCGCTGTGCACACCGCCGCATAATCCTACCACCACGAACACCCAGTCCTTAAGTAGCCATAATTAACACTCTATAAAGTGTAAGTACATACTTATGTACAGAGACATGTATGTTCTTCCTTAGAGTACAGCGTGTTTCCTAAGTATATGACAATGGAATGGTTAACTAACATTTTTCATATGAAAATAACAGTATTTTTCCTAAGCGTGTTACTCGTGGCACGCTATAGTACCCACTTACAGATACTGCAAGATATAAGGAACACGGGATGTCTGTTAGGAAATGATTTTTATCTCGTTAAGGATCACGCACACGCCTTGCCCTGTCGAAGAATATTTACGATGGACCTTCTAAAATAACAAATAAGTACTTAAGTACTACGCAATTAACGCCCATAATTAACAAATGGAGCGTCATCATAACATGTGATGAAAGAAACGAATAATATTGCAACAGGTTCTTCGCAGTAACATTAGAAGTTATAAAAATAGTGAATCAGTTGAACTTTCATACTCAAGATATCAATTCAAAGAATTGACACATTCAACTAGTAGCGTTGGATACCCCTGTTTTGTCTACAGCTACTCTGTAGGGCACGGTACCTGTAGCGTCTTTGAGGTACATTTAGAATGAAAACACACCACTGGAATTCACTGATGTACCTTAATAGAGGAGTGTCAGAGCAAGCTTCAATTGTTTTCTTAAACTAAAACCTCCTTAATTTATATTAAAACATCCCTAATCGCTGGATGAAGAATGTGTAAGTACCATTTTTTATTTTATTAGAATATTTAACTTTTTGCAGACAGCTATTTCGTCTCCTCGGTCCTTGATCCATCCCGATCCATGTGATAACTCTCCGATAACAACGTAAGAATACTACTTATCAAATGTTTTTTTATAGTTGTTCCATTTTTGCGACATTGGCACAAAAATGTCTCAACTCAAGGAAATACGCTGAGAATTAATGATATCAAATGTTATTTCTCACCTCTATCAGAAGTAACTGCAATATAAATTTTATGTACTTTTTTCGGTGCAGCTCCTTCCTTATCCGGTGGTTTTACTGCTGGCTTTTCAGCTTCTTTGTCTTTCTCATCCTTTTTGGGTGGTATAAGCAGGTGGGAGGAATAATAAAACTTGCGCAGCCCGTATCCAAAGGGCCTTGCTGCTGAAAGTTCGCGTTCTGCTTTAGTGAACCTGTCGTAATGGGTTTTAAAAAAAGATTTAGAGTCTAGAATTACGAATAACGTCGCTACTTTAAGTATGGTATTCTGGCGATATACTCAAAAATATTTCATCGACGGTACGTCGTCCTAGTATACTTATCTCTTTGGATCTTAGGATCTTTGGGATAGCGCAGCGGTTGACAAGCTGCCAACGCACTATTTAAAAACCTCAACATTTCGTTATTCGTATAAATTCGGTTTCGTTACAAATTATATTATTTAGAGAACTTAGTGTAATGTATATTTATCTCTTTTTGATCGTGAGCTACGTACGGTTAGCTAGAACCCCAAAATTGATAACTCGCAATCCATCTAGTACCTTGTTAATATGACCCAAGTAAGTATAATGGATTAAGTAAGGCAAAGGGCCATATAATTGGCTATACAACAATAATATACAACATCAGCAATTAAAATAAACATAAAC
Organism: Pectinophora gossypiella; assembly: GCF_024362695.1. Classification (NCBI taxonomy): domain Eukaryota; kingdom Metazoa; phylum Arthropoda; class Insecta; order Lepidoptera; family Gelechiidae; genus Pectinophora; species Pectinophora gossypiella. The sequence goes on from NC_065433.1 coordinate 17,164,192, forward strand.
AAAGTACATTACTTGCTTGCTGACACCATTTTCATGGTTTTGGTTATTTTCTGTATGTTCTTAATAGATTTCAATCGGATCGATACTTGCTTTAATTGAACCATTTTTGAATTTAATTATTAAGCTTTCACTATGAAATCTAATGAATTACAATGAGTTGTAAACCTTATTATGACGTGAAGCTATACCTGTTTTGACATATTAAATATATTTTTTTTATATAAAGCTTTATCTGCACAGAGATTTTTATCAAAACAGCCAAGAAGTGTTTATTCATTTACTTACATAGCTTATTTATGAATAATAATAGCAGGTACTTATTACAAAACGCTTACCAAACTTCAATAACGCGAAATAGGTACCCAATGATAACATGATAGATACTTAATGAAATCATAGTTTACATTTAGGTAACAAATCGCGTTAATTCATTGCAGATAACGTTTATAGCCCATGTTATTGTACTGTGTGACGGTCGTTTATTTACGAAGTTCAATAAAAAGTTGTTATTTCAACACGTTATGTTCTTCTAAAGTTATTATTTCAAAACTGTAAACAAAAAGTTCAACGATAGTTGAATCATCCAATACTTCTTTATCGTAACAGCTTGATGTTGTATCGCGCGAAGGACGTAATATACGATCCCGACGACGACCCGAATTATAATAATAATAAGTCATTTATTTCAAGCATAAAAAACCCATATACAAAAAATAAAAGATACAATAAAATAAAATATAATAAAACTAAAATAAAATTATACAATAAAGTGATATACAATATGTAATACAATATTATTTATTATTATGTTTTCCCAGGCCGATGTAGGGACTAGTAGGATTAGTTTAGCCATAGAGGCGGCCAATTAGCTCGTGACAACAAACACTTTTCAGAACTCCGATACCAAGCCGGCGTGGTCGACGATTTACCTCATTATTTTATCTACTTCATTAGCTTATCGATATCGACACTAGTGGGTCGATAGATAGATTCTTGCAAATATTACCCTCTCAGACGACGCCCTGAGCCGATGTTCGCGCCCATCTGAGCACCCTCAGGCCTGTTGTCTTAAATGTTGTACGGTCACGAGTACTAATATGTATACACTTTGAAACCATGTTACATTAACTTTTTTGACAAATTGAACCGTAAGTCTCATTTAATGTCAAATATGATAGTGCGACAAGGTTCTAAAGTGGGTACATGATATTGCTCATGACTGTATCGGGTGAGAGCCCTCAGCACTCCCCATTTGTCTGGTTAAGTAGTTATTGCCATTTGCGGCAAATCAACAATAAGTCATGTAAAAAAAAATGCTTGATGTTGTGTGTTGTGATGTTATTGGTATGGTCTTGAATGAAGGAAACAGATGGACCGCTTGAGACATACCTATCCTGGGTACCCACTAATAACACTTTTCAACACCATCTGTGATACTTTCATGATTGAAGGTAAGTAATCATTAATTAATTACTATGGAAATGCTTTTCTTGATTGCTTGATGATTGATACGTGATACCTCGTGATAGTACTTAGTTTATTATGTACATCCTATATATAATATCTATAAGACATCAACAAGCAAGTTACGACCTTGAGTTGGAAACGCAACTTTAAAGCGAGATTGCATAGGCGAAGTTTTTATCTAATTGTCACAACGATGTACCCATCGAACTCTGCTCTTGACATATTTTGGATATGGTATCGGAGACACTAAGTTATATAATATAAACTATAAAGATGTACTTTACTGTATGTAGGCATATACAAGAAAATTGGGGACGACAAGCCTATAAATTAAATCATGTGTTTAAAAACTAAAATACCTAATAACAATTTCTTGTTATTTGTGTAGGTATATTTCAAGTACTTATGTAAAATCAATTAATTGCAAAGAAGCTTTTGTATTAGTAAATATATTGACACATATTCTTTATTTTAATCTGTTCCTCGTGTCGGCATGTTGTTTCAAATTCCACGTCTCGGACCTTCCCCGTGACGTCACGCACGCTCCATATAAGCTGCGCACGCGCCACTCGCTCATGATTATAAAGTGAGCGACTGTCAGCAGCACATCCAGCTAACATTCAGCTTCTAGAAGATAACAGCAATGGATATTCACATACAGCCGGCCGAGGGACAACTGTCCTCTTCTCCTCCAGACAAGGTATGGAATTGCATAGCAGTAACTGAATTATCTAATTGTAATTAATTCATGTTTCGTATGATGTTATTCTTATTATAATAATAATATGAAGTAGCTTGTTTGCGAATATGCAGAAATGTCTGCACAGTCTGTTTGGCTACTTTTTTGTGATATAGTAAGTAAGTACATTAATTAATAAACTTAGGTGATTGAAATTTCTTTACCATTACTTGTATGAAGTAAGTATATTGTTTCACAAACATTGCATGTCATTTTTTGCCATAGAACTGCTTTTGCGAGAATCTATTAAACTATTTAGGCAAACAGTTACACAAAGGAGTTGCTGTTAAAAGGGTACTAGGTACTTACAAATAACTCCCAAGAAAAAATATATACTTATTCGTGAATTCCTTGTGTGGGATAATTACCATCCAAGTTAATAATGTCGCAAAACCTGTCGTGATTAGTGTATGGACGAGACTGTTAATTAACCGGACCGTAAACGCCTCGATGATTTCCTGTGATCTAGTATACTTTAATGATCTGTTTTCTATATAAGGCTGTAAGTATACCCTGTGTTCTATGGTAGTGTATTAAAACTTGTTGCTGATACAAATGCAAGGAACTGGCAAATAATTAAACTCATGGTAGGGTTATCTCGTAGGGGTATACTTGCCAACTTGCCATTTGTAGGTTCAGTTATACGAGTAGGTATATATATGGTAAGTATATAGACACTGCTCTACACGTGATAATAATATCCATAAATATTATAAATAAAAGCGAAATTACTGATTTTTTACTATTTAATAAAATTAATTTTCAGAAGCAAAGGCACTCTTTAAGAAAATAATTTTGTGCATTTGTTTAATGTGTAGGTATTATTTTTGTTACTAACACCATTTCTAGTAGTAACACATAATATTAAGCTCACTGCCATATCGCACTGGAGTAGTCAAAGGCATATCCATCTCAAGGTAAACTAAGTACCCACACCTCACTGAGATTTCTGTTAGACCAACGCGATAGGTGATTTCTACTAGTAGCTCCTGTTAACTTATAAGTAACACTAAAACAAAAAGACGAAGCTTTGAAGACTCATTGACCTGACTACAATGTAACACTCGTGTAAACAAAAACAGATGTCGTCAACAATTTTACTTTGCCCGGCTCAATGCAAATCAAGTAAGTACCTAACAAAACATTCAGCTCAGTTAAGTTGTATGGAAATAACATATATTACAGTAGAATTTAAAAAAAAATCAGAAGACTGGTTCAATATCAATGTAATATTAACAAAAGTGCACATAAGCGACTAGTTTCGTTTCAAATACTTTCTTTTGTCATCGTACATATTGTCGAGGTTTTTTAGCTACAAATAACTTAATCATTGAATTTGCGAGATAACCCTAACAGTTCAAATTACTCTGACGTTGATATCACGACCTACATACCTGTAAACTGCAGTGTTTCGTTCGTCCACTTATATTATATAAGGCTGCACTCATGCATACACTCAGTCCTAAGTACACGAGTCTCATTGACTCCTGACAGTGTACATAATTTTCTTTAACAAATGTCATCTAGTTTAAACCAGATTCACTTTCATATCAGACGTTTTACAAGTCACGTACATATGATAACTCTGGCTCTATCAGAATTGTTTTTGTAAATAACCTAACGGACATCGACACACTCGCGTCGACGCGACGTGCGCGCAGCGGGCCGGAGGTTATCAAGCCCATACTTGATGTAACCTGAATATCTGAACTACATAGGAAACTTCTCTTATCGGACAATAAAATGTCAATGATTAACGAAATTATCACACAACCACGGAGAGTGACATCATCGTTTCGTGTGTTTCAGCCTAAACTGATGCAAGGTGGCAACTATATACGCGAAGGTCACGACTCTACCAAGTCAACATGGTTGCTGTTTACTCCGGAGACTCCGGACTCCGCCGGCGACCTGGCGCGGTTCCTAAACATCTTCTCGAGTCACGGTGTCAACCTGAGTCATATCGAGTCACGCTCATCGGCGAGGAGGCCCGGCTACGAGTTCATGGTCGAGTGCCTGCATGGCTCCGGGGACTTCGGTGCTGCACTACAAGATCTCAAGAAAAATGTTGGATACTTGAACATCATTTCTAGAAATTATAAAGATAACAGATGTACGTATTATTGTTCAATAAAATGACCAATTTCTACTTAATATGTTTTATTGATGTTGCCATATTAAATGATAGATTTGCTTACAGCTGCTGTGCCATGGTTCCCGCGGCGTATTCGCGATTTGGACAGATTCGCCAACCAGATCCTCTCTTATGGGGCTGAACTGGACTCTGACCACCCAGGTTTCACCGACCCCGAGTACAGAGCACGACGAAAGTATTTTGCTGACATCGCTTACAACTATAAACACGGGCAGCCTCTGCCACACGTGGATTACACCAAGGAAGAGGTCGCCACCTGGGGCGTGGTGTTCAGGAAACTAACCGAGTTGTATCCGACACACGCCTGTAAAGAGCACAACCACGTTTTCCCACTTTTGATTGAAAATTGTGGGTACAGGGAAGATAACATTCCGCAGTTGGAAGACGTCTCTAATTTTCTGAAAGGTATTTTTTGTCAAAATGTATTCACTTTACCATGTTTGATACTTAAGAATTAGTATATTTTTATTAATGGCATTATTTGTGTACAGATTGCACAGGTTTCACGTTGCGGCCAGTGGCGGGGCTTCTATCCTCTCGAGACTTCCTAGCGGGGTTGGCGTTCCGCGTGTTCCACAGCACGCAGTACATCCGCCACCACTCGCGGCCGCTGTACACGCCGGAGCCCGACGTCTGCCACGAGCTGCTGGGCCACGCGCCGCTCTTCGCAGACCCAGCCTTCGCGCAGTTCTCACAAGAAATAGGCCTCGCCTCACTCGGTGCTCCTGATGACTACATTGAGAAACTTGCTACAGTAAGTGTGCATAAATATGTAATTTATGAAATACTATACGTATTTACTTACATAAAATAAAGAAATAATTAGTACGTACATAATACATAAACTCATTCTACTTCCCACCGAGTTAAGGACTAAGTATGGATTTCAAATTATTTAATTCCATAATCATAATGGGTTTTCTGTAAGTACTTACGTATAATACAATTAATACAATGGTGTTCTTCTTTCCAGTGCTTCTGGTTCACAGTAGAATTCGGTTTATGCCGACAAGAGGGCAAACTGAAGGCTTTCGGTGCCGGTCTGCTGTCGTCATTCGGCGAACTTCAGTACTGTTTGTCGGACAAACCTGAACTTCTTGAGTTCCTGCCAGAAGTAACCGGAGTCCAGAAGTATCCCATCACAGAGTATCAACCTATATACTTCGTTGCAAACAGCTTTGAGGATGCCAAAGAAAAAATGATGTAAGTGATCCTCTTTATTCCTAATGATGTTGACTATGGTGTTATATCTATTCAACACGATTCACGATGTTCAGATGATTATATGAATAATATGAACTGTATTATATATATTTAACTTACAAATACCTCTAAAAATATTTTATTTTTTCGAAAAAGTTTTTTATACAACAGAAAAAAACACATTTTTCTTCAGGTAATTTAAATTTCACGCGAAATCGGTCGGTCACTTACAAATTGATATTAACGTTAAAATAAATATTTCAGAAAATTTGCCCAAACGATACCGCGCGACTTCGCCGTACGGTACAACCCTTACACGCAGAGCATTGATATCCTCGACTCAGCCAAGCAGATGAAAGACTTACTTCGAGATCTTCACCAGGAAATGGAGTTCCTCCTCAATACCATGGACAAGATGTAGATAGGGGAAGGCTGGGCAAAGTGAATACCCCGGGCAAAGCGAATACTCTCCACTACTCCTAAAATATTAGATGTTAATTCAACACACCACTACTGTTACGTCGGGCCATCTTGGATTAATACGCGGCAAACATAGAAGCGAGAGGCCGCGTCGTGTCCCATCCGCGTCGTGGAGATTTGTGTTTTCGTAAATAAAAGATTGATTTTACTCGGTAAGTACATTGATTAATTCTCCTATATTACTAGTTCTTGATTCTTAGGAATGTCTTAATTCAGTAGCATACCAAAGTAGGTTTTTATGGTATAATTAACAGAAAGTCAGAATTATTCGTTTTTGCATGAAATGTGTTAACCTCAAAATTTACCTAGTGGGGCAAAGTGAGTAGGGCAAAGTGGATACCATATCCACTGATGACTTATTATCTAAAAAGGTCTTTTACTAGTTTCAGTTGATGAATAAATATAAAAAAAACTGTTTTCACCGAAGATTAAGAAAATATATATAAAAGAAGACGGTAAACTAATTGAAAATTGGATTCGATGTGACATTTGTCAACAATGGTGTCACGAAAATTGTTCTGTGTTTGATGGCACATAAGGGTATACCTGTGACAATTGCCAATCTTAATTTTATAATTTTATGGTCAATAAAAGTTATTTGTTTCAGTTAATCAAAGTTATTTCTATATTTTTAGAGTCTGATTATGGGTATTCACTTTGCCCAAGTACTGTATCCGCTTTACCCGGGGTACCGGGCAAAGCGAATACAATCGTACTTTTTTTTATTTGAACTGCAGTTGATTATTGTTTAAATATTCTTGGTTACTGAAGTTCGTATTTGTAAGAGCAATAAATAAAGATTGATTTGTGATAATTATTTTGTTTTTGTATTGTAAACCTTTTCTGCTATATCCTTAAATACCTTAAGGTATCCACTATGCCCGGCCTTCCCCTACTCATTAAAAACTATGTATATCATACTGTCGCTTCAAAAGTACCCATGAAAGTACGTATGTAATTGGAATTGAAAAAAAAAATGCAATTTAAGTAATTTATTTATTATTATGACGTAACAATTAAATTTTGCAATTGAAGTATTCCGCGAATCGTAAGAAAAATGTATGCCCATTAACTTTATAGCTGTAAGTACTCGGTAGAAAAAGTTTCGATAAGTCTGTAATATAGATGTTAAGTTGATATGTTAAGACACTTACCAAATATTATTAAGTTTTAGCATGTAATTTGTACTTATCTATTGTTAAGTTTAAGAATATATACTGGAATTAGCTTTAAATATGTGTCAACTATTATTATTAAACTCGAGTGAATTAAGACATAAACTGACATTTTTATCTAATGATCCACTTTTCGATCTATTATAATGAAACATGGGTAAATTTTAACCAACATAATATATTTCAATATTTTTGTACAGAATAAACTTAGGCACCAAAGAGGCACCCACTTAGCATTAAATTAAATATTACAATAAAATGACGAGATGACAAACTACGGTTGCTTAACTAACGTTATAAATAGAATAGACGTGCTGTAGAATTTACAATGTTGTAGCACATCGAAATGTTTATGTACAAAATACAATAAGAGTAAACAACTATTCCGCGGTTTATTGATCGTCTGTCGCCTTTATTCCCAAATACGTATCTCTCTATAAATAATTCCCGACAGGACGTATTGTCTACAACTAAGCAATAGAATATGTTTTGGCACAAGACACAACATACGTCGATAACACGTCGTATACTCAAGTATCTAAAGGATTTTATGATATGTTAGTAGAAGACGACGGTGAAGTACCTACCTAACTTGTAACAAATTCGCGTTGTTAGAAACCTACCTGGAGGACAGCGAATTAAGTAAGTAAGTAGTTAGATACATTTGAAGCAGAAGTCACTACTGCTAAACATTACCATAAAATTTATTGAGAGTAATCTAACTTTATAGTTTTAAAAATCGTTCTTCTTAATAAGATTTATTAAACTATTCATTTTGGCACTATTATAATTCGAGAAATTACAAAATTTAGGCAGGTATTGATATATTAATTATCATATTAGAATGAAAGCGAATAAGTAGTCGATAGCAAACGTATCACAGTTACTAGAAATAAATAAATAGTTAAATAAATATACTTTTTTTACAATAAATATTTAAGAACAGCTTAAACTTTAGATAAACGATATTTACTACTTTAGTATTTTCTTTCAGTTTCTTAAGATGTTTAGCAGAGTCGAATTTTATTGCTGAATTTTACATTGCCTTTGTTTCTTATATTTATACTCTGACCCGGCCCTCGCTGTACTTGCCTCATTTCCTTTGATTTCAATCGCTAATGTCACAAAAGTGCCTGTGATCTATTCGTAGAATATTCATAATATATGGCCTTGCTGAGATTCATAAATTCCAGCTGTACAACAAACGTTTTTCAGCTTGTGATAACACCGTTCATTGTACATACTTCTCGTTTTAGTTCAATTGTTAATTAAAAAGTGACGTCGTAATTCAAAATGGAGCGTCTCAATTACGCAAGAAAACCATAATTATCTATCTGTCACTACTACTGTGTAGACTATCTACGGAGCTCAAACTTCACTCTGCATGCAATGGATGGAGGAGTCTTCAGACAGTTCATCCATCGAAGAATCCGTGAACGAAGTGCCGTCTGTAATGATAGTATGCAAGAATATTATTACAAAATGAAAACTATATTTTCCTAAAATTATTGGTTTGATACGTAATAAGTAAGAGTTGAAGATATTACCTATCGGGACAAAAGGCGGCTTGTTCTGGAACGAGTATGTGAGGTGTATGTTGATGGGCCGGCCAAACCCCACTGGATCGGTGTCGCGCGACATCACTGCAGACAACATATGCATCACACGTCAACGTCGTATCACCAAAAAGGTATAAGAACCAGCAATTAATACTCAAAATCAATATTCGCTAACGCTCAGCAAATAATAAAAATACAGTCGCAAAGGGCGTTATCGCTAGCAATGACTGGTAAATTATTTTCTTATTCTACCATTCATAGGAAAACAGGTGAAGGCACATTTCGTACTAACGATACTAACGTTGATTCTGCTTTCCTTTACCGGTGTGCTGGTGTTTCTTCTGGCGGGCGCGGCTGTTCTGGAACCAGACCTGGGTTACTCGCTTGCTGAGCCCCGTGACCTGTGCGATACGCTCCAGGTCTTGCCCGTCTGGGTTCGAGTCCAGCTGGAAGTTGGCCTGTAGAACTTGCAGCTGTTCTTCTGTGAAAGTGGTCCGCACTCGCTTCGCTTTGCTCTTGTGATATCCCTCTGAATCGCAGCCATCTGCGGGTTACAACGGTAGTTCATTTTCATTCATCATCATTTCATCTTATCAATATTATATATACGTGAGTGTATAATGTTTTCCAATGATTTACGATTAAGTACATAACGTAACACTGCACACGCTTGTATCCCCGATGGGGTAGGCAGAGTAGAGTAGTGATGACTATCGATTAACAGAAAATAATCGGTTTGGAGAAGGCTCCCCTTCACTGTCACTTGGCCGTATGAGAATTGTACTAACCATCTGAGGAGATGGAGCCACCGTCGAGGGTCTCGAGGTAGTGGGGCTTGCAGAGCACGCGGTCTTCGTGCAGCGCGAACTGCTCGCCGGTGGACAGCTGGCGGCCGCACGCGTCGCACGCGAAGCACGCCAGGTGGTACACCTGCTCCCGCGCCTTGCGCACCCAGTCCGACGACGAGATGCCGCGGCAGCACTTCGAACACTTCGCCCCGAAGCTCCTGCCAACCAAAATAACACTCCAATCGAATCATAAATTGGCGGGTCTCATACCTTAAAACGTACTTACTTGTCTACTTCCCCTAAGTTTAAAAGTTCAAAGTTCAGAGCCCTAATGTATGTGGAAAGTCTACACAAAGGGTAGGTATCTGTCGTAAATGAAGAATCTCATCAACCGCGAACAGTTGCGTGTACAATAAGTAATTGCCAGTGGGCAATGTCATAAATTACATTTATGTACTTAATTGATATTAGTCGTAGAATAAGTTTCGCAATAGCATACCTAACCAATAAAGAAACTTTAATTAAGTCCAATTCGCCGAGCTCATAAAATGTTAATTTCGCATCGCTTCAAAGGGTATAAATGTTGCCCTAGAAAAAAAATTCAGGCAGTATTCAATGAATACTGATTACATTTACGAATGAAGCTTATACGCATGGGCGGTGGTCACTTTTTCCAAATTACATCGTTCTTGTTACTGTGAACATTAATTAAAACTTTATTTGCGCATGGCGCTTGATATGCATTCGTTATTTGTTTAGGTATACGCGACTATTCGAATAGGACTGATCATAACGTCTTTATGGATTTTGTAACATTTCATAAAATATATATGAGTGTACAAGAAACGGTACTTTGACGGCAGACTTTAAACACCTTGCGTGCAAGCAGGTGCATTCATTTCCTAGATGAAACGCAATTAAACTATTCAAATACTAAAACAATAAATTTTGCGTTTATATTGCTTGCGAACGATTTTATATGCAATGAATCTTCAAGCATTGTGCTGAGCTATAATTTCACGAAAGTAATAACAGATTTACTGAACGTTTATTAAACTATTTAACTATTCATTTCTAATTCTATTATGTAATCGAGCTTTCGTTCTGTAATTATCTACATAATTTCCAAATAAGTTTACGAATTGTAACATAACAGAAAGCGTAACTGGCAAATGTAAGAACCGATATGTTTATTGCCACCGGAGTCTGTAATAAACTCCGTCCACCACTTCGAAGACCCTTCATATTAAATTAATCTTGCTAATTAAGTAAACGTATGCAACACTCCATTAACTTGAGATAATTAATACGACTTAACGATTATAATATACTTACCTTGTGCATAATACTTGAGTATTTTGTCAATAACAGTTTAGGTTTGTGACAGAAATGCTCGCGATATATTTAGTGTTGAAATGAAAATATAGTGCATGAAATCTAAAGTGATAGCCTAAGTGCAAAATCGCGTGTTTTACGAATATTAATTTAATCCGCCAGGGTCGCTTATCGGCGTTATCCAGAGCAATGTTTCAAATACACTATTTGCATTTCAAAACGTGGCGTTGGTGAACACAGTGCCACCTTCTCCGCGTTATCACCACTTATTAACATTTTGTCGCCGGCTGATTCAATTAACAGCGGCTCTCGCATATTAATTAACTAAGTGACAGATTAACAAGTTTTAACACTCGAGCATAATGAAGATGTTGCGTACCTCTGCCCGATAAACGCTTGAAAGTGTTGACTATTCATGCGGTACCTCGGTGTAGGGTGGTCTGCTTTGATTTTATTTCCTTTATGTCCATTTTAAAAATGTAGAATGGCTCCTGGGCTTACAGTATTTCGTTACATTTCGCCAATATATTGCACACAAGCCCGATCAGCATAAACCGCCGTGCGTATCCTTAACGATGAGCTCATCGGCAGTACGTGTTAACAATATATCTCACCTTACTCTTACGATCGTTTAAAAGTCAAATGTAAGTGGTTAGTTACCTAACATCGTTGTCCCGAAGGCGTTTGACAATATCGGGTGCGTGTGCGCATCGCAACCGCCGCGGGCGCCGTCGTAAATCCTTACTCGTTGATTGCTTTCCCCTGTCCCCCCGTCACTCTTCCCCCCATTTTAATACCCATTCAGCCCGTCCATTCAGTGGACGACATGATTTAAGTTATTTGTTTTAGATACAACTTCAACGCGAGATTCATTTGAATATTATACAAAGGTTTGTTTTACCAATTTCGAAGCACTGTTAGCGGCCCTCGGGGACTGGTAGATGGATGGAGCCGAGCAAATACAATACCGCTTTGATTTAGCTACTACCTACCATGATTTTCTTGAATTATTGTGAAGAATTAATCTGAAATCATTTCGCCATAGAATTGCAATATTTAATCATTCCCTTAGTTTTTTTTATTTCTCAAATTACGTTACGATTTAAATAAAACGGACTTGTGGCCGTGTGGTATTACACATACAAAATTATTGTCAGAGACTGTGGATACCTACTCTAAACCTGAGAGCATGCACGAAGATTTATGAGAGCGGAAGACACGAAAGAGGTGTGCCAGGATCGTAGTAAGTGGAATTCCATGATCTCTGCCTACCCCAACGGGAAATACACGTGATGTTATGTATGTGTATGTTATCACAGATTGCGTAAATGGACTTGTGGATCAAAACTTGTGTACAATCGTATCGTTGTTGAGCATCTTTGGCTCGACTTATGATTGCGAGATCCCTTTCCCATTGTTTAATATTCCGAGTGAATCGATCTGCGTCGAGTTTATTTATGCGGCTAGAGATTAATTAAACGCAGAGGCAACATGGTGCATTTACATAAGACATGGCGCGCGCATTTGCGGAGAGTGCGGTGTGGGCGAAGACATCGCGTGAGACCGGCGGGACCATTCCTTGCGGAAATACTGTGATATGCAAGTTTTGGATACCTGCTTGAGAGCATTATGTGAAGGCTATGCAGATAAGGTGCATGATAAGCATTTCAAGACTAAATTACCGCAACATCCCGCCTATCTAATATAAATGTTGTTTTAACGTCTGAATTCTCTACAAAACATTGGTTCTATCTATACGTAAAATGAAGTAACTTTAAGTATAGTTTCCTACAAAAGGACCTGTTAACTAAAGCGCGTACATATCCTTTAACACTATAACAAATTAATTTAGTTATTAATGCAATAATTACGGAAGTAACTTTGTGTTACACTTGTGCCTATACGCAGTAGCTGAAGGATGGTAGATAACACTTAAACATCCTGCTACACACAAAAGAAAATAAAACAAAGCCAAACGACGCTGCTCCGCGGCTACTACATAAAAAGGCGCGTTAAATAAACAATGAACAGATGATATATCAACAAAAGTAATTACAATTGTTGCCGGCAGCGACTACAGATAAATCGGGATCGCCAACAGGAACGAAAATTTACGTTCTTGGCAACACCACTCGTTATGCTCGTTTCAAATACAAATATTATTTAAACTGTGACATGGCCCATATTATTGCGCCTGGCCAGATCAATTTACTTTTGAAAAGGCAATATTGAATTTATTTACAGTTCAACACAGATACTTTAAATTTCGACTGTTTGATAGTAATGAATTTGTTTGGTAGTGTTTGTACGATAAAACGCCAACAGTTATCTCCCATGATGTGGTTGTGCGCGTTGATAGTAAATAGATAAGTAAATATATTGGCATAATTCACCGACGTATTAATGTCAAGGATGCTGAGCTGATACTTGAATATTCTCTCGGAGTGTCGGACACTTTTTGTTCGGAAACTTGACACGCCGTGACCTTATCATTGTAATCATATACACTTATACACACTTTGATGTTTTTAATCATAAAGTTTTTATGAATTAAGACTATTGAATCATCAAACGACTTATGTACGTATAATAAGTGTTTAGTATTTCATGACCTAATAAATAGAATTCTAAAGACAGTCAAAATGAAAATGATAGGAAAACCTCCTCCACCATACGAATAAAAAATACTTCAGATTATGTTTAAGCTCTGTCTGAAGATATTCGGGTATTAAACGTGAAAATTGACCCGGGAATGAATTGTGGATATGATTATCCTTGGAAACAAATCGGCCTGAAGGAAACTAAGAGCTACATGCGCTGAAAGAGGAAAATCGAGTGACTGATAAGCCGTCCGCCTTTATAGCTATAGTGAGCGGGATGCACAAAAGGAATTCATTTATTAGATAGACGTTAATAATATTAAAAAGGACTGATTCAGCATTAGCATGATGAAACCGGCAGTCCACTGGATCTCCGGTGGGCCTGTCGACCTCCCCGTCACGTCTGGCATACCATATCGCTGTTCCGAATAAAATATATGGTTTCACGTCGCACCCAGTTATCACAATCAAAATAAATGACAAATGAAAACGTCAGTGTTGCAAGTCACGGCGCAGACCGCGGTGCACTCGCCGGTGTATTTTTTACCCTGGCATACATTCCCGTCGCCGCTTTGTTGTCCCGTACTCGGCCGACGGATTTTCAATAAAACTACTCTTCGGGACATCGGCCTCTTTTTCTATTTTGACGCATAAGAATAAGTTCTCACGCACCTGTTGCGGTCGAAGCTTATTTCCCTTTTTAGAGTTATGGTTATGTAAATTCGACGCAGAGGCGGTCATAAGCGGGCGACATAATGAAGACGTTAACTTTAAATCTTGTAATTTACATACAACCGGATTGTTTCGATTCTAATTCCAAAACTTATATTTGAGTTGGCATTTATTAAGTATTGTGTATAAAAAGTTGTGAATATTTACGACAATAACCATTAATCGACCATCATTTGCTTAGTAACGTCAAACACACATTTCATGACCTCATCGCTACATAAGATCATGCACGCACATAGATGGAGCTCCGGGCACGTCACGCGTAGAGCTATCGATTCCAAATTTCCCGCTGGTATATGTACACAAAGCGGGCGAGCTGCGGCTGCGCGCTGTCGATAGTGCATCATCACGGCCGCCACACAGCGCGCAGGTCACAGGTCACCTGCACACTGGACCGCCTACCCCGCCAGCATTCCACCACACATTCCGCCTATAACCCAGCCGCGAACCAATGACCACGCAACCCAAACGCACCGAACATTTCAACTTATTTTTATTTTGATCGGCTATTTCGGCTTCACGGATGACTTGGAATATGATGACTATGGACATTTCTAATACGTCGAAGGTTAATTGGACGTAGGCAGTGTATTGTAAAGGAATTAACATGCAGGCCGACTAAACGATTATGTGTGTAGCGTGAACACGTAGTTTATAAACAATTTTCGTATTTTATACATAAGTATACTCACGGTAAATGCCGTCGATTGAGGAATATTATATGGACCCCACAACTAGCGTATAATATTAAAAGAAGCATGGATAATTAACAATTTTAGGTTTTAATAACATTGATACAATACCAAACAATGTTCCATACAAAAGACATCAACGCGGTTCAGCGAAAAAAACTTCTTCGAATAACTTCTTTGAGATTATTACTTTAGTGTTGTGAACACATACATATTAAAAATAGTTCTAGCATTTACCAAAATACTAAACTTAGAAAATAACATTTGTTTCTAATTTTGGAGAGCCGATAACTCATTCCTACCGGTATTTTAGAATAAAGAGTTGATATAAACAACTGTAACATCTTTTAAACATTTCGCATCAAATAAGCCGACAGTGATAGATACCCAATACTTGCTATCTTTTTACTTTCGAGCTATCTGCATCTATGTTCGTGTAGTGAAACAAGCCTCAATATGCACCGGCACGGTTTTCAATCGCAACCTCATAGGAATCTAACTTATATATACCTTATAATAAAGACTTACTTAGCGTAGTCCTGTTTGCAGTAGACCTGCCGGTCGCGCAGGAAGCAGGAGGGGTGCCGGTCGAGCTGGACTGCGCAGACGCAGCAGCGCAGGCAGCCCGTGTGCCACGCGCCGCCGCCCACCTCCAGTAGGAAGCGGTCCGCGATCGGCTCGCCGCACGCGCAGCATGTGCGGTGCTCCGTCTGGTGAAATTACAAAATATATACGTAGCTCCTAGTTTAAGACAAGACTGAAATAGGACCTTTTGGGTAAGCTCGTTACAACGTCGAGACTTTCTTAACCACTTTAAGAGGCAGATTGCTGTCCAAGAGCAAACCCATTTGATATATAAAAAAACGTATAATAGGCTCACGACTATATTCCCAGATTGGGATAGTCAAAGGTACCTCAGCCATCGCGTGACGAATGAAGGTCAGTGAATCGTGGGTACGTAATTCATTCATCATCAATGAGAGACTTCCCAGGCTACATTTCCAAAAAAAATATAGATGGCGCTGTACAGAGCTGCCTTTGTTTAACCTTCTAATTTCATAGATAACAGGCATAAGCATAGTTTATCTTTTTTGGGTATAAAAGATACTATTATACTGTTATTACACCTAGGCACAACACATCTTCCACCCATTTATCCTGATCAAAATAAAGAGGAGCAATATATATTATCATATATGATCCAAATAACAAGCAACAATTGTTTTTATATATGTTTCTGCCAATATATTATTGAATAATTGTGCACCCGAGCAATGAATCTCGTTAAAGCTGGACAAGCCATCTATAATTTTTGGAGAACGTAACCTGGAAAACCCCTCATTACTTAAAAGCCACACTTTAGTAGCATTTTTCCTTGCTAAGTTTTAGAGAAAATGTTTACGTTAAGACGTTGGTCCCGACTACTACTGCAGTAAGTATGTCAGAAGCCTACGATGGCTCAATAATAACCCTGTACCAGGGTTGGTGAAGTCGGTCATCGGACATAGGACAACCCACACGAAAGGAGTAGTAGTAGACAAAAATAGGACACTGATTACAATACATTACACGATTATAAAACTAAAAAATAGAAACGTTTTATAGTATGTTCTTATTAGTAAGAATACACTTGAAAAACCGTGTGCCGGTGTGTAAAAGAATTTGAATTTCGAATGCGTCGGCTAAAATACACTTAGATTATGAATTTTTTTAAGTAATCAAACAGAACAGGGGTGTTAAAACGGCCACATCGAAGCAATTCATCAAGGAAAGCAATGACCATTTTAACCCTAGATTTGAAATTAGATAAAAAATAAGTAAGTACAACAAAATAAAGCCGATTGTGTTAAATGCAAAATTGAAAAAGTTTTTCGTCCACTAACTAGTTACCTACTTTCGAAGATATATTTATCCCCACTCTCGAATGGATGCTGCCATAAACTTACTGCTCCTGCTGCGTTCCAGATTTCCACATACAATAGTCAAACAAGGGGGTTTGAATTTAAAGGGCTTTGGGCCTTAAGACCATATAGTGAGGATGCCCTCATAATATGTGGGTTAGTTTATAGTCGGTTTATTTGAATTCGTATTTTGAATTCTTTGAAAAGAAGTCCACCAGACCAAATCAACCGTTTTTGTGGCATATTGAAACCGACGACGCCCGAGGACACACACACACATTTTCTCTATTCGAACTATCGACTTATTTTCGGAGGTTCATCTGACTACCAGAAGAAGTTTACTCCGTTTGTTTTGACCCATATCTTTTCCGTGCTCATTGAAACCGAATGCACCGTAAATTGTGCATGTATTTCAAATCATCTGAGAACCTGTCACCGGGTGATAGCCCACAGCGCTCCCCATTTGTCCGGCTAAGTAGTTAATGATTAGATCTGCGGCAAATCTATAATAAGTCACGTCAAAAAAAATACTGAGAACCCAAAATGTAGTAATATCTTACACGTAAATTCTTACTCACATTATAATACACGCCACAGTACCTACTTGTAAGACTTCATACACATCATGAGGCGAGCAGATTCATTTTCCACGGCGATCTGAGGATGGCGCCAGGTTATACCTCTAAAATCTCTATTCTTTACTCACTTGATTTAAAGATTAGAATCGTGTAATATCAAATTGAGAAAAACCGTTAAAAAATCTTCTGTGATTCGTAATAGAACTATTAAACATTTTTTAAGATATAACCAGTGGTTACAGGTATCTTCAACGTATGCGTGATCGTAAAAGCCTTGCAACGGCCGTTTGGTTTATAAGCTGCGTTAAAGTTTATAATTGTCAAATCGTTACTTTGATCATCAGGTAAAGGCAAATAAATACCTATTATTATTTTTTGAATATTTCCCACAACTTTTTTATATGGAGTTAAAAGGTCGGTTGGAAATTAGCTGTTAAAATACAAAAGTATCATCAGCTAAGTACCAACTTGCTGTGTTGGATTCTGCGGAGCGACGTGCTAAGAGGTTGATCGGCGACAGGAAACTGGTGGAAGCCAATCTGCATAGCCTAGACCACCGCCGTAAAGTCGCCTGCTTGTCGGTTTTTTACAGATTGTACTTCTGGGAGTTTGCACATGAGCTCCATGAGCTCATTCCACCAAGTCCATTCCATCTGAGGACATCCAGACGTACGGCTGGTTACTATCCTTACTTGGTTGACATACCACTAATCCGCACCAAGTGCTTCGCTTCATCTTTCATAATGCGCACAGCCAAGGAATGGAATGGGCTTCCGGCGTCGGTGTTTCCTGTATGTTTTAACCTGGGATCCTTTAAATCACGGGTGAATAGGCATTGTCTGGGTAAGTTCGTTTCACCGTCGATCTCTTCTCCTCGTGGAAGAATGAAGTCAAGAGCAAACCCATCTTACATAAAAAAAAAAACATTTTGAAAATTCTTACTCGCGCAATCACTGTTAAACCAATCAAAACTTTCAAAGCTTGTTAAAGTGATTGCCTACAATTAATAAAACAGAACTGCAATTGAAAAATGAATTTAGCTATGTTTGCTAACTTTGTTATGGGTTGCACAACATGTGTCTGCACAATGTATCGGGTGTGTTTATTTGATTGTGTCGCGGAGGGTGTGACTGTAGTAATCTAATAGAGCTGTTGCTTAAATAAAACACCCTTTGCTTTGATTTAAATGCAGTAGGTACAACGATCAAACGCTGATGCGACGTGAATTTGTAAATATAAAAATACTGATTCAAATTTTATTTGTGTGCATTTGCTACTCCGCCTAGAAACTGTTTTATAAGTAACGAACGAAACATTTTTATTAGTTTACTTAATTGAATTTGCATTTTCTATTCCATTGTCAGTTAAATATAATCTACTTTCGGTTAAAACATCGTCGACGTATAGCCTACGAGCTCTAACATTCTCCTTTTAGATACCACTACCATCTATTACTTAACAGACAGTAACACCAGGAGTCCAACAATAACAACATCCGCCTCTAAAATTATTTATCTATCAGTGTAATCTGGTGTGACAGTGAAAATTTGGCAGTTATTGACTCCACGAGTGGCGGGAGCGACACCCGGCTCCGGCAAATAATAACAAACAATACACGAACAACATTAGTTTAGCGACGCTCTGCTCCCCAAAACAAATTCACAACGTTTTGTAAGCAATCAATGTTGCACCCGTCCCGAGCACGTCGCTCCCGCGGTCGCGGCCACAATGCCGATAAATAATAACCACACATATGTAATAGCCTCCCCTAACGCAGGCCCAACAGCACCACAAAAGCAGTTGCCACCTATCAAAATCTTCGTAACAAATTTCTTAAGGGTCCATTGACAAAGGTGAATAATAGATCCCCGGTGGCCGCATTGTCACGGATGCGACTTCAGCTGACTGATATATTTTTTACGACACTCTCCGCTAAAGCCAACCAAGTGAGCTACTCGTGTATAATGACGTTGTTTGAGTGTATTTAATGCGTCATTTAGAAGGGTTTGTTTGCTGTGCCTTTTGGTTAAAATTATGGAAATGAGATATCACTTTTATGGCCTAGGAAGAGTGAGATTTTGTGAAAATTTTAATGATAACAATATGCAGACAGCTAAAGCCCGGCTTACATTTTCACATTAATGAGGACATATTTTTAAGGTGATCAATAACTTACATTTTGAGTGCTACTTGCGATTGTTTTCTTATGCGGATTTTTACGATCGATAAACGGACATCTTGCAATAAAATTGCGTTTATATCCGTCACTGATGTAAAAGATTGAAAATGATACATTATAGAGTCCCTATTTTCGACGTCATTGATATCCAATAAAGGTTGACAATGGAGTCAGCAACGGTCGAGTTCATGCAAGGTTTATGAATAGAGCCACATTTGACAGCGGAGCGTCCCGAAACGCACTTCGTCCCATGATTTGGCGGGCGTGACGCATACTGCCTGCGATTGTGGTTAAATATCGTGTATAATTTTAATTTATGATGAAAGTAAACAGTCACCCTTCACTAATTAAAGCGACTTTACTTACTTAACTCATTTAAGTATGGTGGAGCATCTAGAATATTTAATTCTTCTTAATTAAGTACTTATCTAGTAAAGCCATTGGTAAGGCCGAAAATTGCAAGATTCACTACTAGGCATTGATATGCTTGGCAGATACCTATATATTCATATTTTAATTAACAAGTTATATCATTTATTTTCTACAAAGGAAATTTCCTTTAATCTGCAAAATAGTGTGTCCGCAAAATCAGACACGGGTGTCGGTCTGGATGGCGTGAGAGGCGTGAGCGCAGGCTCAGTATTGTCCCGGCGAGACCAAACTGTCCCGCTATTGTCCCGGCTTCCGACCATTATCCAGGAGACCAAAGGTGGTATCACGGCGCCTGCCTACGCCATTGTCATGAGCTTACGTTTGCAAATCCGATTTATATTTGAATATAATTGACTTTCGGCCTCATATCAGGTACCGAGAGCTTGTAGCTCATTGTGTTCGACTGATCTCAATGGCATTTTTATCGGCTGAACATGATAAATGTATTTGGAAGATTAAGTTTAGTGGGTGGGTGTGTGTGCTTTACAGAATATCCTCGGCGCGCGCGCCCAGCTATTCAAAGATTGTGTTGTGTGAGTATCGATGTTCCAATGCTTGTGATCGTTGAGGAAGTATAATAGAGCGTTACGTTTACTTAATTTAAAAAATTATACTTGAAATATTTATATGATTAATAGCTTATTAATAAGTACTTAGTTGTTTATTGCATCTTTTTTAGATAATATTTAGAAATAAATGTTAACTTAGTATGAGGAATGACCGATTTCTAAAGTATTATTATAACACTTTATAACTACGATGAAAATGTATAGACGAACGCCGACTCCCCGTTCTGTAAAGACGCTCCCCAGGCGTTACTTTGTATTCACAAGGAGAAAAATTTCCGTCAGGGCGGAAGAAATCACGCGGAAATTGTAGGCGATTTATTCAAAATATTTGCCTCAACAATTCTTTGTTGAAACTTTCAATTGCTGCGATATTTTAACAATACTTTTCTTGTTTTTTACTGGCTTGGTTAAGCCACTTAGAAGGGGAATCTCGATTTCCTTATTTTTTCGTTGTCTATCAACAATTGGATCTGGAGGTATTCTTAAAATCAACTGTGTAACAAAAAATCATTGACGATAAATGATGTGTGTACGTCAGCGACGCGAGCAGTATCTCGGAGCTATCTGGTGGGCATACAAAGCGACGCAAGAATGGCGCAGCGGGAGCCGGCCGCAGGATAATGGACGGACTTTCACACCATTCAAGTATTGCTCTCGAGTTTTTTCACAGTGATGGGGGTCACAGCCACCATCCGTCTTGGGAGAAGACAGCCAGCAGGAATGTTAGTAAGTATATGCAAATACAACTCCTATCGCAGGGACAATCATAACATAAAAGTGACATTTCCCCGAAATGACTATTGTTATAGTTCTTCTATTGCAAAATAGTGTCGCGGACTATTCATGTTATAACATAATAGCTTAAACATTAAACATATCCTACTGCTAGGCATTAGCCATTTTAATAATATAGATAAGTACCTAGAGTGCTTTAATCTACATAATACCTACAAACGAATGTTAATTGTTGAACATGGAAATTAGCATTTATATGTATTCGGAAATACAATGATTGCAGAGGGACATAAGAAATTTATTTCGAGAGTCATTTATTGTTTAACTTTCTTACAGCCGATATTTTTTTTAGTAAGTAAAAATTATTCCTGTGGTATTAACAATTTGCAAGTCAACGATCATCCTTGTTTATTTTCACGCGGCTTATAGGCTTAAACATTATGAGTAGCCGCACGAGAGTCAATAAAATAGCGGGCTTATAAATCTTCAATGAGAAAGTGGAGAGTGACGCGTGATGCGTGGTGACGTGAGACGTGACGGTGATGCGTGTCTCGGCGGCAGCGGGGGGCGGGCCTGGGCGTGGCTGCGGGCGGCCCCGGCGCGGCCCCGGTGACGTCACGCGCTACGTACACGCACCCGACCTCGCTCGCACTCACTGTCTCACCATTAAAACTAAAAGTACTCTATCATGGAGGCGGGCTGCACGTGAAAATGAGGTTTTACTTAGGTATTTCTTCACCTTAAGGTTACCTTACTTAGATGTAAAACCTCTTTTTAGAGGTTATGTAATGTTTTGTAAAATAGTATTAACACGTAGGTACTTTGTAATATTTTATATTTCTAGAGCAAATATATTTCTTGTTCTTCTTTGATATACCTACTCAACACTCGTAAACAGACATTGTTATATTATGGTTTCTCTAGGTTGGTCCCGGTTACTACTTACTGTAAGTAAGTAGTCGTTACATGAGCCATATCAGGGGCCTATGGTGGCTCAATAACAACCCTGACACCAGAGTTGATGAGGTTGGTAATTCACCTCACAACCCACACGATAGGAGAAGATGGTTTCTCTAAATGAATTGTTAGGTATGACCACGACCACCACACGCTTACATTCCAATATAAATCTTCATTTTTTTTGCCCAATTTGAAAAGTATCGGGCAGCTACATAAAATAATAATGCCATAGCTATTTTTTTTTTAATGGCACTACTCCTGCTTTGTGCCAATGTCAAGTTTTAAAAGATTGGGAAACTAAAAGGAAGGAAAATCCTGCACAGCTTCTTTAGCCAATTGATCTACTTTCTCGTTGCCCCAGATACCACAATGACTGGGTATCCAAACAAAGGTTATAGAAAGGTCTCTTAACTTACACTGAAGCAACTTTTCTTTAGTTTGAACTTAGATACTCATGATATTTTTTTACTGCGGCACTAAACATATGTGACTATTACTTTGATTTTTGTGGATTTTAAATATCTATACAAAATGTATGAAAAATCGAAATATGCTCAGCGACGAGCAAACTGAAGACGCCCCCTTCGTTATCGATGCTCAGAGTACTCACAGCCGGGTGTTATCTGCTGATATTGGCAGCCAAAATCCTCCTGATAACCCACAAACTAATTTCTGCTCCTTCTTACTTCTTCATGGCTCATGTTTAGGTCCATAGACGCCCTACGATTTCGCAACTGTTGACTCAGCCAAAAGCGTCATACCGTGGTTCTATCTATGGTATTCTGGTCCGCGAACCTGATGTTTTTCTGGCTAAATCTGTCTCTTGGTTTCGCTGGTAAGCCTTCTGAATAGCTGAACGACTCACAGTTAGCCGCCGAGACAAGTCATTTGTAAACAACCTTTTTTCAAATAGGGCTGTAATTTTACACAGCTCTTAATGCGTCTATCTGCCTTGTCAGGAAGTGGTATTTAACGTAAAATTAAAATAGATTTGCATAAATTATACAAAACTTTTAATAATTTTATTGATCATTATGTATGTTTCAAAGATTCGCGCTCTAAATAGGTATAGAGAATAATTTAAAGTGCCTCTTTTTGCAAAAGAGTTTTTATTTCTTTTTAATCATATGCTTAATCATAACAGAAACAAAAATAATAAGTAATATGAAAACTTCAATGCTTTGGCATTGCGAAGTTGAATTATGTTTGTTTATCTGGAAATAAATTTTAATAAGTATATGTATGTCGTTTCCATATCTCGGGCCTATGGAGTCCCGAACTTTTCAGTATTATTATTAATGAAAAAAAAATACTTAATAGCAAATCTTCATATGAAAGACATCGACGAAATGTTAATTTTTCTATAGAAAATGCAAAGTTAAATAAATTAATGTCATAATTAATTATGAAAAATTTCCATCATCTACTACTTAGCTGACTTCAAAGAACCCTATCTCACTAGGACACTGTGGTGGCACTGCCCACGGCTGCGCAAAACAACAAAATGTATGCAGTTGTAAAAAGAGTACCGTAACGGTTGCGCATTAGTGGCCAGCAACCGAATCCCGAATAACTTTCCGCCGGTTGCGCGACCATGATGACTGTGGCGTCCTATAGTGAGATAGGGCCCTTAGACCGAAGCCTATAAGTATAAGCAGTAGGATCAGTAATAGGCTTTTTTCCTATCCATGAGTGGCATGCAAGTCAACGTATGTTATTTTAAATAAATACTTATTTGCCACTACTTTGTTTACAAAAGAAAATGCAATAATATTTTATTAATAACAATTTATTGCATTTCCTTTTGTACACAAAGTAGTGGTAAATATGTAGACAAAAATAGACCTGTTACCCTAAAACTCGACAAATCAAAAGACTAAAAGAAGAACAAAATGAATAAGACTAGATTTATTACCTTACCTTATGACCAGCTTTGTTCTAATCTAACAAAGGCCTCGCATAACACATAAGTACTTATAGTAAGTACCTATTTAAGTTTATACAATACATCACAATACAATACAAGAACTCTTTATTGCAAAAACACACAAGAAAAAAACTACAGATAGTAATATAAACAAAAGAAGTTTACTTAGGCAAAAGAAGTAATATTGGTAAATAGCAATTTCTTCCAGGCAACCTTATGGTGAAAGAAGCTGTAATCGTCTATTTAAGTTCGGACTGATGCCAAATACAACGACCTTTTTAAAGAAAGCCTTTTCAGATAAAATAAAAAGTAAGAAACATAAAATTAGCCTTCAGCAACATAAAAACTGGTCCAAAAGCGGAATCGAAAAAGTGACTCTCACAAACTTCAATCATCGTTTATAGATCCCTCTGTCGGCTTCTACTCTCATCTTGTTATTATTTTTTCAAAGAGACTTCTCAACAGCGGGTCGAATTATCATAACATATTAAGTAATAAACAGCATATAAACATGGGAGCGGCAAGGCTAGCGCCAGATAATGGTGTATTCCTGTATGCTCTCGCTAAAGATTTTTTTGAGAGAGATAACTTAGGTTGCTACATTTTATGTCTACAATACGTAGGTACTATAGAAGTTTCAGTGATTAACCAATGTTTTACAACATGTGTATCTCTCTATCTCAAACGGATTGTATAATCTGCTGTTTTTGAAAACGGTTAGCCGTAATTTATCTATTATTACAGAGCTAGTAGGTATCGCTTTGCAAAAATGATGAAGCGGTCAGGTACGCAGGATATATTAAGGTGCGCAGACGTTCGCGCAAAACGCAGGCGCACACACTCGTCTTACCCCTCCAAAATACAAAAATAATCAGTCAAAATACTAACAAAACCGCGGAAGTACCAAATAATATGTTCGGCAAGATACTGGGCTAATAAAATTGGTACTTACTTACTAAGTGCTTATTTTTTACTGTGTTTCGTAGGAGCAAGCGCGAGTAGGACACCGGGGAACATAGAGCGCTAATTACAAACAATTAGAGGCCATACTGCCGCCCCCCCGCCGCCGCGGCGGCGCGCGCGCTTCTCGTTATTGCCCTATTTATTGCATATTGGAAACAAAACCCATCTCCTAAACGACCTTCGCGCCGTACACACGTCCACCTTCGTTCCCAAGTTTAGTTTATTTCAATTTTATTACACGACTCCTCAATGACTAACAAAAAGTGTTCAGATGCTCTCATTTGGAATGGATCTATATTTTTTGTTTCCCCTTTATTAACATTGTTAACTTTTTGAACTTAAGTAGTTTTCTATATCTAATATTTAAAAACCTTTGCTTATTAAACTCAAGCCTACCAGATTCCGGGTTTATAAGATCCAGCAAACAAACAATATGCAACCGTTAAAACTTACCAATGTTTAAATTAGGTACTTACTTGCTTTACGTTAGTATAACAGACTCTGGTTACTTCAACGTATGTGGTATTCGTAGAAGTTAAAGTTCCTAACCAACTGCATTAATTAGAATTTATGTTCAAATACTTTGAAGGACCGCAAGAATAGAGAAGAGCGCAACCTTCAGCCTGGTGAAACCAATAAAAAGTTTAAATGGAAAGCGCAGAAATATGTAGGTATAAGTAATAGAACGATGTAGGCGCTGTTTGGCGAGCGTGGCGTGCTTGACTCGCCCCGTCACATTACAACTGTCATATAACTCACAGACTAATAGGAGCGGCCCTGTCTGTGCCAACTATTAAATACTATTCACATTTTACGATAATGCCCAATGCCCAACAAACTCTTATTGACGTATAAATTCTGAGTTTTTTTCCCTCACCAAACAGCCGAAGGCGCCAGTTGTTTCTCAATATTAATATGAGACTAGTTCTGTTTTTCGGGTTTAATTACGTCCAGTCGTCAGAACCGGCGATTCGATACCGTCCGAATGGGTGGAAAGTAGTAAATTAAACGGTCGGCGAGCCCCTTTTAATATTCATAGCGTTTTCAAACAAAATTTTTAAACTAATTAAAAGTTGTGTTAATAATTCTGTGGGTTATGAATAAAGCCCCGAGGCGCTGAATTCGATTTGTTTGCGTTGTTAACAGTGACAGGGAATTGCTTACAGTTCAATGTAATATATTGCGCATTTATGGATGATTCCAACTTCTTCGAGTACGATTAGAAGCCAATTAGTTGCATGTCTCGGAAAGTGCGTTCGAGAATTCGAAGTAAGTAATTACTTAAAACTAATAAAACCATCGTAGAGAATGGCTTGTGTAACGTATTTAGAAGTAAGTACAAGACAAAGTGAAACTCTTAAATGAGCCAATAGAACCCAAGTTGTTGTAAAATTTAATGTACAAAAGAGCTAGGATGACTTTTACAAATAAGGACACGATGGTACTCAAAGCAGGTGTTAACTTCTTGTAAGTCATACCCACTCCATAGAGATGGCCCCGCAATTGATCGATATAGAATGCACAACATTGATCGAAAGTATAAAAATTTTAAACAATTTATTAAACATATTTATTATTTTGAATTGAAAACATTTCCGATAGAAACAATCCGTACGTAACATAAAACAATTATTAAACCGATTACGACAATGTATCTTCTATGATTGCGCATGTGACTACAATAAACATATGATACTTATTATATTTTATATATATGCGTGCAAAATTTTAGAGTAAATGGGTCCACAACTGTTAAAACATAAGTATTTATTTTTTGACTTGATAATATTTATTAGGTTTGCGGTATAAGTACCTCTTCATACTGTACGGTTTCCTAGTATGCGATTCTCTAAAAACAACTTCGTTTAACCTAGTACTCAAATCTCTAATCTTACAAGAAAATTGTCGAACTAGTTCGCTTGTTAGAGTAAATAGTTTTAGCTCAATCCAACGCTTGACCAACGTATGGATTCCATATAATATGCCTGATGACATTACCTTAAAGAATCACACAGCTGGTGGATCAAAAGCATCGACAACTCTTGTCCTTCATCCCTAAGCGGCCGGCGGCTCGCGTCCGATGGGTCGGCCCAGTGGGGAGCCGCTCGTGTCCGCGCCCACACCTGCCGGCCTCGCCATTCACACTGTTTGCCCATCACCTCCCGCTACACTCTATTGTCTACACAAACACTTATCAGTGTTGTTCACTCGAAAATCTTGAACCGAATTTTAAAAGCTAGCAGCTTAGAGTTTTAAGAATTTAAGTACCAGTATTGATTTTTCGCACAAAATCCCAAGTCTGGAAGAGTAACAGAAATAGAAAGAGTTCTAAAACGGCACAGATATACACAGTAAGTTAACCACAACGACCCCGGACAGTAGTCGTGTTAAGGATAGCCTTTGCCGGAAACCGCTTGGAGGACATGACTTAATAAGGGATTTTCATTCAAACTGTTAAAATAACAGAGCTATACAATACATCCATCGCAAGATGAACTAAGTACTCACGCTTCACCGAGCATTTTCTTAGATCAACGTGATAGGTGGTGAGCTGCATGGCTCTATAAAGGTCGAGCTAACTGTGTTAGTGAAAATTTAATAATTAATAAGTAACTGATTGGTGCAAGTCCGGTACCCGGTATCGAAACGGCACTCTCCGTGTGAGAGACAAACCGGTGGCACACAGAACCACAGTCAACTTGCTTTGTCACAACAGCCACTACCTGCAAGGTTTGCTTGCACACTAATAGACCAAAAACATATAATAGGCCAAAAAGCCTACGTATAAAACATGAACCCAACTGTATTGTAACCACTGCTGAAGTAACATCACTTTCAAATCTTAACTATATGCCTGTACATATGTGTATGTATGTTATCGAACAAAACTAAACGTGACCAGAATGCGAAAGATAGAATCTTCACATTTTAAAATTTTATTGCGAGTATTAATCACAATACCTGTTAAATGTTTGCTTCACTTGCTAGCTTGCTACATCTCATTATAATGTACCTACTTGAATGTTATTATTCTATTAGTAAATATCTTTATATTTAACCGGTCAGTTTTTATGTGCGGTGTAGGTTACTGAAGGTTAATAGCCAGAAATCGAATCGTTGATGTGCTGATGGACTCAACAGCAAAAAGTCCAGATAAAAACCTTAAACTTGTTATGATCGCACGCGGTATGAGTTTATAAAATCATTAGAAAAACATAACTTTCCTTAGATACTTAAATATGAAATTCTAATCTGAGTCATAATGATATTTACTTACTTTAACATTGTTTGGTTTCTACATAACTACCGTTCAAAGGAAGTTCTTTTGAGCGGGATCTACTGAACGCAGTGAAACAATTGACACAAGTGACTCGCACAGAGAACAAACAAAGGCTGTTAAAATGTGTAAATAACGGCATTTGTACTATAATACAAGATCGTATATTGTAGTATTATGGTTGTAATTTGATTGATATTACGCAGGAGTTGTGACGTTAGTGCGGGAGACAATCAGCAGGCTGTAATATAGATGTCAGCGGCTGACACGTCGGTAAGTTTGCGTTTCACACGCGGCACCTCGTGCCGCCGCCGCCGCCGCCCGGCGATTGCCGCGACCCACATTCTTCGTAACGGAATTCAAATGCGGAATATATACTTCAATTTATTTTTAATGAAAATATTTATTTAATGATATCTCATGCATGGTTTATATGAAGCAAAACGACTACCGCCAGCTATAAATTTTAAAAAGGAGTATAAAGATAAATAAACCTGATAAATTAAAGAATCGCAATTCAATTATATTAGCAGTTTCCTCGTGCATACGATGGTTTTGCAATTGTAAATGATAATAAAAGCCACCGTAAAAAGCGCAATTCCCGTTTCCCATTAAAACTGAATTGCTGGGTACACTTATACTTATTTTGTTGCCTAGTTGAGAACAATACAAGCCTTAAGTTGTAGGTAAGTACCTAATACCAGTTGGCATAACCTACAATTATGTAACTTATAATTCTAAATAATGACAATACGTGGAGCTTTTTTATAACATATTACGTGGCCGTGGATATTATAAAATATAACAAATTGATAAATCACTACCAGGACATAGTTAATCCTCACGAAATGAGTACTTATACGGGGATTACACCTTTAGCTTGCCCAATGACATTAACCACTTTTACCGAGTTGTAGCGAAGCCCCGTGGTCGGATACATTAAATGCGCTCGCCGCGGTATGATGTATGGTACTCATTGTGTCCCATAGCCCAGAGCATTTGTAAGCACGCGCGTAGCCGACTTATTCGAAACTCTAATAAAAAGTATAATGAAAAATGTATGTGTAAAGCTATTAATAACTAATGAAAGAAAGCATGAGATGTGTGCACCAGGTTTTTAAGTTCAGTTGACGTTGTTTTAGTATACTCAAATTATAGGTCTATTTTGCTATTTAAAATTTAGTTTTTGGATTATAAGGGTTTCGTTTAATTCTAGAATTTATATCGATTGCTATCTCAATTACAAGATGTTCTCCACACACACACACATCTCTACTTACCTTCTTCTGCCTACCCCTTCGGGGATACAGGCGTGATACTATGTTATGAAATTAATAAAGAAATACTAAATAGTTATTGGTTTAATATGAAATATTCTTCTTTAAGTTTTCCGTTCTAAATAAACGTATCTACATTTAAAATCCGATTGGTATTATTGAGTGTTATTTGAAGCATGTATCGCGTGCATCGCATGTCGTCGTCTCCGTCAGTAATATCCAGCATTAACTAAACTGCTATTAAAAATTCCCAGCCTAGACATTGGCCACACCAACTCCAGGTGTAGAGGCCGAGCGAGCAGCGAGAATGCCACCCATTACTGCACCAGAAAATCTCTTTCGCGTTTATAGTGAAAATATATAGACCCAAAATATTTTGATTTCATTACTACATAGGTAGTCGTAATCGTATTAAATCTAATCTATAAAATTTACACGGATAATGTAAATTGAAACTATCATATGTTTGTTGTAGGTTTTAAGTAAGTAACTGAGTAAGCAAAAGAAAATAAACTACCGATGTTCCAAATTCATTAATTTTTAACGAAGCCTGTGGTGGTTAGTTTTTTATATTGTCAATTTTTATTTAAATATAAAAAAACCACTTTATATAAATTATAAAAATAAATACGAGATTAGAATTAAAAAAATTGACTACTAAAATTAACATTTGTCGCTACAACTTATCGCGTGCGCCACGTTCGCGCGCAGTGGGCCGATGGGCGCTAAATCATTCCACACAAAGAACTACGTGTTATTGTTGTTTAAATACTAAGAACCGCCATATTAATCATCCCACATGTAAAACTACATAAAACGCGGTAAACTGAAAAGGTAAAGGTACTAGATAACCTTCATCATTATTCTTTAATTTATAACACAAACTTCTAAAACAAAATGGGTGAACACCGCTAATTTAATTTTATTAAGAATAATTTATTGTAGGTAAGTACCTACGTACATATTATACTTTCATGATTCAAAATATTGATACATACTTTGAATAATGAAATCCTCCGTCTAAGCATCCTTCAATTCGAGATATACTTGACGTGAAATATGGGATGTTTCTAACTTTGTATAGCGCAACCACCAACAATCAAAATATATTTTTTTCCAAAAGGCCGCGCCGAATAAAACGCCTATAGTTGATATCACCGGTGAGGAGCGCGCTCGTCACGGATGCTCACATCTGTTGGATGAAATATTAATAGGGTTGGATTCCTGCAGCCTATACTCGATCGTTAGGCCATAGAGCACGGAATGACCGCGACTATATTAATCATGCCAGTCCATATTATTGTGTTGTATTGATCGATCAACCACACGTGCACACCAGTGACTAATGCGCTGTTTCTCCGTCAATTGTAAACAGAGGTGTTAAATGTTTACAAGGCGAGAGGTGCCGCCATCTGTCACTGTCCAAACACTGCTCAAAGCCTTCAAGCGAGAAACAAAACCCCATTTTCGTCATATTAATCTCCGGACACCGAGTAGGACAAGCTACCGCACCACGAGGTGCAAAACAATGTCAGTGATAATGGAGTTGTCAGTTTTTTAACTCGCTGTATAATCGGTGTAAAAAATCGTTCATTTAAAATCTAATTAAGACTACGCCGTGATTCTTTTGATAAATTTGTTTCTTCCCACAAATAGACAAATCTTTGCATGGTCAAATCTATTTATCTTCAGTTAAAGATATTTGTTTCGAAAACATTGTCGTTTTCGATTTAACTATTGAGATTTGTCATTTTTGGATTTTGGATTTGGATTAGTCACCATAGACGGTACTAATCTTTCACCGAACATGCTGTTGTTAGTGTGTTATTAGTAAATTTTTGCATTGTAGTTTTGTAAGTGCTACTTGGGTGGTAGATGGTACGCCTCCGCGCGATGATGTGTCGATAGTCGATACCATCCGCCTGATGGGCCGATAAGCCGCCGGTACAATAGCACCGCCGCTCGTGTGCCGCGCCGATCCGGCGATGACTCGATTCAATCAGTACCGTATTATATCTACCTACCCGTTTAGTTAACCGCCGTGGGCAGACACATAGGTGCACTCAACAGTTTCAATCTAAACCACAGCAAAAGACAATCCATACTATTTACATTCTCAGAAGCATCCTCAATAACACCTTCGTTACCTACTAAACAAAACGAATTTTCATTCAAACGACAAAAAGTTACCGATATAGCAAAATATTAATTAGTTATTCACAACATCCAATTGGCGTCCTAAAACGTCGTTAAAGAATGCAATAAGTTTAAATATGCAATCCACACAAAATATTTTAACGATCTACTAATCGAACAAGTGGTTTTAGGTTTTGATGTGTTTTTTGTTATGACCTTTGAGAGGACAATTTATTCAGTGAGATGCCCGGCCACGTATCAACACGTGAAGAGCATAAGGTGAGCTTATTAAAAAATGTATCCCTGAACAAGTCCTTGCTTTGTAAAGGGTGTTCCGTACAACTTTATTGCTATGATCATTACAAATTCAGCGACTATTTTATACGATACGATAGCAGCATTGAAAATTCGCCGTATTTTGACACCGACTTATTTCACCGCATAGATACAATAGTTCACAAAATATAAATAAGTACATATAATATTTTGTATACTTCGATAGGTACCTGCAATTGTTATCTTGATATGCATAATAAGTAAGTATATCTTTTTTTCACTTCACGAATACACAGATCAGCGAAAAGCTTAAGTAGGTATAGCTGAATGGAAATTTTAGAAGTCAGTTTTGTTATACGTGTAATGTGTAGATGTTAGAAATGAACAAATAATACTAAGACTGGAGGATTTTACTATGCGAGGTCCTCGTGAACCCTCAAGCGCGTCATTCCGAGGAAGTGTCGCGTCATCGCGGCACAAAGCGTCCACACTGCATGCGCCCGCGCCGCCCTGCCGTCGTTCGGCCTCTCGTTTGTTTATTCAATAAACAGTCCAATCCTTGCCCTGCTCTCAACTCGAACGTCCCCTGTCATCTCAACGACGTCTTTTGTTCTTTTTACTATTCTTTCTTTTTTATTGTGCGCTACGGTAGCTCGGTTCCTATCTCATCGTCACATCCCCACTGACTGGAGGCCCTAAATGTCCTGATTTAATCAGTTATTTTCAACACTAAAATTTTTTAACCGGATAATGTAGATTTTGAAATAAGTCTACCTTCAATGAAACTCTAAAAATACACCTTTAGGTTTCTCGTCTGAAACGCATTAGCTCGCTAAGCGGGTGGGCATCATGGCATTATTCCAAGAGCAGCGTTAAACGGGGTGGTTTAACCCGTCAAGCGATCGATAAAGCGTCGAAGAAGACATTCGCCAGTTGGGCCTTGAAGCGCAGTGATACATTCCGATCATTAATATCAGCATTGAGCTGGTGGCAGCTCGGCGGGGCTCCGCACCGGCGCGCCCGCCTTAAATAACATATTAGCCTCCAAAGCGGCCGCCGCCATATTTCTCGATATATCGAATAAGTTTTTCGGTAAATCGAAACGTAACGAATCGCCGTCGATGACAGCCGACGCCGGCGACGATTTATCGCGAGCACCCGATTCTACAGTAATCGGATTTGATGTAACGCGACCGAGCACACGGATTATACGCACGGATCCTGTTTTGTTGTTCTCGTAAGATACATGGTTTCAAGTCGTCGGAGCTCGATAAACTAATGCTTTACATCCAATTTTTACTCACGTATGCATCAAATTATGATTCAAAATGTGATTTATTTTATTTTGTGAGGAAACTATTAACAGGTTATACTTATGTAGCTATTAATAAAAGGAAGATATTCAAAAATATTTTAATTACGAAATTAGAAATATTGCTCGTTGATGTCTTTAGTTAGGCGTAAGATCTTTTTTCTTTTCTCTTTGCCAATTTTAGTCATAATTATTATATGCATCAAAGTAATCACTTATTTACATATTTTACATTTCAAGCACCCGCCCATTTGTACGAATGAGGTTCCATATCTATGTAAATTTTTCTGATAACAATTATTAAGTTAAAACAACGATGTTTCTTCCCTCAAAGAAACTGTTGCATAAATTGAAGGGTAATTTATATAAGTCAGTCTGCATTTGAGTATCGATCATTGAGTATAGGATCAAAAATATTTCTTTGAAACCTTGTATTATGGTATGTATGTATTTACATACTTCCTTCGCTTTTATTTTTATACGGGCAAATTACAAGTTATCATATCATAAGCCAAATTTTCTCTGCCTTATTCTGTAGCTTCTTAATAAAGTTAATGTGAATTTCTCTTTGTAATTTAGTAAATAATTTAAACAGCCTGTTAATTAAACATTCACCTATCACGTTATCTACATGTCAAAAAAGACATCATATTTTTTTTCAAAAGTTGCTTTTAAAAAGTTTTCATACGTGCGCTTCTAAGTAACTATATTAAGTACACCTACTTACTAATATATTTTTATAAATTAAAATTATAAATTAATTATACAGTCATTTTGATATTATAAAATTCTAGGTCCTAAATAATTTTTAACATAGGCTACCAGTAGGTAAATTCAAGCCGGGTCATAGAATGGGTGACCACAGAAAAAAAAAGTTTTCATCTCGAGCTCCTCCGTGCTTCGGAAGACCCGTGCCCCAGCAGTGAGGACGTGAAGGGGCTGGTGATGATGAAATTCAGGCCTATCTTTTTTGGTGGCACGCTAGACGAAACTAAACATAATCAAAGACAAGTTTATGTGGGTATTTTTACAGCGGTAATACAGGGCAGGTTATTCTCTGTGCAGGTTTCTGGATCCGGGAAAATAATTCGGCTGTTGAATAATCCTTGTGCCATAAGTACATTTTGTTTAAGTAACTGTTTTTATTGAAGCTATGTAATTTACCTAGTGTGCGTTAGAATGACGTTGTGGGAGAATTAAATAAGAATTAAATATGGCAACCCTGCGCTGCTTCTGACCTGGAGGTCTAAAAACGCCACGGCCCCGATTCCTCCAGACACCTCCTAATTTTACTTTAAGTAATACCTGTCATTTTCTTATCCGCCTAAAAGGAAAGGGACAACTCTTAATTTTAGGAAGAATGAGTAAATGAATGAATCATCCGGGCGAATCCAAAGGTATCTCGCTCACTCGCAAACCGTTTGACGTGAGCTGTCAACTTAATTCTGTAGGGTTATTGGCCAATGTAAAATTATTAGACAGTTGTTTAGATTTGTGCTTAAAAGATGTGTGTTCCATAAATTTTATGCTTGTCGATTACCCGTCCCTTTCCTTTTCGGCAGATAAGAAAATGACAGATATAACTTAAAATAAAATTAGGTGGTATTTACAGGAATTAGCACCGTCAACAAATGTCAAATAGGAATAATGTTTTTATAGATGAGTTGCTTTAACGTGGCGTTTTGAACCCCACTGCTCCTGCTTTTGGTGTGCCGATTTTTGTGTAACAAATAAGTAAGTATTATTGTAGCAGTAGACTTCATCATTGCTTTATTAAGTAGATATTTCAAATTCCAGTAATTGACTAAGTAAACCAGCTAGTCCTACTAGCAACCGAGATAAGGGAAAAAAGGCTATTAAAACTATCAATAAGTAGCATTTCGTATAGGTTTCGTATTTTAAAGAAATTCAGTAGTGAAACATATTAAAAAAACAAATATTCTTATATAAGTTCAAAGAATAAAAATTTAAAAGTTTGAAACAAGAAAATATTTCTTTGAAATTCATTCGAATAGCGATGTTTAGGAGTTAGCCGTCGTCGTATGACAATCTGTCCTAATAGTTTGGTTACCACGTCTATCTCCTAAATATCGCTGCTCGAAAGAATTTTTAGAGGAATACTTTCTTGTTTCAGCGGTCAAACACATAACTCTCCTTCTTGCTTCACCACAGTCGGGTATAAATAGAGTTTCTCTCGGTAAATGGTAGGAAGTCGTTCAAATTTATTATGCAGCTTTTATATTATACTGTTTAGTTTATTTAATAGTATTTTTAATTATAATAATTTAATATTGTGTCAGGTTTCAGGAAAAAAATCCCAATAGGAAAATTCTTCATGAAAATACTTTAATTTTATAATTACTAATAATTGCAGCAATATCAAATGAGGCTGAAAAGTTTTCATTGTTGATAATTAAAAGTGTTTACCTTCATCTCTACCTTTACCCCCAACACCTTGCTGGATTTTCCTTCAGCTTGTCACAAAATAAAACAGAGGCATCAATTACAGTCCTGGCCTGCACCCTCACAAGCGTCAAATCATTGTAGGAAGAGCAAATTGCAAAGGCACTGCGTATAGTCCATGGGAACACTTTATAGGATTTTTTGGAAAATGCGACACGGCGGGTACGCGACCACTCGTTGCGATTGTATGGTATAAACTAAGTTTTTACGGGCAGTAAGGCGGCGCTGGGGCGGCCCCGCGGCGGCCGCGCGCCGCCATTGGCTCGCGCTCCCGGGGCGGGCCGCGGCCTACACTCCGTATAACTACAGTAGTCTTGGTCTCATCTATGTAAACGTGCCCGATTAATACGGTAAAAACTCCCATCCTGCCTGAATTATGGGTACACGTACGCATAAAAGCGTCTACGACATTTCGTGTAATAAGTATGTATATCGGATTTCAATGATACATGCTGATTGAAATGGTACGATTGCCGATTTCGATGTAAATTCTATTTAATAGCGGTCTTGTATAAAATTATCAGAGGTATCAGAAAATATTACATTCTCTTTGTTATTTAAATGATTTCGTTTTTATCGTTAAATAGCGACGTTATTCATTTGATAAAAGCGTATGCTTGTTGGAAATAAAACAAAAGAATGGTTAAGTAACTGTCGTAAATTGGCGACTGCCTTTCCAGTTCGTTATGTTTAGACGAAGGTACTTAG
Source organism: Pectinophora gossypiella (assembly GCF_024362695.1). Lineage (NCBI taxonomy): Eukaryota > Metazoa > Arthropoda > Insecta > Lepidoptera > Gelechiidae > Pectinophora > Pectinophora gossypiella. The sequence continues at coordinate 17,200,810 of NC_065433.1, forward strand.
GTAAGTAAGTACCTAAATATTTAGTTTTTCTTACTATACTTAGGTCCTGGTTACCAATTCAATAAAAAAGTTATGTCCAATTTAAAACCGGTCAACCAACCTTATCTTTTCTGTAGAGGCAGTTGGATTATTTTATTTATTACTGCCTTTCAGAAATACGACAAATAAAATAAAGTATTTATCAGACCAAGTATTCTTAAACCAGGCTTTGTCTTAACCAAGTGTGTGTACGCATAATATTTTAGTCAAACTTTCAGCACCGTTTTGCTCCACCGATTACAAATTATACCGCCTCCATTATACAGGAGCTATGCAATAGAGCGAAAAGCGAGAAAAACTGCCTTTCACGCCAAATCGTTCTAGATAATTGCTTTATTTAAGGAGAAAAAGCAATATTACCATGGAAACGACCAATTAAATGACTGAAACAATAAACTTCACTATTTTGCTCTTAGACTTGCTTCTTTTACTACATCGTTCTTATAACTGGAAGTGCATTAGAAGTTTTTTTGTTATTGTAGTGAGTGTAATATATGAACAAGATGCACAATAATTTATTTGATAAATTCCATCAGTTAATTTTGAAAAAAAAGACCTTTCGGTATCTCTGAACTGTGGTTTTGATTTTCAACATACTCACATTTCACTCAGGACCGATATCTACCTAACACATTAAATAGACGACATTATGTTTCTTCTTAAGTTTATCTTTCATTGAAAAATATTTTACGTGCGCGAAATTAATGTAAAGTGAGTGCTATTCAACGTAGTAGGTAAACTGGTAACTTATTTATATAATTGACTTCATATATCTTCGTGGCATAAAATTGCACGTGATTAAACTGAGAAATAGGTTTGCCTACGTCTCGATACCTTGTATTGCGGAACTTTGCTAATTTTGTATTACAGCTATTTGTCATAATATGTAGTGAACCTTGATTACAGAGAAATGTGGCTAATCGGTAACGAAGATAGATAAACTTTTGACAAGTTTTCTTCTTTATTTAATGATAACTTTGATACAAAAACGTGTAAGAATTTGAGCTTTAACATCCCAACATGGTAATCGAATTCACAAATCAGATTAAGATATGTGGTACTTTTCAGATAATGCCCAGGAATAACTGAATGATATCTAAGTGGCGATATAAAATAATATCAATACAAAACAAAGAACTAAAACTTATTAAATGCTTTATTAATATAATCGTAAGCCATCATCTAAAAATATCATTGAAAAGAATATTTTATGTTATTGCCAATGCAATACACTGAAATACCTCCACCCAAAGTAGGCAGTTATAGTACATTTTTAACCATACTTAGTAGTTACCAACAAAATTATCATTATATTGGCAATAAGAATGTCTTTCAATGCACAAGTTTTCCAGTCAAGTACGTACCTACTTAGTTAATGCCGTCCCGGGAAGATTTTCAGTAAATCACATTTAAACAATGCATTTAGTAAAATAGAACGAATGTCTATGAGTAAATTTACATCATTCAGCAGTTATGCAAAAACACAATAATGACTGCAATAAATCAATTCATTTACCTATACAAATATGCAAAAACAAGCAGCAGCTCTAAATTGATCATCAACATAATATATATCCATTCAAATTCAAACCAATTAAATAATGTAAACAAAACACATTCGATTTGATTAGTCATTTTCACATCGAATCGCTATTTTCTAGATTTAGTTCCGTTAAAATTAAATAAGTACTAGCTAAGTGCTTCTATGCTGTTCTGGGAGCATATAAAAAACATAGAACACGTTCAGCTGCTTCTCTTCCCGGGCATGTCGTAAAAACCGACAGAGGGATTGTGTCAATTTGTGTCCTCTAACATGATGGACTAATGTTATGGGCGATAGGCTGATCCCTTATCACCATAAGGTTCATCATATCCATCTTTGGACTTCGTATCAACAGTGGCTGCAAGTTGTCTTTGATTACTTGTGGCTCTGCCCACCCCATTAGGGATTACGGGCGTGAGTTTATGTATGTATGTAAGTACTACAGATCCGAAGTTACGAGAGAAGCTTTTACCCAGTAGTAGGAACAAATAAAATTTACCTTTCTCCCTGCCTAATACCCTAACGCGCAATAAGTAAGTTCCGGCCAAGTAGTTAATGCCATCTGCGGCAAATCTACAATAAGTCACGTCAAAAAAAAAGCAATAAGTAAGTAGTACAGCGAACTGGGGCGCACTACAGACAAGTTAGCGCAACTTTTAGGTACCTACCAAATACGCACTTCTCAGCATGTGTGGTGGAGTTGAAGTACGGCTGTGACGTAATTGCGACTAAGTCGGTAATGGTGGATTAGTCGCCGTCGCTAGTCGCGCTACAATCAAGGCCCTTGTCTGTATGACACTCGATGTTGGCGTGGTTTTGGTATACGGCGGGGTTCGAGGTCGAGAGCAGATTTACAACGTCATGTCTGCCATTGTGCTTACTGTGTCGGAATAGGGCGAGATGTAATAAAGACACTCGTGGTACTTACTTACAGTTAAGTACTTATCAGGTATAAAATTTTTGCTTCAGATTCTAAAACTTAAGTCATGCAGTGAAAGATAGTTGTACTGTTACACTTAAATAAAAAAAATATTCGTAGAGACATGCGACATCAAGCCACTCGCCGTAAAGAGACTCGCCGTACCGGGAATCACGATTAGGGGAGTCGCTGTCAACGCCACAATTCAAACAGGGCCTAGGAATTTGTGAAACTTGAACATTCGAGTTTCGGTTCTGTACTTATAGTATACCACCGTATATACGTATAAGAAAACCGCGTCATTGAGTATACCCAATAAAGCATGAAACAGTCAGCATGTGTAGAGTAGAATCTAACAAATAAATCTTATCTGACATGCTAGTAGAACAATCTAACTAACCACTGAGAAACTAGCGGTCCAGAACCAATTACGTATATATTGGGTTCCAAACTTAACCGACTTCAAATACAAGGAGCCTGGACTTCTGATCAAACACAGCAGCTAATTCTTCGCTATTCACTCACACTACCTGCAGTCTGATGATATCGTCTGTTTTTGATATTTCGTATGCAATCCGAAGCAAAACAAAGATGTAGTACCTATCTATTACTGTGGGCTACACAATAGTCGAATTTTGTAACAGTGCATTGGATGGATGCATATAGGGGAAGGCTGGGCAAAGTGAATACCCCGGGCAAAGCGAATACTCCCCACTACTCCTAAAATATTAGATGTTAATTCAACACACCACTACTGTTACGTCGGGCCATCTTGGATTAATACGCTGCAAACATAGAAGCGAGAGGCCGCGTCGTGTCCCTTCCGCGGAGTGGAGATTTGTGTTTTCGTAAATAAAAGATGGATTTTAAGCGGTAAGTACATTGATTAATTCTCCTATATTACTAGTTCTTGATTCTTAGGAATGTCTTAATTCAGTAGCATACCAAAGTAGGTTTTTATGGTATATTTAACAGAAAGTCAGAATTATTAGTTTTTGCATGAAATGTGTTAAGCTCAAAACTTACCTAGTGGGGCAAAGTGACTAGGGCAAAGTGGATACCATATCCACTGATGGCTTATTATCTAAAAAGGTCTTTTACTTGTTTCAGATGATGAATAAATATAAAAAAAACTTTTCACCGAAGATTAGGAAAATATATATAAAAGAAGATGGTAAACTAATTGAAAATTGGATTCGATGTGACATTTGTCAACAATGGTGTCACGAAAATTGTTCTGCTTTTGATGGCACATAAGGGTATACCTGTGACAATTGCCAATCTTAATTTTATAATTTTATGGCCAATAAAAGTTATTTGTTTCAGTTAATCAAAGTTATTTCTATATTTTCAGAGTCTGATTATGGGTATTCACTTTGCCCAAGTGCTGTAACCGCTTTACCCGGGGTACCGGGCAAAGCGAATACAATCGTACTTTTTTTTATTTTAACTGCAGTTGATTATTGTTTTAATATTCTTGGTTACTGATGTTCGTATTTGTAAGAGCAATAAATAAAGATTGATTTGTGATAATTATTTTGTTTTTGTATTGTAAACCTTTTCTGCTATAACCTTAAATACCTTAAGGTATCCACTATGCCCGGCCTTCCCCTACATACCATCAAATTCTTTAATAGAAAGAAAGAAAGAAAGAAAGAAAGAAAGAAAGAAAGAAAGAAAGAAAGAAAGAAAGAAAGAAAGAAAGAAAGAAAGAAAGAAAGAAAGAAAGAAAGAAAGAAAGAAAGAAAGAAAGAAAGAAAGAAAGAAAGAAAGATTATTAATAATCTATGTAAAAAACGAAGACTTTTACAAAGATACTTATAATCCATAAGTAATGCATTTCTGGGGGCTCTTTACATACAATTATTTTTATTAAGTAAGTCAATCTCAACATTAAATACATCGCCCACTTGGTCTACGGCTTATAAAATTATTCACCAACGTGGTTCGTGCAATTTATTATTCTGACGGACAGTTGAGAAGGATCTATGTTAATAAACACATGGACATGCTTTTTACATGTGTTTATGTCCACCAGTAGTCTAATCTGTGTCTACCGCCTCTGATACGCCCGGATTGCAAATTATTCCGATGGTGCATCAGTTCCTACACGGTTTATTTCTCGTTATCCCTACCAACGCTGATGATACCTTATCCCGATACCGACCTCGCCGGCATGGTCGATAATTTCTGTAAGTAATTCAGCGTTTATCGCCATCTGCCCATTAGGTTAATTCTCTCGAATATAATCCTCTCATACAACGGCCACAGCCAACGTTCGCACCCAGTGTTATTTTTTTGTACCGTGTGAGAGCCCTCAGCGCTCCCCATTTGCCCGGTCAAGTAGTGAATGCTATCTGGGACAAACGTGTAATAAGTCACATAAAAAAAATCTTTGCAAACGTAAAATGCCTTTTCAACGCCAACGCGAAAAAAACGCTGAATAGCAAATATCCAGATATCCGAGGGGCTCTTCCGGTCTGCCGCTCGTACTTTTAATTTTCACTTTGAAAAGCTTTTTTCAACAATATTTGATGTCCCGGAAAAGGTCCCGGCAGACCGGAAAGATCGATTCATGGGGAAGTTTCAGTAAAAATTTACAATTCTAATAAGGACCGAGAATTTATTTCCAGTTGAAATGATTCAAATCATCCATTCAAACATTCAAAAGGGCAATTAGTTTGTTTTATTTTCAACAAATAAAATAATGAAAATGGAAAGTGACGTCACAAACCGTGTTTGTTGAAACTGACAAAGCCACATAGATCACCTGCCGTGCTGATTGCGAAACCAAGATCACTATCTTCCCTCAAACCTTTTCATAACCACTGCGCTATAATATCCTCTGTGTAGGTAATTTTATTCGATACTGTCACAATATCATTTGTAACAACAGGTGTATAGCATAATAAATGACAGATGGTATACCACAGTAATATAATAGGTAAGTAACCAGTGTAATTGAATATAGAAATAATTTTATTTTCAGGAAATTAATTATTTTGCTTTCTGTATTTCAACGTTATACCTAAGTAACTACGAACAGCATATAAAGTAACATTTACGTCTTTTCGTTACTTTTCGTTGAAATATTGATTTACAACGTCTATTAATCTCCCGCATGTGTAGATTGCAATGTGATACAAATAATTCGTTGGTAAAACAGAACTATTTAGTTGTTCTTGTTCAAATATTTGCGAGTGTTGTGAGTATCGTCTAAGGCGGGGTGTGGCCCGTTGTGGCCCCCAATATGGCCCAGGGGGAGCCAAATTAACAATCAGTCGTGGACTTGTCCGGGACCATTGATTTGCGGAACGCTACCCGAATGCTGAGTGACAAGAGAAATCGCCGCGACAAACTTGATAATTCTTCGCGGGACTCGGATTTTTAAATCTATGCTTAGTTGCTGTTATTACTAAACTGTATCTGTAAGTAAGAAATATAAAAGTTTACGTCTAAGACAGGATTTACGATGTATAAACTTAATTCTTTACACTGTTTAGGTAAACCAAGTTCTAGCAACGTTTCGATCGAGGAACGACAATTTTATTTTAACTAAATCGACTTATGAGTATTGGCGAGACAAGACGGACGCCTCGAATTTGTGCGGGTTACTTACAACGCTAAGGAATCACTATAGAAACGCCTTGCATCTTGGCTAACACCCAGATGTTCTGTAAATGTGTATTACAATTTGAGGCTAAAGTCTACACGATTGTACCTATACCATTGATTATCACAAGTGTACAACCAAAAATCAGCCCTGTAAGTAATTGTTTATTATTATTTACATACATGTACGAGAATCATGCCCTCTCGAGGTGGGCACAGGCAAAGGGGAACTCTCATGGAAGCAGCTATGATAGGTTCATTTAATGGTAAAGAAAGGGTAATTTTTCCGGCAAGTCTTCAGGTCGGTAAAACATTACACAGCTCGACTAGCCGATGTCTAGAGCGACAATTAACAAAACAACGTGGCCGCAAAGTGCAGTATCGTCAAATTGCGGTTACGACATTTGGCGCGACAAATTGGTACGTTTTATCAGCCCTTTGTGCGCCTTAAGACTATTAGGACAACGAGATTACACGGGACGCGCGCGCGCACCCAACCGGAGCAATGCGATTAAGTCCCCCTGCACACCGCACCCCTCACGTCACCCCCTATTTTTTTATTCGTAATCCGTGATCCGTGGATTTCAAGTCGCACCCGAATTATGCACCTTAAACGCGTAACAGTCTGGTATTGAAATACCAACCTCTTAAACATTTCTAAAATTGTCAAAATAACTGGTTTATTCTATCTAATTATGTAGGTGCAAAGCTGGTGATTACAACACCGGTCAGTATCTAGATAGATTATATGTTAACTTTATCCTCAGTTTCAAAATCAACCTATTTTTCGACATTTGGTTCAGATTTTTTAAATTATCAAATGAGTAGCGTGGAAACGCTAGCAACACACGGCAAATAGGTAAATCTGCTCATATTTATTACGAATTCAAATGCATGTCAGGGTACGCATACGAAAGACCCGAGGGACTTGTTAGCGTGAAACAAGTCTTTTGTATCAATTGTCACTCGTGTTATTGTTTAATATGACGCCTCACGAGACCCGCAGTGTAGTGGGGGAGACACAACACAGCTATACACGTATCCATAACAGTAAATCTTATTATCCGGCATTTGTCAGTAGAATAAAATATCGGCCATTAATTTAAGGCATCCGAAAAATCGTGCATATTATTATTTCATCATCATCACCAGCCCATTAACGTCCCCACTGCTGGGGCACGGGCCTTCCCCATTGTGGTGGTCACCCATCCTATGACCGGCCTTTGCGAAAGTTGCTTAACTTCAACAATCGCAGACCGAGCGCGTTTACCGCTGCGCCACCGAGCTCCTCATTTTTATTTATTAGGTACCTACTAAATAAAAAAGTATTCACCCTTGGGAAAATCAACAAGAAAGAATCAATCTAAAATTAATCCGAATGCAATTTCTAAAGACGCATAAACATTAGTGTTTCTCAGTAGGCAACAACAAGAGGCACACGCGCGCAATTTGCGAATTAGATCATTTTCGTGCTCCCATTCAAAGTCATCACATCACTCCGCCACATTGAGTGAATAAGTGACCGAGTGGGTGACTCGCGTGAGAGAAAAATTAAAAAGCCACGAATCTACAGGGGGGTTAAATGGCCACATAGAAGCAATTCATCTAAGAAAGGAATGTTGCTATTTGACATTTGTTTGTATTGCGCACTTACTTTTATATGCGCAAATGTCACATTGCAATATTGCTTTCTTAGATGAATTGCTTCAATGTGGCCATTTTAACCCCCCAGTTCACCGCTTTCCAATACGCAGATTAACAACTACAGACCGACCGACATGACAGAGGATATACTTCGTCGGGAAAATAACCCATAGGATAGGACAAAACCTGTGAAACATAAGTCTAAATTGTTTTATTGAGAGTTTTTACGTACTTTCTGTGTACTTACTTACGTATTTTTTTTCAACTCTCATGAGGTTCTTTCCAGCATACGTTCCCCAAAAAAATATTGATGGCGCTGTATAGATTTGACTACGTTTAACGTTCTAATTTCATGGATAACAGACATGTGTATCTTTGTTTTTGGGTATAAATTATGATTATTGATGACTCTTGTTATTATACCCACGCACTAGACATCTTCCGCCCATTGTTATCCTGACCAAAATAAAGAGAAGCATAATCATACGTGTCTAATCCAAATATCTCGCAACAATTATTGTTATTATGCCTCTGCGATTACATTATATTTTTGATAAATTATGTACGTCGAGCAATGAGAAAATAGGTAATTATCATGTAAAATCTGAACAGCGCCATCTACATTTTCTCCATCAGGAAAGTTCCTCATTGAAGATAAATCTCACAAGAGTGTTTGAAGCGTAATATCAAAATTGATTGGGCGAAATATTTCAGTCACGTCTTGTCCGTTTCTGATACTGAAATAAACAGTAGGAAAAACGTTACAGTCTCGTCGAATGAGGGAGGATCCCTCTCCCGTCGAGCGAGGGGAAAGGCAGGGAGAACTTGTGATTAGATTACCTGCCCCCGTGGCTGCAAACAGTTCGTTACCGACACAAGACGAGTAACGAACTCTCGCCGAGAGGAATGCAGACTCGCCTTTAAAACTCCTTTTGAGGTTTCTCGCATTTTCTGCCACAGAGAGACGAAATTTCCTTTTGAATAGCGGACACGTCCATATCGAAGGTAATATGATGTATTTTTTATTATACAAGCCCTAATATTTTTGATTATTGGATAGGTTTTGTTCTGAACAAGAGGAAAATCGTGGATAGTTCTACTAGTCATCGATAAAACTATTCACTTTTTGTCTTCTGTTCACTCGAGTGATATTGTAAAAGAATGTAAACAGTCAAGGAAGGTGAAAATAAGAGCGTGAACTTGCATGAAAAGGAATACAGAGTCAACCTTTTACCAATCAACACTCTTATTCATCCTTTGGCAGAGTGCAGCATGTTCCATTTTACAAACTTACAGTGGCATCTATACCTTCTTATGCAGAAATAAAATAGATATCTTTGCCTACAATTTTGCAGCTTGTATTTATCCAAATAGACGTATGTAGTAGGAGAATTATTAGTACATAAAGGTCCGATATATAATTTGTAACATTCCGACTCCCGTCCTCGGGCAAAGCAAACAGAATAAATTTGAATAACGAGCGCCATAATGAGACTCCACCGCAGCTGATGAGCGGGAATCGAACCCCAAACCCGTCCCAACATTGTCATTCATTCACTCGTAAAGCGCTTTCTGTAATCCTTTTCAATTCAGAGGGAATCATTTTCTTTGTAGCGCGGTATAATTGCTAGATTCGCGGAATCGTTACTCATCTACGCAACACGCTACAGTCTTCAGATCTAGTTGGAGATTGTTTATATTCTCAATTTATTATAAAAAGAGATTTCAATCAGTTATTTGATATTTCTTTTCATTATTGATCTCAACTTTATAAGTGTTTATAAGTGACTGTTTTCACATACGCAACCCAATGTTACAACTTTGTAACGGGTGATCTGGGAAGGTGTAACAAGTCACATTATAAATTCGAAAATTCATTTGGGGAAATAAGTTTAAATATATGTCAAAAAAATGTGTTTAATTAAAGCAATATAAGAACTATTATTATTTTAATAATTATAATTTTACATTAATTAACTATATATTTACATTAATGTTAAAAATAGGTAAAGATTTAGTAGAGAATTTAGAGGGAGAAGGTCATTATGTACAACTTTCTCGATTGTTTCGTATAACAAGCGCTAAGGTTTGAGCTTCTGGCGTCATCCAAGTTTTTCAATAACGATTGTTGTGCTCCGAAATAATTTCTCTGGCCTCCAGGCTTCGGCGCGGGGCGAGAGGGTGTTTACACACCGCGCGATTTATACACTGCGAGTCGTAAATAACGCTCGCCGACCGCCGACAGATATATGGAGCCTCGTATTTATTGCTATTTGTTCGCGAATGTATCGATAGCAGAACCAGCAGTCAAAGTTTTCAATTAATAGCTTTACTTACAAATAGAATTTACTAAAAGTTAATATTTGAAAGGTTCACTAGAAAGTAAGATTTCAGTGCATTTTGTACAGATTTGCTCTTGTTTTGTTCTCATGACACTTGGTGGTGATTTCTAAAATAAATATGCACTATACATTTGATTTAGTAGGTACATTGCTAATGGATAAGTATCGTTCCTATGTGTATAGACATATTTGTATACATATACAGGCGTGCACTGTAAAATATAACAATTATACCTGGTGTTCTGTCGGTACCAGTGAGCCTACACACATCGTTTCTGAATGAGAGAGTTTTTTCGCGCGGCAGCCCCGTCGGCCGGCATTAAACCACTTCATTGTAATACTTAGGTATTTAGTAGTTTGGCCACGAATAAATTACCCATAATGAAAAGAGATTTTTTCGCAACATCCGACTACATTTTAAGCTCTTATCAACGCCCGGCTGCCTGAGTTATGACTTCAGAAACATCGAGATGGAGCACTTTTTGCCGTTTTCTCATAATCAAATTTTGATTTACAGCCTCCTGCGTTATTAAAATCCCTTTAGTTCTGCTCGGATCGGATCGCTGGATATTTTTGGTGCAGCGAGATGTCACAATGTTCATTATTGATTATCAATTTACTACATTCATCTAGCAAAGGGTAAACTTGAAGTTATATTAGTACTTACCTTGTTATTTTTTTTTTAATTAAAAGTAAGAAGAAATAAACTGAACAGTGCTATTAATAATTAATGGCGGTAAATGGACGGAATTAGCACTAATAATATAAAAATTAAAATATCATAACTTGTTACATTTATGTAATATCTTACCACTCCACCTGAGAATTTCCTTTTAATAAAAAGTTAATTGTTAAACGAGACTAAAAATAAAGAAAATGTTTGCTGAAGTAGAATACTACATCCTTTGATTGTTTATTAAATTAAAATGATCCGTACTCCAGAACTAGCCATTAAACACCCACCAACCCGCAGTGAAGCAGCGTAGTGGAGAATTATCATCACCCTCTACGATTAATTGAAGAGATATTTGTGCCCAGCTGTAGGAGTCAGACGTAAGTATAAGCAGTTTTAAGTTATTTTACTGAAATAGGTACCCGATTTGAGTTACCTACGTCTACTGAATACTCATTATTCCCACCAAAAAGCGAATCAGTCCATGGCAACATAATATTAAGACGAACGTGATAGATAACTGCGAATCGAAAGCAGGCAAAGCCGCGGGCAATAGGTAGTTAAGAATAAATCGCGTTGTCCTGGCGTGTCAGATCGCGATCGAGGTAAATCATGCTTATTGGTAACGAAGCGTGGCGAGGCGCGTGCGCAGGCCCGGAGTGGCGAGGGAGGACGCATCCCTCCCACTCGCAATGCATTGAACTGAACCATCAGCTAGTAATCAACCATGTTTAGTGTACATGCAAATATGATTACGCTCAGACTTTCCCGGCGCTCGACTCTTCTTATCGTATGGGTTGTGAGGTGGAGTACCAACCTCATCAACCCCGGCGCTCGGTTGAAGTGAAGAAGGTGACGCTATTCCGAGCATATTGAACTTCGCTGTACACCTGCAGTCAGTGGATGAATTACAATCAACTTATCTACGTGGCTCTTCGGATTCAATATAACAACGCGTTCCAGGTGTATGTAGGCTTTTGAAGCTTCTGTTGACTGTTTTTTTTTGACGTGACCTATTTGCCACAAATGGCATTATCTAATTGGCCGGAGAAATCTACAGCAGTATGTGTCTCTGGTGTGCAGCGTGCGTGTCAGTCTCAATATTTTCAAAGCGATAGGGTGTTTGTCTGTCCGTATCCATATACAGGGACTTAGTGACATATCGTAACGAAAACTTTGAGGGTTGATTAAGACTATGATTCTGAGTTAATATCAAGTGGAATTTTCTATCACAAAAGTATAGGATTGAAAATAATATAAAAAAACTAGAAAAAGTCATTAATTTTGCGACGGAAAATTCCACTTGATATTAACTCACAATCATGATCCGAACCAAACTCTCAGTATTCGTTACGATATCACTAACATCCTGTATGTGCCATGTTACGGACACGGACTACGTGTCCCAATATATTTAATTAGAGATTATCCTACTAACATTTACATGAGTCATGGTCATTTGAATAAAAAATACGGCTATTTTATTGTATAACTGGCAAGCATGTATGCTAGATTGCAAGGCTGTTAAATTTTACCTAGATGCACGTTACACGTAGCTATTATTTCCCTTCTTTCGACATCTTTCTGTAGTTACAGTTAAATATACGTTCCACAGTTTTTTGAGGTTCCTTCTTATTTAGGTATTTTCTTCAGATGTCTTTGGTCACTAAACGGAAACTTTACTATCCGAAGAGTTCATTTGTTTCGGTTGTCCCCATTAAAACTCACCAATGATGGTGTATGCTTCATAAGTACCTAAGCTTTTAAGAAGGCTCTCATCCGATAAAGGCTCTCAACCAATAGAAGGCTCTCACCCGATAAGTACCTAAGCGTAAACTATAAACGTAGTTATATTTAGAAATTAGTCTAAGTAGCTGCTAAAAATCATAAACTCTACATAATATTCGAATTATGGGGCAATTTATTAGACATTAAAGTAAGTGCACAATAAACTCGAGAACATCTTGTTGTTAGTAGCAGAAGCGTGGTGCTAAAGTTTCGAGATGACCAGTTAATGTTCAACGGAGTGCTATTCCATTTTATACCAAGAAGATAAATGTCCTCTTGTAAGACCACAGAAAATAAAATAGGTATCTACCTACATTCATATATAATATACCTTGAACATATTAAATTAGAACATTAGCATTTTGAGGCGTTAAAAAAATATGACAGTGAGTAAAAAGTATTATACTCGTACTTACAAGCGATACAAGCCTATATTTACACAAAAAATCAATAAAATTGCCTTTTGATAAATTCGAATAAAAAATAAAATTAGAGGCTTTGGGTTAATTATTTTACATCAATATTTTTGGTGCCTCTCTTTTGAACTCCTATTATATAGGTAGCAAAATTATTATAATTAATTAATGCAAAAAAATATATTATTTATCAAAAATGTTGTGATTAGTGTAACTAATATTTTAGACGTTTTGTTGTAAGTAGGCACACACACATACCCAACCTACCTGACACGATATTACAGACTCATAATACAATGTAAGTACTTAGGTACACCTTTGAATTTCACTTACACGACCGGGGAAAAAGTGAAATGAGCGTCCGAGCGACCCTCTGGTTGCAGAGAATTATTTTGATTGAAACGTCTCCTTGTCATAGAAATCAAAACAAGTAATTGTGCAACGCCTCCGATTCACAAACGGTGCAATCAAGTAATAAATTTTATTAGAGTACACCCGCCGTATTGGCAGTGGCACGGCGCTTGGAGGGTAGAGGAGGAGAGAGGGTGAGCCCTATTTATCGAATTAGGCCTGTGTAATCACCGCTCACCCCGCAACGCTATTGCGGGGCAGTTGAAGACTGCGCTGTTTTGGCATTTGAACAGTGGTAGCCACACTTGAAATTGATTTATTTTAAGTCGACAGAAGCGACAAATGAATGTTGAAATACAAGTCAGGTTCTCTGACCACTGGTTCCCGGAAACTGATTCGATTTTCGAAAAGCATCGCACCAAAAGCGCAAAGATTAAAACTCGCTAGAACTTACGAGTGTCGTCAGGCTATCTCCCCATCATTGACCTTCCATTGATCTAGGTCCTAGATCCCAGAACATCAATAGGATTAAGTAATTAGATTAGAAATAGTACCTGATGAGTACTTAGTGTCTTCTTTGATTAGGAAATTATGATTTCAAATTGAATGGTTTTTATTATAGGTATCATTCGTAGTTTCCTGTCTACTTATATCGAAACAAGCAGTCATATCAAGCATCAAAATATACCAAACCACAGAGCAGCAAGGGGTGAATTATAGTGAAGTGACGCGTGCAACATATAATAACAAGTGAATAGAGACGAGTCTCTGTTAATGATCTCCTGTGGTGGTGTACCTCCCTCCTCCTCTCAATTACCGAAATACCACATTTCTACAATTTTTTCGACAGCGTAATATTGCACATATTTTGGAGGTACATTATGTAGGTACTTTTTATTGTAATACATTTTTTGTCTTTAGCTTTGTTTATCCTATATTAGATAAACAACCGAATATTCAATCAAATAAAAAATATATTTTTGATTATGAACAAGTGGTGAGTTCATCCATCATTATTTATCTTAAGATTCAGGATAGCCCTCCCTCCGATGACTTGAAGTTAGCTTGCCGTCTCGTCGGACAATAGCGTTAATAGGCATAAGTTTATGGATGCCACGCATGTATGAACGTCTAAATACCTATCTTGCCTGTTGTAAAACCTGTTGGTAAATGAGAAAAATCAGCTGTCAAAGTGACTTGCAAAAACGTGGTGGTCTTTCTTGACAGGCGTCGATCAGTTAAAACAATACATAGAGGAGATTAATGAAGCGACAGCGTATTTAATTTTGCCGACCCAATACCGGTATCGGCCGCTGACTTTTCTCTTCTATCGTGTGGGTTGTGAGGTGGAGTACCAACTTCATCAACCCTAGTATCAGGGTTAGTATTGAACCGCCAAAGGCCCCTGACATGGCTCACGTAACGACTACTTACTTACATCAGTAAGTAGTAACCGGGACCAACGGCTTAACGTACCTTTCGAAGCACGGCTCATCTTACTTTTAGACAACCTGTATAACACAAAATATTTTTTGTGATATGTCCACACCGGGAATCGATCCCGGGACCTCCGGATCGTGAGCCTAAAGCTCAACCACTGGACCACTGAGGTCGTTCTGAGAGGTTGCCCGCTGACTTATTATTGGGGTAAATAATACGTGTAATATGTAAAATTAGGACCCCTACCGAAAAGGAGTTCAGGCTCTTTTTACTTTTCGTTACGGTACACGTGTGAGCGCCATTAAGTAGTAGATAAAAATATACTTATCTACGAAACTTAAAACAAAGTTTATCTTGTCGATTCTGACCTTGCACGGAGCGTGTGCTCATAAAAACAAAGTTATACTCATAACATTACCTAAGGTTCCGAAAAGTGAATAAGCAGGAAAGAATAAAATAAACGAACGCTATATCATGACCAATACGATCGTCGAACAGCCCAAGATCATAACCCTTGGGATGACGCATTGCTTTGATGCCACGTCAATAACTATTAGTAGAGTTGAGTCGGTCGAGTGGACGCATCGGTACTTGGACAGACGTTAACAATGACCAAGCTTTCGTCTTATTGCCTTGCTGTGCTTTCCATAAAGATACGACCTAAATGTAACATGCTATATGAAGCTTTATATTTAATTTCTAATTGAACAATTTATTGGCATTCTAATTGTACATAACATTGGTGCTAATTCCTGTAAACACCATCTAATTTTATTTTAAGTTATATCTGTCACTTTCTTATCCGCCGAAAAGGAAAGGGACGGGTAATCGACAAGCATAAAATTTATGGAACACACGTCAATTTTAAGCACAAATCTAAAACAACCGTCTAAAAATTCGCCCGGGTTATTCATTTATTTACTCATTCTTCCTAAAATTAAGAGCTGTCAATCATCCGTCCCTTTCCTTTTCGGCGGATAAGAAAATGACAGGTATAACTTAAAGTAAAATTAAGAGATGTCTGCAGGAATCGGGGCCATTATCTATAGTATAAAAATGACTTACTTGCCGATCTTCTTCTATCGTGTAGGTTGTGAGGTGGAGTACCAACCTCATCAACCCTGGTGTCAGGGTTACTATTGAGCCGCCAAAGGCCCCTGACATGGCTCATGTAACGACTACTTACATCTATGTAGTAACCGGGACCAACGGCTTACCGTGCCTTCCGGAGCACGGATCATCTTTCTTTCGGACAATCAGGTGATCAGCCTGTAATGTCCTAACCAAACTAGGGACCACAAACCGGTCACTTCATTACTGCATATTCTGCGTCATTCCGTAGTATTTGTTTTCAGGGTAAGAGAAAATAGACACATTGAAGAAGCTGACCGTTCTGCTTACCTGACCTGCAGTGGAATTGTCGCCGGCATCTGTAAAGCCTGCATGTTCCTAACCGCTCAGCTTTGTACTGAGAGAAGTATACGTGAATATATTTGCAGTTTAGGTATAGGAATCAATATCCTCCAAATAACGGTTCTCCGACAGAGATCCCTTACAAAATATCACATTTATTTGATTTATTTTAGTCTTTTTAAAGATATGCGCATCATCATCATCAGCCCATTAACGTCCCCACTGCTGGGGCACGGGCCTTCCCTATGGATGGATAGGAAGATCGTGCCTTAAACCATCACGCGGACCCAGTGCGGATTGGTGGTTATTAACGACTGCTAATGCAGCCGGGACCAACGGCTTAACGTGCCTTCCGAAGCACGGAGGAGCTCGAAATGAAATCTTTTCTTTTTTTGTGGTCTCCCATCTTATGACCGGCCTTTGCGAAACAATCGCAGACTGAGCGCGTTTACCGCTGCGTCACCGCCACCGAGCTCCTAATAAAAGAAAGATATGCATACACAACACACATAAACTGCCTATATACGTCCCACTGCTGGGCACAGGCCTCCCCTCAATCAACCGGAGGGGGTATGGAGCATACTCCACCACGCTGCTCAACTGCGGGTTGGTGGAGGTGTTTTTACGGCTAATAGCCGGGACCAACGGCTTAACGTGCCCTCCGAAGCACGGAATCATCTTACTTTTTCGGACAATCAGGTGATTCAAGCCTGAAAAGTCCTTACCAAACAAAGGACAGTCTCACAAAGTGATTTCGACAATGTCCCCATCGGGAATCGAACCCGGACCTCCAGATCGTGAGCCTAACGCTCTAACCACTAGACCACGGAGGCTGTTAAAGATATGCATATTTGAAGCTATTAACAGACACATCAAAGAACTGATTAGTTGCCAATTAGAAGCGGGGCTCATAATTCGGTGTTGGCGTGGCTTAATCGTGTCGCGTGTCTGGATCTGCTCACAATACGTGCCACGTGGCGCCGTCCTCGTGTGACAATACGTGCCGATCGCTTCCTTCCTATTCAACACGCCTACATTTTTAACAAAATTACTACATGCCGCTTTTTGATCACGCACTGGAGGGCAGGACATTTGTTACAGAACGAGGCTTTGGGAATGGTAACATATTACTGATAAGTAGGTAGGTACTAACTTATACGTACTTATCACTTTTGTTTCGTCGCAATTTTATTATACATCGATCGTAATGACTTGACTTTATAATTCGGGACTTTTCAGGCTGCGTTGTACCGATTTAACGTTATAATTACGTATTTTGTCTTTGCTCGGATACATAATCATTCCAAAATGTAATGTATGTAAAAAGGTATAAAAATAATTGTTGCTTAATATTCGGATCGGATATGGGACATAATTATGTTGCTACCTAAGTATATTGCTTCTCTTTATTTTATTCAGAATAATAATGTGTGAGAGATATGTGTTGTGTCTGGGTGTAATAACATGGGGTCATCATTTATACTCATAAACAAAAATAAAGATTCTATAAACCTATATATATATATATATATATATATATATATATATATAGACAACAAACAGATATTATATATATACTGGGTGTTAGTGACATCGTAACGAAAACTTTGATAGGTGGTTCCGGCCATGATTCTGAGTTGATGTCAAGTAGAAATTTCCGTCGCAAAAGTATGGATTGGAAAATAATTAAAAAGAAAAGAAAAATTTTCATGAATTTTTTGACACGAAATTCCACTTGATATCAACTCAGAATCATGTAATATATATATATATATATAATATCTGTTATCCATGAAATTAGAAGGTTAAACAAACGCAATTTTTTACAGCGCCATTTATATTTTGTTTTGGGGAACGTAGCCTGGAAAGTGCCTCACCTAGTTACTTTACTATATATTGAACTGGTAATTGGCTAAACTAAGTACAATATAGATAAGTAGGTATTTGAATAATCTTTAAGATGTACTGATCTACATTTTTCCCTATGGAAATTTGATGTTTGAGCTACATTTACAAGAAGGTACCTACTTATATCTAAGTATCTGTCTACCTCTTATCTTGTCTAGTATGCGTACTGTCTGGATGCAGAAGAAACTGCCCCCCATGTAGTCCTGGAATGCACGGGAGTGTCAGCACAACGGGTAAAAATCCTCAAAGGTATGGGGTCGCTCTGCGTAGCCTGTGAATACCCCAGGAGGCTTCTGAGCTTCTGGAAGGAGTTAGGTTGGCTTACGTAGGCAACAATTACTCGCATAATGGGCCATCTTAGAGTCTAAGTGCGGAAAACAGAGCCCACTAACATAACATAACGAGGATAAAACCTGAAAAGTCGGGAAACAAGATTTACGTTGTATTATGCATAATGAAAAAAGACAGGCTCCATCAGAGGAAATATCGCCGAGTACAAACGGGATTTAGATTTTATTCATGTTTCTGTAGGCGTCCGCCCGCATGGCAATGGGAATGTTTGCGCAGTCAGATGGTGCACGGTAGGGGAATCGCCCTCCTCACCCAACTTTGATACAATAAGCTGTGAATAAGGTGCATAACCTGCATGGACAACACGCTATATTTGTCTACGCTTCAAACACTGGAAACTTTTGTATTGTACTTTGAATTTAAAAAAACAATGAAATATTGTCATAATGTTATTATCTCATCCACAGGTCTCGATCAAGAAGCGTGTGCTCGATGGACGCGAGACTCATGACCACACCTGGTTTGACACACTGGCGAGCAGGAGAATTAAACGCCATCAAACCAACAACAATCCACCAGTTGGAGACTTCTGCTGCAGAGTGTGCGGTAAAGTTGCCGCTCTAGGATTGGCTTGCACAGGCATGAAAGAAAGTGCATTTCTTCGAGGCAATGACGTCATAAATCGTCTGAAACAGACGTATAAGGCCAATGATGATTATCTCATCATCTCCCTAGCATTATCCCGTTTTCACTGGGTCCGCTAAGCTAACCTGATGATTTGACAGGGCCGGTTTCTTACAGAAACGTCTGCCTGTCTGACCTCCCAATCCTCCAAGAGAAAACCATCCCAATACAGGTTAGGTCACATACCTCCAAAAATGCATTTATCGGGAATGTGGTTTCCTCACGATGTTTTCCTTCATAGCTGAGAACGTGATACGTGATAAAAAATCGACAATCATTGGTTTAAGTAGGCCTGTGCTGGAGTTCGAACCTGCGACCTCAAAGTGAGAGGCAAGCGTTCTACCAACTGGGCTACCACGGCTCATAATAATATTTTAATATTTATCATTATTTAATCGAGTTAAAAACTAATAAAGAAAGTAAAGTAATGAAGTTTTTTTCTAAAATCCTTTCGTAATAAGGCGGTCAGGTCTGTCATCGTTGGGTATCTAATCGTGGAAGTATGGG
The DNA here is from genome assembly GCF_024362695.1 of Pectinophora gossypiella. Taxonomy (NCBI): domain Eukaryota; kingdom Metazoa; phylum Arthropoda; class Insecta; order Lepidoptera; family Gelechiidae; genus Pectinophora; species Pectinophora gossypiella. Next base: position 17,220,380 of record NC_065433.1, read on the forward strand.
TAGGTATGCATGCGCTGAACGCTGGTCGATCGGGCCATTGAGCATCCGCCCGTACCACCGATGTCGTATTTGCATCACTAACGAGGCCCCCCATACCACCTCCCCCCCCCCCTTCTAACACCCTGAATGAAACCTCCCCCAAGCCCGGGGTTACATAGCATAATAAGGTAGGTATTCTGTTTGCAACCGCCTCTACTGGCATTTTACTTCTAACTACAATGATTGGAGTGAAAAATCATGCCAAATAAATGTTCACTATACGTAGTCCTATGATGTAGACCGTATGCAGTTCTTCGTCAGAGAGATCCTACTTTATCTTAGGTACCAAAAGTCGACAGCCAGGCGCAACCATTCAGCCATAACATACTATTAGGTAACTATTAGAAGGTGGCGTATGTTTTGACGCCCGTACTTGTACCCAAAAGCCACTTCTGATATTCGTTCCGATAATGATGGACTTATCCGGTTTCCGGTGACAGGTATAAGTAAGCCCATTAGCTAAATTTATAGTTCATAAATTGTGATTATGTGTCCCCCGGGATTCGAACCCGGGACCTCCGCCGGATCGTGAACTCAACCACTGTACCTACCACAGAGGCGGAAAAAAATACCCACCTAATAGTTAAGTAAATTATAGTACTAGGCGCGGAAGCGTAGTCGTGGTCCATGTCCATATAGGTACCTAAAATCTCACATTCACATTCTAAACTCCGGTAACATATTTCCACCTAGCGGATCTACAAGGAAGTACTACAATCCCCTTTAAGGTTGAATCACACCTAGCAACTCGCGCCGCCGTGCGTCGCCGCGGTGAGCTGATGCGCCGCCGCGCCGGTCGCGCACGACAGCGCTAGCAGCGTACTGCCGACGCGCTTTATAACGAGGTTAGGCGCGTTATAATGATATAAATTACACCCAAAAACAAAGATAAAAGATGCATGTCTGTTACACTGTACAGCGCCATCTATATTTTTTGGGGAACGTGGCCTGGAAAGTCCCTCATTTTTTTTTAAACTTATACCGCCATTTGACCGTCATTGAGATTCTTCTCCCTGCTTGAACTGGACAAACGCCTCTATGTTCCTTCATTGTGGGTTGGCAGAGATTTAATTTTAGTGCTAGAAGTAATTTACAATAATATATAATTCCTTGCTTGGACTACTTAGACTACATATACGCGCATTATGAAAGAAGACCCGCGGATTTCAATGGAATTAAATGACAAGTCATAATATTCCTATGCAGATTTTGCGACGCCACCATGATTTTCCCTACCTACCTACCTACCATGATTTTCAAATTTTCTTATACCATGCACATACTAGTAAGAGATACTACGTATCAGACGAACATCTAGTTATAACGTTTTGGCCAAGCAGTTTTGGTTTGTAACTAGAGATGGTCGTCTGATACGTAGTCAAGTATTTTGTTTGCCACTCAAGAAAAAGAAAGTTTTGTTTGATTGGTTCTATGGTACATGACAGTTGGTTTTTTTTTAATAATCGAATTTTACTTGGCTACGCGTCAGGCGGCTTAATGTACCTACACAAGCGGGATGTTCGAAAGATAAGGTCTGGTAACCGGGATCGGTATTATTCTACAGATTTTAATTCGACTTTGAAACAAGAAAGTACTTATTTCAAAGTCCCAGATAAACGTAAAATCTGTAGAAAATAATACCGAATCTGGAAACAAGACCTAATGACCTCTTTTTAAAATTAGGGTTTGTTTTGTAGGGTTAAAAAAATGGGAGAGATTATTCATTAAATTATTTATTTTTTATTTTTGTGCGTGATGCAAGAAATGGTTCTTACAAAGAAGAGCTTCAAAAGTTCATTTCTTGGTGTATATTTTAAATTAACTTAGTTTTCGAGACACTACAGCCACTTAGGTATTGAGTCTTTTCTCGGTGTATGGAAAATGACGCAAAAAAGCGTCTTGTCGCGAATTTTTGCAAACACAGCACTCGAAAAGATTCACTGGGCTTTGTATTACAAAATAAAGTGGAGAAGATAAGCAGAAATACACTTCACTCGATCACACAGTTTCTCACATTTTTGACAGGGCGCCTATAAATATGGCTGTCACCGCTAACCAATCACAGGCCAGCACAATTGTCATACATCATTAAAAAAATATGCCGCCTATTGACCACATTCGTTCCACGCAGATTAGGTACACCGCGTGGCTACACTGGTGCTAATTCCTGTAAATACCATCTAATTTTATTTTAGGTTATATCTGTCATTTTCTTATCCGCCGAAAAGGAAAGGGACGGGTAATCGACAAGCATAAAATTTATGGAACACACGTCAATTTTAAGCACAAATCTAAAACAACCGTCTAAAAATTCGCCCGGGTTATTCATTTATTTACTCATTCTTCCTAAAATGAAGAGCTGTCAATCATCCGTCCCTTTCCTTTTCGGCGGATAAGAAAATGACAGGTATAACTTAAAGTAAAATTAAGAGATGTCTGCAGGAATCGGGGCCAATGTCCCAGACATGTAAGCCGGATGTCCGAGTTGCTCTATGGCCAGACATTCATTTTCAAATAATAATAATAATAAGTCATTTATTTCAGGCATAAAAAACCCATATACAAAAATAAAAGATACAATAAAATAAAATTAAAATAAAATAAAATTATACAATAAAATGATATAAAATATGAATTAAAATAGGTAATACAATATTATTATATTATATTATATTATTATTATATTATTATTATTATATTATAATATACTCTATGCTCTTTTTAAGATTATAACATTTTTTACAGAATAGTTTTTTCCCAAAGTTTTTTCCTTTTTTTTTTTTTTTTTTCCTTCTGGCTTCCGCGCTCAGAACAATACTTCCGCGGCTAGCGATGCGCCAATGACAAATCTTGAGTGATAAATCGTGAGTTAGTCTTCAATAATAATTATCTTTTCATGTTGTTACTGTGCAGTCGTTAAAAACGAGGAAACTTTTCAATAATAAAATATACCGGATAGGAACGGAATTTGGAAAAGGTGAGGATCAGGAGAGGAATAATAATAAAATAATAATAAAAAGAGGAAGTTAAATTTTAATATCATTAGTATTAATAAACATACTTAATAAACGATAGACTGAAGGATTATTTGAAGATAAAAGGATCTGGATAGAAGTAGGAAAAGGAATGTGTAAATGTGTAAGTCCCTGAAAAAGTTGAGCATTATCATATTTAGGACAATTCAGGAAGATGTGATCCACATCCTCCACCTCACCACACTCACATAAAGCACTGTCCACTATATGAAATTTAGCTAGATGAGCAGACGTACAAACGTGACCTAATCTCATACGAGTCAGGATGCACGATGCCGTCTTGCCCAACAGCAACCGCGAGAACCAGGGTTTTGCAGGAATTTCACGTTGGATAGATGCGAAATATTTTCCTTTTGTTTGAGAACTGACAGACCACACTTCCCTCCACGAATCACGTAGATACACTCTGGGTAGAGCAAGAAGGTCATGAGGGTAGATTTTATAGTAAGCCATATCTCCACAATCAATGGCGTCATTAGCAAGCCTATCAGCCTGTTCGTTTCCACGGATACCCCTATGTCCCGGAATCCAGGCAAAAATAATCAAAAATCCCTTTGCAGCACACTGAACAATCATGTTTCTGGTTTCTATTATCAATGGACTAATAAGTTTTGTTTTAAATAAAAATTTAGATAGAGATTGTAGAGCGCTCATTGAGTCTGAAAAGATTATAGTTTTCCTAAGTTTTGCTAAAAGTACATACTCAACCGCTTTATACAGACCAAAAACTTCACCAGTAAAAACAGAACTCTCAGGAGGTAATTTAATCTTTTGAACTATATCGTATTGTGAGTGATATATGCCAACACCTACTTTATTATCTGTGGATCGTTTGGACGCATCACTAAAAACATGATGCCAACTGTCAGTGCTATTGTCAAATTCCGTGTCTAGAACGAAATTGAAAACATTGGATGCCTCAAAAGTTTGTTTAGTTATACCCAAGTTAAAACGAACATCAGGTTTATAAACAAGGGCTTCATAGTTTGAGGTGTAAAGAGGGAAATATATTGAGTTATGAATTGGCGTATCAATTGACAGTAATTTTTGATAACTATTAATTAAACAAGGAGTGCATTTATGAGTCCAGTAACTTGAGGAGTTGACTTCTTCAGAGAGGATTTTTAGCTTGGTTAAAAGTGGGTGGTCACCTAGTTGTAAACAACGGTATAAATAACTATCTGAAAGAAACTGCCGCCTCAGTTGTAAAGGGGGTTCAACACACTCGACTTGCATTGCATTAATAGGGCTAGTCTTCATTGCGCCCAGAACAATCCTTAAAGCTACCGATTGTATTTTATCCAGTTTATTTAAAGCAGCAGCACTACATGGTTCCAGCAAAAAAGATCCATAATCAATCACACTCCTGATTAGTGCATTATAAATGATTCTCAGTGAAGTAGGATGAGCGCCCCACCATACACCTCTGAGGCATTTAATAATATTAAGATTCCGTTCACATTTAGCCTCAATATAATTGCAATGTGGGATACCAGTAAGTTTGGAATCCAGTATAACTCCTAAAAATTTACATTGTAAACTTACAGGCATGGGGATATTATCATAAAAAACATTAATTTCAGGGGGAGATCTCATACGAGAGAAAAGCACTACATTGCTTTTGGAAACGGATAATTCTAAGCCATTATCATTCAGCCAACCCTTCAATATACCAAGAGATGTTGTAAGTGTGTTACATAAATTAGAAACAGATTTACCTGAACAATACAATAAAAGATCATCTGCATACTGTAAAATATTAACTGAGTTACTTAAGGAATCCTCTAAATCATAAGTATATACATTATATAGTAAAGGGCTCAGCACTGAGCCTTGAGGTAAGCCCTGCCAAACAACTCTAGATATCTGGGACCCATCTAGTGTAACACTTATAGATCTCTCTGACAGCATTCTAATAATAAATGAAGTGAGCATTTCCGGAACATTTAATGATTTTAATTTCTTATGAAGAATAGAAATAACAACATTATCATAGGCACCTTTAATGTCTAAAAAAGCAGAGAGGATGGATTCATTTTTTGAAAATGCCAGTCTAATGTCAGTCATAAACAGACTCAAACTATCAGAAGTACTTCTGCCCTTTCTGAAGCCGAACTGACTTTCAGAGAGCAATCTATTGCTTTCTAAATACCATTCTAGCCTATTTTTGACTAAATGTTCTGCCAATTTGGCCAGTACAGAAGATAAAACAACAGGTCGGTAAGAAGAAGCGTCAGAAGGAGGTTTCTTTGGTTTTAAGATAGTAATTAGGTTATAATTCTATTATGTTGCCAGACAACATAATAGAATTTATAATATTTAAGAAGTAATTTAAAGTTTTATCACTGCTGTTACAGAAAAAGGAATAGGGTATACCGTCTTGACCGGGTGACGTGTCAATTAAACTTGTTAAAATGCCTTTAATTTCAGACATGGAAAAAGGTGAATTTAATCCTGATAAATTATTAGAAATTGAAGTTGGCAAGCACTGAATTTGTAACTCAGGAACTGAAGAAGGAGCTAGATTATCTAGGAATTGTTCAGCTAGCTCTGAAGATAAAGAGCCTCTAGATGATGGATTAACACCCATCCTGAATCTCCTAACGCTTTGCCAAACAACAGAAACATTAACATCTGGACAAATATTATTACAGAATCTTCTCCATCCCTCAAACTTCTTCTTTTTCAAAAATTTACGAGTGTCCCGTGCCACTTGACAGTAAAGCTCATAGTTCACAGATGTCATTAAACAGGAATAAACCCTTTCTGCTTCCCTCCTTCTTTTTATAGCCTCTGTGCACTCGTTGTCCCACCAAGGTGGACAGGGGATTTTTCTGGAGCCGCCCACTTTAATTGGGAATAAAGCATCTGCAACCTCAATCATGACTTTGACAAGAGCCTCAGAGCAAGTCATCTCATTACCCATACAGACAGAAGGGAGGTTTGAAACTTTACTGTCAACTTGCTGACTAAATGCAGACCAATCACTAGGTAATCTATATTTCATACGGGGAGTAGGTTTCGGAGCTATCATTGGATGTAACGAAGGAAACTTAATAGTTATGGGATGATGGTCACTTCCACAAGTAGAAGGGTGAACTGACCACGAAAGAATAGAAGCAAGATTAGGCGTGCATATAGAGAGATCTGGAGCACTAGGGCCCTCGTCAGGGCCAGTACGCCGAGTAGGAGTACCATCATTTAAAATACAGAGATTGAGAGAATTTAAAATTCGCAACATTTCTTCTCCATAAAAAATATGTCTAGATGAACCTCCCCATGCCGGGTGCTGGCCATTAAAATCACCTAGTACTAAAAAAGGGCTTGGTATACATTTTAATATATTAGTGAGATCACTATACAAAGCTAAAGTAGGATGAGCAATATATACAGAAACTATACACACATTATTTACAGAGATAGCAATGGCTTCAACACCATTATTTACAGGAGGAAGAGATATTTGTTTGTAAGGAACAGAACTATTGATAAGGATGGCAACACCACCATGCGCATCACTAGCTCTGTCCTTCCTAAGAATATTAAAACCTGATATTCTAAAAGAATATTCAGGCAAAAGCCATGTCTCTGAGAGACAGACTATTGAAGGATTATATTTATTAATTAAAAATATTATTTCAGGTTTTTTATCAGCAGCACTTCTACAATTCCACTGTAGGAGTACCTGATCCATTATTGGGATTGATAGACACAGTGTTTTCAATTAGTTGGGCAACGTGAGACGGTATAGAATTGGTGGGAATTAAACTGGATTTAAACAAAAGCTCAATAAGAGACAAAATTAATTTCGCTATGGGTTGGTTTGATTTATCATTTTCTGAGTTATCATTTTTCAGAGCAGAACCATTTGGTGAAGATAGAGGTATATTATAATCTTTTATTAGAGATGCATGTGCAGCCCGGTCATACCCAGCCGAAGGCGTAGGAGGAGCACGAGGCTTAAGGAAAACTGTTTTTTTATATGAGCTGGAAGATGGGGACAATCGAGCTGCTGGGTTAGCAGCCTCATCTTGAGATTGTTTATGTTGCGAAGTTCTAAGAACGTCAGCAAAAGATTTGGAGACAACGGGGTGTAATTTGGAAGCCTCTAAATATGAGATGCAGTTTTGAGCCATTGACACTTTGATATTTTTTTGTCGGGAAAATTCAGGACAAGCCTTACTAGTGGCAAAATGATAACCAGAACAAAGACAGCATGATCCATCCTCTTGTTCTACTGAACAAGATTCGGCAGTGTGACCTTGCCCACATTTATAACAGCGAGGCTTGGAGCGGCATTGAGCCTTTGTATGACCAAAACGGCAGCAGCTGTAACATTGAATGGTTGGATAAATGTACAAGTCGACAGTCAATGGAGTATAGCACATAAACACACGTTTTGGTAGTACTTGTCCATCGAAAGTTAAAACAACTGTTTCAGTGTTAGTAAATTCTGGAGACCCATTTATAATTTTTTTACTTTTAATTCTCCTAGCTTTAAGAACTTTCCCACAACCAATGGGGACACTCACATTATCCAAAATCTCATCCTCAGGCCAGTCAGCAGGGACACCCCTGACAACACCCATCCGTGTGATAATAAAGGTTGGAATGAAAGCTCTCAAACTATGGCTGGCAAGGCAAGGATTTTCAATAAAAACGTTAGCATCAGAATATGTGGAAAAGGCCATGGATAGTCTATTTCTGCCGATCCGCTTCAAGCTACCGTTCACTATGTTTTTAATCATATTTTTCTTTAGAACGCTACCAAACTGAATGGGATGCAGTGAAACAGGATCGTCAGGAGTAGACTGCTCCTTTTGAATATGCACCACATAGGGTGCTAGGTCGGAAGAAACATATTTCCTACCAACTTGCTGTTGCTGCTGGGTTTGCTGATTAGTTACTGTGACTGTTGGTGGTGGAGGTGGAGGATCAGGTATTGTTGATAAAAGAGAATTGTCGGTTGGAGTGTACCTAAGGGGGCACTATGAGTTGGGACTTAGAAAAATTTTGATCGATTTTGTATGAAGCAGGGACATAGCCGAATTTTCGAGTGAAATTACTATGGAGCAGAGACTTAGAAAAATTTTGATCGATTTTGTATGAACCATCGACTTAGCCGAATTTTCGAATGAAATTACTATGGAAGCTGGACTTGTAAAATTTTCAAAAGTTGATTCTACGTAGTGTCGCAAAAAGGGTCCGACACTTAGAATAATTTTTGTCGTTTTTGTATGAGAAATTTTTTGTTATTTTTGCGTTACGACGCACCGTTTTCGAGATATTTTAAAAAATGCGTTTTATGTAATTTTAAAATATATCTTTAATTTTTTCTATGGAGCTCCGCGAAACACGTCCATGCTCGGTGTCCGCCACGCGTAATTTTTTTTTACAGGTATCCTTTTGTCACGGGTGCGAGCGAAGCGAGCACGGAAATTCGCGGCACCCCGACACTGTAGATATAGGTTACGAAGGCTGTATGGCAGGGGGCGAGCAAAGCGAGCCCCCTGCCATATAGCCGAGTGGGTTAGGTTACTTGTGACCATCGAGGCCCGAAGGGCCGAGAGGCGGCAGTGAAGACCTTTAAAGGTCACTGACTTTGAAGGTTTACTACACAAAGTTGATATAATGCGAATATTTTTGATTTTGGATAAGTGACCTTGACCTTTAAGGTCAATGATCTTGGTGACCTTGACCTTTGAGGTCACTGAAATCGAAAGTTTACTGCATAAAGTTGATATAATGCTAATATTTCTGATTTTGGATAAGTGACCTTGACCTTTAAGGTCAATGACCTTGACCTTTGATGTGTCTGACCTACACTATATTTGTGAAGAATAAGGGAATAAGGTCATGACCTTGACTTTAAGGTCAGTGACCTCCCAAGGTCATCTAAGGTCACCCGTGGTTTCCCCCCACCCTAATACTCCCACATCCCCCCGGATCCCGAATGTTACTTTTGGCGATTTTTGTTAAAAAATTTCTAAGTCCTAATTTTTCTAAGTCCCAACTCATAGTGCCCCCTTAGGTACACTCCGACCACTTCGTCTTCGTCAGAATTGCAATTGCACTTGTCTACACCCGAAACGTTTTTACCATTTTTACTTTTGCGCTTTTTGTTGCAATGTTTGCAAATCTTTCTCAAGGGTCTTACACGTTTTCTGACTTGAGAGGAGCACCCGTCCTCCGTATCCATTGACGAAGTATCGTCAACAATAACTTCCATCCCTACATGAGGGACACGATGACGATCCCGGTCGCCACCGGGGTCGTCGGGGGGATCAACCCCCATAGTAAAAAGAAAAACTCACTTACCACTACACAGCAGCAAGTATTTTAGAAGAATATATATAAATATGAATTAACAGATAAAATAATACAGAAATACTCCACTGAACCCACACGAAATCAATTAAATTAAATTTTCACTAAAAAACACGACCGCCAATTTCGGAAGTTTCCCGCGCTTTCTTTTTTCCTTTTGATCATAAGGGACAGGCTAAAATTGTTGGCAATTGGCAACATTATAGTTCTTGCTTGTTTTTTTTTTGGTCTAGTACAAAGCTTTTTTAGCCATCATTTACTTGTCAAAACAAAAAAATATATATAGTGAAGCGAAAGCGAAGTGAACGAATTTGATAGATAATGAATTGGCTCTTATTAAAACCTTTTTTTTAAACAATAAACATTTAATATGGAAGCTGATTTGTACGAATACAATGAGTGACTTTCCAAGCTATGTTTCTCAAAAACAATATAGATAGCGCTGTAAAGATTTTCCTTCCTTTATCTTTTAATTTCATGGATAACAGGCGTATGCATCTTTTATCTTTGTTTTTGGATATAAATGATGACCCTTCTTATTGCACCCTGACATAATTACATCTTCCGCTATTATTATTCTGATCCAAATAAAGAGAAGCAATATAAGTAGCAACATAATTCTATACACAATGGAATCCAAATATCAAGCAACAATTATTTTTAAATATTTATGTACCCAAGTAATGAGAAAATAGGTAATTATCACGTTAAATCTCAACAGCACTATCTGTATTATTTTTCGGGAACGTAGCCTGGAAAGTCCTTCATTTAAAGTTTAGTTTAACGGTTTTAAAAACTATTTCTTCTCTAGTTTTACACTTAGAGTGAAAAGTAACGATATATCAGAAAAGGTGTAATAACAACGGTCATCATTTATACTCAAAAACAAAGATAAAATATGCACATGTCTGTTATCCATGAAATCAAAAGGTTAAACGAAGGCAAAATTGTCTGGAACTGGAAAGTCGTTTATTGACATAATAGTTGATTGAGTGACTCAATTATATTAAGTGTTTGAATCAACTGAACAGTGCGCATCCCTAGTAAACAGTAAAGTGAGAAAGAGTGAAAAGAGGGATAATATATCCTCTGCTGGAAGAATCGAGTTTTTAACGAAGCTTGTTGTACACGCCCAGCTGGAATCAAGTAATCTATTTGAAAAGACAACAACTATGAAAATAAACTGATTGTTTATTAGTCTTTTAGTTCTTTTGTGTTCAATACAAGTTTTGTTTTGAGATTAGAATGTCTGTGAGTGCCAGTGCAGAAAACCTGTCCACCGATGCTCAGGTATGGAGATATAATAGCAAACACTTTTTAACTATTTATTGTTGACGAGTAAATAACACGTAAGTAAATATATTCCAAGTACGCTTAGCGTCATGTTCGCTATAATTTCTTGCCTATCGACATAAAGCGAGGTTCATGAGTCATTTTGTTACGTGGGGGCCTAATACGGAAACTGTGACCTATTAGTGCTCATATCCGCAAGTGATCGGATCCAAACCGTCCCCGACGAGTAAGTATGTGCTGATTTACAACGTATTTATCAGATATCTAGCAAATTAGAAACTGACGCGTGACATGTTAGTCTGTTATCATACCTATTTGTAATTAGGCTTCATTTGTGTATCTCACCTAAATAATTTTCTTAACATTCATTTCATTCGTACATCATGATATTTATATGTTAGAGTTTAGAGATGTATATGTGTGTAAACAGAAAATAAGTAGGTACTTGTAATTAATGTATAAAAAATAAACATTCATAATTAGTACATTTATAGTGAGTTTGAGTTTCAACAAATTCTTGACAATCTATACTACAGATACAGTCGCCACTTGTCTTTAATCAATTCAGTGCTTGATGTTTAAGACTGACTGTAGTATTCAATACTGTGAGGCATTAAGTATTTACTAATCTAGTACAAGTATGCAGTAGACTTGTTTGACAATGTTTATCATTACATTACAGGTTTCTCTAGTTGTAATCATTTGTAAGCGAGTCACAGTGGTTGCATTTCTCTACAAAACAGTTGAAGTTAGAATTGGGTGATGCTAGTAATTAGTTACTGATAATTCTGTAATAAAAGTTACTGATAATTCTGTAAAATATACTATAAATAAGTTTGAATCATGACACTGCTTCATTTTGTCAACTCATTCCACAAATTCATGCATTTATTTATCGAAGAGTTAAAAAGGACTAAGAGTACTTTCATAATAAACAGGCATTTCAGTTGCACTTTAAAAGTTTTTCTAGCGTAATGCAATGTGGTTTACCAGCGAAGCTCACACTGGTTACTGCTACCCTGCTGATCCACTGGCTCCTACGGACTAAAATACATAGGCATTAGAGTTAAAAGTGCATCTACAATAATAAATAATAACTGACTGAATAATCATTACATTTATCTTATATTTTGTTTTCTGTTCTGAGGGTTCACCATTATGTTTGGTTAAAGTATCAAGTTGAAAAAGTTGTGTTGTTTCAGAGTTGTGATGGAGGCTCCATGTGCCTGGAGCTTGCCTTGGAAGGGGAGCGGCTCTGCAAAGCAGGAGACTGCCGTGCAGGAGTTGCATTCTTTCAGGCCGCCATCCAAGCTGGCACTGATGACCTGAGAACACTCTCGGCTATCTACAGCCAGCTTGGAAATGCATATTTTTACCTAGGGGACTATAATAAAGCTATGCAATACCATAAGCATGATTTGACATTGGCAAGGTGAGGATTAACTTGACTTAAAATAATTACTTTGTATTTACAAACACTTATTAACTAACATAAATTTGCAGGACAATGAATGACAAACTAGGTGAAGCAAAAGCTTCCGGAAATTTGGGCAATACATTGAAAGTAATGGGAAAATTTGCTGAGGCGATCCAGTGCTGCAAGAGGCACTTGGAGATTTCTCGTCAGCTAGGTGATCGCCTGAGTGAGGGCAGGGCTCTGTACAACTTGGGGAATGTGTACCATGCTCAAGGCAAACAGCTGGGACGGGTTGGACAAAATGACCCGGGACATTTTCCTCAGGAAGTCAGAGACTGCCTTATGCAAGCAATTGCTTATTACGAGTGAGTATGTTCTATATTATAATAAAGTTTTAAATAGTGATAATTTTTAATCTGCCTTACCAATATAAAATAAGAAAATATAATTATTAAAAATTAGGGTGTATATAATATGGTTGGCAACAAAACACATCCACCCACATCGGAAAATAACATGATGGGTTTTGTGTGAATATGGACATCATCATCAACTTTTGGAGAATATTATCTTTGCCCATAGTGGTCCAAAGCTTGACTTTCAAAAATAAAACTTTGCCACCCATTTTGTACTAGGTAAAGATTTTCTATCTCTTTTTTGTTTCCCAAACCCTATTAAATGGAGCAGCGTTTTATTCTTTGTTTGTTATGAATAATTATGAAGTAAGACAAAATAATGATTTCTGAAGTAAGGTAGAAAATCTTGAAAAAAGTATAAAGTAGTTTATATTTCCTGTACCATAAACAATCGCTCTGTTTCTGATAGCCAATGAGCCCCTCTGTATAATTTTTAATCTTTAGACCACCATGTATATGTTAATAAATTTTGTCACCGATTCAGGGAGAACTTAGAGCTGATGAGAAGCCTTGGTGACCGACAAGCGATGGGGCGGGCTTGCGGGAATCTGGGCAACACTTGCTACCTTCTTGGGGATTTTGCGCGCGCTATTCGTTACCACACGGAACGGCTGCAGATCGCCAAAGAGTTTGGTGATAAAGCAGCAGAGAGGCGAGCCAACAGTAACCTTGGAAACTCACATATATTCCTCGGACAGTTTGAAAATGCTGCTGAACATTACAAGTAAGAAGTAGAATATTTATTTTCTTAACAGTTATTTGGCTGGCTAAATACTGAGGCAGTATACATGTTTAAAACTGGAGATGTGTTTTAAATGTTTCATCAATGTGTTGTAATTTGACTGAATAACCTTCTTGGTAGTTATGTGTTTATAGATGTAATTCATACGCGTGTGTACTTCCCATTTTGATTTTATTGAATAGACTTAAACTGACTGAAAAAGAAGTCAGTGTTTGAGATTTTGCTAAGCGACTATAAAAGAAAGTTACTTAAGTCTTACTTCCAGGACAGGACCTATAACTGATATTCGGGCTTCAGGCTTATATAACTTTCTCCTTACATTACTTCGACTTTCTTTCAAAAGATGCCTGGCGTACCGAGCAGCATTGCCACACGTCCCTATTTTTAGCCCGAAGTGAACTGGCATTTCTCGACGTCGACAGTTGTTTGTATAAACAAAAGATACTCTCGACCCGACCCTCGACTCGATTCGACATACAGTTTTTACCAGTTTTGCAACTTAAAAAGAACATACTAATATTACTTCAGTTTTGTATCGTGTTCCTTTTTCATCGAATAAATTCCGCTGTTACTGTTTAAATATTGCTCTTGCGATTGGTCACGTATTCATAACTAATTTGCATTATTCGAATAATATTGCGAAAAATAAAATTCCTTTGTTGTTAACAATATGACTTATTTTATGTTAGTTTAATGTCATTAAATATTGCTGTGCATTATTATAAAAATCATGGCGAACATATGTGTAGATAAATTATTTTTTTAACAATAAGCAGTTCAAAGTTTTAGTAGTAAAGTACAATGCATTAAATAGGTACACACTCCTTAACAACTACATATAGAACAAACATACTAATAAAAGCATAACATACAATATAGATGTGATTTCGGTCATCAAATTGTTATCTTTTCTAACTGGTATTATTGTCATGGTTCGAAATATATCCACGAATGTGATTAACATACAAGTCAGCAGATGATAAGGTGCAATAACTGTGTTTTGGCATCCTAAAACATTAATTTATATAAAACTAACAGTGCAATTTTCGAATATGTTTATTCGACTTTATGAGTTTGAACTCATGTTTGGATTATAGATATATAATTTATATCACATGGTTAATGGCACTAAATTAAACATAGCTGGCGAGGAGTGGGTATGTATATACCCACTAAGCAACGATAGTATTGTTACTCATCAATAGTATCCCTAAAAAGTAGCAATCGATACTATCGATAGAGTCGATACTATCGATAGAGTCGATACTATCGATTAATTAGATCGAAAACTATCGATAGGGCGCTATCGAGCGGTAACACTAATATACACCTCCGCCTACCCATTTGGGGGGCGCTAAGTTACGTTAACTGTGTAGTGACAGGTTACCAACCCGTCAGATACTCATCATATCATGGTACATCCGAAATATTTGTTATATAATATAATTCTACAAGCGTGAGTTTTGGCGATGACTGATAACAATACCTAATATTTCTTTGCATTTATTTGCCTCAGGCGTACTTTGGCGCTCGCCGAAGAGCTGGGCGACGCGGCAGTGGAAGCCCAGGCCTGTTACTCTCTCGGGAACACGTACACATTGCTGCGGGAGTACCGCATCGCCGAGGAGTATCACGCGCGCCACCTGGCGGCCGCTCGCAAGCTTCAGGACCGTGTCGGAGAAGGCAGAGCCTGCTGGTCGCTAGGCAATGCGCATGCAGCTCTCGGCAATCATGAGAAAGCTCTGTACTACGCTAATGAGCATTACAATATTTCCAAAGAAGTGAGTATTTACACAAAGTGTTTTTATTCTTAGCTTACAGTACAATCAATCCACTAGCTAGACTCCTAGAAAGTAGGCAGTTTCTTTGCTTCAACAAGTTATAGAACTACAAACAGTGTCACAATTTTCTAAATGTTTATTGTATCAATGAGTGTAGGATAAAGTTACCATTTTTTATTTTTTTCGCTAATATCTCAAAAACTGTGTTCTAGAAAAAAAAATATTCCACTAAATTAAAGGTCATAAAATATTGTACAACTTTGTTCGTTTTTGAATTTTGAGAATTCTCAATCGGTTTCTAGCTACATGCTCCGGAATAGCCTGAATCATATCGTTTACAACTCTACCTATTATTATAAAATTCTGGAGGATGAATGATGACGGACGGAGGATGATGAATGATAATGGAGAATGACAGATGATGACGGTGGCTGAAAATGATTGGTTACATATTTTTAACAACCACGAATATGTATGTGTCGTGGATAAAGCAACACGAGTCTCCGCTAACGTCTGAAAGAACTGCATGATTATGTGTACAGCTAATAAAATATAATATTACAGTTGGGTGATGTATTGGGCATGGCGACAGCTCAGCTGAACATAAGCGACCTGCGCAAGGTGCTGGGCTGGCCAGCCGAGACCGACTCACCGCCTACGCCCTCCCTCGACGCAGAGAACGACAAGACTCCCTGCACACCCTTCAACGCACTGCGTGTCAGGAGACAGAGCATGGAACAGCTCTCGTTAATACAGGTTTGCTCATACATACATACCTGTAAACCGCCTCTAGGCCAGTATGAAACATACTCTAAAATAATATGAAATGAATGCATTTCCAACAATTTGTTGGAAATAAAGATCTATCACATTGCTCTAACAGAAACTCGGTGAAACGTCGGTACAGTTCATCATGCCATGGATTTACGTCTGAGTAGCCCAATTGGGAACATAGTCGTGAACTTATGTTATGTAAAGATCTTTAAGCAGTTTGATCGACAAGATCGCCTGCACGCCCTTTAACGCTTAGCGTGCAAAGATACAGCTCTCATTGATAAAGAATTGCCCGTGTGACTTACTAAGTATCAGTAGCAGTGTGAGTATGGAACATCAAAAATATATACTTCATATTCTTCTTATATACCCAGTACTAAGGAAATGGAGGCCTATACATCCTATCGAAATATGTATTTGAGTGGTCCAAAGTAAAATATATAATTTTACAAAATGGTAATGAGCGATCGGCTGATCTCTTGTATCCGTAAGGTTCATCATATCCATTTTAGGATTTTGTATCAACAGTGGCTGCATGTTTATATCGTGAGATTTTGTGGGTACAAAAGTTTGTCGTAACAACATTTAGCAGCAAATTTTATTTTGATCTCAGATAACCCCAGATGCTAAGAAGAAGGAAGGTGAACAGGAAACACAGAAGAAAATGGAAGTAGTAAGGGCAGAGTCTGAAGAAAATCCGGTGGAGACATTCTTCGACCTTTTGAGCAGATGCCAATCAGAGCGCATGGACGAACAGCGAGCTACGCTTAACGCGAACAAGGAGAACAGACCTAAACCTAAATCTAGCACCAACAAGCTCCAACGATCCGCTAGCAGTGGAAATAAAACTGCCGGGTTTGTACATGTTTCATAGATAAGTCTTATTTTCTTTAATGTCAATGACAATGATTGATAATAGTGATGGAATTCACTAACCGACGTAGGGACGTTTCGCAGATTGCCCATGGTGCGATAGAAGTAAAGGGAATATTATAGTACGTATAACTGCGCTCTTGGTTTTTGGTTTTACAAAGTAAAGTGTTGACGTCAGTCATTCAAGGATTTTATGACTGAAAATTTCAAATTCTAGCCCGGTAGATTGACGTTATCACTGTGATGTCAGTCTCGCGCTTATCGCGTGGAATTATCTAGCTATCACCTCGACACATTGAGTGAGATGAACTTGTTTTCCATTTATTAACACAATACGACACAGTTGTTCAGACATACAAGGTTAACGTGGTATTGTGTCGATAACATTTTGTGTAAATACGCGACCGTGTTTGTTTGTTAACTTAAAACCACTCATTGTCACCTGGAATCTAACATTTGACAGTCAAATATTTGGAAAATTTTTGACTAATTATAAAAAAAAGTAACGTGAACGTAATTAGCAACAAGAGTAAAATGAACTCAGTGCAAGATGAACCTCAGGTGTTAGAGTATGTATTTGTAATTTGTAGTTTATTATACTTTCTTTAAGAATAAGTCTTAAATGTATGGTGTTTGTGGTAGGCCGACGGACGCGATGTTGGATATGATAACGGACCTGCAGTCTGACCGCATGGACTCGCAGCGTGCGGAGCTGCAGCCAGCCAAGAAGCTGACGAAAGAGAGTAAGGGCGCATCGCTCCCAGGACTGCGCCCCCAGCAGACCACCAGCGCCAAGCCCGAGGACGACTTCCTCGACATGATCGCTCGTGTTCAGGTAACTATAACTATTTATTACACACAGAGGAAAACAGAAATACATAATCAAAGAGAAAGAAAGAGCAGGCGGCCTTATTATACATCATTTATTACCATTTGTGCTATTTTTAGACAGGTATTAAATATAAAAAAAATACTTGTACGATGGACTGGGAGCAAACAAGACATACATCCTGGGTCTTATATCTATATTGTAGCATTCCATTATGTTTGAAAAGCTTTTTTCATCGCCACAGTATTTATATGTAATTGAATTATACATTCTGTGCTGTTTTGGGCGATCGCTGTATGATTGATTGTCCATGTAATGTCAAAATTTTACTTTATTGGTGCCACCCATTGCAGCAAATTAAATATGATTTAATAGACAGATATAATTTTTTCCAAGTAGCTAACATAGATATAATGTTGTAGGGTTCTCGCCTGGAAGATCAGCGGTCGGAGTTGCCTCGTCCTAAGCCGGAGGAACAACGTGCCAAGACAGTCCCAGACGATGACTTCTTTGCGCTCCTAATGAGGGCACAAGCTGGTCGCATGGAGGACCAGCGAGCTACGGTAATAAATATTTTTATTTTACATACTTCAACGACTTAGGTAGTAGGAATGTGCTCAAAATCTTGTCTTCAAGGGAAGCATTCCTTAAAGTCTGAAGCTTCGTTTGGTTGGCCACGACATGAACGTTGACGAATGGGTTTTAATACAAAAGGAAATCCGGATGTCTTCAGTTTGTAAAACCAGAACACCCCTAATCAGGTTGACAGTCAATTCTGTTAGATAATTGGACTGGCCGCCGGAGTTAGAGATGAAGACATAAACTTGACATTATCCCCCTTTGCGTTTATTGGCGTCTCTGGCTAAAAATGGAGTTAATGCCATTGAAAAGACACCAACTGATAGTTGTGATAGATAACTCTTATTTTGTTATTGATGTTTTTACTCTTATTTAACATCAAATTCTCGAAAAATCCTTTTATCTGTTTTCAGATTCCACTACAGGAAAATCGTCAAAATAAAGGCGGATCAAACCCCAAAAAATAGACAAAGAATATTTGTATAATAATTGTTCTAGCTATGTGGTCACGAAAATGTAATGTTGTCTTGCCACAGAACACAATGTTTTGGCGCGGGAACCATTTAGGTGCTGTTATTTTTTGTGGTAAGAACATTATTAATGCACTATAATCTTTCGTTAGGAACGTAACACTGAGTCCGGCAAAATAACTGCGTACATCATTTTTTAATTATCAACTAACGTTGCACCGTAGAACTTTATAGTTATTAACATTAAATGTCTTTTGAACAATATATTTAGACACGTAAGTTTCGTTCACAAGAATACTGAAACCTAAATAAAAATATCTAATAACTATATAGCGCCCAGTCGCCTCCGTGTTACCTACAGAATTAACCAAATCCAAGAGTATGTAATTGTATGCTGTGTGCTAGATATTTATTCCAAATGATTTCTTTATTTGTGACATGTATGTATGTAACCCAAAAAAACCGGCTGAAAACATATTGAACAACAAGCAAAAGCAAATGTTTTTGAAAAATATTTTATATACGTTATTGTCTGACTGACTGTCTTGTTCATTTTCAACATTTACACTAAACTTCTTTTCGATATAAAACTGTTATCGTCTGTTCTACATTCATAACAAGTACAAAAGATGGACACTTCATTTTTGACACATGTTTTATAATTGAAATATTTTTACAATTATGATATTTCTAAGACATTTTATATCTTTTAAGTATTTTCCGACTGCTATATAATAAATATAATAAGTTAAAGTTTTTATTAGATATCTACAGTACTACACTGTTTATTTAGGAATTTTGGATTGCTAATGATGGTTTCTCAAATATATTCTCTATTGCACTTTAGTTATTAATTTTATTATTTACGATAATGGCGAATAACAATATCGTAATTCTGGAGTCAATGTGTAATCGATATACTCAAATGAATTTGTAATGGCTATGTGTAATTATAAAATTAATGGTACTATATATTAAGTTTATAAAGGGATGGTCTACTTTATTTTTTACTGATCTTTATGAATAAAATTGTTTAGAATTATAAATCACTGACGTAGATGGTTCCAGATGATGCCTAGATTACAACTTTTTAATTACTCGATTATCTATTGTATAGGTTAGGATAAGGTAAAAAATAGTGCCGATTTTAGCAATCAGCAACTTATTTTTTTAGTTTAATAGTACTAAACTAGCTCTCTCTTCCGTATTGGAAGAACGGCACACAGGTTGAAGTTTTCCCGCCAAAATCGGCACCATTGTCTTATTATAATGTGTGTCACCACAGCGTAATTAAAGACGATGTTTTATTTCAAAATAAAAAAGAATACTATTTTATTTCAATGTCTAGATAACTGGAATCATTAAAGTAATAATTAAGTTTTAGTGGATTAGTAAATCGAAATTATTTTAAGATTTTAATCCGGTTTACGCGTATTGTTTTCGTTTTAGCAATATTTTTCTAATTTATCAGTTTATAAGCTCGTGTTGTATATTTAATAGCACATTAATATGGGTGTAATAATTAAATTACTGTTTCTGTTTACGTTCGAGGTAGAGAAAAGTTTGAATGACTTCATAGAAAAACGAACACGATAGTTTTCATCACAACATAATTTTTATAACTTTATATATTTCTTTTGATTTGGAACGTAAGTTGACATTTACGAAGTTGTGATTGCGAAGGAATTGATTAAAGATTAAAACTTAGGCGCACTGCGATGATAGATGTTTGATTCGATTTAGGGCACAAAATACTTTGTTTTGTTACTCAGTCCCTTTGTTATATTTATAGTATTAGTCTCATCGCTCTGCGCATAGTAAATGTAAAAATATATTGACTATTTGTTGAGAAGAATCCCAAACTAAGAATCAGAAGGTTTATATAGAGACATTCGCATTCATTGGATACGTAATCATTGAGGATCGGTTATAGCGTACAAGATTTACCTAATCTATACCCTGTCTCTTATTTTCTATATTCTTTAATCAGTATAGTGATATGTTGTAATTTTGTTTTTGATAAATATATATTTTTATAAATTTCGCTTTTTTATAAATACTGTTAAAAAGAAAGTGACGAATAAAAATGTGTTATCTTGTTGAATGGTGTAGAGGCAACATTTCAAAATTCTTTTAAGCATCAGATTAGGGCACAGGGTGTAGATTTATATACCTACTTACATGGTATTACAGATTATGTCGCTATCAGATGTGGTGTGTAATATGTTCATTTCTATGTATGGGATCATTCGCGTTTAAGCCACATGTCTTTATAAAAAGCATATTGTACAAACATCTTGAATAGTAAAAAAGCCTAAAGTAGGTAAATATTCTAGGTGTTAAAGTATGAAAGAACCACCCGACGTGCAGAGGGTTCCGTATAACTTTTTTCCCCTCATAACACCGAATGTGTTTAATTTGTTGATAACACATTATTGTCAATTTCAGACAGAATGACTATGGTTTTGTACAGTTTAAATTATTTTTGCTACTCAGGGTGATTCTTGCCCTTTCACATAAACAAAACTTACGTCGTTTCCTATTTATATGGCTGTCTTCTCGTTACGTTTTAGTATTTTCTTTTTAGGTACCTAAAAAAATATAAACATTTCGCAATGATTGCTATGCAGGATGTTTGAATAATACGTAATGAGGGAGTTTCCAATTCGACATTCCCCAAACACACGATAAATGGCGTTGTTCATTTTCATTATAATTACCTATTTACTCATGGCTGGGGTACATAGTTATTAAAAAATGAGAAGCATATATAAAACTAATTCCTGCTTGATATTTGTATCACATTATGCATAGAATGAAGTTGCTATATTGTTTCTCTTTATTTTGATCAAAATAATAATGGGTGAAAGTTGTAATTGTACCTTGGTGTAATAAAAAGTCATCATTTACACCCGAAATCAAAGATAAAAGATGAAATTAGAAGTTTAAACGAAGAAAAATCTTAACAACGCCATCTGTCGTGTTTTTGGGAACGCCGGTTGGAAAGTCTCTCATTGTTTATAATACATGTCATTAACTAGTTATCCCGGTGTCGCTGTGTTGAATGCACCCGATTCTTTTTACGTACACACAAATTGAAAACTTATTTTCTATGAATTTACAATATTGGTTGACACAAAAACTTTATCTGTTGAGTTGGAATTCCATCTAATTACGTTCATGCTTTCTTTAATTTGACCCTAAGAACTGATTACTGTTTCATATGGTTTTGGCCAACGTGTGCTGTGCAGCAGTGTCATTTTTTCACTCTAAACCGCGTCTGAACTATCTTCCGATTCTATACCTATCTAAACAGTAACTATACCTGTCAGTACCTACCATAATAGCATCTTCGCCCGTTTGGTTTTTGTTCGAAAATGTTCTCTACAGAACCTGTACACTAAAAAAATGCTTGAAGAATCGGGGGCATTAGACACCGGGGCATAAAAACGGATTCATTTATATGATAAGATTTACCAATAGTGAGCATTCGTATAATTTATAAAATTGTACCATATTCGCAGTCATTTAAAAGCATTAAAATGTGTCTTGAAAAGCCTACTAGATATATTATAATGATGGTGAGATGACGACTAATGTAATGAAGTATGAAATTTCTTTCGGTAAGTAATATTATGGTGATTATAAATAAAATCTAATCAAAGATGTTGTAAATCTGTGTCTCAATTATCAAATTAACATTCCATCCATTTATAAAACACTCAGGATATGATAATTTATTTTTACTATGTGGACGTCGTAATAAATGCTACACCAAGTAGAGTAATGAAAAATGAAATGGCCAAAATTATGTTTCAATGTATTGTAATAATAATAACATTTAAACTATGTATGTAATAATTGTTATTCCAGGCCAATAATAAATGCCAAATTACTAATTCGAATATACCAAGTAGTTTTATTTATGTATGTGTATACGTATAATGACTAGCTTACTGCCCGCGACTCCGTCTGCGTGTGCATTTCAAAATATTCCTTTCCTACCCATTTAAATTGAAAAATATCCTTGGGGCCGTCCATTAATCATGTGATGTTTTTTTTATTTTACCCCCCCCCCCCCCACTTGGTCATACAAGGTGAGGTCCAAGACTACCCCCCCCCATCCTATATCACGTGTATTTTTAGTACCTACCAAAATAATTGCACGAAACGCCGCCAACTATTCTCAGTAGTTCCTTTAGCAGTTCCTCTGAAGGAACTACTGAGCATTTTTTGTCCTTGTAGTTCCTTCAAAGGAGCTAAAGGAACTACTGAGACTACCAAACCATAAAGTAGGTAACGTTTTTTTTAACCAACGAAAAAAAGGAACTACTGAGCATTTTTTGTCCTTGGAGTTCCTTGTTCTCAAGTCGACTATCTGCTCTTAGTAGTAAGTCGACCCGTATTGCCTCTGTTTTTCAGTAGTCACTTTAGCAGTTCCTGCCAACTGCAACTGCAACCATAGATAAATTATATACATCAGGCAAGATCAGATTTTAATTGCAATGACAGCTCATGACAAGCAAAAGATGATAACCTTTCTATGAGTTTGTGTGCATAAACCGCATATAATCTCTTTCCTGACACTTGATACAGAAATAAAGGAACTTGGTAGTCTCAGTAGTTCCTTTGAGGGAACTACAAGGACAAAAAATGCTCAGTAGTTCCTTCAGAGGAACTGCTAAAGGAACTACTGAGAATAGTTGAACGCCGCCGCTTTTCGGTTCAGTATCGCGCGTTTGCCGAAAAAATAAATACTCGTGATATATTACTACACCCCCCTCCCCCCTTATGATATTTCGTGATTTTTTCATGCACAACTCCCGCCCCCCTCTCGAGGCTCGCATGATTAATGGACGGCCTCCTTATTCAGTAGGTATAGTTACACTTCGAATCGTCCTTTTTACATAATGTACGTCTCATCCGCATATAAAACTACTACTATCACATCTCAATCGGTTCAGTGAAAAGATAACGAACGGACAGACAACAGTTTACAATATATTAGTATAGATTATATAGTTTTATTGTTTTGTGTTTATGTCAAATCCTGTGGAATTTTACAGTACTTTATCATCCGATTTTACTTGTTAATAATACGTCCAAACTCTAACACAATCGTTTATCTACAAAATCGCACTGCATTACTGCGTGGAGTTACGTGTAACATGCGTGTCTGATAACCATTGTAGACTATAAGTAAAAATACACGTAGCTGATAAAAGTAATTTATTTGTTTATGTGGGAACATGCATGAATCAAAAACACTCTTTTTCAAATGACTTTTCTCAAAGTGTGATAGAGCAAGTAGGTACGTATCTATAATTCTATACTATACCGACATGTACATTATATCTCAATAATCTATACAATGAAGAACGCAAGATACCTAGTCGGTAGGTATAGGTAAGTAGCGAGCCTGAACCGAGACCTGTAGCGAGGTAGACCGTGGAACGGCGATTGGTTCGTCGAAATAAAAATACCAATATGCTGACGAAGCTGATTCACATATATTGTACGATGAGAGCACTGCAGATATCTCATTAGAAGCGAAACATATGGACAGTGTCCACGCAAAGAATTTATATCTGACCATCCCAACAAGACGTGGAAATTATTAATACATTGCGTATTGGGATTGGATCGCGAGTTATGTTACGCCGTAATATAAATGTTAACCATGGTCATAAAATAAGGAATAGTATTGATATGATAAAAGGTGAACTTTAATGATCAAATTCATAATTGTTAATTACTTGCTAAATTTACTATGGACGAGAATACACTCTACCTATCTTATACGGAACTTTCCAATCGACGTTCCCCAAACACACGATGGCATTGTTCACTTTTAACATGATAATTACCTATTTTCTCATCGCTGGGGTAAGTAGGTACATAATTATTTATAAATGTAATGTAATGGCAGAAGCATATACCTATAAAAATAATTCCTGCTTGACTTGATTTGATATTTGTATCACATTTTGTATAGAAGATGTTCTTATATTGCATCTCTTTATTTTGAACAGAATAATAATGAGTGGAAGTTGTAATTGTACCTTGGTGTAATAAGAAGGGTCATCATTTATACCCAAAAACAAAGATAATGCTGTTATCCATGAAATTAGAAGTTTAAACGAAAGAAAAACTTAACAACGCCTTCTAACGTATTTTTGGGGAACGCCGATTGGAAAGTCCCTCATATAGAAAAACGTCGAAACTGTGCGTCGAATTCTAGCAAAATTCTAGGCCGAACTGCATGACATGTACTACCTAATAAAACCTCTTTATTAGGTACCTACCTAATTGTATTTTACTTTAGAAATTCCTTAAAAGAATAATATCCGTCACTGAAATTATTCGAAACTAACGGACAATCCGAAATAATTTATTATCCGTATCCGTAACCGTATCCGGTATAATAATCATTCTTATATCCGTATCCAAAATTTCATATCCATAACGTCCCTTAACTATAACTTATAAATAACCACGGTGGATGTGTTTGCAGGTGTAACTTTATTTAGCTAGTTGCTTTTTTAAAATTGATTGCAGCTCTGGTTATGTTGCTGGTTGAGTCGACTTCAGAATTTAGATTCTAACATTGTCTTCAACATAATGATTATTATCTCCTACTTTTTATTTAACAGATTTTGAAGTCACTTTATTTTTTTAGTCCTATTTTTATATTGGTTTATCCTACTCTAAAGTAATAGTTAATCATTTAATTGTGTAAAAAAAACTTGTTTTTTTTTTAATTGGTTTGACGTTGACGTTTAGTAGTTATTTATTTAATGATAGTTTGACCAATAGTTTGACATTCGTAAAGTTGTCGTAGTCTGTTTTTCCCAGGTTTTTTTGTTATATAAAACCAGTTTTAGTTATAATATTTCGCTATTTAACAATTACAATTCAACCTTGTTTATCGAATTTTATGGGTGACGTGTTTTACACTCAGAAAACTTTGTGGTAAAACCACGAAACGCGTAGCAAGGAACCTGCGTACACTTATATTTCTTGAAGTTTCCATGCTTTATACAGCGGAATGGACAATTTTCGTAACAAGCCTAGTACCTCCAAGTGCGAACAGTGAGTACCTATTTTAATTGTATTACTTATATATTCTCATGCCACATTACCAATTGGTTCCCTAATATTAAAAGTATCATACATAGCTGATGAGGGGTTTGTTTGAGAGAACTTATAGCTAAAGTACCTATTAATTATTTTTTACTGTCTTATTTACTATACAAGTCTTTCAGTTCCATAGCTTTTCACAGAAAAGTATCTGGCAAAGTTTCACTTGCAAAAACAATTTTTGACATAATTTAATTTCCCGACTAATTCACATGGCAAAATCAAAGTTCATATTAATATAAACTATAAAAGTGAAATGAAATAGCATAATTTGGTGAGGCATATTTTCACTATACAAATTATTCACGTGCCAAACTATTAACTTGCAACTTTTCATATGTAGGTATTATATATTAATTAAGCACATTATTGTTTTTTTGATAATGGTGGAAATTACAGTTTTATATTACTGTAATGTGAAGACCTGTTTATTTATTTTTTTAAATGTTGACATATGTTAATAATGCAGTTAATGTTTTATATCATACTGTTTTTTTTTAATTTATTTCCCTTTGCCTAATATTATTTAATAACTAACTGAGATGAAATTTGTGGTAGTGTTCTGTCAAATTGTAGAACTTGAAAACAGTGACCTAGTTTGTATTTTTTTAAAGATTAATTGTGTTTGCTACTTTCTGCACCCCACTTTTGTCTAATCTAGTTCTGGCTGCCTAGATACTTATTAAATTAATAGTTTTAACTGTATCCATAGATATACACAATATTTTGAATAATTGATTTTAATCAAGGTACCTACAAAATCATAACTTCTTGAGTGATCACTGTATTTATTTGTCTTTTTTCCAATAATGGACACTCTTGTTTGAATAAAAACAGATATCAATCTTGTGATTTATTGTTACAAACTATTCAATTTACTAAACCCATGGAATAGACATTTTATTTTGGGCCTCTTTACAGTGCCCTTTAGGCAGTTTTTCGTTTCCTTGCTTACTTTTTAAAGTAGGTGGTATGCTTCGTTTTCGCCCAATAACTTTTAATTTCTCCTGTAACACCCAGCTTAATCAGATTTTGGATTTCTAGTTTTGTATTAATCTGTTATACAAACATGAAATAATAATATTCAAATATGAATTGTATGTAATTTATACATTACCATGAATAGAATACAGACTATTTAAAGCTGTCATGCACTTTTTCAATACTTAGCATGATTTTTTTCCATGAAGTACTCATCATCTATTTGAGATGTGTATTCTGTCCACCAGCATGAGAACCTTAACCGACAGTGTCACCGATAAAAAATATGGGATTGACAGTATGAACAGAATGGTGAAAAGGAACCTTAAGGTGGGAGCATGTCTGTCCAGTCAAAATGCCCTCAAAATCTGAAGTTAAAGAATGGAAACGTTTGAAATTTTAACATGTGATAGAGTATCAGGCAAATATTACAGGAAACCTAAAGCGATGTACCTACTTTTTGTAAAAGGGGTTGGAAGTGGGCTGAAAGAGGATCATAATTTGGATCAAATACAGAATCACGTGAAATGTCTTTGTTTTCACATTCTAAAATGTTTTTTCGTTTTCTTTTAATCCGCGTAGATTTTATGCTATGATGGAAAAATCTGAAATTAGGTGATAGAAAGTTAGTAAAGTTTACAGCAAAACAAAACGGTGTCTTTAGGTAATATAGTTTCGTAGAAATAATCGAAAATAACTTTTAGTTCCGCTATTGTTCCAGAGATGGCGCTGCTGACCCCAGTATCTATTTTTTTTACAGGAAAATAAAACGACGTAGCTACCTAGCATAGATTTTACGTACCATAGAATTTATCGAAAAATAATTTGGTTTCGCTACTGACGCAAATCGCTAATCATTTCAATGTTTCAATGTTTTCTAATTTCATCGAGGTCCAGGATTAGCGATTTGCGTGATATTAATATATATATATATTAATACATAAACTCAAGCCCAAGGGTCAGCAGTGCCACATGGATCTAATTAGAATAAAACTTGCAGCAAGGTTATCTTTATGCGAGGATAGTTTTTCTTTAATACGACATTCGTTTGTGGTGATGACAATGGTGCTACATGTTATCCAGGGTCTGAAGATAGAGCCGATAGTCAAAGGAATTCTGTTATAAAAGTATAAAACAAAGCAAAATAAAGTGAGCAAAATAACTCTATAAAATCACGCAATATTATCGAGTTTGGGCTCGTTTGATATGCCTTAGCAAGTACTCTTGTGCTACATGATATTCAGGGTCAAGATGGAGCCGGCAGCTTGTCAAAGGGACTCTGTTATCGAGTTTGCGTTCATGTTTTTTTGTGTTAGTGAATTCTCTGCGTTGGTGCTACATGATTACCGTCATCAATCACAATCATTTACTCGTCTTGGGTTCCGTAAGTAGAATTTCCTCCTAGATACTCGGCTGGTTGTTTAGGGTAGTGCAGTACTGAGCTTTTATGGGCACGGAACCCTAAGTGAGCCAGTCTGACTCGCACTTGCCCGGTTTTTGTAATCATTTGTAACTTGGTTAACCCCCAAGTCTGCCTTACCTTACAATTTACGCGTTATGCAATACAATTAAAAACATTATCGTATATAATACAACTTTTTTTTATTGATACGGATCCAATACGGGATACTTCTACTTTTAGGTGTAGAACATGTTCAATTGCATAGTTGAAAACTGTGCTGTGTCATTTTGACATTTTCTTTTTAAATTCCTCTCCATTCTACCTACCCATAAATACATATTTTTTAAAGTCATAATAAAATGATGTCTAACAACGATAAGCATAAGCTACATTTAGCAGAAAGTCATTTGGTATATACTCATTTGCCATACATTCAAAAGGTATAAATATAAGGTAGAATGAAATACGTACCTACTAAAGTATGGGATTCTCTTAAAATGCATAAATGGTTTTGTCATAATTTTAATTATCATAATCCTTTTTGCATAACGTTTTCTAGCATAATAGTACTTTCCCATAATAACATCTAGGAATACTGGTTTGTTAGGTATAACTTATTTTAGGACTAATATTTGTTGGTATAAATTTGATTCGCATATAAATAGGTATCCATAATTCTTTTATAGAGTAATAGTGTTTTGTCATAATTTTTACAAGGCATAACAGTAGGTTAGGGTGCGGCGGGGGTAGCCCTCGGGCCACCCCTTCGCCGCCGGCAATTTTATCTTACATACGAAAAGTTTACTGAATGATGACCAACAGCATGAAATAGAGTCAAAAAATATAAAATGTCACAATCATGAACCAAATGCAGCCAAGGAAAAAGTAAGTTTCGGAAATGTTCAAAGTTGTGCCAAAACTTTTCTTATTCGGAGTATAGTTTTTATGCTTATAATAATTATGCTTATACACCATTATTGTCATTAATTATTATGCTTATAGTAGTTATGAGTTTCAAAATTATGCTTAAAAAGTTATGACAAATTAATACTATGCTTAACTAATAATAGGACAAGTAACATTATGCCATGGTAAATTATTACATAAAATTTTATGAGTAAAAATAGAGAACCCTAAAGTATTACCACTGGTGAAGTGGTGTTGGTCGTAAAACTTGGTTCATTTGATGAACTTAAATTCGCTTCAAGAGAAAAGGGCGTTGTTTATTACTTACTAGCGACTCGACCCGGCTTCATCTTGGTACAAGTTTTACACTCTTAACGTTAGTAATAAATTGTTATGTAAAATGTACTCATGCAAAATCCTTTCAGTGGTTCCCAAATTTTTTTTATTCAAAATGTTGTGCGTTTGCCTACAATTATACCTGATGGTAAGTGACGTGACCTAAGGTGGTACACGCTTACCTAGTTTTGAACAGTGAATAGGCAGGGAGAAAGTAGTGGGGCAAGGTACTAAGCAATCGGTCCAGGTCTAGTATGTATACACTTTGATACCATGTCACATTATCATTTTTGAAAAGTCTCATTAAATGTCAAATATGATAGTGCGACAGGGTTCTAAAGTGGGTACATGATATTACTCATGACTGTACACCAGGGCACACATGCATAGTACCTATAACTGCCCGGACCTCTCTCCCCTAATAGTCTCATGAGTTTCGTCGCTTGGCGACAAGGCTTGGTAACCAGCAGCCTACCACTGGTAAATGTGTCGCTCGATTACCATCACCCAGAGCATAGAATAAGGAATGATACTACGTATAGAACGGCAACTCTCCTTTCTCCACCAGCGTCTGAGTTAGGTTTAGCTCTTCCGTCGGACATACTTTAGTCTTGAATCGAATACGCTGCGCGCGGACCGTTGTTTTTATTTTTTATCTGTTTAGTTTCTATGTTCGAATTTTTGACATTGGATGCCGAGGTTCTTTCGCCTTATTCGAATATTTGATCCCAAAGTAGTTGCCCGCGTCGACGCGCCTGCGTGCCTCCTATAAATATTATTTTTTCATGATGTTTATCAAAAGCATGCTAATAATTTGCAATAATATTAAACCTAGGCTAAGTGATTAATGTAAAAATAATGTGAATGCAATTAATTCAATTTAATTTTTTACATTTTCCTCACCTCATGGTTGTCTGGAAGAAATCGCTTTAAGCGATAAGGCCGCCATTTGCCATGTACTTAGTTAAGAGTCTTTTTGTATTTTTTTCTTTTTATTTTGGTGCAATAAAGTATATTTGTATTGTATTAGTTCAGTGAATTTTTAAGTCAAAAATTAAAGCCTATTTATAGGTATCGTGAACTTTCAGTGTTCAAAGTTTTTTGTTTGTGATTTGTGTGGAAAATAAATAAATAAATTAACTCATGATTACAAAAGCTTTTTTGGTGAGTAGTACTACTCATCAAAATCATTACCTACCTAAGTAAGTAATGACGGTTAAATTAGGTATTGTAATTGGCAGCCCTCAGACGTCACACACACAGTTGCGTGTATGTGTATTAGTGTCTGTGTAAAACGAGGTTGTTTGTACGAAGTGTCCGGGGTTTGTGTGAGTGAGCTACTCCAACCCCCGATTAGTCCAGGTTAGTGCGAATTATTAGTTACTCCATGCCCGAACATACCTAGGACAAACTTTCTTTTATACTACTTATGTAGATTGATAATGTTTGCAACAGTGACAAAAATACCTTGACGCGCAAACAGATTATTATAAAAATATTGATTAAATTCTATTAGATTCAAGTTCATACGACGTAATCATGTACAATGCCCGTTATATAACTCTATAAAAATTTAACTGAAACCAAAATAAGCAAATCATATGTTCTATCCTTTTTCGATAGCTAATTATAAGCTTAATCATTTTATTTGAGAAGACATCAGGGCAAGGTATCAATCATGTCCTAATCTAACTTGAGGCTGATAAGGAGCCTTCCGAAGCACGGAATCATTGTACTTTAAGACGAGCAGGTAATTCAAATTCAGAACTAAACTAGGAAATATCTCTGTCACTATTTGACATGTTTCCACCAGTAATCATATCCAACACCCTCAGATAGACAGCCAAACGCTATAACCACTAGATCACAGAGGATTACGTTTATTATTCAAATAGATACAGGTACAATTTTAATATATTTTGAAATTCTCACCAGCTGTATGACGCTGTGATTGTTGTCTTATTATTAAAAGAAATAATATTTGTTTTATTTTATTAAAATTGTTGCTGCAGCCAAAATGTAGATAATATTTAACATACGTATAATATTAAAAAAGTTTGATCCTTTTCGCAAGAAGAATTCCTTTTATCAATACCGATATGCTCAATAAGGTAGCCTCTATTTGTTTACACTCTCGAACTCTGTCAGAGACAGGAAATCGATAGTTTAGCTAACTACAGCGCGACAGTGCTTGGTATATTGAAATGATAGGCGCGATGCGAATACAATACTATTGTATCATCATATTAATCACAAAAGCGGTCAAATACTGTTTAGTATGTGCCTGCGCCTGTAAAGAGGACGTCACATGTCGTCGCCTAGAAGCAAATATTTTTTTGTCACCACATTATAAATAATAGTTGGCGTCATTTAAAATAGACGTTTAAAATACATCTAGAATGATCTATTTAAAATATTAACGTCAAGAAACTTATGGTAGGTTCTCTCTCTTATCTAACGTTAGTAGGATTATTTTGGAATGAGCATGTGAAAATAGCATGAATATAAAACACAGCGAGGTCTAAACGGGTTTCATATTCGTAACTGTGTCTATTTATAGGCATTTTAATAATGGATTATTTTTCTTAGTCTCTTTTTTTGCTTTGTTTATGAAACTACTTATCTAAATCACGTTCGTGTGCGTTCTGTGAGCTGACCAAATATTATTTAGGTATATTGGTCATGTTTCCTTTACATTCTGACCTGCTAAACTGCACGTAAACTTTAATTTGTTTTTCAAAAATAAATATTTTAAGAAACCCAGCCAGCTAGCTGCTGACTGGAAACTGTTTCCACAGTTTTGTCTACCGCGGACCGCGGGTATCGTGAAAACTACCTCCCTTGAATGCGAGAGACGCTGAATCAAAGGCATTTTGACTGCATACGTATAACGCCACTGCATAAACTCGTGAATACAACTAACGTGCCTTCACATGTACGGAATTATCTTACATTTACGGACATTGAGGTAATTGAGCCTACAATGTCCGTACCAATCAAAAGACGGTCTGACGGTCCCCACCGGGAGTCGATTCCGTACCTTTAAATCGTGAGCCCAACGCCCCGAGCACTAGTCAGTGGAGGCTGTGTAAACATGTAAGGTGAAATTCCGAACAACGCAGCAGCAGTCGCCGACTTTTATGATTGGTGCTCGTAAGGAAATTGCAGGCTTAATCATCTGATTATCTTGAAAAGTAGATAATTTTGCGTCCCGAGTTTTTGCAGTCAAAGTCAAAATCATTTGATTTATAGTTTGTCTACACAAAGTTTCATTTTTTTTTCGACAGCGGCGGAGCAAAAAGGAGGGTTATGTGTTGTATGTATGTATATGTGTGTATGCGTCTGTTACCACCTAACTTCTAAGAGACTTGTCAGAATTTAACAGAAATGTCTCTAGAAGCGTCTTAGTTGTCCGGTGGTTATAAGCTATGTTACGTCACGCCAAATTAAATGTGGATCTTAGGGCAAACTGTTGATACCATGAATAACGAACAGTTTCTTTTTCATTAGTGGTAGAATGTGCCCAGCAGTGGGACGTATATAGGCAGTTTATGTTTAGTGGTAGAATGTGAGGCAGTGACAAACTTTCGCGTTACTCTTATCCGCAGTTTTGTCTTTAGAATTCATGTTGGACACTTCCAAACTGTAATAGGTGATCCTACAATAGACTTTTTTAAATGTAGGTAGGTGATATAATAGCCACCGCGGCGCGGCTTCACTACAAGAGGCCAAGTATTGGCTTGGCAACAGTTTCATTTCAAGGTTACAGAGTAATGAAACGTTACCTTTACCAAAGGTTGCGCATTAAGTATGAATATGTCTGGATGTACTTGATTTTTTCATTTGGCTTTTGATTCAACGGGCGGCGCACCGACACACGTGATAAACAATGTTAACGAGCTTAATCTCACTCGCTCGCTAACGATGTTCGCGGCTTAGTCACAGTCAGAAGGATTACCTACTGCATGGCCTACCCATTTGTTAAAGTCCGAAAGCATGATGTTATGTCATTCATGTAATAAGCTTTTAGTGTCATGCGACTGGGGAGTCTACTGGATACAAAGACCTTGTATAGAATAGACGGAGCGTATTTAAGACGAAAGAAAAATATAGGTTTTGTCTTTCGCACTCATGTGAGCCGTCATAAGTTAAAAAGAGATAAATATACTATCGTCGTAACGTCTTTTGTACTCGTGTGGCGGGTTTGTTATAGAAACGTACCTACAGTATATGTTTTTGTATTAGGACCACTAGTGCCGTTCCATGTCTTTATCGACATTATTATCGGCTAAATATTTCATGTTAGTCAAAGATCTAAAAAATTATACATTACAAATTGAATGATTAATTAAATACAGAAATAACAACCTAGTATCCATACCTGGGTGGGTAGAACCACAAGTAAATTAGTTAAAACGATACCTATTTGTTCCCTGATAGAAAGATACCTATGAAGAACCGTACGCTGCGGTAACAGATTCAGAACCTCTTATTCAACGTAATTATCATGGACAAACTTGTTAAAGGTCAATTTATCATTTTTGAATCTATGTCATTTCGCACGGTGTTATGGCCGAGGAGGTCGAGGACGGTCCATCTAGTCCACATATACTATAGTATCATTTTAATACGACATTGCGGCCACCCTTTGGTTGCTATAAATCACATACCTACCCTTTTATAAAAATTAAATACACGT
Organism: Pectinophora gossypiella; assembly: GCF_024362695.1. Lineage (NCBI taxonomy): Eukaryota > Metazoa > Arthropoda > Insecta > Lepidoptera > Gelechiidae > Pectinophora > Pectinophora gossypiella. The sequence continues at coordinate 17,254,419 of NC_065433.1, forward strand.
TTTTCATTGACTTGACCGGAAATCGCATCGGCACTCGATACAAGAAGTAGACGACCTTCTAGTATATTTCGGGGATTATCTCAATGCGATTAAAGAATACAAGCAAATACTTCTTTATAAGATTTTTATTCAATATAGTTAGAATACAATGACCACGAAGCACTTAACAATTCCGATTTTGGGTGGTAAAAAATTTTTTCCTCATGTTCACTTTCTTTAGAAGTGTATAGTGTCGGCTCTGGTCGTCATCATGGCAGATATTAACGTGGAGCACACAAATACACAAGAATTACATGTTTACACATTGCACATAGAAGGAATAATCACAAGTACTTACAAAAATAGTTATTCATACTAATTATTTTGTGCAATAGAGAATATTTGTATTGTATTGAATTATTTTTTCCATGCTAATGTAGAATACAAAAACGAAATAGCTGCAAATTCATCTACAAACTTATAACTAAACTTAAACTCACCTTATGTGAGATATGCGAGTGAATATTGTTGGTACTGCATCTCTATGTAATATTTTTGTTTATCCTGCTCGATAGAAAGCAAGATACATCGAAATGTAATTAGCACAGGCTTAAAATAAGGAGAAGGCGTCCTTCAGAAGAGAGAATCATCTCGTTTCATGGTCTGAATCAAATTGTTTCTTAATTTCTGGTTTCGTAAATTAGGATATTTAGAAAATCTGGAAAATACAATATATTTATGTAATCTTCATACAAATCGGAAACAGGTCGAAAAATAAATTAAACGAGAATAGAATAACACAACATGTAGATGTTACATCAAAACATAATATTATGTTATCGACATCAAAGGACAACACTACTTATAATACTTTGGGTACATGATCTGTCAAAGCTGATTAACGTAAAATGTGAAATCAATTATTTGTACAAATGTGACGGCTTTGCTGAAAATATGCGTCTGCATCGTGTTTAGGGCTCAATAAACTTTACAAAAACCAGACCAGGTAATGTATTTCTTGCACACAAACATGTATTATGTGGTCGATAACTTACCCATGGTGAGACATTATTTGATCCTTCTCCATTATAACACCCATTCTACTCTCACAACCAATAGCTACGCAAGCCATGGTTCATAATGAATAACTATTTCACAGATTTTTTATATAAAATGTTAAAATAACGTCCCAAAACACCAAAAAACTAACGGCAGGTTTGGTATCCAGCTGGCTACCACAACATCTCAAAACGGGAAACACTGACGTTCTAGACAGCGGTGTTTGTCTATGTTTGTTTCTTTTTTTCACAGAGATTGTTGCCATAGGGAAGAAAGAGAGCTGTGATAGTTTAATCGTCACTCTAAAATATTATCTGTCTATTCTATACAAGGTCTTTGACTGGATACAAAATTCCCAGTAGCCTTAATAGTGAGTCTATTGGGAAGGAAATTCCCAATAGTTCAACTGGTAAGACTATTCGGTAAAACTACTGGGAATTGGGGGATGATCATATCTTCCGTCTGTCCAACACCCCGATACCGACCCCGCCGGCGTGGTCGACGATTTCCCTCATTCAGCGCTTATCGCTATCGACCCACTAAGGTCGATTAATCCTTTCAAATATTCTTCCTGTCAGACGACGCCCTGAGCCAAGGTTCGCGCCCAACTGGGCACTCTCAGGCCTGTTGTCTTAAACGTTGTACCGGGTGAGAGCCTTCAGCGCTTCTCTCCAACAATTTGTTACTTTTTTTTCCTCACAAATATCTTGATTTAGTATTCACAAAATTAAAGAGTACTAAACAAATGTAGTATATTATTATCTAGATGCGTAGAGTAAGAAACTGCAAATAGATTAATAATTTACTACACCCCAATTAGTAAGTAGGGTGATCCGAGGGCTGGCAGTGTTATCGATCAACGAATTAATCTCGTAGTGCAGCGGGGTATTTTTGTCAGTCTTTGAGATGCCTTGCTTCGTTGTGATGCGCTGGAAAATGTATATTTTAATATTGGAAAAAATACATATACCTACGTACATACGTACACTTGCGTGATATAGTCCTAGAGTTTGTGTCAATAAATTCTACGAGTACTATAAACCCGGGTTTGACCGAAGGGGAGCTCGTACTATATTATACTGTCAGCTAGACCACCCTTTACAAAGGATAATATATATTTTTTATTATTTATACCAGTATTTTTTATTTAGTCCGCGGTTTACTTGGAATTGGTACGCGGACGTCGCGTTGATAAACACGGAGCTAGAGCTCTTTAATTTCGAATACGGAACAAGTATCCGAAAACGTAGTATTTATTTTTACACGTTTTCATTACCACATCATTATCCCAGAGCATATTTTTTAAGGTCAATGTACACAGCTCTCAGCTGTCAGTTTGAGCTCTGGTGTGTTTTCAGGTGAGGGCGCCGGGAGAAGCGGCCGGGGCTGGCACGAGTCATGACCCGCTTCAGATATTCCAGGTACCTTAAGTTCTAGATACCTACATACCAACACACAGGAATCCAAAAGTGCTACGTTCATTGCGAGAAACAACGCGGCTCTAGCAGTTTACGCATTTATAAGGGAGAATCGCGGATTTGAATCTTTATGCGAACAACTGTTTTTATGGAAGCAATGTAATTAATGTTTATTTATTCCGGGTTCGGAAATACCAGTCTTGTTTGCCATGTCACATTCAGTTGACATGGCTCCTTAGGAGTAAGTAAGTGGAAAATAGTGAGGCTTTTTACAAAAGTTCTCCGGCCACCGTTCATAGACAATTTAAAATTTTGTTGGCTACAGATATATTGTTCACATAACACAATGATCAATGTTCGTTTGTGGGACAAGTAAAAACAAATACGTAGGTAGGTTTAGTTTATTTTATATTCAATGCAATCTAAAAATCCAAGCAGTTTCAATAATCGTTGATTTTAGTTCGCCTTTGGCTGTTTTGCTAAGGCGTTTACTATGTAAGATAAGATCCCGCATTTTTAAATCAATGTCAATGCCTATTGGTATATGTACGGGCTATACCTATTTGACTGTATTATTGTAAGTAAAAACTTCCCAACCGTCACTATGGACTAGCTTAAAATTTATTTGCATATGACGAAGCGATAGACTGGAATTCATATTACTGTATAGCTGACACGATAGTAGGATGAATTTGCGTATCGTTGGGACGCGCGGCGGCAGACGGGCGCGTGCCGCGTAGCGTGTCTGTCCCAGGCAGGCTCAACAGGTACCTGCATTGAGCTGTCGCGACTCGCCCGCTCACCCGCTCGCCGGGGGGTGAAATGTTGCTACGACACCGAATTTACTTAACATATTCAACGGACAACCACCGGCTCACATCAAAATAACTTTATTAAAACAATATCACATACCGCCACTACATCATGCAAAACTAGTAGTAACGGGCAATAAAGGGGAGCGACGCACTATTGTTATGTTTCGCATGTTTAAGTTGTTAGCTAACTATCCTATCTAAATATAATGGTTTCAAAACTTGCTAATGTTTTCAGTGCAGTGGCGAGATCTTTCGATGTTTGTCTTCATAGATTGTTTGTCGATCAGTGTACATCTCTCAGATACGGAAAATGTGGAAATTTGTTCCTTCATCGGAATTAGTCGGTGACCTTCTCAGGTGGTGGTGTCTGGTTGCTCTCGAGATTACCGCATTGTGGGAGACGGGGCCGCCGGTGTCCGGTGACACGTATAAATTACTTACTATGTGATATTTTAGTTGTTTTTCTTAGTCTTATTGATTGTATCGTGTTTTACCACATAATAAATTACAGCTAACCAGACGTAAGGGGCTTTATTTTGTGAATTGTTCGATCTCAATCATTTTTTATTCGATTTGAATACATATATTTTCCATTCCAATGCTGAGTGCAGCATTTATCGAGTTTATCATTACCATTTTATGAGATTATTCTATTGAGTATTCGGTTTATCAATATATGATAAATGAATGACTTTATTCAACGAGTCGAGAACAAATGTGGAAACATCGAGACTACACGTCTCGTAAACACAACAGGTCTAGAACACGGTGCATCTTCATAAATCACGACACAACACCGCTCTTATTTTCTAGTCCGTACCTACCAATATTGTTTACGTTCGATCGGAACGTTCTAGAGAATTCGAGAGAGTTCTTTGCTATGGGTAAAACGTCACTTGGAAGGTTCTATTAATAAGTAAACAGACGCATAACTCCTTGTTGTGAATTAATAGCAAACTTCACTTCATTTGCGTTTGACTGGTTGTAGCAGGCGTTGGTTAGATGGCATTAACTATTTTATTAGGAAATTAGTCATTTTGCTTATCTAACATATCGACAGGATTGGTAATTTCAATGCAAGTACAGTGAAGACATCCTTTATTGACTGATATGAAACCATTTTAAGTGCAGGAACTACTTATAATAAAGTTTATAATTAGTTATTAATATAAGTACTTTATAAATTATGTAAACGCGTTATATTGTTTTTGTAATATTGGGAACCCATTGTAGTTGTGAAATACAAGTAAACAAAAATGCAGATATTAAATTACTGAGTTATTTGGCACAGTATGTGCATTGTGCATATATATAGTACACCTAACCTGTGCCTACTCCTTCGGGGATACAGGCGTGATTCCATGTTGTGTTTATATTACATTATCATTGCACGCGAAAAAGGTGTTCTCTTCTGCCTCACGCCTGCTATCCCAATGATTTGCTATTTCCAATTTCATCACGTGATTCGCTTAATTGCATTACATTATGCTACAGTATCCGTCCGTTTGGTTGGTTGCATAATATTACGTTGTGTTGTGTTTACTAGCTGCGGCACGTGTAAGCTGCGTTGCGCGAATTTATCTGATGGCGATGCGACCTGTGTTTCACGTTTTCTTTACATTACTCCTTATTGCGGAAGTCGCGGCTAGGTTTCCTTCACTAAACGTCATTGTACACATGACATGTTTGAAATGTCTAGAGCGGCGCGGATTACAAGCGTCCGATGATGCAGGGCAGGTTCACGGGCACGTCGACGTAATCGCGATGCACTTTTAGCTACTCATGATTGCATTCTCGCGATTGAGTACTACATAACATTTACAAGGAAGTGCATTTGTGCGCGTGTCTCTTATATAGTGACGATCAAAATATATATATAGTGCAAATAGTACGGGATTTTCTTTTTCCGAATTGATTGTTCTAGGCGTGCAGTAACATGACCATAATATTTGTTCTTTTTACGCCGTTCTTTTCAAACTATAAATAAATATATAGTAGTGATTTCTCGTGTGTACGCATATTTTAAGTAATGAACATAAGATATTTCTGGATGGAAAGCTAGAAAACACAGTCATACCTACTTTCGTACTTCTAAATTTTACATTTGACTGTGTGTCGTATTTATCGGGTAAAATTCTCGTATGTGTACACGGATTTAGGTGAAGTAAAAATGTACTTGTAAAGTAAGGCGGGGCGAGGGCGGACGCAGTGGGCGGGTGTTATCCCGACTTATATTTTCATCGTGTACTGCAATGTATTACAATATTTTGAATTTTTGTGCCTTAGGCTACATTGCATTTGATAAATTAATATTACTCGATTAAAAAGTAACGTGGCAAATTATTGCCACTTGCTTACAATTTTGTAGAGGGCAGCAAATTTCTAATATTATGTCATTGTACAATTAATTCATACACAAGACATTTACTACGCTAATAACTTATCAAATAATTATGTTAATTCAGTTTTCTCTTCGTGTAACATATAGAAGCCTACTTGGGGGTAGTTACTACTTACGATTTAAAAGAAGAAATTGTGGCAACTGCGACTCATAAATTACTAGAAGCGCGAGGGAGTGGAATTCATCATTTTAAATTAAATACACAGTTTGACCGACAACCCCGGCCAGTGTAAAAAGTTAGGTGCTCATATCGGATCGACACGGGAGACGTAAAATTTGGTGGTTAGTCGGTGCTGGGTTGTTGGGGGTACGGCCGGGTAGCCGTAGAGAGTTCGCAAACGATACTTAGATCGAGGCTGGAGAGGACTCCGCGCGGTGGTTTTCGCGCGTCCGGTTTACAGCGAGGACCGAGGGTGCTGAAGAGGTGCGTGCGTGGCCGTGGGTCGCGGTAGTCGCGAGTAAACGCCGCGGCGAGCGGTCGCATGTCGCAGTGTGCTGGCATGGCGCGGGAGTTCGCGCGGGTTCACGAATTCTATTTGCAACTGCACGAGCTGCAGCCGCCCGCGCCTCACTACCAGCACTATGACATGCTGCAGTAAGTACTCCAACATTTTCAGAAACATCCAGCGGTGGTCATCATTCTCGAGCTCACACAACACTTATTTTGCAATGCGATTTTTTTAATGACATAGTTTTTATTGTGTACAAAATAGCATGTTATATATCGGTTCATTACAATTGTCGCAACGTCAACAATATTATTCGTATACGTCCCAACTTCCACTACTGATGGCTACATGGCTACATGGCTCTGAAGGCTAAAGAGTATAACTAGAGTACATTAGAATGTTTATATACGGGATATTTTTACATAATTTGTAATATAAAATGTAAACTTACAACCTAAAAATTACATCCTTTATTTTATTAATTTTGAATCACATCGTAATAAACTGAAAAAAGGACTAAGAAAGTAAGGTCTAGAAATAATTTCTAAAGGTATCCAGAGTAAAAAAATAATAATGTGACAAATAACCATTTGCGTAGGTCCTAGAGTATCTAGTATCTAGAGTATTTTGCCAAATATTCGGGGACAGAACATACTTAAGTCGAATGTTTTAGTTAGGTTTATAAAATATACAAGTTGTATACTTATTAAATGTACGTTATTTGTAGGAAAGAATTTTTAAAAAATATTTTCTTCTATCATATTTTTTAGCGATTTTTCCCTGGTCGAGTTTTAGTTTTTAAACTATATTTTTTATTTAAGTAGATACTAATTTACTTTGAGGTCTTATGTATTGAGATAACGTGTTTGCATTATGTATTTTAAGTAAGGTTTGGAGATAAAAATATTCGGATCATCTCTGAGATTTGATGTTATCAATCAAGCGTAATTACGGAGTAAATACAAGCAAAACTGCGGGTACAGCTAGTAATATATACATATTTGAAATGTACTGATTAATCCCTTTCATATTGTAATACTTTTAAAAAATATATTTTTATACTTCATCCATCAGCCGCCACATTGAATTTGACGTGACGTCACATAGCCTATAACCAGCGAACAATCACAAGAACGGTCTCAGTGGTCCAGTGGTTGAGCGTTGCGCTCACGATCCGGAGACCCCGGGTTCGAATTCCGGTGGGGACATATCGGAAAAATCACTTTGCGATTCCTAGTTTGCTTAGGACATTACAAGCTGATCACCTGATTGTCAAAAAGTAAGATGGTCCGTGCCTCGGAAGGCACGTTAAGCCGCTGGTCCCAGTTACTACCTGCTGATGTAAGCTGACAACGTATGTCGTTAGGTACATGAATCATGTCAGGGGCCTTTGGCGGCTCAATAATAATAACCCTGATACTAGGGTTGTTGAGGTTGGTAATCCATTTCTCAAACCACACGATAAAAGAAGAAGAATCAGAAGAGCTTCCAGTTAGTTAGACGCATCTGTTAAATTCTGATAAGTGGTTATAACTTACGAGGGAACAGACAAAACATACATACATACAGGATGTTAGTGACATCGTAACGAATACTGAGGGGGATGATTCAGACCATGATTTTGAGTTAAAATATCAAGTGGAATTTTCCGTCGCAAAATTAATGATATACATTTTAATTAATTATTTACAATTCTATACTTTTGCGATGGAAAATTCCACTTGATGTTAACTCAGAATAATGAGCTGAATCATCCCTCTCATTATTCGTTACGATGTCAGTTACACCCCGTGCAAGTACATACAGGTAGCCATAAAAGTAGGTTTGGGTGTTAGTGACACCGTAACGAATACCTACTGAGCGGGATGGTTCAGAGCATGATTTTGAGTTGATATCAAGAGGAATTTCCTGTCGGAATATTCATGATTTTTTTTGTGTTTTTTTTTTAAACTATTTTCTGTTCCATACATTTGCGACGGAAAATTCCACTTGATATCAACTCGTTACGATGTCACTAACACTCTGTATATAACGGTCAAACACGTAGGTAACCCTCCTCATGGGTTCGCCGTAGTCGGGTAAATATATAACATCAATACACACTAATTAACTTCAGCTTGTTACTAAAAAACAGGGTAGTTCGTTGACAAAGTAATTCTCAGTATCATTGTAGTTACGCAAAACATAATTACTTAGTATTTTTTCCAGAATTTTCATTAGCTTTCCTTAATAAAACATTTTTATCAGTGAAATTTTACTCTTTTCAGTGGAATCTGTGATAATTTTATTTTCCTAGGATGATAGCATTGTTTTTAAACATTTTATTTACCTTGCTTCTTTCATTTCGGCATATACATAGAAACAGTCAGATCTTCTGTTTCTTTATTTCCGAACCAAACTGCAATGTGTATGTGTTAATCCTCAAGATGCTGTGTTGGGGTGGCATAAACGTTAAAGTTCAAAACGAACAATTATATAGAGCGTTCCATTGGTCACCAGAAACGCACCTATGTAATGTTCGGCGATTATTAACGGTTAAGCAGATGTGAGAGAACGACAAGAAGAAAAAGAAGATGTGACCCATTTTGTACTACTTTTATTTGTAGTTCCTAATTATTTTTTTACCTTACCTCAAAAACCCTTATTTTTTCGCAATTTCTTTCTCACTGACTGTATTATTTTACTTCATAACTATCCTTCGCTAGTGTGCCATTCTAGTTGAAAAATGTACCTTAATAAACTGTAAATTATAAAAAAAAAGTTAGTGGTAGCGAAAGTATGAATTAGTCCTCTATATTATTAGCTAATGAGCCCCTCTACCAAATTTTTCGATTCAGACCCCGACGTTTAGCCCACCATGTAGTGTTTATTTTTGAATAATATTATGTCTCCGGTTGTTAAGTTTCTGGAAGAGGTTTCTTGGCGTACTTAATTGTAATGTGTAAGCCCGGCTACTATTTTCTAAAGTAAACGTACGTAGCCGTTAAGTGTGTAAGCCGTGTTAGGGGGACTCTGGCGGGTCAATAATAATCGGGACACCTGAGAAGATGATCGATTATCAGGTGACCGATTTGATTCAGTTCAGTTATTGAAAAATGCGAGTGTTCTACGTCCAACGTACGTAACAATATAATATTTGCGAAAACATAGACATTATTATAATAATAATAGTAGCTAGTTTCTTTTTCAAAGTTGTAGCAGTGTATGGTCTAGGGGATAGAGCGTTCAACACACGATCTAGAATTTAGGGTTTTATTCCGGGAGGAGAAATCGTCAGAAAAACCTGAATTTCCAAAAAAGTAAGAGGATTCTGTGTTTCAGAAGGCGCGTTACGCCATGCGTTACGGATGCTATTTATTTTTATTTAAAAACTTACGCAATCGTTACTAACCTAACCTGTAGTTGGATTGGTTTTCCCTTCGGATTGGACATCATATTGGCAGATGCATCTGTAAAAACGAGACCTGTCAGTACCTTCGAGACATTACGTAGACCGTCTACGGAATAAAACCAGCATAAAAGATATCAAATAATTTATTGACCGGGGAAAGTGGATCTGAAACTATTACAGTTTAATTATCGTATTGTGTAGATACTTAGAATACTGTTACTTCTTTTGTTATCGTTTCGCTGTAATAAAGAAAACAGGTGCAATGGTTGGAAGTGCTGTGTAAAAATTACATTGAATGTTTTATTATATAAATATGTTTTATTTTTCTTCTTAAGTTTCAGCCTTGGGAGAAACTTATTGCTTTCGCATTGAAAAGTCCCAAGACTTCTTCTAAGTCGTTCTAGTTTTATAAAGATACCAAACAAGGCTGACTGGACTCTTACAATAAGTTATTATTTTAAATTTTATTTCTCTATCGCTGTACTTATATTTGTTTTATTTTTGTGATGGTTGACTTTACCGTGACAACCAAACCAGGATTCTAGAATTCGATTCCCGGGTACATTTAGGAAACAGTCTCTTAATTGACAACATTTCATTTTTACTAAGGTGCCTTAAATCGAAAACCATTTCGAGATATTTCTATGATTTACACAAAACACATTTTTTCAGATTTTTTAATTCAGTAATAATAGAAATATATTGAAAAATCCACGAGGTCAGAAGAGGAAGGCATAATAAGTTCAGACCTTTACATAAAAATTATAAAAAAAGTAAATGTCATACATAACATGACACTTTGTTTGCGACTTGTTTTAAATACGCATGCAAAGGTACATTACAGTATACTGCCTTCATTCTATCAATGGCAGAATCCAATTTTCAAAAAATATTTTTTGTAACTTCTAGTGGAAAAATCTTGAAAAGAAAAAATACGTGTCTTCTATTTAAACAAGTACTTTCGAAATAGCACAAAAAAACCACGGCTTAAAAATTTGAAATGTTGTCAATTGCGCTGAGGCTGGGTGTTTAGATTTGAACGTTTCGAGATTTAATCATTTTGTATCTACTTGACATTTTGCACCTAAACTGGCCCACCAACCCGCCAAGGGGAGATTTGTCCCCAGCAATCAGGGTTGAGTGTTTATTCTGTGCGTGAAGGTAACAACAATGACTAATTAATTATTGAATTAGATTTGATCGAAAGTAGCAATTTGATGGAACAGCGGCAATTTTAAGAGATACATATTAAATGTAAGTATGTTATGTTATGAATGACATGACATGTCCACTAACAAAGTAGTCAGATCACAAAACTGCAGCCGCTTTTTAACCGATTTCAAAAAAGAATCAGCACTTTTTATATTTACGTAAGTCGTTTTGTCTCATATTTTTCTTATCCTGCCCACAAAACTTGTGCCCGCTACTGATATCAGCAAGGATTCAAGACTCGTTTACAATCATCCGCAAATACATTTGTACGATTAAGCTGTCGATATGCGCTTATTCCTTACACGTGACACATCTCCAACTACATATATATAATATTCGGTTTGGGTCATATCATAACCTAATTTGTACAACCAATAGAACTAAAAAAATATACATTGCAATGCAATAGGTATTCTGAACCTGGGCTAGTGATGGAGTCGGAAATTGTCACGAGACTAGACGATTTTTTTTCTTTATTTTGAAAAGGGTTTTTTCTAAAAGAAAATGTCACCCTCATAGTGGTGCAATTTGTATACATATAAAAAAAAACTGTTGACAATGTTGACAATAAAAGGTTTTTAAAACCTTTGATTTTACCTTTATTCGTAAATTTTACCTCATTTTGTTTCTCTGAGAGATCCAATATTTTTCTCGGTGAGTGCTTCAGTTGAACAAAATACTAATGGACTTATGAACTTTTTACAACAGAGCGAAGGTTAATAAACTAAAAATGACACCACTCAAATTACTTTCTTCGTTATAGTAAGTCCTGTAACTCCGTGCTTCGGTAAGCCGTTGGTCCCGGCTATTAGCCCTAAAAACACCTGCACCGACCCGCAATGGAGCCGCGTGGTGGAGTATGCTCCTCCGGTTGATTGAGGGGAAGCCTCTCCCCAACAGTGGGACGTGTATAGGCTGTTTATGTTTGTATTTTATAGCAAGTACATTTATATAAAATCTGGTTTGAAAAAAAATGTACATAAGACAAAACGATAAAGCTTTCGTGTTGTAGATGTGCAGACACGACTCTTTTATATCATATTTAGGCATATTGTTCTATTCGGTATATATATTTGCGCTATTATTTTTACTTTTCACATTTAAAACAACTCTCAACTTAAAGAAAATTAGAAAACGGTCGAGGGTGTGTCGAACATAGGTACATGGGTGTATTGATGATGTAGGTACCTGGTTACTGGCTAAATAATATTTTTAGTGTTATCTACTCCAGTTTAAATAAAAATAATAAAAAGTTATATATAAATATTAAACCTTTCTTCTCTTCAAAATCTGTTAGGAAGAAGTAAGAAATAATATTTTATTCAATACAATGTGAGAATCTAAATTCTGAAGTCAGGGCAGCCAGCAATCTTCGCAGACTAACTATGCTTTTACTCGAAAAATAAATCTTATGGAAATTGATACAAACAAGTAACTACAGATAAATAAATACAATATGTAATCAGGCCGTGTCACTATCTGTCACTCCTGATATTTGACTCTAACTGATGTACAATAAACACTACAACCGAAGGATGAAACAAGAAAAAAGGATAACAAATAAACATCACAATTCAGACGAATTTCAGAGAAATATACCTTTTCTTGTTTCATACTTTTTAGAGCGTGATTTTTCCGTAGTCGGGTTTTAGTTTTTAAACTTATATATTTATTTATATCATCTTGGGGTGTTATTTATTAAGACAACGAGCTTCCAATACGTGTTTTATGCAAGATTTTGAGATAAAACCTGTCCGGAACATGTCTGAGCAGTCATGTTATCAATTCAAAGTAATTATTGAGTAAATATTTATACGGAAACCCGCAAGTAAAAGCTAGGAATATGTATATATTTGAAATTTGCAAATTAAGTTCTTCTATGCCTTCAACTCACGTCCGATAACATATACAGGTATTATATTCGCCCGCAAGTTGAAAGCGAGCTATTCAAAGATACGGCACCTGGTCGTAGATTCCACGGATTTTCTGCCGAAACCGCAACTAGATCGAAATCTCAATTTAGCACCGAAAGTGGCTGAAACTAAAAGTTAAGTCGGACACTAATTATTTTAGTACTATTTCATTACTTGAAGAAACTCAGATTCTCTATAGTAATTTCATTATTTTATTTTACAATGAAGGTTATTACAGTACCGAATATAATACCTACATTGGCGTAAAATCAGTTTCTTGCTTTGTTATCGTTGGCACGGTTATTGCATCGATTGGTGTGTGCGCGCAGACGGGTCAGCTGCGATCAGTTGTGGCAATTTGCTAAACAACTAACTCCATTTCTGCGCACTGTCACTGCATCTGTTATTTCATTTCCGATGAAGTTCTTTAGAAGCCGTACTGCGCACCAAACCAACTGCACCTTTTTTGTTCTTTTCACATCACTAAGCGTAGATATTATATATCTAAGTAAATAGGTATAACAATTCATTTTGTGGCCAACTGCCTTCGTTGAGTTCTGTTCGCGCGATAAATGTCTAAATCTGCATCTAAAATAAAAAAAAATTAAATGATACCTGGAAAGTGCCATACAAGCGGCTCTGGGTTTGGATGTATTTTTGTATATTGCATGGAATTATAAAGAAGTTTTTAGTTTTCCGTGTTTAAAATAGATTATAAAAAACTAATGCTTATTATGTGCAAAATTAAGATCATTACCTTATTGATATGTGGCCAATGAAATGGCAATGATTGATTTATTACTGCAAGATATATAACGCTGACCGCTATTTTTAACCGACGTCGAAAAAAAGGAGGTCTTTGATATGATTACGTTCCTGTATCTGCCTTACTGGAGTATGATATTATCATGGTTGATTTCCATTTTGACGTTATAAAATACAATACGGAAGTTGCGAGTGTTTTATATCGTTCCTCTCCTGAGTAACGGTTGTAACTAACATTTTTATCGTAACTGCACTACACCCTGGTTCATACTGAGCTTTTAATGGCGAATCATAAGTGCTGTAATCGTCACTACTGTAGCTCTCTGCAATTTAAAGCTACGCCGTCTCTAATGCTCCTTACGTGGCCAATAAAATATGCTAGTTTCCAACTAATCAAAACAGTTACTTTTTACTAAACGTCAAAACACGCAATTACTATATTTGTATTAAAAAGCACCCTGTGACGTCATAGAAAAACGTGACAAAATGACACACTTAATTATAACGTTTTTCTTTATTAAAATTCATAAATAAGTTAAATAGAAAAAACGGCCAAGTACGAGTCGGACTCGCCCATGAAGGGTTCCGTAGCAGCAAGTAACATACTTATTATAAAAGTTCTTGTAGTTTGTTGTAACTTTGATCGATGTTTTAATATTGTGTATAAAAAAAACTACTAAATAAATCTCGTTCAATCCAATTTTCCGTGGAAGTTTGTATTGTAATGTATATCATATATTTTTTTAGTTTCATAATTCTCTTAATTTAGAAATTGCAGAGGGGGACGGACGGACAGATGAACAATTTACCACTTTGAAAGAATCTCTTGCGCAAACTAGGTATTGAGTTTAGAAAAAAAAATATATATTAGAATCCAATATCATTTTTGAAGACCTATCCATAGAAACCCCACGTATGGGTTTGTCGAAAAATTTTTTTTTAATTACAGTTCTAAGTATGGGCAACCCCCAAAATTTATTGTTTTTTTTTCTACTTTTGTGTGAAAATATTAATGCGGTTCACAGAATACATAATAATACAGGACTCTCACCTCTGGCTTGCCTTCATTGGCCGGCCAGAGTAGGGCGTTAGAGCTATACGCTCGCAGGGTGGTAGTGAAAGATGCATAAGTCGCGAGTTGGTGAGGCGGGTAAACCGCCTCGCAGAAAGCGGTGTACACCTCTCGACACCCTGAGCTGCTCACAACCATGTTGCTGCCTTGCCGTCCAGTCGCGTCGGCTAGATAGGTGGCCCATCCAGTGAGTGTCATCGCCTGCTTATTTATCCATGTTTACCAACATTGATCGAGCAGGCGCCATAGTCCCCCATAGCTCCAGTATCCCGGTCCACTAACCCCCAACCCAGTAGCCCAGTTCCCTTTGTTCCCATAATCTGCAATAGTCCTACACGAACCGGGGATTGTCTTTGGGTGCACTCCCATAGTGCATACAGGGATAATCGCCGGTTGGTGTCACACCACATTTAGATTAATCTGTCTTAAGGCGCCTCTACGTGGTGGCTTCGGCCCCACGCACGCCTTCCAAAAGTCCGGGCCTCCATAGGCCCGAGATATGAAAAAGACATACAATAATAATAAAAAAGTACATCTACTTACCAAGTTTCAACAGTATAGCTCATATAGTTTTTTTTGAAAAAAAAAAAAAAAAGTGGCTGTGATATACGGACGAACAGACAGACATGACGAATCCATAAGGGTTCCGTTTTTTTTTCATAATTTATCTTTGACTTAGAAAACTACCCAACTGAAATTTTCTTTGATTGTGTTATTTATAATTCACTAAAAGTAAAGTACCTATAAAGGTGCACACAAGAAACGTGTTTTTCTTCCAAGGTTTTTCATTTTTGTTCTATACAACGTCTATAAGGCAAATGGCAATATACATACAGGGTGTCCAAAAAGTCTTTGATAACCCTTTGCTACACGATAGTCCTCATAGAGACCTACTTAATAATATTTTGACTTCTAAATGCTATTACGAGATTTTTAATTTAAAAAAATATTATTAGACGGCGATTATTTAATGAATGTTTTAACACTATTTTTTTTTGTACAGCTGTTATTACTATTTGTATGAAAAAGTGGTACGTTATTCCAAAACTGGGTAGCAATATAAGTAATAAGTAAACAATCACTTGATGGAGTTTTGATCATCTCATCTCCCTTGATAGTGCAGGGAAATAAACTTTTCCTTATATTTTGTAAAATACCTAATCAAATACAAATTATAAAATAATGATTTAAGTATCGTCCAACATAGGGAATAGTGCAAGTTTCATCGAAATCAGTCTAGTAGGTTTAAACTTATGGACAATTAACATTATTATGGAACAATGGTGAACTCGTTGATGTTTTTTGTGTGAAGGAAGCCCTTATCAGTGTCAGTAAGCAATATAAAGTTGTTAGAGGTAATTTAATAATTTGTAATGAGGTTTAGTTGTTATGGGTAAGAAACCGTTAAAAATTAAGACGTAATGCTGAATTATTTGATTTTTTTATCAGGATATCCATTTTATTATGTACTTTAGCCTTAATCCTTTAATTAATCCATATTTAACGCTAATTGCATATGTATACCCATTTTAGGGTCCCTTTCTGTAGTCAATGAGGAGCTCGGTGGCGTAGCGGTAAACGCGCTCGGTCTGCGATTGTTGAAGTTAAGCAACTTTCGCAAAGGCCGGTCATAGGATGGGTGACCACAAAAAAAAAAGTTTTCATCTCGAGCTCTTCCGTGCTTCGGAAGGCACGTTAAGCCGTTGGTTCCGGCTGCATTAGCAGTCGTTAATAACCACCAATCCGCACTGGGCCCGCGTGGTGGTTTAAGGCCCGATCTCCTTATCCATCAAATTCAAATTCAAATTCAAAAATATCTTTATTCAGTAGGTAACATAGTTACACTTTGAATCGTCAATTTTTACATAACGAACGTCTCATCCGCCTAAAACTACTGCAGCTTCTCACAACCTGTATAGCCGGGGAAAAGAAGCTGCAAGAAAAACCTCGGCACAGGGCCCTAGACGTTCTTTAAAAAAATAAAAATAAACATAAAATATTGATATACAATTGAGTAATTTAGCTGCCTAATATCAGTTCTCAGACAGTTAATCCCATGCATTCATATCTTCTAAATAATCACTAACTTTATAATAACCTTTTTTGTAAAGTTTTTGTTTAACTACTGTCTTAAAGCAGTTGAAAGGCAAATTCTGAATGTCAATGGGAATCTTATTGTAAAAACCATAAGGGAGGCCCGTGCCCCAGCAGTGGGGACGTTAATGGGCTGGTGATGGTGGTGGTTCTGTAGTCAATAAGGAAAAATGTCCGTCCGTCTGTAATTTCAATGTAATTGGCCGTGGATAATATTATTACTTACGTCGACAAAGTGTTAAAATAAAATCTTGAAAAAAGGAAAGCAAAGCCTTACCAGGAAAATCAAAAACGGGCGCCATATACGCAATTTTCATTACAACTATAAAGTGATACCCTTACTGTCTATATGTGTACCATTTAAATAACTTATTTTATTCTTATTCTATTCTTAACTTGCATACATGAACTCGCGCCCGTCATACCTAATGGGGTTGGCAGAGCCACAACTAATCAGAGCCCCTTATCAAATGTACGTAAAGTGAGGATGTATTATTATTATGTATTTTTATGTATTATTTAAGTTGTTAAAAATCTCGGAAATCCCTTTGCGAAATGTTTTGCTTTAATATCTGCTAAAGTTAAAAGCCTAAATAGCTGTGACGAGTAATAGTAGTTTAACTCAAAATTACTTATAAAAAGATGTTTCCTGTGTAAAAAATGTAAGAAACCCTTTTTTATTAATTAACTGTGCATATTGCGACAGGCAAGAATGGAATTTACACTGTGCGTAAAAAAAGTTCAAACAAACACGTTTCTTGTAGGGGTACCTTCACTTTTTGAACTTTTTTTTATACGTATTGAGTGAGAAAAGGAAAGGTTTCCAATTCGCCTACGCTATATAGCTGATGACGTAAATTGTTTTTGCACCCTGGTATTGAGATTTTTAAGTCTGCCGTCCCTTCAAACTTTGGCGTCAGCTGAGACTGTTGCGTTAACAAGTCTCGTTTTTACCTAAGCTCTCGTTGATATACACAGAGTCGGGCAATCAGGGAAAATGCGCCGGAGTGCAGGATTAATGTACATGTAAGTAAAGAAATTTGATTTCGTAACGCGTACTTAACAATCTTGTGTGGTAGTACGGGACCCTCGGTGCTGAGGTCCAACTTACACTTGACTGGTTTTCCTATTTTTAATACCAACTATCATAATAATCACATGACATTTATTAAGAGGAAGTTTAGGCAATAAGTCTAGATATATAAAATATTAGGATTGGTCCTTTGCCCAATTATCTTAAAATCAAACAGATTCCACAAGTGTAGATGTATTTGATTCGATTGATCAATCAATCTATTCCCATGTGGACTTTGCAGAATATTCCAGGTTTAGGTATTTTGCATCAGTCTCAGGGCGTTGGAGAGCTTCTGCAAATACAATTCAAAGGTAGTTCCGACCGACGCACTGGGTCGGTTATTGTTGTTTTGTTAAATTAATTAGTGATATTGTATTAGTGTGCTGTGGCTTGAGTAAGGTAGGATATCGATCGCACGAAACCATAGCAGTGCTTCGCGTTTGGTGTCAACACTTTAACAAGTTCGCAAGAAATAATACGAATTCGATTTTCTAGTAAAACCTTCCACATTATAGATTTAATTTGAACGTTAATTTAAAAGTTTGTGTTCTATAGAATATAAAACTGGCGGATACAAATTTTATTTTATTTTATTTCAGTTCTAAAACTGACTCTATCTCTTTTTTGCACGCGTGTACGTGTATCATAAGTTAAGTAGATACGGAACTAGTTCTAGAGCTGTCATACTGAAAATTAAGATCGTATCCTTATTATAAAATTTGTTGAATATTTTATTGTTGTGTTCACCATCTGACAATGAAATGTTAAACTTACAACTTTTTATGTAGCATTGAGGAAACGGGAAAGATTTCAAATTTTCCTACGTAGTTGATGAATTCCGTGTATTCGTAGACGAAATTTGGTTACGTCGATTCTTTTTCGCTGGCTAATTTTGACTGGTTTTCATTTAAACGCGACTGCCTCTTTTACGTAAAAGTTTAACGTCAAATTGTACGTCATTAGGATTACATAAAAGGCACTTTTTGGCTACTTGATATCGAAAGGTATTCAAGGATGCTGTCGTCATAGCCTCGGAAAAGTTTACACATAAACCGCAGATCGCTATAACAGGGTGCATTTTGGTTTGTTATTTTAAGGTGGGTACTTACTGGTGTTTCGACGCGTCATGTAACGTGGTACACAGAAGCGTTCGTGCAGTCAGTACGGGGAATCAACGCGCTCGCAACGAGCAACAAGAGCAACGATTTTAACACACGGCGTTACCTATCATGTTCGCTGCGAATATTACATTACGCCACGTAACACCGGTCAGGACCCACCTTTAGGGTAGTGTGAAACTAAAGCAGGCAAAATAAAGACGTGCAAAATTTTCAATCATATTTCAGTTTATGCCAATTTTTGCTATTAAGAACATAATAAGTCCTACACTTTTGCAACCGTATAAGACCAATTGATCTATGTAGGTTTGATAGTTCCAAACAAACACGAATTCTTCTTCTTCTTGTTGATGGGGTTGGTAATCCAACTCACGACCCACATGATAGAAGAAGAGGAGAATTGATGTATTGGTACGATTTACGTACGTAATAACAAAGTCTACTATTTTTTTACTCAATCAAATTTAAACATCTATAGGTATCTTTGGAACTATCTGGGTTGGGACTGGGCTGTATAGATTACTTATATTGGTCTTAAGTATATTGTTGCAAATTTTAATATACAGGGTGTTAGTGACATCGTAACGAAAACTTTGAGAGATGATTCAGGCCATGATTCTGAGTTGATATCAAGTGGAATTTTCCGTCGCAAAAGTATGGAACGGAAAATAATTTAAATAAATAAATAAATAAATTCCACTTGATATCGACTCAGAATCATGGTCTGAATCATCCCCTTCAGTATTCGTTACAGTGTCACTAACACCCATACCTACTTGTATGGCTACTGTATGTACTTGTATGGGGTGTAAATGACATCGTAACGAATACTGAGAAGGATGATTCAGCTGATTATTTTGAGTTAATATCAAGTGGAATTTTCCATCGTAAAAGTATAGAATTGAATATAATTTAAAAAAACTAAAAAAATAACATGAATTTTGCGACGGAAAATTCCACTTGATATTCAAATTCAAAAATATCTTTATTCAGTAGGTAACATAGTTACACTTTGAATCGTCAATTTTACATAACGAACGTCTCATCCGCCTAAAACTACTGCAGCTTCTCACAACCTGTATAGCCGGGGAAAAGAAGCTGCAAGAAAAACCTCGGCACAGGGTCCTAGACGTTCTTCAAAAAAAATAAACATAAAACATAAAATATTGGTATACAATTGAGTAATTTAGCTGCCTAATATCAGTACTCAGACAGTTAATCCCATGCATTCATATCTTCTAAATAATCACTAACTTTATAATAACCTTTTTTGTAAAGTTTTTGTTTAACTACTGTCTTAAACTTGTCTTGTTTTAAGACAGTAGTTAAACAAAAACTTTACAAAAAAGGTTATTATAAAGTTAGTGATTATTTAGAAGATATGAATGCATGGGATTAACTGTCTGAGTACTGATATTAGGCAGCTAAATTACTCAATTGTATACCAATATTTTATGTTTTATGTTTATTTTTTTTGAAGAACGTCTAGGACCCTGTGCCGAGGTTTTTCTTGCAGCTTCTTTTCCCCGGCTATACAGGTTGTGAGAAGCTGCAGTAGTTTTAGGCGGATGAGACGTTCGTTATGTAAAATTGACGATTCAAAGTGTAACTATGTTACCTACTGAATAAAGATATTTTTGAATTTGAATATCAAGTGGAATTTTCCGTCGCAAAATTCATGTTATTTTTTTAGTTTTTTTAAATTATATTCAATTCTATACTTTTACGATGGAAAATTCCACTTGATATTAACTCAAAATAATCAGCTGAATCATCCTTCTCAGTATTCGTTACGATGTCATTTACACCCCATACAAGTACATACAGTAGCCATACAAGTAGGTATGGGTGTTAGTGACACTGTAACGAATACTGAAGGGGATGATTCAGACCATGATTCTGAGTCGATATCAAGTGGAATTTATTTATTTATTTATTTAAATTATTTTCCGTTCCATACTTTTGCGACGGAAAATTCCACTTGATATCAACTCAGAATCATGGCCTGAATCATCTCTCAAAGTTTTCGTTACGATGTCACTAACACCCTGTATATTAAAATTTGCAACAATATACTTAAGACCAATATAAGTAATCTATACAGCCCAGTCCCAACCCAGATAGTTCCAAAGATACCTATAGATGTTTAAATTTGATTGAGTAAAAAAATAGTAGACTTTGTTATTACGTACGTAAATCGTACCAATACATCAATTCTCCTCTTCTTCTATCATGTGGGTCGTGAGTTGGATTACCAACCCCATCAACAAGAAGAAGAAGAATTCGTGTTTGTTTGGAACTATCAAACCTACATAGATCAATTGGTCTTATACGGTTGCAAAAGTGTAGGACTTATTATGTTCTTAATAGCAAAAATTGGCATAAACTGAAATATGATTGAAAATTTTGCACGTCTTTATTTTGCCTGCTTTAGTTTCACACTACCCTAAAGGTGGGTCCTGACCGGTGTTACGTGGCGTAATGTAATATTCGCAGCGAACATGATAGGTAACGCCGTGTGTTAAAATCGTTGCTCTTGTTGCTCGTTGCGAGCGCGTTGATTCCCCGTACTGACTGCACGAACGCTTCTGTGTACCACGTTACATGACGCGTCGAAACACCAGTAAGTACCCACCTTAAAATAACAAACCAAAATGCACCCTGTTATAGCGATCTGCGGTTTATGTGTAAACTTTTCCGAGGCTATGACGACAGCATCCTTGAATACCTTTCGATATCAAGTAGCCAAAAAGTGCCTTTTATGTAATCCTAATGACGTACAATTTGACGTTAAACTTTTACGTAAAAGAGGCAGTCGCGTTTAAATGAAAACCAGTCAAAATTAGCCAGCGAAAAAGAATCGACGTAACCAAATTTCGTCTACGAATACACGGAATTCATCAACTACGTAGGAAAATTTGAAATCTTTCCCGTTTCCTCAATGCTACATAAAAAGTTGTAAGTTTAACATTTCATTGTCAGATGGTGAACACAACAATAAAATATTCAACAAATTTTATAATAAGGATACGATCTTAATTTTCAGTATGACAGCTCTAGAACTAGTTCCGTATCTACTTAACTTATGATACACGTACACGCGTGCAAAAAAGAGATAGAGTCAGTTTTAGAACTGAAATAAAATAAAATAAAATTTGTATCCGCCAGTTTTATATTCTATAGAACACAAACTTTTAAATTAACGTTCAAATTAAATCTATAATGTGGAAGGTTTTACTAGAAAATCGAATTCGTATTATTTCTTGCGAACTTGTTAAAGTGTTGACACCAAACGCGAAGCACTGCTATGGTTTCGTGCGATCGATATCCTACCTTACTCAAGCCACAGCACACTAATACAATATCACTAATTAATTACAAAATATATTTATGTATTTTAATCAAGAAAAACGTAATAATAAGACCGATATTTAATTACGTTTTACTATGACGTCACAGTGTGCTTTTCATACAATTTCCTTAGTGATTTCGTGTAAAAAGTAACTGATTTGACTAGTTGGAAACTAGCCTATTCCTGTTTCCTGTTCATTATTATCTGTTTCTTTCCTTTTTGCGGACAAGTAAATGTTGAGTAAATGACAAAACGTACAATTAGGAGATGTCTGCGGGAATCAGGACCAAAGCTCATTTTACAATAGTTTTTTAAACTAAGACGTGGTAAGCTCATTATGATCCACGGAAGGGATACATTTGGCTCTATATAACATTAGAACTGAGGATCAGAGAGCCGCATTGAGCTAATTATTTTCGTAAATCGGTTGTTATAAAATAAATTACCAAAAATTTGATCGAAATTTTGTCACGTCTCTTCAGCCCATTAACGTCTCCACTGCTGGGGCACGGCCCTTCCCTATGGATGGATAGGGAGATCGGGCCTTAAATCATCACGAGGGCCCAGTGCGGATTGATGGGTATTAACGACTGCTAATGCAGTCGGGACCAACGGCTTAACGTGCCTTCCGAAGTACGGATTTTTTTTTGTGGTCCCCCATCCTATGACCGGCCTTTGCGAAAGTTGCTTAACTTCAACAATCGCAGACCGAGCGCGTTTACCGCTGCGCCACCGAACTCCCTTTGTCACGTCTATTAATTCTTATTCCTGGATGAAATCCAAGGATATCCAATCTTCTTACTTGGTTGATTTGTTTTAAATGTGTGATTCACTGTAACGGTAGAAGAAGAAACCTATAGTTAATAAGTAACTCGTGATCGCACAGTAGAAGAATTCTCTCACACTCGGAAATTCTCTTTTTAGACATAAGAACATCCTACATGTCGGTTATGATAAATCTGTGGACGAGAACCTGGAATAAGCACCGATAACAAGCATATCTATGGCGAGTAAAATGTACTAACACAGGTCACAAATTGTATGGACTAAAATGTTATAGAACCTATATAGAACACCTAAATCCTGTTTGACACAGATTCAATTAGTCATTAAAATACTTTCAGAAGGATCGATTAACATTTAGTTACTGTTTTTTTTGAATAATGTTGATTTTAAAAACTGCGAACAACTTTCAACGCCAGCAAACATCTTCCTTTATTAACCTTCTGCTATCTGGAACTTATAATTGCAGTTTAACAAAGTCAATACTTCTTACCAGCTGTGCATGGATTATAGATTATATTTAAAACGTTTACTCTAGGAATGGTGATGGAATTTTTAAACATTGCCTTATGTAACCCATGTATGTAGGCAGGCTACGAGGGCCAATATCGCCCAATCTACTCTTTTATAATACATATGTAATTACAAAATGTCGTCTATTTTGTTATCTCCTACCTGTAATGCCTTGTCGTTTTCATTTTAGAGCTGTAACTCGTCATTTTATCTCATTTCACATTATAATGTATATACGTCAGAAGTTACATTATTACATAAAAATAACAAGAGGCCGGTTGGCCGTATATATCAGATGTCGATCCATAATTGAAACTAATAACGTTCGTAGCTCTCGTGCAGTTTGTAAACTGTGAAACATTTACCAACATTTGGCTTGTGATAACATTTCTTATTTCATAATCATAGTAAGTAGGAGGCACTTAGGGACTGTTTTCATTTAGTCGTGTTTCGTAGTTGTAAAGTTTAATAGTTGCAAATACTTACCGGCTGTGCATTTTAATCATTTATAAGTACTTATTAAGTAGATACCTACTTACCTATTTAAGATTGCTTCTACTCACCTTGGGCTATTAAAATATTCATTTCTCCTAACATAAATAACATGATTCTCACAAGCAAACATGTTTGTGCGTCCGCTCGTTTATCTGATACACAAGGGTAGTGACGTTTCAATAGGTATAGGTGTGGGAGAGGGGCGGGGGAGGAGGCAGTGCAAGGTCGTGGCGTTTCCGCATATATGCACTATGCACGATGCGGCAACGCGCGAGCGCACCATTTGATCCGATACAATGTAAACTCTTGACATCTTATTATCAAGCGTTACCTACCTTACCAACTAATAGCATTCTTGTAATCTTGAACTTGAAATTAACGTAATTAGGGGAAATTGCGGCTATAAAAGTATTTAGTTAGGTGATAAGAATCGATTGGTTTGAAAGTGCACTGTTGGTTCTTACTCATTATGAGTCATTCTGTATTCACGTGTGCACTAGAACGACGGCTGCGAGTTATATCAGTATTTTTTTTTTGTTAGACTTAAGAACTATGCTAACATTATTTAAGATTATAGGTAATATTTGCCGTTAGCCGTTGGTCCCGGCTATTAGCCGTAAAAACACCTCCACCAACCCGCAGTGGAGCAGCGTGGTGGAGTATGCTCCATACCCCCTCCGGTTGATTGAGGGGAGGCCTGTGCCCAGCAGTGGGACGTATATAGGCAGTTTATGTATGTATAGGTAATATTTAGTAAGTCTCATGTTAGTTTCATTCGCTTATTGTTCGAGTATCAACTGAATTACGTATCTAAAAAAACTAACCTAATACATCCGACGGCACGGTGTCACTAAACGCTACACCCATGTTTAAATCATTTCTTTATCGCATATATATCTATGTTTTTTTCTACGGCCAACTTGAATTTTGCATCGATTCATTTCCGTTGTTATTATTTTACTGTAATTTAAATTTTGAGCAATTTTGTAGCTTTTTTACAATACTCACTACCTGTTAGTGATCTCACCACGTTCCTGCTAGGTATAGTGATATAGTCTCTGTTTTAACTCTGCTGTAGTACTGTTAAACTGTTATATGTACAAAATTTTGCCCCTGTAATTTAGTTTGATTGTAGATAGTCTTCGACGAACGTTTATCGTCAATCAAGACTCTCAAAAGTCACCATGCTTCTACTGTCCCCGGCTTACTTTTCATACGAGGAGAGCTGATACTGGACTTGCACCAATGAGTTAATAATTTATCTTCAGTGCAATTTTTACTAACAAAGTTAGTTGTATCGATCATTATAAACGGATACGGTTCACCGACTATCACGTTGCTCTAACAGAAAGGTCCTCTGATCCTCTGACTGGCCCAATTGGTAATATAGTCGTAACCTTATGTTATCAATCAAACCACAACAGCCTTTGATAAAAAGGGTAAAATGTAGTGCTTTAGATTTTATTACTTTTCAAAACGTACCCATTTTTTTTTCAAGATAAAGTAGATAATTAAGTCCTCTTCGTTTCCGAACTTTCGGAGGTTAAAATCTTGTATTTGTCGTAACCACTTCTTTGTTTGCAATCTGTATAAGTTCCTAGTTTTGAATAATATATGCTATTAGATAGCTGCAGTGGCAACTTGTAAATAATATTCTAATACATATACAATGTCGTTTAAAATCAAATCTGACCTGACGCTTACATTGACACGAGCGCATTGTACTAACTGTATCCGTCCCCTATTCACTCTCGCTCGCTTCATATTATGCTGAGATATTATAATTTGACTGCAGTAGGCAATGTATGCAATGTGTTTGGCACAATCCGTAGAATAGTCGCGTAGTGCGCACATGCGTTGGCAGTCTTATACCAAGTCTCGCGGTCTTCATTGTAGGAGCTGTGCTGACAGAGCTAGCCTACAGGTGTAAAATTCAATCAACAATGTTTAGACATACAGAAAGGTTATATAGAAAACTGAATAAAGTAGCGCTGTAACTTAAACCAAGTGAAGATCCAAAACAAAATGTGGAAAATAATGATGGTGAATAAGACGTGATGGTTTTACCTTCGCAATTGTGATAACTTTCAGCTTTTATCAGCTTTTATTTAATCTGAGCCCTATGCTTTTCTTTTTGTATCATGTTACTAAAAAAACAGGCCCTATTTATCTACTCATCTATTGTCAACGTCTTCCTTTGCTAAGTTATTTTAAGTGCCTATTTTCAGCTGTTTCTCTGTAAGCTTGATTTTAATTATTAACGGAATGTTTTCTTTGTTATTGTGGGGCCAATCCGAGCGCGGCCACGGCGTATGAGTTGACGGCGGGCTCGGGCGCGCTCGCCTCTGCGCACGAGCCGCCTCCGCTGCCGCACGCCACACTCGAACATCACGACCCGCGCAAGAGGAAGAGTCCCCAGTTGTAAGCTTTACGTTTTATATTTCACTACACCCGACTTCTAGAAAATAAATCACCTTTTGTTACATCTAATGGAGGTCGCAGACCTTTTTTTGTTGATGTGTGTACAAAGACATCAGTAATAACGAAAGTTATTATCCGCTGCTGATATGTATAGGGATCGAGCTCGTATTACAGTTGTTCATTTGCCGCGACATCACACTGTCTAGCAAGCCTTTTTATTATGATTCATCTACATCACTGTGAGACTGTCGTCACGAACAGAAGATATCCTCTTTATACCTTCATAATGTCGGTTATATTTTTTTGTGAACGTAAATATTGTTTTATTACTATCAATTTTCTGATAGCTATCTTTCAAGCAGTCATAGATTCAAATTTTTAGTTCACTGCATCCAAAACAGCTGCATGCGGCATACGCATGATTAAAAAAATGTATGTTACTGTCGGCCAGTCTTGTACTGCTAAAGGAAAGTTGTGTATTGTTTTTCGTTACGTTAAGAATTAAGATCCTCTAGTCTTGTCACTTCGGTTAAGGCCGGTTGCACTTTGGACTCATTTCCGTTCGAAATCGTCTCGTGCGTATGCTCGAACTCTAACTACAAACACTCAGGAACAATCCCGACCTTCGAAGTAGGTACAATGGGCCATGCACACTGGGCGCTACTTGTTTGTCGAAGACCAGTATTCGTACGTTTATATAAGCGCGATGCAACTTCGCACGAAAGCGTGTTAAAAAGCGGCCTTAATATTTTTTTTCCATGTCAGGTTAATGTGCCAAAGAGTTGTTTTTTTTCTTGCAAGTAATGCGGAGGGCTACAATATGCCGGCGTGCGACGCAAGTTTGGCCGCGCCATCGGTCCCGTCGACGCCTTCTCTTCCTTCACCCGCCAGCGCTACCCGCAAACGGAAAACCTCATCTTTGTAAGTTCATAGTCCACCATCCATATTCCATTTATTCATATTCCACCTCCCACTTTTGGCGTTTCTACATCTTCCGTTTATACTAATATCTCAATAAAGGTGTGTCGAAGAGAAAAAGGTCTACGAAATAAAAAAGCTCATACAATTTTCTACAACCTTCATTCTTGTAAATTTTACTGAATTACTCATCATGCACACCAAAATATATAAAGGGTGTTAGTGACATCGTAACGAAAACTTTGAGGGATGCGTCAGACCATGATTATCCCCCCATCCCCCTCAGTATTCGTTACGGTGTCACTAACACCCATACCTACTTGTATGGCTACCGTATGTACTTGTGTGGGGTGTAAGTGACATCGTAACGAATACTGAGGGGGATGATTCAGCTGATTATTCTGAGTCGATATCAAGTGGATTTTTCCGTCGCAAAAATCATGTATTTTTTTTAGTTTTCAATTCTATACATTTGCGATGGAAAATTCCACTTGATATTAACTCAGAATAATCAGCTGAATCATCCCTCTCAGTATTCGTTACGATGTCACTTACACCCCGTACAAGTACATACGGTAGCCATACAAGTAGGTATGGGTGTTAGTGACACCGTAACGAATATTGAGGGGGATGATTCAGACCATGATTCTGAGTTGATATCAAGTGGAATTTCCTGTCAAAAAATTCATGAATTTTTTTGTGTCTTTTTTAATTATTTTCCTATCCATACTTTTGCGACGGAAAATTCCACTTGATATCAACTCAGAATCATGGTCTGAATCATCCCTCAAAGTTTTCGTTACGATGTCACTAACACCCTGTATTTTTTCGGAATTCTCCTCCTGAATTCGGTATGTAAGAAAGAAGTTACGGTAATTCTAATACCATTTCGAGATAACGTATTATTTCTCTATCTTTAGCACTTGTGTCAAAAAAACGTCAATATTAAAATTGCAATATAAACTAAGCCAATGCAAAGCCATACATCATTTAGCTCACATTAATAGTTCGTTTTTAATACTTAACTATTGCGGGAGAAGCAAAAATATTATTATTATTAAATAGCATAATCTTTCATCTAAAATATTTATTAAATCTATATTTAAGCCTATCGATTTATAAAAATAAAGTTCCATTATTGCTAGTAGAGAACTGATTGAGTGTACAGTTACGTGGTGTTATTATTTATTCTGTCATGCAGTACCTATAAACCTTTAATAAAATTAAATGTATATAATATTATTAATTAAATACATAAGTACCTACCACCACCTAAAATAATCTTGATGTAAAGTGACATTAAAATATCTAAGGGAAACTGTAATGACGGACACGATTTTATTTCGTTTTTTTCCTTGCAAAACAATGAAGAGTTGCTTGACATTTCCCGGCAATAATTAATAATCTCAGGAGAAGAAGGAAACACAAATCCAAACTTTTTATAACCGTGTTTAATTGCCGCCTAGTTGCTTTGTTAAGTTAGGGCGCGTAACTTTTAACAAGTTCACCTTTATTTATTGTTAATTAAAATAAGTTCTTAGCCGATTTCGGGGGTGAATGAAATAGGAAAATATTTGCTTAAATATACTATACATATGTGAGCTTTCTATATGGTCTTAAGTCCATCATCCTTTTAAAATCCAAACCCTTATTGTTTAACTATTGTTCCTGGAATCGGTCCCGCAGGAGGACAGAAAAAAATGTATGAAAACCGTTATCTGTAATGCCAAAATTGGGCAACAACTACGGAATTTAGACGGAATGTTTAATTATATGCTTTGACATTTGTATTTTCCGCGATGCCTGACCCGACTTATAGCTGTTCTATCCAAAAAGAAATTGACCTCTTCTGTTTTGTGGTAAAATCTTTGGCAAAGCTGAATACAATTAGGTATGTAAGGTTTACTTTAATATTTTTAATTGAAACGTTATACTATTATTATAAAAAATATAAGTAACTAATAATATTAATTTGAATATTTTTGCATTCCATGCAGTTGTTAAGTTTTACACCTTTTTAAATTAAAAATATCTGATAAAGTTGGCTGAATGACGTTCATACCTTTGCTGTCTATGCATTTGCTTAGTTTGTATTAAAATTTTAATATTGTCATTTTGTTAGGGTAATGTGCCCAATTTGTGCGCGGTCCCTAAGAGTACTCAAGACCCATAAGATAGATCACATACAAATATAATTTCTAAATTTTTTATTTATTTAATTAAATTTGTTTAGTTTATGCTTCTAATAAACATGATGGGGATTAGTGATCCTCGTTTGTGATTAGTTAACCGCACACTTGTAGGACACCTTACGCCAGTGATGACCATAGATTATATTACATTTTATTTATTATAAACGACATTTGGCAACGACAATTTGGGTAAACAGTCTACCTTTAGAGGTCACATGCATTATTGCTAAAATAAACACCATCTGGCTGATTTGAGAGCTAAAAATAAAGGAATAAAACTAATTAAGACTAAATCTCGAAATGGTTTTACAATTAGCGTAACTTTTTCCTCTTACATACCGAATTGTCAGTTACCTATGAGCGTTCAACCAAAGTTAGCCAAAGTTATAGCCGTACAATTTGCCGAGTTACCCATAAAGTGAATGCACCTAGTTTCCACAATGCTGCCAATTAACTCGGGACCTTTGACGCTAACGCTGTACCCCACTCAACTACCTGTTGCTTAGAAACACCTCTAGTTAATCGTTTACACCTGATATTACACATCTTTTCATCCATTTCGCAATGGAAAACATTTTATTCGAACGTTGGCAGAGTTTTACATCATCATTTCGGGCGCTTCAGGCTTCAGAAGAAATTATTATTGCGTGTAATCCCTATTTCACAATAACTTGCAATAACTCATGGTCTTGGAATTTTATTGATGTTGTGTATGTCCAAAAACAGGTGTGATGAGGCAAATCAAATCAAAATACTACAAATACCATTGAATAATTAGTTGAATATCTATATGGGCGTTTCCCGTGCGATAATAGGCACCACGTCGTTAACACTATTATATTAACTTCGTCGACAGTGTTGACGAGTGCCATGTTCTTCTTCCTTTCGCCGTCTAGATCTGCGGACATGAGATTTAATTTAATATACAACATGACAAAATTAAAGGTATAAATAAAATAAGCTGTGCACGTGGTAAAGTTTATTATTATATTTCCCTTTAATTGCCCTTTAATTTACCTATGACTTTTAAACTGTTCTACTAGGGATTCACTTCTAAATTGAGAGCTTGTTCTTTTGAGAATCTGAGAAAATGTTCGCAACTCACAAAAGTTACACAAAAAAACGACTGTATTGTTTGAATTTAACTTGTTATTTCTTTTTCTACTTATACTTTATACAGCAAAATGTTTTTTTAATCTTTTCCGAATAAATTCAGATTAGGTACTTTGTTGTCACGTGTAAAGATCTCAATTTAGTGGAGCTGTAAATATTTACAACGTTATATTACCACCCATACTAACGTTGTATTGGGATTGTACAGATGTCTTGATAATCCTCAAGATTTGTAATTACTCACTAATAAAACT
Source organism: Pectinophora gossypiella (assembly GCF_024362695.1). NCBI lineage: Eukaryota > Metazoa > Arthropoda > Insecta > Lepidoptera > Gelechiidae > Pectinophora > Pectinophora gossypiella. The sequence goes on from NC_065433.1 coordinate 17,285,221, forward strand.
TTGTAATCTATTTGTAACCCCTGGGGAAAGGCGCCCCTAATTGGTAATCGACAAATCCACCACCTTAGGTAATTTCCTTGATGTGGTTGTACAGACATTGAAATACTATCATATTGACACATATTCATAAATGAATCTCGTTACGCCTTCGCTTATACTATATAAGAAAGTTTTGCTGATATGTTATTACTTTCTATATTGGCAAATACACACAATAGTTAACACAACACAAAATACGGTTTTCTAGTTATTATCAAGCACGATTTCTTAAACCTGACAGTAATTCCTGTCATACTCAATATGAAAGAACAATATAATTATATTTTTATCGTTTTGTAATTTCAGTGGTACAGGGACCACATACGAGGACGATGGATGCGAGGATTCGCGATCATCACGAACCTTACCGGATAAGAAGTAAGGGTTTGTCTTATTACTGTTTACATTTCAGACAAGTGTTTTCTTCCGTGATGTTCTTTTTAAAGGTTATTTATGGCAAACATTCATAAGTTTCATGGACAATTTTATTAAGTTTCATGGACACCCACGCGAACCAAGATGTCGCGGTCGAAATTCCCCTCCCAAGAGCTAAGAAAGTACGAATTCATCGAATAATGTCAAAAAAGACAAAATATCATCAAACGCCGTTTGTACGTGTACTTGAAGCATTAATTACTACCCTAACTTATCTTTGCACGCCGCTGCATTGCTATATGTGTTTGCACAATGCATAATATAGATACATATTTGATAAACGCTGTGCAACTTTGCAGACAGAACCACAGCGAAATCGAGAAGCGTCGGCGCGACAAGATGAACACGTATATAACAGAGCTGAGTTCGATGATCCCGATGTGCGGGGCGATGGCTCGCAAGCTGGACAAGCTGACGGTGCTCCGTATGGCCGTGCAGCACCTACGCTCGGTCCGCGGGGCTCTCTCGGCCTGCCCGCTCACCGCTCGTCCGCGCCCCGCGTTCCTCTCCGAGAGAGAACTCAACGCCCTCATCCTACAAGCCGCCCATGACTGCTTCTTACTAGTCGTTGGCTGCGACAGAGGCCGCTTGTTATACGTATCTGCTTCCGTAAAACGAATGCTGCACTACGACCAGGTTAGTTTAAAGTATTTTTCTTTAGAGATACTGAAACACAGATACTAAAGAGTAGAGGTCAACACACACAATGTTATAGGCACAAGATGCAAAATAGCTTATCTGGCAGATAAATTCTGGATGGACAATCCACTGATCAACAAGTGATAAAACGGACCGATATAAAGATTTAGTTACAAAGCAGCATTAAAATAGTCTTATCGTTTCAGTCGGAGCTACTCGGACAAAGTCTTTTCGACATTCTACATCCCAAAGACGTTGCCAAAGTGAAGGAGCAGCTATCGTCTTCCGACCTTAGTCCCCGAGAAAGACTCATCGATATTAAAAGTATGTACTCATAATTTGAAAATACTTTTTCACTTCCTCCGCACGAAAAGAGTGTTTTTATACGTAAATAAGTGAGGAAAAGAGTGTTTTATTGAGCCAGTGTTTTTAAAAAAAAAATATGCTGTGATTTTCCCATAGGGGACGACAACAGAACATAGCCATAATACAGCCTGATCTGCAGTGTAAAGTTGGCGTTCAATAAGTTAATTTTATTTCTTGTAATATCAGTTTATAAGTTGTAGGTACTAAGTATTGCCTTTCAAAAACGTAATATTTAAAATAAATACTAGTAAATATTATTTTTATAATTTACTTAAACGTTCATGTTTGTTGTTCATAAAAGTATTATTCATAAAATACCCATTTATAAATATATAATAAATAAATAAATATACAAAAATACTTGACTCAATTCATAATATTTTCTTTCAACTTTACGTCATTTAAACTATTTTTGTGATAAAGGAAAAATAAAGGAATTAGTGCGCCCAGTTGGATGCCTGGACGCACTAATTCCGCCCCATAACTATGAAATCAGATACCTAACTCCAAAAGAGTTGAGGGAATAAAGGCCTAAGCGAAGTTGCAAACTATCACAAAAATAAATGGTATAGGATTGACGTAAGGTGACATACAATCCCACATACTTATATTCGATTAGTCTGTAGTTTTTCGTAATCGTTTGCAACTTCTAAGGTTTCAAGTTTATAATGCTACTAGTTAGTTACTAACCTAAAATTAAACTTTTCCCCAACACTTTAACAGTTAAGTTTAGCTAAATACTCACCACTGACGCTTAATTTGAGCGCGTTTTAGCGGCAACTTTTTTTTTAAATAACATGGGCTCGCGTCTAAGGTGGATCATGCTTACCTTTTAACGTTTAAGTTTTAGTTTCTAGTATGACGAGGGACCCTCCGTTTTACGTAGTATATTACTAATACTAAGTATAGCCACAAGTTTCATTCTGTTGATATGTGATTCTGAAAATTGTGTTCATGGTCCAAGTGCCCAACATATTAGAAAGGACAAATCTGTCTGTGGGTTTTTGACATGCACGGTAAGATAAGCAGATGAACATAACATAAGCTCACAACTATATCCCAATTGGGTCGTCAGAGGTATGTCTATCGCAAGATGACCTAAGTGCCTACACCTCACCGAGCTCTCACCGTAATAAGCAATAAGCAGCTGAACGTGTTCTGTTATTCACAAAGCAACTTTTTTGATTTTCTTATTTGTAATAAATAATTTTAAAAAGTCGATTATTCAATACGAACAGAAATGAGAAAGGTTGACTTTAATAATACTTGTAACTTAACAATTCGCTGTTCGCAACAGCCATGATGCCAGTAAAAGCGGACGTTAAAGCGGGAGCGTCGAGGTTCTGCCCGGGTGCGCGACGCTCCTTCTTCTGCCGCATCAAGTGCAAGGCGCCTGCCGAGACTGTCACCACTACTAAGCAGACCGTCCCTGTGAAGGAAGAGACCGAACCCAACAACAAGTTGCGGAAGAAACAACCGCACGAGAAGAAATATTGCGTCGTTCAATGCACCGGTAAGTGTTTCTTTTCATTAATATCTTTATATTCTACCATGTGTTTTCACAAATAAATATTTGTTCATTTCATATGAGTACGATTGCGAATTATTTTTAAAACTTCTAGTTAAATAATTACTGCTGCTAAGTATGCGTGCGTATTTCTATTTGTCTGCCTATGCGCTTGTCTTTTTCTTGGCGACTTTTCTACTTGGTGTCTGTAACCTCTTTTCTAATGCTGATTTTAACAATGTTTCGAAAAACTAAGAGCAGAGTTTCACATTTTACTAAGATTTCAAAGATATGTCGAGTTATTTTAGGTCCAATTGATGCGTAGGAGATTTTTTGAATAACCAATAGGTAGAGTTTCGTCATTTTGTAATGACGTGTCGATGACGAAATGTTATTGGTTATATATTAAACATCCTCTACTCCGCATTCCAATGACGGCCGAGCTTTAATGTTCTTGTATCAGTGCTCAACCAGCGAGTTTTCGTTTATCGGTGCTGTTTTAAATGTAAAGTATTATCAATATAAACTGAGGTAGAGGCGAAAAATCGCAGGTTATTTGAAGTCGTGGGCACCGGTGGACGTTTCTGATGGGGGCAGCTCAGGCACTCCGGAGGGTGGCGACGAGGGCGAAGCTTACAACCTGTCTTGCCTGGTGGCGATGGGGCGCGCACTGCCCGACATCATGCCGGCGCCCTGCTCCGCGCCCGCCATCCCCCCCGCGCGCCAGCTGCAGTACGTCTCCCGACATGCCCCCGACGGGAAATTCTTGTTTGTCGATCAGAGGTGAGTTTTTATTGAACAATACTGTTTAATGTCCTTATTGGTCTGGGTTAACAGCCTCCGTGGTCTAGTGGTTAGAGCGTTAGGCTCACGATCTGGAGGTCCGGGTTCGATTCCCGATGGGGACATCGTCGAAATCACTTTGTGAGACTGTCCTTTGTTTGGTAAGGACTTTTCGGGCTTGAATCACCTGATTGTCCGAAAAAGTAAGATGATTCCGTGTTTCGGAGGGCACGTTAAGCCGTTGGTCCCGGCTATTAGCCGTAAAAACACCTCCACCAACCTGCAGTGGAGCAGCGTGGTGGAGTATGCTCCTTACCCCCTCCGGTTGATTGAGGGGAGGCCTGTGGACAGCAGTGGGACGTATATAGGCAGTTTATGTTATGTATGTCCTTATTGGATTACCTATATGTCGTGGCACACGCGGCGCGATTTATATCGAGGAATTTCACCAATAGACGTAGCAAAATGACTTCCGTTGACTTCTGATGTGATGTCATTATAATGTATATATATGTAATCCGTGTCTGTGGTGTCCTAAATAATAAATGTTTCTTTCTTTCTTTCAAAATACTAATTCGCGCCAAAGGATAATATAGATCACTAGGTTTATCTGCGCGGCGCGGGCGGTGATCTTAGAATTAGCCACTTTATGATTTTCTTCATGATGATACACATTATGAAATGGTTGTATTCCATGCAATGGCTTATACCCGCTGACCACACTGCTTTGGCCAGTCCAGATCAATTAGTAGTATGTATGTATGTGTCCTTCCTAAATTGATGAACAATTTCTCTCTCGACTATTTTCATATCCATTATTTATTATACTCAACATAACTTAAAAGTGGATGTAGAGTGCGTGAGACGCATCTTCTTAGACATATTAGCAAAAATCACAAAAGTGGCAACTTTGTAACACACAAAACGTTATACTAAATACAGATTATAGTCAAATTTTTTTGGCAAATGTTTATTTTTCTAAATAGTAGTAGGATAACAGGGCCTATTTACTAGTATTATTTCACTCGAGCAAATCCTCAGTTTTAATTCTGGAGAGGTTTTCCGAAAAACAAAATTGAAAATATAAGAGGTAAAGATGACATCTGATTTTTTTATGGGTGAGTGAAATTGTGGAAATGAATTCCTAGTCATCGATTTATACAAAGACGTTTCCACATGTGATATAGTTGCAGATATAATGGATAGTATGAGGCGTGCCGAAAAATACCCCAATCGGACTAAATTAGCTCAGATCACCCCTAGGAGTAACAAAGTACACACAACACACACACACCCCAGGTGTTTCTAAAAACACCCGTTTGTGGACCTTAAAAAGATCCCCTACCTACTACTCGGAGTCATTTTCGTTTATTTTACTTTTCCGGAGAGTGTAGCTCGAAAACGAGTGGGAATTCAGAAGTGTTTGAGAATAGAGTTGTAAAAATATTATGATGTTCTATTTAGTAGAATATTGTTTTTCTCTAACAACGTCTTTGAGATACCTATCAGCGAAAAACTCGAGTGTCACCCTAGCATGTCTCCTAAAAGTATGGTTTTAATATGGTAAGCATCAAGCCTTTCTCACGTTCCCTACACCTCAATATTGTCTGGATTGGCAGACTTTCTTGGTGTCTTTGTTACCGCTTAATTTCTAAACTCAAAATATAAATTCTGTTACTAACAACAAATGGTCGGAAATGTCGAAATCATTGTTCTTCTTCGAAGGTTTTTATGATAAAAATAATATTTATTCTATTTCTGTAAACGTTGCAGGGTAACACTAGCACTGGGTTTCCTGCCCCAAGAGTTGTTAGGCACGAGCCTGTACGAGTACGTGACTGGTCCAGAGCTGGGCGCGGTCGCTAGGACGCACAAGCAAGCCCTTCTGCGCCGCGACGCGCTGCATACGCCTTCCTACTCCTTCCGACGCAAAGACGGCAACTATGCCAGGATACAGACGCATTTCAAACCTTTCAAGTAAGTTCGATGTCTTATTCATCATCATCAGCCGTATGACGCCCACTGCTGGGCATAGGCCTTCCCTAAGGATCTCCACGACGATCAATCCTGCGCTGCCCGCATCCAGCGGCTTCCCGCAACCTTCACCAGATCGTCGGTCCACCTTGTAGCGGGCCTACCCACTGAACGTCGTCCGACACGTGGTCGCCACTCCAGAACCTTTCCGCCCCATCGGCCATCGGTTCTCCTCGCTATGAGTCCTGCCCACTGCCACTTCAGCTTTGCAATTCTCCGAGCTATGTCGGTGACTTTAGTTCTCCTGCGGATCTCCTCATTTCTGATTCGATCGAGCAGGGAAATACCGAGCATAGCTCTCTCCATTGCCCGCTGAGCGACACCGAGCCTCCTCACGAGACCCATAGTAAGCGGCCACGTCTCACTGCCGTAGGTCATCACTGGCAACACGCACTGGTCAAAGACTTTGGTCTTGAGACACTGAGGTATTTTGGACGAGAAGATATTCCGCAGCTTCCCGAACGCTGCCCATCCGAGTTGGATCCGACGAGAGATCTCTTTCTCGAAGTTGGACTTACCTAACTGGATTATTTGTCCTAGGTAAATGTACTGGTCTACAACTTCGAGTGTAACGTTGCCAACCTGAACTGGAGTGGGTGCGACATGGTCGTTGGACATAATTTTTGTCTTTGCCATGTTCATGCTAAGACCCACTCGTTGGGATGCGTTACTGAGATGCTCGAGCATGGTGTTCAGGTCTTCCAGGGTCTCAGCCATTAGGACTATATCATCGGCAAATCGAAGATGCGTCAGGTACTCGCCGTTGATGTTGATGCCAAATCCTTTCCAGTCCAGAAGCTTAAAAATATCCTCCAATGCAGCAGTGAACAGTTTCAGAGAGATGACATCTCCCTGTCTCACTCCTCGCTGCAGTTGGATCGGATTAGAGCTCTGGTTCTGTACTCGAACTGACATAGTGGCATTTTGGTAGAGGTCCCTTAGCACTTCGATGTACCTATGGTCCACTTGGCACCTCTGAAGAGACTGCAACACCGCCCAGGTCTCGATCGAATCAAATGCTTTCTCATAGTCCACAAACGCCAAGCAAAGTGGCAGATTATACTCTTCGGTCTTTTGTATAACCTGCCGCAGCGTATGGATGTGGTCTATGGTGCTAAAGCCTTTATGTCTGATTATTTTTTCTAAAATACCATGAATATCGTCATGAAAACCTATCCAACTAAAAACGATATTTATTTGCATTATGGTTATAGGGAGACATAGGTGCTGATTTTGGACAGAAATGTATTTTATTTTAACTTGATAGCTCTAAAAATCCATCCTTTACTTACGATTAGCGCAAGAAAACAAACTTCTTAGTGTGCGTCAAGCTAGCGGCCTCAAAAAAAAAATGGGCACGAAAAAATAATTTGACCATACCAAAAAATAGTACTCTTATTGAAAAAAATAGTACCTGTTGTAAAAAAATTAGTACCATCACGGTTCTGGATTTATAGCCATGTTTTATTGCACTTGCTAGCTTGACGGTGAGCGAAATTTGGCGAGAGTTAACGACAAGGTCTTTCGCTTTGATTTAAACGCCAAAAAATAGTACCGAAATAGTACTCACCCCCTGCAAAATACCGAAAGTAGTACTTCAACGGTTCCAAAGTTATAAAGGCAGTTCTTTGATCCCGCTAGCTTGACGTTTTGAAAATACCTATTATCTGGGGAACGCTTGCATACTTCAGTATGTAACTAATGTCAATAAACTCGTATGAAATAGTACTCCCTACCATCATAATTTTGATCCGATTCTCTTTGTAGAAATGTTAAAAAATCATCATAACCTATGCCATACATTTGTTGTTGATACAGTCACGTAGACAATTACATAACCTCACAATTTATTCGTAAGTATTGCCATTTTGGAGGTCTACCCTACCATTTCTTTGCACTTCAGTGCTGCTATTACAAAAAAATCCTATTGCATACACCCATATGCACTAATTTTAATAGAAAATGGCTGCATGGGTCTAGTTCTTATCGAAAACAATCTGTGATTTTAATACATCATAATACATTTTTAATCTGCTGTTTTATTTTATAATTTATACCTTCATGTTCAATTTGTTACGGATCGAAGTGTTTGTTAATAAACAATTTGCAGTATTTGTAGAATAACTCAAAGAGTTTCAACAATGATATTACTTTCATCTAACAACCCTGGCACTTCACCAATTTTTACCCAAAAATGGGGAAAAATACTGAAATCTGACAACATTCTTGACCATGTGTAATAATTTTGTTCGCGACTGTACTTGTCTTGATAAATGTATGACATAGGTTATAATGACTTTTTGACATATTTCTACAAAGAGAATCAGGTCCAAATTATGATGGTAGGGAGTACTATTTCATACGAGTTTATTGACATTAGTTACAAACTGAAGTATGCAAGCATTCCCCAGATAATAGGTATTTTCAAAACGTCAAGCTAGCGGGATCAAAGAACTACCTTTATAACTTTGGAACCGTTGAAGTACTACTTTCGGTATTTTGCAGGGGGTGAGTACTATTTCGATACTATTTTCTGGCGTTTAAATCAAAGCGAAAGACCTTGTCGTTAACTCTCGCCAAATTTCGCTCACCGTCAAGCTAGCAAGTGCAATAAAACATGGCTATAAATCCAGAACCGTGATGGTACTAATTTTTTTACAACAGGTACTATTTTTTTCAATAAGAGTACTATTTTTTGGTATGGTCAAATTATTTTTTCGTGCCCATTTTTTTTTTGAGGCCGCTAGCTTGACGCACACACTTCTTATCTGTCAGAATCGTCATGTTTTCCAATTTCTGTCAATGAGGACTTGTTATATTTTCCAGAAATCCGTGGACTAAAAAATACCATGAATATCGTCATGAAAACCTATCCAACTAAAAACGATATTTATTTGCATTATGGTTATAGGGAGACATAGGTGCTGATTTTGGACAGAAATGTATTTTATTTTAACTTGATAGCTCTAAAAATCCATCCTTTACTTACGATTAGCGCAAGAAAACAAACTTCTTATCTGTCAGAATCGTCATGTTTTCCAATTTCTGTCAATGAAGACTTGTTATATTTTCCAGAAATCCGTGGACTAAAGATGTAGAGTGCTTGGTGGCCAACAACACCATTGTGGCAGAGCCGCATACCGCTCCAGGTCAGGACACAACACAAACTTCGTTTGACCTTTTCAAACAAAGTGAGTATATAGTCTTTGTACGATATAATAATATTCGAATGGACATTTAGAGAAATTAGATTTAAAATATAACAAAGGTGGTTATTATAATCAAAATAAGTTTAATTATTACTAATAATTCTAATTTAACAAAATAACCTAATACGAGTCGTGTCTGTATTTCATTTCTATTGATAACTATTTATAAACCGGTATGCAATATCGCTTGGTGACAAGATTAGTCACAGGATACAAACGCGCTGGTAAGCAAACACTTTGGCAGAAGGGGAAAGTCGTATGACTATTCTTTCCCCGTGTTGCTCTAAGCCATAGAACCGTGTTTTTTGGAGTATAACGAGGCGACAGTATCGTCCCGTTTGATTCCAGACGAGATGCCCTCGCTGGTCGTAGCCCCGAGTGACTCTAGTGGCGTTTCAGAGGCGGACGTGGAAATGCAGAGGCTCATCGATTCCCAAGTGGAATCGCACAAGATCGGGAGCGCTATTGCTGAAGAGGCGCTAACGCGATCCTCCACGGAATACTCGCCGGAGCTGCCGACGGACTTACTTCAGGACGCCGTCTTCAGTCAACAGGTATAACAATGCAATTACGCGTACTAATATATTTGCAATCAAACGCAGTGTCCTGGATTACGCAGTGTGCTATACATAGCTCTGCGTTAGATTTTTTTACATCGCACATGATGATACCCTATGTGGTAACTCTTTGGCTTGGGTATGTGATAAATAAACCAATTAAGCAGTAGGTATATTGACCCAATATTCACACCGCGCGCGATTTGCGTGCGGTATGGTGCAGGTACTGGTTTTCTTGTACCATTAGCCAGAGACTAAGTTTAGTTTAACTCGCATTGCTGACACAATTTTTCATAGCTTTTGCATAGTTTGCAAACTGCTCGTAACTAATAGGATGTGAATGGAGCATCACCTGTTCGCACTAAACTTAAACTTAGCTCGCGGTTTGCAACCTGTAAGAGATAATCAGCACTCGAATATGTTTATTAAAAAGTTGTTTATAACCTGTTTGTATGAGCAGGCATCTCTGGACAACGTTCTGGGTGTGGATCTGGCCGGGTTCGACCAGGTGCGCAACAACGTGCCGCTCAGCTCCGCCGGAGGGGAGAACTCCCCTCAGCCTGCGGACTCGTCCACGGAAGGTATTACCACAGGCTCGTCGCCTCCCGTCTCTCCCACGCTACCCCCTCTTGGGCTCGACGGCAACGGTGAAGCGGCCATGGCAGTCATCATGAGCCTACTAGAAGCCGATGCTGGACTCGGCGGGCCTGTCAACTTCTCCGGGTTGCCGTGGCCTCTACCGTAGATTTTTGAAAAATATCCTTTTTTATTGAAAATAATATAGGCATATAGCTATGTTTCAAAACAACGGACGACCTACTAAGCGACTTGCCAAAGACTAGAATGCCAAATCAGCAACTTATTTTTGTATAATGGAATTGATTACGGAACTAGACTTTACTACACTGGATTATGGATTTTATAATCTTATAAATTGTATACCAGGAACAACACAAGGTTATTGATTCACTTTTAGTACTGGATATTCCGTCCATCCAACAAAGTCAAATAGAAGACTACGCAGGTCGCTCCGAGGTTTTCAATAAAATTATGACTGGGGTAGTATTAAGTGTAATTCAAAGTAAAAATAATAAAGAAATGAATTTATTAATGTACCTAAATAGAATCAATTATTTTTGTAGAGAATTATTTGTGTGCAATTATTTTATTATTCCATTAGTCAATTTTTTAAGATGCCCAACTACCAACAATGGTCGTCAATTAAAGAAAAATATCTATTGCGTACAATATAAGATAGCATCACGCCTGAACCCGCAGGGGTAGGCGGAGGATGCCGTGTTAAATCAACTTAATTACGCATAATTATATTTTTTGCATTCATCGAATATTTATATACCATATTGTCTGTCATTGCAATATGCTAACAAACAATACATCGATTAAGTAGGTTTATTTATATACTATAATATTTCGCGAAATGTTTAAAGTGTTTTGCGAAAGACCATGGGTCCGACAACGGCAAGTAAAATAAAAAAAGTTATACTTTAAAAGTACATTTCAATTAGGCACGGAACAGCGCCGTTAACTTGTATATAATTGGGTCCATGTTGCCAAACATTATTGTCAACTGATACAGGAATATGGTTTACCGTATTCATATATATTATGAAACTTAATGGTACTTTATTGTTATGTATAAAGAAATGTTCTTGCAAACATAATGTCAAGGACTCTTGCAACTTAGCAGGGTTGTAGACCGATGGGCTTTAGTGTAAACTGTAGTCTGTGACCATGTGCAATATTAGCCGCTCGTGCTACCTGGTCCTAAACCAGTTCAGTAGGCAGTTTTGCCATATGAGGGTGCTACTAGTGAACATCTATGAAGAGAGCGAGGGCCAGCCAAAATATCATATGTGTGTATATTCATAGTTAATTCTAAATGAATTATTATTTTATTAAGTCATATCATGTTCGTTTATCTTGTGAAAGTGCATGTGAGGGTTAGATCGGATAAGCCGTCTCATGCAGGCTGGGGCAGGGCAGTTGACGATTTTGGCATTACGTGCCAAGGGAAAAATGCGTTCCAATCGGTGCATTATGAGTGTAAATACTAAAAACTAGAGTAATTTAACCTCTACATATTTTTCTTTCACTAAAGTCCTGTATTGTAAATATAAACCACAAGCCGTACTAGAGAACGATAGTTGTAGGTAACACAAGGATATATACAGGTGGCCCAGAAGTTCAGGTTCAAAATGAAAAATTAGAAAGAGGGACTCATTAGCTACCAGAAACACCCCCATGTATGTTCAGCAATTATTTACGGTTTAGGAGATATGACCCATTTTGTACCTTTTTTCTAGGTTTTCTACCTTACTTCAGAAATAATCATTTTGTCGCTATCCCTTTCTTAATAATTAATTTATTTTACTTCACAACTATGCCTAAGGCTGTGTACCGCTCAATCAAAGATAAATCAAAGTCAAATCAAGTATAAAAAAAAAGTTATCGGAAGTCAAAGTGAGAATTCGACCAAAATTGTTACAGTTGTTAAAACTTCGCCGAAGAATAATAAACACATGAGATTGTCATGGACCCTGAAAGTATTTTTAAAAACTGCTCCATTTAATAGGCTTTTAGAAACATCCAAAAAAAGTACCCTTAATACAGGCAAAAAACTAAGTAATTAGCCCTCAAAGATTGCAAGACAGACAGATTTGAAGGAAAATTTGACATTCTCATATAATGTAGCTGCTACTTTCTAACGTTGTTAAAGGTGCTCAAAGACACATTTTCAAGACAGACACTGTTGGTGATTCATAGACCAACAGTGTTTGGGGATAACTTTTTCCTTGAAATCTATGTACCTTCATTAAAATACAAATACCAAAAGTGACTGCAAGTTTTGTCTTCGGATTGTTGCTATGTCTACCCTGTTAGCGATTATAAGCGTGATTTTTATTTACTTTTAATTGAAAATGTGTCTTTCCTGAAAATTTTTGTGTTTTTTACAATTATTTTCAATTCCATACTTTTGCGACGGAAAATTCCACTTGATATCATCTCAGAATCATGGCCTCAATCACCCCTCAAAGTTTTCGTTACGATGTCACTAACACCCTGTATAGAATAATGTTGCTACCTATATTGTTTTTCTTTATTTTGATCAGAATAATAATGGGTGGAAGATGTTTTGTGCCTGGGTGTAATAACATTATTTATACACAACAAAGATAAAAGATGCATATGTCTGGTATCCATGAAATTAGAAGGATAAAGGAACTATTTTTTTAAGGGAAGTATATAAGCGCTTCTTTGAACTAATGTCTGCTGGAGAGCATGTTTTGCGGCTGTATCATTTTCAAGTATTTGTACATTTTTACCATACAAGTACTCTTAATTTTTAGGTCGAATTCTTTTTCATTAACATGTAATGCCAAAAACGTTAACAGTCCTGCCTCAGATCATGACATAATAAGCCATCTATATTTTAATTTAGTCATTGTAAAAATATATTTTTGTTTAATGTTATTATGTAGTTTATTAAAATAGTGTTTGGATTTATTGTTTCATTTCTTCTATTTACCCCACTTTTTCTTTCAACATAATTGTGATGTGGTGAAATTTGTCGAAGTAAATGTAAGGATATACAAAGAAAAAAATATTCAATGCACAAATTGAACTCTTAACTACTTTATTTCCATTTCATTAACATCTTTTTTACATGTTACATCAAATATACATGATTCTACAGTCAAAACTCTTTCAAAGTGCATTGTTAACAGAACATTTTCAATAACTACACCGCCGTTTTTCATATTTTTTTAACAACGGCGCATTTTTTTATCCTACTTGGTTGTACATGAAAATTATCAGAAGAAATTTTAAAATATATGATAGAACGTGAGCTTATCGCGAAGTACAATACTTTTGTGTATACACTTTCCTCCACGAAGTGCCCTTTCTTATGCACTTAGCTGGATTGCCAGTCACATGGTTGCGATGTAATTTGATTACGCACAACGGTTCTAATTGCAATTATACAGAGTGGGCTCACTACCACTCAGCAGCAAAATATGAAGTCTAACTTTCTACATATGTGACTGTCAGTCTAGCGGAAAGAAGTTTTGTCGTTGTTCTACTACTGGTTAGATACCGGAAGGTTACTCCATCGTATCGCCGTATTTGTTCGTTGGTGCAGAGGGTGGCGATTGTGGCGGCGGCGGCGGCGGTCTGCGAGGCGCAGGACCTAGGCCGGGTTCCAATCTGGAATAATATTTACATTACTTAGCCAATATGCATATTGCTTTTAGTGCCAATGACTGACCGACCTTATGTTAACACATGTGAGCAAAGGGTATAGCGAGGTAAGGAAGACGAAATGGCCCCCATGGTCCATGACGGAATTATCATTTGTACTGGTATTGGCACTCTAAAAGAATACGAAATGTAAGGTCGTTGACCCCTGACCTTGACCTGTCTTTGAGATATTCGAGAAAGTCCGTACGCGCGCCGAGTTTTAAAAAAAAAATTTTTCCGAAAAACTATAAAAGCTAGAAGAATGGGACCAATTGCGTATAATTAGGGATACTTTGAAAAATATTCTGTATTTTTTTCAGAGTTCTGGTGAAATGACAACTGTGCAAAATAATTAAACAAAATATAAATATATTTTTTTAGTACTGTTCTATTATGTCTACCACGCCAAAAAAAATATATAATACTCTTTGATTTATATACTTACACCACACAAAAACTGATCAAAATCAAAGAGGCGCTTCTTGAGTAATTATGAATTTACTTAGTGTGCGTACGGCTGGTAGGAACTAATTAAAGAGGTCGTTTTTAGATTAATTATTATAATTACATGTTAAACATAATTTTAATCATCATCATCACTATTTTCATTTATTACAACATTGACTGCATCATTTGAAAATATTTTCGACAGAATTTCAGCAGGACGTAAAATGCGAAATAGATATCTCGCATGAGCTAAGTAATATAATTATTACACTTGCGACATATGAAAATCGACTTGCGAAAATCGTATTTTGGGCAAAAGAAAACCCATTTATGCAAACCGTTTACAATCTGTACTCCTTCTAGCTTTTATAGTTTATCGGAAAAAAATTTTTGAAAAAACTCGGCGCGCGTACGAACTTTCTCGAATATCTCAAAGACAGGTCAAGGTCAGGGGTCAACGACCTTACATTTCGTATTCTTTTAGAGTGCCAATACCAGTACAAATGATAATTCCGTCATGGGCCATGGGGGCCATTTCGTCTTCCTTACCTCGCTATACCCTTTGAGGAAGAACTGTCAAGTTACTCTATGTCACAGAGTGCTATTGTGACTGATTTAAACCGAATAAAAAGAAAATACGAAAAGTGCCGTAACATAATACACATTCAAATGTCAGTTACCTGTATGGGTCTTGCTTAGCGTCCGAGTACTCCCCTCGGTTACGTCGCCGCAGTTCTTCATATGAAAGTAAGGGACGCGCGGGCGTTTCTAGCGTATTAGGATCTGCATTACCTAAAATTATAACAATCATGTAATATCTTTACTCATTTCATGCATAATCCTAAAATTTACATAACATACAACATAAACAGCCTATATACGTCCCACTGCTGGGCAAAGGCCTCCCCTTACACGGGGAGGGGGTATGGAGCATACTCCACCATGCTGCTCCAATGCGGGTTGGTGGAGGTGTTTTTACGGCTACTAGCCGGGACCAACGGCTTTACATGCCCTCTGAAGCACAGAATCATCTTACTTTTCAGACAATCAGGTGATTCAAGCCTGGAAAGTTCTTACCAAACAAAGGACAGTCTCACAGTGATTTTGACAATGTCCCCATTGGGAATCAAAACCGTTCCTCCAGTTTAGTTTGACTTGTCAACATGCGAGAAATGGCTTGCAATAATATTATTTTATGGTTATACATTACCACTGTTATTTTCAGGGTGATAGGAATCATCATTGAACAGGGGTCTATCAGTATCAAGGTCCAGCGAGCTGCCAGGACCAGCATCTGAGTAAATATCATTTGGACTTGCTCCAAACATTGATGGTGGTGGTTTTTGCATTGCCGTCCTAGAAATATATTCAAATCATAAATAAATAAAAGAAGAGAGAACTGTAGAAAATGAATACAAAGCAGAGGGAGGCAGTTTACCCCTTGATTTTTCCATCCTTTCTTTCCCGGAGGAGTTGTCCTATGTAGCTGCCTGGTAAAGCCATCAGTTTCTCCGCACAAGCTTCCTGATAGGACAGCTTTCCAATAAAATACCCCATCACTACGGCCAAGGTCACCTTTGGAATGACACCAAACCTAGGATTTGGTTTAAAGTGACCTGAAACAAAAAAATTATTATGTCTTAAAGTGGAACTAAATAAAAGTAAAAAAATTCAACAACACTTTTCCTAAGATCATTAAAAAAACAATTTGACTATCAAGTATTATTTAAGTCCTTTTTTTTTGAAGTGTGGTTACATAACTAATGTAAAGGTAAAAATTTTCGCATCGGCACAAACAATTTAAAATACACACAAACTTTCTCAGAATTATTGAAATGATGACATTCGCAGTTAACACCAAAATTAATATATAAAGAAGAGAAACAACAGTACACTGTACACATTTAATAAAATTGAAACATTGCACTTACAAACAAGGAGTTATTACATTCTGTAAAATTCAGACGGCAGAGATTGTTATTTTATGAACAATTTAAATAATGTATGTACCTTTCTGTATAGCGATATAAGTGGTGAGTCCCATAGCTGTTCCAAGAGGCATAGACCGTTGGAAGAAGCTTTCACGATTACACTCACCAAGCACCTTTAGTTCTTCAGGAGAAAACTTGTATGGACCCTACAAGAAATGAAGTCACAGTGACATCTAATGAAATCATATGGTACCTAATTAAAATAACTTAGTACAAAAATTAAACTTTTATAAAGAATATAATTGTATAATAAAATGTTAGATTACTGTTTACATAATTGGTTTAGAACTTACCTTAAAATCTAGTTCCTATGTACTATTAGATTCAGAATACATTAATGAAATTGAAGATTAGTCAAGATATTTTGTATTATAAAGGCAACTGTAATGTGTAAGGTAGTTACAACCTGACCTGACCTGACCTACTGAACGTATGCAGGAGGTAAAGAATGCGGTTATGATGAAAATAACCTTACCGGGAACGTCCCGCCGCCCGGAGGCGCCGGCGGCTGCAAGGTTCCCTCCGGCCCTGGCATACCCTCCTGGTACCCGTATACGCTGGGCTCGTTCATTGTGACTTAATTTTACCACTATCAAAATGTTTACCTAACACTGAATATATAAAATCCTTGTCAGAGATAGCAATTTTTTATCGACTTATGTTTGTGCGGTGTCATTGACAGCCACACACGGCCACACTGACAGCTGACGCTGACTTACTATAACAGACAGAAAGCAGGGTTGCCAATGACAATTTATCAAACTCTCCAATTTGGAGAAAAAACTGCTGAATCCCCACTAATTCCCCTCAAAATTACATAAATAAATAGAACAAGTTTTAACTATTCAATGAATTAATAATAAAATAGCCTTTACAAATCTCTGCGGAGCACTGACCTCCATGGGTCGTACTCCACCACGCTGCCCATCAGCAGACCGGTGGAGGTGTTTTATTGCCAGTACCAAAGAGTAAAGTAATTATAGGGAAGCCAGTACCTAATCGCCACCAATGGCACGTGCCATCCGAAACACGAAAAATACGGCTGGCCTGAAAATTAAATGTCCTCTTCAAACAAAGGAAAGTGTTAAAAAGAAATTTGACAATGTCCCCATCGGGAATCGAACCAGGGACCAGTAGATCAGGATATTAAAGCAGTTTTTAAATTCTGTATTCTTAATCCGAGTCTACATGTCTCTTCGTCTTTATCATCATTTTCTTTCTTCTGAGCGTCTGTATTATGAACTGTAAATTCTAAATTTGTGTTTGAATCATACACGGAACTGGAATGTTATATTAACCTACTTAATTCTAATATGTCTTCCGAGTAATCGAATTATTTCACGTGTGATGAAAAGACATGAGGACATTTTAACAAAAAGGATGTAGAAGAGGTGTAAATACGCGAGGGAGGTGTGGATACGTAAAACTGCTTTGAGCCTTCTCTCTTCGATGCATCGCCGTGAAACAAGCAACGGTAGCAGTTCATTTGGTATTATGCACCTACATCCATTTTGAGTTCTTAGGCCTTTTGTTTCTAAGTAGTGCACACACTCGTAATCAAATTTAACCTAAAAAGTAGACGACTTGGACGGGAGTTGAACGCGCAGCTCTTGTCAAGTCAGGACGAACGTGTCAACCATAACACCACCGGGTCCTCCTCCAGTCCAGACAATACAAACATTGTCGCTCGTCCGGGTTCAAATCTTTTTCCTCATTGTCCCTTTAGAGAAGACCTGGCATCAAGTGGTGGGTAAGAGATGATCTGTGGTGTAAACTGTACTTCCGAGTATGGGTTGGACTGGCTGGGCGGCTACCGGATACAGGCGCTGAAAGTTTTTGTACGAAGGAAACTGGTACTGCCTGTGTCAAGATGAAATGGCTATTTAAGTAGGTACAAGGATTTTATTAAATTGATACACGGATGTTTGAATGAATCTGTTTGTGCTGTAAGAAAGGGAGGGGCGTACTTACGGCGTTGTACTAACGTGTCCGACACGCGAATAAAGACGGGATGTCTTCAGTAAATTCGGCCGGGTTATACCGACCGTTGATGCATCGAAACGTGTGCAACTTGCTTTATTATATTACAATTTTGTTGTATGTACATTGTACCCCATAGAGAAACACGAACCTCCGCTGACCGGAGAGGTACCCGTTAGATGAGATTAGACATCACAAGGTCTATGTTTCGACATAAAAAATATCAAGCTGCATTTAAGCTATCTGAGCTGTTTTTTATTATGCAATTATTTTTTATTAACAATCAGAATAATACTCCTTGGTGATAAATATATTAGGTATGATTACCCCAAGAGGCTCAATAATAAATTGATGCAGGCATAATTTAAAATTATTAAGTTAGTTTCATTTAAAGTTTGTGGTTTTATAAGAAAAGAGTACTTAAATTGTTATTTTTCCTGGCGGCAATTGTGATAAGTTGTTAAACAAATAATAGCGCAATTATACTCAGCGTCCCCTTTTACAATTTCTTGTATCAGAGACAAGGGTAGTATGGTGATCGTATCGTCGATTGCATCGTGGATGTGACGCATCAGCTGTCTCATTTTATGTTATCCTTCTATACGGAAGATTCGCTCCTCAACGACTAACAACACACTACGATGTTGTAAACACCACTGTGACATGACTGCTGCATTTAGGGTAAGCCGCGACCGAGAGATCATAGGCACGAAATTTTGTGAGTACGCGTCACGAAAAAAGCTTCGCGGATTTTTTTAAAGCAATTGATAATGCATAATAATTCTATGCATCGCATCTGCATCACGGCCACACGAGTGCCGTGGTCGCGGGACTTCTTTCGTTGAAATTTTCAACAAGCCCCCCTTGGCCAAGCAAGTAAAGAACGCCAACTTACCCCAAAAAGGTGTTATAATAACTAGAAAATAAATAAATTGCCTATTGACTGTTTGGCGCCATACCCAACCCGTTTTCAATAACAGTAACATACATACAACACAACGTCTCCTTCGCATTGACAGATTTATAAAAACGCACGTCTTAGCTTTAACTTCTGGCATCTGTGCTTTGGTAGTCTTGCCTCTCACCAGGTAGGTAACTATTAGGTTTTTTGTAAAATTCTGGCATAATGAATGTGTTGGTAACAGCATTTAAAACTATTTGTTCTTAGTAACACTTTCAACTTTACTAGGTACATACAAACCGTGACATCAAACAATAAATAAATCAAATTATGTAAGCGATAATCCGTATCCCCGAAATAATTTATTCAGGCAAATGTTAGCGCTTTTTGTTGGGATCTGGAGGTGGGTTGTGTTCCAGATAGTACTGCCGCATTACGTTGCCGAGGTGGCTGTTCTTGGGCAGCTCCCGTAGCTTGGCATCGCACGTTGATAGGTATGTCAACCGCCCGTACACATGCCCCAAAAAGGCCGCCATTATTACTTTAGGCACTACGCCGAAATGTGGATTTCTATTCAGGAACCCTAAAAAGAAAAAAATCATAGAAGTAAGAAGGAACTAGAAGGAACGACACAAAATTAAAAATCCGCGCGAATAATTGGCATAATCAAACAAAATATGAAACAATCAATAAGTTCTTACTTCTATGAAGATTTTCGTGGCGTCGTCCCAATCGTTCCTTATTAGCAGTACAAAATTAACTAGCAAAATAGAAATGCAATTCGAACCGTATTTGATGGCAGCGTATGTGATTGTCGCAAAAAGTGTGCTAAATGGTACACAGCGTCGGTAAAAGCTCTCTTTATCGCATTCCTCCAACACTTTTATCTCGTCTTGTGTGAACTCGTAGTAACGCTGAAATACAAAACCCGTCGTTAGCGATACAAATTTTCGTAGGACGGAGAGCTCCAGGAGCCAGGCAGTCAGGCTGCAAGTACAGTTTGCTGCTGGTACCCACCAATGGATGCGTCACGTTGCGAATATCGCAACTGGCCGGCGTGCGCGACTTCGCGTAACAACTGCAATCCTCTTCGTTTTGTTTATTCCCACTCATTGCTTCCTTTTGCCTGCTACTTTATCATTGTAAGGAAAGAAAGGATGGATTTTGATTCATTATTTTATTTTTATAAGATTATTTTTAAATTTTACTACAAATTTTCATGATAGTTTCAATCAATTGGCAGTTCGGCGGTTGGGTTTCTGTCATAAACGATATACATTTTATCAGCCTGTGTGTTTTCTAAAAAGTACCCTTTGATTTGAGTTTTTATACCAAATTATTTAAAGAGATCACTTATATGTACTTACTGAATAATTTTTACTATATAATTATTTATACTTAGGTAGGTACCTACCAACGGGTACTTGTTTTTGATATAATTAATATACACTTAGGTAAAATTGTGTTTCTCATAGTCCTTTCCACGTGTTGTCGATTCGTCGCCGTAATTTAATTAAGCGCCTTAGAGTCGGCGAACCGTCTATACTAATTTGATCATGAAGTGTAGGTTGCTCTTGTGTACCCACTTAGGTATTTTGAAGTGTTTCAATTGGAAGTGAAGTGTACGGACACTACGCGGATAATATTTAAATACTGGCAGGTGTAGTAGATATGTTTGACAACGAGACTGCAAAAAGGAAGTTACGTTAACTCCTTCAATGTCAAATTCGTAGTCAAATCTATAAAATTATGCCACAAATTTCGCATACAAGATCTTCGTGCCGTCGTCTAAGTCCTTCGGTATAGTAATAGCGAAAAAACACCTGAAGTGGCGCGGCGGGGCCGAGGGAAGGATGGCGCGCGCCATATGGCTGGCGCTGGCGTTCGCAGCGCTGGCGGCCGGCGCGCGCTACGTGGACTACTCAGGGGTCAAGATGCCGGAATACGGCGGCGGAATCGACTACGAGGGCCCCCGCGAGCTGGCCGCCGCCGCCGGCGACGACTACCGCGACCACTCGCAGGACGTGACTGCTGGCCTCGACTACAAAGACGAAGAGGAACCAGGTAGATCTCTTGCGAGCTTACGCCATTCACAATATAACACAAACAGTCCCTATACGTCTTATTGCCGGCCAAAAGCCTCCTTTATTATTAACGGTATGCAGCATACTCCACCACGCTGCGAGGTACACGTCATTTATATTCAAATTTTTTGTAGCGAAACTTACAAAAGAACTTCTTTTTTTCAGTGAAAACTGAAAAGTCTCTTCAAAAGGATGTCGAGGAAGAAGAATGGCAAAAACCAGTGAAGAAGCATAAAAAGTCTAGTTTAGATGATGGTAATCTAGATACCCCTGATAAGTACAGCCCAGAAGAAGTAGCACCTAAATTTAAATCGAATCAGCGGTATTCGAAACATAAACCTCGACTTAAACTAAGAAATTCTGACAAAGATGACGCGTCACTAACACATAAGCACCCAGGGAGATATGGTCGCTATAGAAAAGGTGACTTGGTTGATGTTTATAGCAAGGATGAATTCCAAGCAAATGATGATTTTCATGATGATAAGGGTGTCGACTTCGAAGATGACAAAGCAAATTTTAATGATAATAGAGCTACGACTGTAAGAACACCTCGGCGGAAACCGAGGGATAGATTTGTGAAGTCGGATGAAGATGATGATCTAAATGTATTGCTCAGACGAAAACCCATTAGTAACGAATTTTCTTCGGACGAAGAGTTACGATCACGGGTTCCATCGAGGCGAGTGCCTCTCCGCTTGGGCGGTGCTTCTCGGGAGTCTGAGAGCGATGCGGAGCCCTGGAGAATACAAAAAGCGAAACCTAAAAAATATGAGGAGTACAGCGACTATTACGACATGCAAAGAGTGCAAAATATGAAAGATAAGCTACCTGTCCTCCTCCGCCGGACTACTACATCAACTACTACTACTGTATCAAGTAAGTACAATCAGACAAACAACTTTATACACATCTAAAACAGCCTTATTTTATTCAAAGTATGTATTGCTTGTAACTTGGAATAGATAAGTGGTGAATCCACAATACATTTTATTCTACCAACCATCAGCGCCTGAAGGTGGCTTTCCGTTCGGTTTTTGGCTCTATTTACCCCGCTATATGTAATTATGTATTTAGATATCAAAAGTAAGTACCTAAATGTGTCTTGCCCAAAATGAACAAAGCTTTACTTACGTAAAAGGGAAGGTAGAATGAAACCATTTTCATATTTCCTCAATGTTACATAACATGTACTTATCCTAGATTTATTGCCACTACCTTACCTTAATAATTTTATTAAATGTCTGGTTTTAAAATAACGTTCACAAGCTAGTTTTGCCGTGGAAGCCCAGTTAGAACAACGCTTTGACTGTAAGGTCGCAGGGATCGAATCCAGCAAGGACCAAACCTATGATTTTTGAAATCTGATTATCACGTGGTCAGTTAATAAATGATTATCGTGAGGAAACCCACATAGGTACCTGAGAAATGCGTTTCGGAGGTATGGGACCTAACCTGTATTGGGCTGGTATTCCCTTCGCGGGTTGGAAGGTCAGGCAGGCAGTCGCTTCTGTAAAAAAAAAACCGGATTTGATCCGGTTTGTTTCAGGTTGTCAAACGCTACGGAGATGATGTTCATAAGCCACTTTTTTATTGCCTTACCCATGTGCTGCAAATTTTACATTGATTAATTTGGCCCAGTCAATGCAAATAGCAATGTTTGAAGTTTGAGGTGCTCTTTCTCGGGTTATTTTGCGCCTATAAATAGTACTTACATAGCTGCGGGTACGATCAAATTTTCGAAACTAAGTATATATTCTACGTTGTGTAATTTATTGCAAATGAATAGATTACCGTTAACCAATGCCGTAAGGCAGAATGCATATGCTTTTATACTCACTCGCCCTGCTTTTGATCTTGATTATAAATCACAATAAGATTTAGATTTCAGTGCATTATAGTGTAAAGTCTTGTATCGCTATAGATTCATACAGAAGAGGAAGCTAACAGTAGGCTTGTGTGTGCCCAGCGGAGGCGTTCCTGACCAAGAAGCGGCTGTCACCTGACGAGATGATATTCCGACGATATATGGCGCCCGTCCCTGTGGAAGAAGTCGTACCTCCGATCTCTGTGAGCTCCTCTACTTCAACCACTAGCACCACCACTCCAACTAGCACACTTGAACTCCTTTATCCAACACGAAGTTCTACTGAAACAACTACGATAAATCCACACGAGGAAATCTACCACCAGGCTCTGAGAAATGCTAGCTTACAACCATCGCTCGCGGAAAAGTCTCGACAGTCTATTCTAAAGAAGGCCCAGAGAAAGGAAATGATAAAAGGCGAGGGAGCGACTAACAAACCGCCAGTGTTAATGCAAGTGACAAATAAGATACAGACCCTGGTGATAGTGGAGCCGGCGACTAGCCAGATGCCCTGGCAGCGTGCGAAGGAGGTGCACGATGACACACCTGACCGCCTGCGGCAGGTGAAGCGCCTCATACGACACAAGATCGTCTCCAACGCCAAAAACATTCACGACCTCACCGATAACTGGGACGACATGGTTTGTGACTACGTTGACGTCAGCATGTTAAATGACGTCGCTACGAAGAACTTCATTAATACGAATATGATTGTGTTCAGTATCATCATTGTTTTATGACAATAATTTCTTAGTACTACACTTTGTATTTATACTTACTTATACCGTATTATGCTACTAAGGTATATTTAATACTCTTATTTTGTGTTTGTAAATGTCCTCTAAGTGTTGTTGATGTTATTGTACCTACTTTTTGAATAAAATGTTGAAAAATTATTGAGAAGTATTCATGTAGATCTGATATTAATAGGTATGAATTATTCGCAGTTTGATAAGATCAGGTTAGGGTAGGGATTAGTGTGTATGATAATAAGTAGCTTAGGTAGTAAAGTGTGTCATGGTTGATGAAGGTACTCGGACGACGACGCCGGCGTCGAGTGCCGAGCGTGAGCTGAAGGCGCTGCTGGGCGCGCATCGGCAGCGCAAGGAGGTGTCGCCGGAGCCCTCGAGCGTCGTCGGTGGAGCCCCCAGCAGCACCTCCGCGCCCGCTGACACCACGGCCACCCTCGTGCACATACCCACCTTCTCCCCGCAAGCCGTTGGACCAGTCCACGCCAGGGAGTGGGAATTCTTTCTTGCCGCCAATGACTCTAAGCGATTTAAACTTTCGAATTATATTGTTTACTTAGTTTTAATAAATTATTTACAAAGATATATAAACAAATTATTTTGTTGATCGCACGTGGTAGGAATGTTTGTGTTTATCGTATACTAAGTAGGCAGGTAGGTAACAGCCTCGGTGGTCTAGTGGTTAGAGCGTTAAGCTCACGATTTGGAGGTCCGGGTTCGATTCCCGATGGGGACATTGTCGAAATCACTTTGAGAGACTGTTTTTTCTTTGGTAAGGACTTTTCAGGCTTGAATCACCTGATTGTCTGAAAAAGTAAGATGATTCCGTGCTTCGGAGGGCACGTTAAGCCGGTGGTCCCGGCTATTAGCCGTAAAAACACCTCCACCAACCCACAGCAGGAGCAGCGTGGTGGCGTATGCTCCATATCCCCTCCGGTTGATTAAGGGGAGGCCTGTGCCCAGCAGTGGGACGTATACAGGTGTGTGGATGTGTGCAGGTAGGTAACTAATTATCAAAAATCGCTTGTGGTGTAGTGTTTCTATTTGAAAGAATACAATGTTTATTAGGACACCACGACAACGTAAATCACCTACATATTAAGGTACTTACCTATTGTGGGTTTTGCAGTTTCAACTCAATCTTGGACGAATTAACCACCACTCCACCCAGAAAATCCGTACAAAATAATGGTCAACCTTGTCCACCAATTGGTCGGTGTAAAAGCTACTTTAGGCGGTCCTTTTTCGTAACTGGTTAGAAACGATAATTAATTACGAAAATAGAAAAAAAGTCTTCTTTGATAACTGGTTGTGAAACAGTGAAGAAAATTTTTTTTTCATAACTAGTGAACAGACGAAAAGTTTTTTTAATGCTGTTTATTAACACTTCTTCACACAACGTCCACTTTAAAAGTCCGATTGTCGTACCATACGTGCAATAGGTGTATACATATGTAAGTATATATAAGTGTGATATGTATGAAAGGTCGACTCGTCTGACTGTCCCGGAACGTGTTTACCTATATAGAAAAGAGTTATCACTATATTCTGTAAGTTTTTATTAACAATTTCGGTTTTAAAGCACATAATAACGGGTTCTTACCGCGTTTTAATGGGTGGGACGGTTTGGTTACCTACTCCACTCCAATCTCATCAGTCATCCCGTGATCATGGCACTTGCAACAGTGTCGAAATATCAGGAGTCTCATATTCCCATTTAAACGCGGTAAGAACCCGTTAATGGCCCCGATTCCTGCAGACACCGCCTAATTTTATTTTAGGTTATATCCGTCATTTTCGTATCCGTCGAAAAGGAAAGGGACGGATGATTGACAGCTCTTAATTTTAGGAAGAATGAGTAAATTAATGTGTCGGGTTATTGACTGACGTAAAATTTTTAGACGGTTGGTTTAGATTTGTGCTTAAAATTGACGTGTGTTCCATAAATTTTATGCTTGTCGATTACCCGTCCCTTTCCTTTTCGGCGGATAAGAAAATGACAGATATAACTTAAAATAAAATTAGATGGTATTTACAGGAATTAGCACCATTATGTGCTTTAATTTTGATAATAACCGCGTAAACTTAAAACAATGTATAATTTGTGTTTTACCCTGATACATGCAGGCAAGACAAGGTTAATAGGTAGGCAAGTCTTCTTCTTCTCTCGCGGGGGTTGAGAGGTGGATTACCAACCTCATCAACCCTGGTGTCAGGGTTACTATTGAGCCGCCAAAGGCCCCTGACATGACTCATGTAACGACTACTTATTTTCATCAGTAAGTAGTAACCGGCACCAACGGCTTAACGTGCCTTCCGAAGCACGGATCATCTTATTTTCGGACAATCAGGTGATCAGCCTGTAATGTCCTAACCAAACTGTTACACATAGTAATTTTTGTGATATTTCCCCACCGGGATTCGAACCCGGGACCTCCGGATCGTGAGCCTAACGCTCAACCACTGGACCACGGAGGCCGTCGGTAGGCAAGTAAGTAATATATATTAAATTTGGATCAAGACATAAATACTCTTTAATTGCAATTTTACTATAGTATGCTGTGGATCATGTTGTAGGTAGCTATGTAGGTAGATACCTAATTGAGAGTATCTCCTGATGATTCCTCGTATGCCATCATCAGTTTGTCGCGCCAAAGCTTCGTCGGCGTTGTGTACTGTCCACCCTGCTTGGTGCATCAAGATTGCATGAAAGGTTCCCTTTGAAGGTTTTAAAGATGTCACGCGCCCTGAAATGCTAGAATATACCTATAATAGCTAGCCTACTTACCTTTGTCTTTTAAACCTTTTTGGTAGATACAAACCATCCACAAGGAATTTTCCGAGCTAGTGTTGTTCGGTGGAGTATGATATGAAAGCTCAAAAGTCATAATTTAAGACTTGTGAGAAGTATAGGTAGGAGAGATAAAAGTTAGGTGCCTACTTCAGCATTGTGTACGAATGTAGAAGTTGCGTGTGTAGCGCCACCTGGCGGAGTGGAGGCGCGGCCGGGTGCGCGGTGAGAGGGCGCTAGCAGTACGGTGCGGAGGATTGATTGCGCGGAGGGAGGCGGAGCGAGCCGCCTGGTGCCGAGTGCGCTGCGAGCGAGTGCCGCTGTATTTAATTATTTATTCGCCGCGCGAGCCGCGGGCCGGAGGTCGGTCGTGGTCGAGTGTGTGCGGGGCCGGCGCGTCTCCCCGACCCGGTGTTGTTCTATCCAGTCTGTACCCGGTGTTGTAAGTGCTATTATGAGTGACAGGGACAGGTCGTCGCCCTCCCTCACGGACACCCCGCTGAAGACTTACATAGGCCGACACGACGACGACTACCCCCTCATAAACGGAAACGGTAAGTGTTTCGAATTGGATAGCCGGGTGGTGCTCTATGACAGATATAGTGAGCGCGTGCGATGGGCGCGCATCACGCGCTCGCGCTCCCCTCCCCGGCGCGGGCCGGCGGGCGGCCACGGCTCTGCAGCACCAGGGCACTGGGTCAGCACGGCCAGCGCTGTAACGGCGCACGCTACGGCCGCCGCTAGCAGCCTCGCTGCGCGCCTGCTTCGCGGCCCCACGCTGCGGATCCCGGCAGACGTTCACTTTGCCGCATTGAAGCTTCCGCGGATTCGATCGACCCGCTGTAGCCCCTTCCCGACACCTATATCTACACTATGGAGAGTTAGCTCTTTGGTAGCTTCTGTTGCTTTCAGAGTTCTGAGTCATAGGTTCGTTGTTTGACCTGAATAGTAAGATTTTTTAACATATTCATGACATGTGTGGTAAACTGAAGGAAGCATTATGTTCTGGGAGGAAGCGAGAGGGGTGCTTTGGTGCGGTCTCCAGCTGCCGCGGATCGATACTAGGTGACCTTAGCTCCAAAAACCGAATACTTCTTTCGAGGATTTTCTTTATTTTATTTGCCTTAGGTTCTCTGTGTATTGAACTTTCTTTACTAGTTACAACCAGATAGGTAGGTAATATTTCCGCGCGCTATTGCAACTGATTGAAAACATGACAAAAATAAACAAATTGTTCTGCTGTAAACTTTGGTACCTACCTACCTCTCTAGTTATAATATTGATATCTGCGGCTGAGTAAAATAATACTGAAATATTTCAGGAAAAATTTAGAATTTCTGGTGGATTACCAATAACTGCTACAAGATATATTTAGCTCGGCTTCCGCGACTTCAAGATTGTTTCAGAGTGTTTTTAGACGTTCCAAGGAGGTAGCGTAAAATGAATTTAAATAATTTCGTTTCAACACAACTCTACTACTAGGTAGGTGATACCTACAGATATAACTGCGTCAGTATCTACCTAGCGAGCGCGTGTTTATGAGGTAGTCGTAAATATAGAAAACAAAAATAAGTTTACAAGTAGCAATATATTAGCATTGAGGAAGATCATTGTAGTTCAGAGAAGATGTTATGTAGTAATAAATAAAAGCGTACCTAACCTATGTCACCAGTAGCTTCTTAGTAAAAGATATAGGTAGAAGGGAAAATATTAGTTTTCATTTAATATTGTTGCACAAAGACTACAAGCAAAACTTCGTCATTTCAGGTGTAGATACAAACTGGATCAGGGGTATCCAAAGTTATTTATGATAATGAAACACCGACAAATACCTTTAATTTCATGGAACCCCGTATCGTATCAATGATTAAGTACTAATAAAAAATAGTGTAAATAATTATGTAAAGTCATATACCTAAAGGTAGCATAATAATAACATAAACTCACAAAGTTACGGCTATATTCCAATTGGGGTAGTCAGGGTACATCCATCGCAAGATAAACTAAGTACCCACACACTTCGCCTAGCTAAAAATAAAGCCAAGACGATAATATGTAAAACCAAAATAAATAAATCCGTGGACCCACTATAGGAATCGCTGGTCTAGATTATCAATTATGATTAGGTACAAAATAAAAGGATATGTAGCTTATATAGGTACGTATTAGTGTGCCACTTGTATAAAATTGTTTTTCATTTCGGGCTCCAACCAAGTCTCGCAACCAAGTAATGAATGCTATCTGAATATACTACTTACATGTTATTTTTTGGTTACATATGGGTCTGTCTGTCTGTCCTCACTTAATTAATTTAATTTTGTACTTGAACCCAGTAATATCTAACTCTACCATCTCTACTAAGACCCAAATAAAATCAATTTATAACTATTTAGGTATGAAATTCATAAAAGTGCGTTTTATTTTTCATTAAAACTCATAGAGCAACACTTAGCTCCGTTGATAGGTACCTCACCTACCTAATATTTTTCGAATAAATGTGATTTTTGAAAGCAGAAAAAACAAAGGATCATACTCGATTAAGATAACGAATATCTCGTGTGGATTCTATGGACTTCCTTAATGAAATACCTACAGACACATTCAGTGATACAGACAGATATTGGTACGTGACGAAATTGTATACGAATTTTCATATTAGGTAGTTATTTTATCGCACTGCAGAAATGTATATTCTTACGTCAATTGTTTGCTAACAGTGACCAAACAAGATAAAATACGGTTCATAGGTACCTATCAGACATATTATCAACTATTGGCGTCAATACAGATAAATAGATTTATGTAGCCAAATGGCAGATGAAAATTGTGAAATATCCAATGTCTACAAATGAATCAGAATCAAACTTTGTAAGTAAGTAGGTAGTTAAGAAGAAGTAGTTACCTTTTAACTTGTATATGTATCGATAGAATAAAGAAATATATTAGTTAACACCTAATTCGATCGTTCATCGATGACTTCCCATTATCGATTTAAAATGTTTAACTGTAGGTATTTCGCTAAATATATAAACCAACCGTTTTTCATTGAGTGTTGTGAAACACAGGTCCTGAACGGCCGAACACGTTCACTGAATGGATTGTTCCGTTGTAGGCTATCGTTTGATGTTAAATTGAGCATTGCAACCCATCGGTGCTAGCAGAGCGTTGCCAGAGCGGGGATAGTGGGGGTGGAGGCGCGGGGCGGGGGCGGGCGACCGGTGCCAACCGGCTGGCTGCTGCTGAACGCTTCAAACATTTTTTGTCAAGAACATAATGTCATAAACTGGCATGACACACCAGTTTACTGCTTTACAGCAGACCGAGCTTGGACTTAACACAATTAGCATAATATTGCCTAGCATAATATATTAATCCTTTATTCATCTTGCGATAGAGGTACCTCTGACTAGCCCAATTGGAGTTAGGATACCTTCTAGCATAACACCAACAAATAATACAATTAAGGCTGAGATTATGTCCAAGCTTCTTGCGCTTAGTCCGTCTTCCGCAGCTCTGTTGTTAGTTCACATTGTTTCCAACTGATAAACTAGATCAACCAGTCTTAACCAGATAGATGTAATTTGAGCAGAATAACCGAAACATTTGATGTCGAGGAGATATCTACGCGAATTCTCCTGGGTTCATCTTGCATTCATTTTGTTGTAAAGTCGAGAACACTAAAGGAAACTGTTTTAATTAAATATCAACCGCGATTAGAAAAGTTAGTCAACTCGGGAAACTTGTAACTATTGCGGAGTAGTTACTAATCTGCCTGTCACAAGTAGTCACAACATTCACAAATAGGTATTTCCATCATGAAGTTAGAAGTTTCACGAGTTTATACAAGCTTGAATCACTGGAGCGTGGAATACCTACTAAATTAAAACATATCATTATAGTTACAGTTGTGCGGAGGAACTTCTACAGAGTCCTTTCATATACCTGACTGTGGCGAAGCAAAAATGAGGGCTATGTGTCTGACCGCACATTACAAATATGAACCAATTACACTAACTCTTACTTACGGGTGTGTATTTACTCGATAATTAATTACGATGAATTGAAAACATAACTGCTCAGACCTGTTCCGGATAGGCTCCAAGATTTGGAGATAAAACCTATCCGGAACATACATAATCATATATAATGGAAGCACGTTATCTTAATTAATAAGACCCCACAATATTATAAATAACAATATAATTTTCAAAACTAAAACCCGACTACGAAACAATCACGTTCTAAAAAGTACCTATGAAACAAGAAAATATACTCTTCTATTCTCTGAAATCCTTCCGAATATGTGTGCGTCAAGCTAGCGGCCTCAAAAAAAAAAATGGGCACGAAAAAATAATTTGACCATACCAAAAAATAGTACTCTTATTGAAAAAAATAGTACCTGTTGTAAAAAAATTAGTACCATCACGGTTCTGGATTTATAGCCATGTTTTATTGCACTTGCTAGCTTGACGGTGAGCGAAATTTGGCGAGAGTTAACGACAAGGTCTTTCGCTTTGATTTAAACGCCAAAAAATAGTACCGA
Source organism: Pectinophora gossypiella (assembly GCF_024362695.1). Taxonomy (NCBI): domain Eukaryota; kingdom Metazoa; phylum Arthropoda; class Insecta; order Lepidoptera; family Gelechiidae; genus Pectinophora; species Pectinophora gossypiella. The sequence goes on from NC_065433.1 coordinate 17,316,403, forward strand.
AATAGTACTCACCCCCTGCAAAATACCGAAAGTAGTACTTCAACGGTTCCAAAGTTATAAAGGCAGTTCTTTGATCCCGCTAGCTTGACGTTTTGAAAATACCAATTATCTGGGGAACGCTTGCATACTTCAGTATGTAACTAATGTCAATAAACTCGTATGAAATACTACTCCCTACCATCATAATTTTGATCCGATTCTCTTTGTAGAAATGTTAAAAAATCATCATAACCTATGCCATACATTTGTTGTTGATACAGTCACGTAGACAATTACATAACCTCACAATTTATTCGTAAGTATTGCCATTTTGGAGGTCTACCCTACCATTTCTTTGCACTTCAGAGTGCTGCTATTACAAAAAATTCCTATTGCATACACCCATATGCACTAATTTTAATAGAAAATGGCTGCCTGGGTCTAGTTCTTATCGAAAACAATCTGTGATTTTAATACATCATAATACATTTTTAATCTGCTGTTTTATTTTATAATTTATAACTTCATGTTGAATTTGTTACGGATCGAAGTGTTTGTTAATAAACAATTTGCAGTATTTGTAGAATAACTCAAAGAGTTTCAACAATGATATTACTTTCATCTGACAACCCTGGCACTTCACCAATTTTTACCCAAAAATGGGGAAAAATACTGAAATCTGACAACATTCTTGACCATGTGTAATAATTTTGTTCGCGACTGTACTTGTCTTGATAAATGTATGACATAGGTTATAATGACTTTTTGACATATTTCTACAAAGAGAATCAGGTCCAAATTATGATGGTGGGGAGTACTATTTCATACGAGTTTATTGACATTAGTTACATACTGAAGTATGCAAGCGTTCCCCAGATAATAGGTATTTTCAAAACGTCAAGCTAGCGGGATCAAAGAACTGCCTTTATAACTTTGGAACCGTTGAAGTACTACTTTCGGTATTTTGCAGGGGGTGAGTACTATTTCGGTACTATTTTTTAGCGTTTAAATCAAAGCGAAAGACCTTGTCGTTAACTCTCGCCAAATTTCGCTCACCGTCAAGCTAGCAAGTGCAATAAAACATGGCTATAAATCCAGAACCGTGATGGTACTAATTTTTTTACAACAGGTACTATTTTTTTCAATAAGAGTACTATTTTTTGGTATGGTCAAATTATTTTTTCGTGCCCATTTTTTTTTTGAGGCCGCTAGCTTGACGCACACCCGAATATTCGTAGTGATGTTTAACGGATAGCCGTGATAAAATTCATTCCATGCTCATAAGTGACATCGTAACGAATACTGAGAGGGATGATTCAGCTCATTATACTGAGTTAATAGCAAGTGGAATTTACATCGCAAAACTATTAGAATTGAAAATAAGTAATTGAAAAAACTAAAAAAGAAAGAATTTTGCGACGGAAAATGCCATTTGACACTGAGAATTATGGTATGAAACATCCCCCTTAGTATCCGTTACGGTGTCACTAACATCCTATTTACAGAGCACCCAAACTTTACGCGACACTTCATTACAAATTATTTAAGTACTTCAAGTAAGTATAAAACATTCCAGATTTGCTATGTACTTAGTCGGACTAACATGTCAGATTTGCTATGTACCTATCTGCCTAGTAAACGAGTTGTTGTATGTGTTCGTGGGTGTGTACAGTTTGCGCTGTGTCCATTTATTTGTAGTGTTTAAGCGGCTCATGCTTAGCCAAGGACGCAGTTAGTAAAATTGACTTACAGTACATAGTATTATTCCTTATTCTATGCTTATAGCCAAAATTACTCTTTATTCATTCCGTACTTACTTAAAAAATAATCATACTGTAAAGAAACGCCTGTGCTTTATATTACATACTTACTTACCAATATATTTTTTATTACTTACAGTGTCACAATGATTAAGATCAAAATAGTTAAAAAAGAAAAACAGGTAAGTGCGAAACTACTTATTGATTAAGTAGGTAAACCGTCTTTCGATAAGTTAGATGGCCATAATCGAACGTTATACAGATTTTTGGACAAGCATAACGAATGTCAGCAATAAGCTCAAAATAGTACGCTAAATGTTATCCATCCACATGGTCAGCAATTGAAATAAATCCAAACCTGAGAGCAACGATTCGTACGAGACAAGAAATGATTCACGAGTGGAACTCTCTCACAAGATTTTATCTACTATAGTCGATTATGTAGGTACCTACTTACTTCCAACAAAATCCAACCTGTATAAATCTATGTTGTAGTGATAAAATATTTATTGTGTAACATAAACACACACATATAAATAAACTAAGTATTCATATATTATTGTTGTCGCGAGTACAAAAAGACGCAAGAACAATATACTTACTTACCTGCTTACATAACAATATTATACAGTTATTAGTAGGTACCTTGACGAGTTAAAATGTGTAAATTAATGTAAATAAAAAACTTTGATGTAATGTTTAGTCATTTTAAAGTTATCGGAGTTATAAAATGAACTAGGTAAGCCAGGGTATCCATATTCGGCTTCTAAAAATCCCCTCGATTAGATGCCTAGGTACAAACGTCAGAGAAGGATTTAATTTATTTTTTATCGGCCCATGATGACAAGCATATCGTCGAGGTGTGTCATAAAAACTAATTTACTTTTTGCCGATCGACGTACTTCGGACTCTAAGCACGTGGGCAACTTTTTCTTTTGAGCAACATTTAGAACAAACAACGCAAGTAACACTTGCTGAATACATTTATTTTTTACTTGGTTTTTTCTTGAAGTTATAATATTATTATAAATACTTACCTACGTGTTTTGCTGTGGTAACAGCCGATATCTGAAATCGTGTTTTATCCTGTTGTAATTTAGAGGCAAAGTTGTATTTCATGGATTATCGTTTCATTTCAACTTCGTACTTTGCGCTAACCGTAGCAATACATCGAACTATAGTACACAGCATTTAGTACCTTGACTCCAAGACCTTGAAATAGTGAATATTTTGATAATACTTGTGTGTATACGGTTAATGGCTATATCCATTGCATAAAGATCATTCGTCTAACAAGACATTAAAGCGATAAAAAAATATGTAGGTACGTGGATAGGTACTTACCTACTTATTGAAATTTCATTAAAAAGAAATGTATTTTGATCGTTGAGAGACTAAATAAAGCCAAACCAAGAAGTCAAAGTTGATGGACAGTCGGAACAAAATAAATACTGATAATACTTTAGTATTCTTACTTCATGTGCTACCTTTCGTCATTGATGAGACATCTTCTTTCACATAAGAAAATTAAATGTTGTCTTCAGTTGTATAAGCCTCTTGGGTGTAGCCGTGTATTGGCGAGACGGCGCGGGCGCACGCACCGGCATCGTCGCTGAGTGCGCTGTCGCAATGCGTGTGGCGCCGTGCCAGTCCTCGCCCCTCTTTTCCCTCCTTCCCTCACACGTGTGCGTTACCCCAACAAGAAAGTATCTCCTAGAGTTATATGAGTAGAACGTATAGTTGGTGCCTTATCTGCTGTAAATGTGCCCCCACATAAAAAATGTGTGCCCCCTGTCGTTTCGAAAAAAAATCGAAAAAACGATTCTTGCTGGGGTAACGTTTTTCTAGCAGGAAAATTCTAAACGAATGATCGGAGAGAGAAAAACTGTGCATGGCCAGATAGCTTATATGTGTGCCAAAATGTGCCCCCAAAAATAAAATCTGTGCCCCTTCAGATTTTCGAGATATTGCATTTCCTGCTGGAGTAACGTTTTGATGAATAGTATATCTCTAAAACCATTGCATGTGCCCCTGTAGAATAAACATACGCGAGTAGCTCTTAATGTGTGCCCCTTTGTGCCCCAATTAGATTTTAGAAAATATTTATAGTTTTCAAGTTATCGCGGTTTTATGAAAACCCGAAAAAACATCGCAGCGCCTAAATGAGACAAGGCATAACTTCGCTGAAAACTGTATTCGGTCTTTCTTGACGCTAATAATAACCATACAAAGTTTCAAAAATGTTCATGCATGCGTTTTTGAATAATCTTGCTAAAAGTAAAAACGATGGTGTCATAACTTTGACGGCAAAATACAAGGAACTGGCACAATCCCAGATGTGTAGGTGTAAACCAAAATCTTGTGCCTTTAGTCAAAAATATATGGTGAAAATATTGAGCTTCAAATGTTACGCATTAAGTAAATATAAACAAAAAACCAAAATATGTAAACAACGGCTGGTTATCCGACCAAATCTGAATGACTACTAAAAAGCGACGGATTCATACTTAACGAGGACCTTCTTTATTGGACGTATTATACCTAAGCTGTTGTCCTTACAGTCGCGTTCAAAAGTTTTGAGGGCTAATTAAAAAATATATTAAATGCACCTTGTGACTATATAAATGAAACATAGTTTTAACTCTGCTTTACAATAAATGTGACTTACATTAGTATAAAAATACAGGTATGTCACAAAACAGTTTGGTCACGATTTTGAGCATGTTAGTCACATGTACATTTTATTTGAAAATGGCTCTTATAAATGTACTTAATCATGTGTAAGGTCATAGAAACAGCTATTAATATAATCCAATAACAACTTTATTTTATTAGTTATTACTTTTCTACTTCAGTGTACTCAGGCACAACACGTGTGAACCGGTTAGTGAGTAAAGTAAAGAAGGTCATCGATATGTATGAATCCGTCGCTTTTTAGTAGTCGTTCAGATTTGGTCGGATAACCAGCCGTTGTTTACATATTTTGGTTTTTTGTTTATATTTACTTAATGCGTAACATTTGAAGCTCAATATTTTCACCATATATTTTTGACTAAAGGCACAAGATTTTGGTTTACACCTACACATCTGGGATTGTGCCAGTTCCTTGTATTTTGCCGTCAAAGTTATGACACCATCGTTTTTACTTTTAGCAAGATTATTCAAAAACGCATGCATGAACATTTTTGAAACTTTGTATGGTTATTATTAGCGTCAAGAAAGACCGAATACAGTTTTCAGCGAAGTTATGCCTTGTCTCATTTAGGCGCTGCGATGTTTTTTCGGGTTTTCATAAAACCGCGATAACTTGAAAACTATAAATATTTTCTAAAATCTAATTGGGGCACAAAGGGGCACACATTAAGAGCTACTCGCGTATGTTTATTCTACAGGGGCACATGCAATGGTTTTAGAGATATACTATTCATCAAAACGTTACTCCAGCAGGAAATGCAATATCTCGAAAATCTGAAGGGGCACAGATTTTATTTTTGGGGGCACATTTTGGCACACATATAAGCTATCTGGCCATGCACAGTTTTTCTCTCTCCGATCATTCGTTTAGAATTTTCCTGCTAGAAAAACGTTACCCCAGCAAGAATCGTTTTTTCGATTTTTTTTCGAAACGACAGGGGGCACACATTTTTTATGTGGGGGCACATTTACAGCAGATAAGGCACCAACTATACGTTCTACTCATATAACTCTAGGAGATACTTTCTTGTTGGGGTAACGCACACCCCTCACACTATGTCTCTCAATAGTAGTTTATCAAACTTTTTAAGCGAACTGGGTAATTTACTATTGTGGACTGATACAATTTGGATGATAAAGGACTTTACAACTAGTTTTTAATCTATTTAGATAATTTAGGTTGTAAAATCTCGTGGTTGGGTAATAATATTTTTAAACATAAAATATTCATCATGCCGTTATGGTTCTATTATTTTAGGTAATACACTTCCAAAGTATCGACAAGCTGGACTTTCTCTCTTTCCTTCAAATATACCTTGTTTAGATTTTTGTCTGTGACTAATGATTTAAGCTGGTGACGAGCATTGAAGCGTGCCGGACACAGGCGGGACGATGTGTCGCTTCAATGATTAGTGCAGCCACTTGGACGACGTTTGAGGGGGAAAATCAAAGATAAATTTCGTTGGTGGTTGGCTTGCGATGTTTGGTTACCGTGGGCCGTATCCGCTGGCATGATGTCTGGAGAAGTCGTCGGCCAAGCCTAGTAGATGGACCACTCACATTAATTGAATAGGATCTTGCTCGCTCCTTAGTTAAAAAGCTGCAAGTAACCGCTTTAACACAGATTACTGAAGGTCGCCTGCTTATAGACGCGACTATACCGCTGTCTATGTAAGTAGATATAAAATCAAGTCTTCGTCAGCTGATGTGGCGCTTATCAACTGCTTATCTGGAAATGTTCAACTATCTCCCTGGAAATGTTTATAAAGTCGATAGGCAGCGATAAGCGAAACTAGGCGAGTAACTTCTGCCCGAGCGCAGTCGAAGTTTCATGCGCAACCTGTTCTTCCCAACGCCTTGAAACACCCCATTCACTCCATTCTACGAACTCTTGTATTTCCTTTCTCACTCTGCATATTGCTATCAAGTTTAAACTAGATTCGATTGATTTATTCCGAAATCGTCTTGTTCAAAATATGGTGATTCTATTTTCATGGTATTATTGGAGTTTATGTTTGTTAGAGTCGCCGTTTTACTACCTCAGGAAAGGTAATCCACTAAACTAATATTGGCCGACCCTAAAGGTGTGCGGGGACTGGTGGCGGGAGTTGAAGGCTAGCTACTATCTGTTCGTTCAGCTGCACAGACCACAAACCCAAATAGACGCACATAATTCACAATTTGATAACAATAGTTAAGTACGTCTTTTCTAGGTGACTGCTTTGAAAGGTCGAATTAATTGTGCGTTTTGATCAATAATGTATGCTGATAGTTTTAGTGGTATGTAGAACAAGTATGTAGTTTAGCGCAGTCCTAGTTATTTGTAAGTTAGAAAACTGTTGCCTATGTGTCTGGTTGCTTTCTGGTCTAAGTTTGGAAGGTTAGGTACATACATACGAATACAATCCTAAGCGACGCGCCGCATCGATTCAACTAATGCCGCTTTGTGTCCAAATATTTTGCAATCCTGAAACAAAATTCTTCTAGCTTTGGTACATTTCTACCTTTCGGTTACACATCTCTGCGTTGACTGTTTGATTATAGCTTAATTTCAATTACAATGCCCATTGTAGATTTTTAAGCAGCTATAGCGGTTATTACGATTTTATTGATCTGATTTGATTTCATTTAGTGTATTGAACATATTAAATGATACGTTGGCGAGCCGTATTTTTAGGAAAATCTGGTATATTATCGTTTAGTCTCGGGCTGATATCGCGTCGTATCTCCGATATCGTTCTATTTGGGACGGCGCGGCGGACGCCGCATGGTCGGTACTCGGCCATTGAACACGCAATGTTCTACTATATTTTACGTTGATATAGTATATCATATCAATCAAGGTTGGTTAAAGCCCCTTAAAATAATTATAATAGATTTTAGTCCATGTTTCATAGAAATTAGTAAGTTAATTAACAAAATTGTTTGAGATAATGCATTATTTTATTGAAGATACTTGTTACAGTCTCAATTTTATTCGAAAATTGTTGGCGATAATGAAATTATGTAATCTTTGACAGTTACTTTTTGAGGGACATCAGCGACGCGAAGGGCCAATTTCGTAGAATTTTACGATTTGTTTAAAAGGAAAACAGCTCCGTAATCCAGTGCCTCTACTGTACTCGATGTTGGCCATTTGAAATTCCTAAGCAGCTTAAAATAAGCCCGACATTTTCGTTAAATGTGGGTAATCTGCATATCTGCGATCGAGCCAGATTGCAGTGTTATTGTAAGGCGGAGATCTCTATGAACGACCGCCATCCTTGCCAAGATCGTAAAAATCCTTACAATTGCTTTCAACGACAAGACTGATATTCGCATCTATAAGCACATTAAAAATAAAGAGGAATGCGAAAATAGTTTTCTGCAAAATTTCGTACTGCGAATTTAACCATTTAAGTTAAACTGCACAATTTAATTTGGCGAAAACCATTCGGTACAGGTACGGGATCGTTGCATTCAAACCACGTCCATGAATTTTATGTGAGGTGAATTAAGTAACATTTTATAAAGTTCTGAGTGCATGCACGTAGTGGGCTGACGTTTGGTACCTAAAGCCACGCCGTGGTAGTATCTACTGCCATGTCGGCCGAAGACACGGATTCCACAATATTTTTATGCGCCTCGCGGCTTTGTGTTGCAACTTGGGCATTTGGCGAGCGTCCACCGCTACGGTGATTTAACGTCAGTGTCGTAGCGGACTGCTGCTTTTTGATCCCGTTAAAGATACAACAACAAATCACAGTAAGCTTTGAAAATAACGAAACTAGAAAGCGAGATGGTACAGAATAATTTAGTAAGTTTGAGTGGCCACAAGATGAAGTAATAAGTAGTTTTGTTGAGTTCGAAAGTTGGTTTGATATTTTCAGTATACTTACCCGTTACGAGTATAATAATTATAATGTAGCGTAAGTCATTTGTTGTAGGCTCGTAAACGTTGACCATTACGCGATTTTAATGAATGTTTAGTGCCGGCGTGTCGAGTCGAACGGCTCGTTTGTAGAGGACACGTTTTACCCACGTTTTATGTGTATCTTTACTGGCTTTGTCGAGCACGTGACCATTCCACTGCGGTTGTAAATCGTTATCCTTCTTTTCAATTGTCTAAACTGAGAGGTGCACTTATGCAACGGATTTTTCCGTGTATGAAGTATCAAAGAAATCATTGTGTCTTCCTGGCAGACCTAAGAAACCGTTTAATTTACAGTTGATGATGTAGGTATGCCAACCTTTTCGTTTGCATCAATTATTTGAGAATGAAATGGTTCTAATAAAGTGCCACGGAAATTGTCCTTTAGAAAGTAAGAGTACCAAGATGCTTCTGTTTTTCTTCGCTCAGGTGAGCTCCTCCCAAATCTATTACATATCTTTGATCCGAAAAAATATGAGAGCTCAGATGTCTCTAAACGACTCTGGACTATTGGCCAATGACCAGTTGTATAATATTATATGTTAATAAGTACCAAAAATCCTTTGTCTATTCTGATCAAAGACTTATGATTTTATGGCGTTTTAGAAATTTAAAATTTCAAAATCTACCTGCAATGTGTCTGAAATTATAACGTTATTAGAGTACAAAAGTTCACAAACTTAGCAGTGTATATTGAAGCACTTTACAGGCAATGGCGCTATCTGTTGTAATGACCGCAGGACACTCCCCAACGTTTCACCGTTTATATTTATTATAATCTTGATAACTACAAAATGCATATGCTAATATTTTCCCTTGGTTCCATTCGAAGTATTTTAAAGGAAAATTTATACCGGTCAGCTATGAAGGTAGATACGTTAGATACGTGTGTAGATGTTAACATTTACGATGTTTTGTACTTTTGTATGAACATTAGCCGCTGTTGTCATTCACAGCGCTATGTATATTTAGCTGTGTTAGTAGGTGTGGATAGATCTGCCTCTTACTTCTATACTTCGTGTATTAATAGCCGAACCTTCTCCCATGGAACGTGTCTCCCGCGATTCATCCGTCAACATATCATCGTTGAATAGTCACAACAGTTTTTTGGTTTCTAAAGCCAATGATATATTATTAACTTTACAACTTCAACATTGTATTTTGTATGTAGTACTTATGATGTATCACTATGATACTGATTCCAATAAGTGTCATTACAACTATTACAATTTGTTCCATGATTGCTACTTCATTAGATGTAATGTGTACGTAGGTATGTGATTTATCCGTTGCTGAGATACAAGACAGCAGAGCAACAGCAGTATAGTCTGCAATTTATGGGGCATTTAATAGTAAATGCAACCGAGGTGCCGTTGCCAATTTTAAATATTTATTTTTATAGCAACAGAAATAGTCGACAGCAAAGTGTTTCACATATCTATTAATATTGTGCATACAATAGATTCGAAGATCTGAAATTAATTTCACTTTGCTATTAGGTGCTGTAACTTTAAAATACGCGTACACCAACGCAACATGGGTTTTCATATTGTATTGCAGTCCCGCCTGACTAGCACGCCAAAGTAACCTTTTCAAGCAAATTTACTTTCCATGCAAGGGCTTTTACTGTGTAGTCTCAATTTAGTATGTACGATCGCAGCGTTTACAAAGAAAATTGCATGTTCACTTGAATGTGTGATGGGTGAGGCGAACAGGCAAACTGAAGGTCGGAGTGTGGGAGGGGGTTATGATAACACAGGGGAGGCTAAAGCACTTTGCCAATGAAGGGATAGTTATCTATTATACCGAGAAAGGGCTATTTCAGCCGCTAAACTCCACCCTAGTTATTGCCTGACAATAGCCTGTAACTTCCATCATTAAGACTGTTTACCTATACCTAGCCACTGATATGACTTACATTATCATGGCCTTGTCATTATTGCAGGTATCTTATTAAAAATTGGTGGAGCAATACCTACAAAATTTTCGTTAGTTATTGTTTATGTGGGTAGGTCCAATCAAAGAGCAAAAGTGCAGTGCAAGTGTGTCACTGAGCCCAGCGAATTATTTGTAAACAGTGATGAAATTATGGACCATTAGTTGACATAATTATAAAATTTAAGTTTTTGTAGGTGTTTTTGGTTTATTACCAGGAGATCTTAAGTGCAACCAGTTAATTTATTACTTTGCAAGAAACTGATTGGATTTTTGCACCTTATAGTTCGCTATAATGTACTAGGACGACGTTATACGCGGTAAGCGGTTTTGTTGATATAAAAACTAGGCAACTACCTACTCTGTTTCTTGGAGCATAAAAGAAGTAGTAATTGCGTATGGGCAGTGAAATATCGTCTGTCTAAATTGTAGTAGAATGGAGTAGGAAGGAGCCGCGCGCGGGCGGCCTTCGGCGGTTGGGACCGAATAGCAGCGGCGCGCGGGTCGATGTGTGCGTGCCGTAGGGATGCCGGCCAATTTATCGACTCATCGCCAAACTGCCAAAGCGAAGCTGAAGACTCAACCTAAAAGCCTTCATATTTAATTTCCAAAACAGAATACGTCTTTCCGAATGCAATCGTAATTGTAAAGTTGCTACTATGTTTTGTTGCTTTCTTTGTAAGGTTTGTACAATGCTTTAAGATTTTTCTAGTTGTGGCGGGGTTTGCTCTTGGTTGTAACAGATGTTTTCCAAAAACGCTCATTACCTTGTCTAGCTGACGTAGCGACTTATATCCAGTAGCATGTCTAGTCAACCTAACCAAATGTTGACTATAGGCGGCCCTAACACCGGCGACGGGCCCGTATACCCACTCTCCACCCCGGCCCGTGCTCGCCACTGCGCGTCTAACGACATCCTGCAGGAAGAGACATTATAATCTCCTTGAGGCTACCAAAGTAATTTGATTCCCTCGACCCACCGAGCTCAAATAAGTCCGCACGGTGTTCGTTAGCGCTCGGTGTTTCAATGAGGGCCTTTCCAGGCTACGTTCTCCAAAAATTACGTATATAAATGGCGCTGTCGAGATTTAACGTGTTTATTACCTATTTTCTCATTACACAGGTACATAATTATTCAAAAATACAATTTTATCGCGGAAGCTTATATAAAAATAATTGTTTTTGTCGTTATTTGGATAATATTACATTTAGAATTATATTGCTTCTCTTTATTTTGATCAGAATAATAATGGGTGGAAGATGTAATTGTGCCTGGGTGAAATTAAAAGGGTCATCATTCATACCCAAAAATAAAGATAAAAGATGCTTATATCTGTTCTCCATGAAATTAGGAGGTTAAACGAAGGAAAATCTTTACAGCGCAATCTAGGTATATTATTTTTGAAAAACTTACGTTGCAAAGTCCCTTATTCAATGTAAATTTAAGTGAAGCGTCACTTATTTCTCAGTTTAAAGACGAGAAGAAGTGTCTTGTTTGTCTCTTCTCTTCGCCTCTTTTCAACTCTCTAGTTGAGACTTTTATCAATAGTAAAGAACCATCGCAACAAAGACATTTTCATGTAAAATGTTGCCAACGCGAGATCATATCCATCGCAATGTCAAAAAGTTATCAGATTTCATGTAGAGCCAAGCTTATAACTCTACACGGGCTAACTATACCCTAAGTTTACAAACTCTACACATTAGGCAAAATATGGGGCATGTCCGTTTAGTTCGTACAATATGTATCTTTCTCTTTATTTAAGAGCTGCGCTCTTGTCGGTGGAGTAATCGCCATTACTCCATAGATAGGGCGTGTAGAACGGTGGTTGCCCCAATCGCCTTCCGTTCCGCAGTACACCGACCAATTTCTCAATCGGTGATATTCTAGCAATACAATACAATACAATACGTATATAGTACATATATAAAAGAATGACAATGAACAGTCAATCAATAAAAATAGTCAAGTCAATGGTGACGGCATGAAATAGTTTTTTTCACCTTACGTTCATGTGATAGTAGCGAAACTCATACTTTTACCTAACGTGTATAATTTGTAAACTTAGGGTTTGTATAGTTAGCCCATGTAGAGTTAGAAGCGTGGCTCTACGTGAGATCTGGCAACATTTTACATGAAAATGTTTTTGTTGGGTATTTTATATATCACTAAAATCTAAAGTATAATAGCTATGCATTTGAAACCTTATTAATAAGTCTATTGCTGACAACATATCGTGAGCATTTGGTTTATCTGTTATAATCGAAACCAGAGTTATGAGGATTAAAAAACCGACAAAACGTTTCGAGAAAAGGCGGGTTTGTTCGTTTTGGCGGGGGCACGGGAGTGCCCCCAGATACAAGTTAGTTTAATAAGTACATTCAGAATTTTCTTCTCCTCTTTTTTGGACTCTGTCAAAATGGTGTGATTAACCATTTTAAACTGGTGTTCGGATGATCGTAACTTTACTAGCAATAACTACACTACCTTTATATTCCGCCGGAACTGCTTTGTGGGGTCGCGTGCTAGCCGTCACGTGACCGCCCACGTGGAACGTTGTTATTGAGATTGGGCAGCGAGGCCGTGGCCGCCGGTATCTCGCCAGTGACCTAGTGCTCCCGTCAACCGCACGGCCCCCTTCTCCCCCCCGGCTCCCGCCCCACAGCCGTCACTGCGTTCCATATCTAACATAATCGCCCTAAATGTCTGACAACGCGTACCTATGCAAAATACAATATTTTATACAACTATTTACCGTAAGGGATGCCAAGATGATCGATTCGTTGAAATCACACCGTTTTCAACGGCCTCCGTGGTTCAGTGGTTGAGCGTTGAGCTCACGATCCGGAGGTCCTGGGTTCCAATCCCGGTGGGGACATATCACAAAAATCACTTTGTGGTCTCTAGTTACAGGCTGGTCACCTGATTGCCCAAAAGTAAGACGATCCGTGCTTCGGAAGGCACGTTAAGCCGTTGCTCCCGTTTACTAGTACTGATGTATGTACGTAGTCGTTACATGAATCATGTCAGGGGGCATTTGGCGGATCAATAGTAACCCTGACACCAGGGTTGATGAGGTTGGTAATCCACCTCACAACCCACACGATAGAAGAAAAAAACCACTGTTTTCAATTTAGGTGATATTACTGTCCATAAGACCATCATCGCAAAAATGAAAGAATTACTAAATTACAACTGAATTTGTTAAGGCCGTCGTTGTTGATAGGCGGAGTAGTAGGTAAGGAATCGTCCTTACATGTTTGAGGGGTTAGACTTAGGTATGTGGTTTAAGAAATGCTGCTGAAGAGTAAACCTATACGAGTGAGTTAAATATAGACTAATAAATCTTAACGTTTGAAAGTGAATTGCAGCTAAATAAATGCCCTCAGTCGTCAGTTGTGGTTTGGTGATTCATTTTAAATCCTGGCATAGGTATTTCTTGTAATATTCGTCACTATATTTTATTTTACTTTGCCTTAATTTTAATTTGCCTGTCAGGTTGCTTGTACATATTCTCACGGTGATTCTGGTTTGTTTATGATCTCTGCAGGACACAGGAGCCGTCTGTGAGCTTCCATAATGTTCACTCTCTTCTTGTCCAATGAAACGGTGTGTTTTTATGCTGTGGTTTACCCTCCAAGAACTCTGCCTTGTTTTATTTTCGATTAACTCTCATTAACCAACATAAATTCGTTTCGCTCTCGCCGCGTTAGTAAACAATAATAAGTAATAGTGCGTTTGGAAACTCAATAATAGTCCCCGGCAATAGTAGTTTTATACAATTGTGAAATCCATCGTCATATTGATTGCATATTTGCGGATTTGATGGAAAAAGTTTTCTCCATTATTATGTAAACGAATGTCCATTGACAGAGTCGTCCACATTCCAGTGGGAATAAACTGCATTTTTTTTTGTTGGCTGATATTGATGAAACCTTTGTGCGTTCCTGGTTCAACATTTTAATTCGTATGTATTTTAAAAGTACAAATTCCGTAAGAATTTAATTTATACTATTACAAAGTACAACGAGTGTAGACTGTCCAGACTAGCAAACGAGACGAATCTAGGAATTAAACCGTACCTATTTCATTATGTACGCAGAAATAAGCCCGTATTTTGTTCACAAAACTATTCGACTAGTTAGCGACGTAGTGTCGTTCCTTGTCTATATTGTTGTTTATCCACTGGTATCGTTGTAGGGAGGCGACATATTTATCGATATTACGGAGTGGCTACCTGGCACCGAGTCAACTGTAGTTAGCCTGTCGATAAATCTTCGCGGACTCGATGCGATTGATGTGGTCGATAATCTGGGTGCGGATCGCTGGAGCCACGCGCTCTTTATTGCTAGATAAACATGAGAATTAGATCCACTTTGAACTATAAAGATTCAAACCCGTACAAACTAACCATTTCATTCGTAAAAGTCTCAGTAATTCTAAGTATCTAAGTACTTAAAACGAAAATTGATTTGTAGTTTTTTAAAGTTCATAAACCGTATTACTAACGCCCTATTTAATAAATAATAAGATTCTTTTGTAGCAATTTCAAAGCGAAAGTTTGTATTTGCTAATTTTTGTTTGCTCAGCCGTTAATAATTTACCTATGTAAGTATTTAGTACATTCTTTAAGAGAGCAATGTGAACAATATATACCTACTAAAGTAGATGGGGATTGCAGTTAATAATATATGAAACAGCACCGCACAAAGTTGGCACTTGTAACATTACAGCGTTTCAGAAATATTCCTATATTTACTTTGTAACTTGAGGAAACGATCGTAGTAACAATTCGAGTTTACAAATCTGTTTAAGAGCCCAGTATCGTGACTTGAGTCTTATTGCATATCACGATTACATATGTTTAGTCAAAAAATTCATGCTTTTAAGTAGGTTGCAAACGGTGTTACTTTGCAATAACTTTACAACCTCCTAGGTACCTACTGTTCAACACATTTTTTTAGATAAACGCCTCCTCTTGCGGTTCAGATTTCAGCAATTAAACAATGGGGTTTGGATTTTGAAAGGACTTTGCGCCTTAAGACCATATAAATATACGTAGCAATAACTTTTTATAACTTGAATGGTACAACCTGAAATTGCTCTTGTTGCCACAAATAAAGCCATAAAATATATAGGAACAAAAACCTATACGTTGCTGTTAATTAATCCGAAACAAACTCCGATGGAACGTCACTTAGCTCGATTGGCCAACAAAACATGATTGAGACAGAATTAACACCGTGTTATTATAATATTACATTGAATTTTCCCGGTGAATTTGTGTAATTTAATTTTAGCTGATTTTCATTATTGTATGTGATAGTTGTAATATGTTACTGACAGTTTGGGGTAACTAGTTACTCATGTAGACTGCCTCTTACAACACGCAGAATGGGGCAAATAAACCTTCATGCATAAGATTTAGTTCTGAAGAACTCATCAAGGCTTGCTTAGAAGGTTTTTAATTTTTAGGAGCTCCATTATAGCTACAAGCCGAACGAAGGCGACGATCGTCCTCTGCACCAACGCAGACACTTTAAACATGTTAGCTTTTTTTGTCGTGACTTCTTATAGTTTTGCCCCGGATGCCACGATTTTTCCCAGCGGGATTATTAACTCGACCAGGCAAAGGCCCGTCAAAAACACGGCCTTACAATGAGGTAAACTTGCAACCGGCTTTCGTTCAATAATCGGCTGTGATATGAATCTAGTGGTCTGTCGGAGTGTACTACCGGTGAAGGCCTTTAGAGGTAGAGTGCTGTCGAACTAATGTGCTGTCAAAGTATGCAGCAGAGCTCTACCCTGCTAGCATAGGTATAATTATTATTATATATCTAAATATATCTGTTTAAGACTCCAAAGTAACCTAATTTGTGCTTATTAGCGTGCATTAGCGTTTCTGTACCCTAACGTCGAACTGTTTTACCTTATTATATACTTACCAGATAATTTATAAAAAGTTACAGGACAGAACTCGGAACATTGTTAGACGTTTAATGTCGTTGTACCTACGAACGTAAATTTAAAATTAGCCAAATAAATAAAACATGAGAGAAACACACAAAATTGAATGAAAGAATAACTTTATTCAAAGCCATAATTTAAGATAATCAGTGGTGGTTAATCTGAACACCACTCAGCTCGATTGATCAATTATCACCCGGAAATTGATACTGAATAATTCGCTGAATATGCAGATCCCTACTATGAATTATTAATTCGTGTACAGTTTGAACGCATTTATTTAGATTTATTTAAAACTAAATCTTACTAATATTATAACGTAGTAGATAAGTTGTCTTTAATTCAACAATTTGTTTAAGTTACACATTCATTATATTATACTTATCATCATTAATGTAAGACTCACGGTCTTGTCGGTGTAGCTTTAAATAGGGCAATACACGTGTGAATTGGCTTAAATTCACTATACGAATTTTGCGTTTTTATAACTTTATAGCACTGGAATGATGATGTACATTGTAAAAATGTAGATTCTTTTGAAAGAAAATTATTGATGGCCTTGTTTGAGACAACAGTGTGGTAAAAAAGGACAAAAGCCTTCTCTATGATTTTATTTTCAGGAAAAGTTTAACGTCAACATTCATATAACTTCATTTATTTTCAGGAAATTTTAACATGAAAATTAACATAACTTCATTTTCACCGATGATTTAAAAGTTGCTGTACTGTCCATTTAAAAATATGTGTGGCAACTCGTGGCAACTGTCAACAGCGACTTCGAATGCCGGCATGTGGGAGGTAACACATTTTTGATACAAAAATTCATGGATTAAAGCAATATTCTCTCTGTTTCGAATAGCTGCATCGTAGTCTTAAATTCAATTATCGATAAAACCTAGCGTTTATTACAAAAGTGATCGGTTTCATAACTGTAACTTCCACCGCGGTTTTTTTAATATTTTCATTGGGTCTATTCAAAGAGGTTGTGGTTGTTGTCTGCAGCAAAACTGATATAGGACACGTGAGCGTTTTCAAGTTACGGACATTATGTGAACATTTCCAGAAATTACGTTTTCGCGCCGTGTCGTGTCCGAAGCTATTATTACTGTTACTACGCACTGTAAATGTTGAATTGCCTGTAAACAAATGGCCGGTATTAAAGTATTGAATTATATTGCAGTCCATGCTAAAACAATGCGTTGAACAGTTGGCAGTTGTCATGCTCGTTTACATTATCTGCTGCAAAGTAACTGTAGGATGTAGGTATTTAATTACTTTTCACTCCTACTGCAAACTAATAAGATTCAAGATTAAATAGGCTCGTAAATGGCTGAAAACTTTTTCCTTACACGACAATTCAGGAAATATACGTCGTACTTACCCTCCCCTCTCCGACGTAACAATACGGTTTTCCTTATATAGGTAATCAATATAGTCAAGATTTCTTATATCTAAGTAAATATGCCTATTAATTACCGTAACTCCGCTAGTTTCAATCTTAGTTTAAATTAAGATATTAAGAAGTTATCTGTCATTTTTATTTCTTTGTATTTCTTATCTATCTACTACGTCGTACAATTACTAAATAAACGTATGTAGCATTCTTACAAGGCTTTATTAAAAGCGATATATCCAAGTTATACACGTAATACTGAAATATTAAATTGGTTGTTCCAAAATAAAAAGTGGTTGATGTTAAAAGTGACACTGTACAAACTCTAGTTTTAACAGAGACATAAATTTAACCAGTTTGAAATATCCATTCATGCTGAATTGGAACATAAATATAGTGTCCGTCCGAATAACATCGTTTTATTTTCAGGCGACCTTCATTCTTTGTAAAGCAAGTTATAGATGTCTAACGTATGTAAATCCATCATATTATGACCACTATAGATGCCTGCAAGCAGTGACTCTATCTCCCTAAGAGGCATTAAGACCGATAAGGTTGTAGCGCGCGGTCTATAGATGATTGGGTCCCGCGCTTCTCGAACAGTCTGATCACCCATGCCAGTATTTCTTTAATTCCCTACACAATAAATATGCTAGTATTCCTCTTCCAATAAAGAGTGCCGAGTGGTATCGGACCGAGCTCCAATTACTCCCTGTGAGGGAGGAAACTTTAAATCGTAAACCTGTCATTTAGTCCATTTACTTCGTAACAGACCCCAATCACTTAGTCCCACTTTAGAACCGTTTAAAAACCAGGAAAATAAAGCTAGAAGTTCAAATAATTGGTACGCAAACAAAATGATTTGACATTTCTTTCGCTTCGGCAATTTGCGGTAAAGTATTATTCATAACACAACAAATTGAGTCATGTAAAGGATTTTTTTACCGAGTGCTTAATTCTTGCTCATTTCTGAAATGAATATAGGTATACATTTGAGAAAATAAATTAATAAGGTAGTGTCTACTCAGCAGGATCTCATGTCCTACAATGACGTGACTGCGTTTGGAATTTAGTTCCAAATTAGTTAGAACTTAATATAGGTAGTTCTGTCAAAATGGAAGGTTTTACTTCAAACTTCAGCCAAAACCAATATATAAATATTTGACTCCGAAATTTTAAGCTTTAACTGTTCAGAATTGTAAATACATTATAGTTCTTCCTCCACAACTTATATATAATATTTGCAATGTGTTGAACTTCCAATAATAAATACAATAAAAGCATGCATTTCCAAAGATAAGGTCATCGATCCAATTCAATGTAAATAAAGATAGGATTAATAAAACTCAGTACTTACTTACTCAAAATATAAAACTAAAATTATGATGTTTACCTACTTTTTTGCATTTTTCAAGTGTCCTGAAACACTTGAATAAACTTCATTATCACACCTAGGTGAGTATTTGAATTTTACGTGCAATGACATTACAATGCGTAGGTAAACCAAGTTCGAATGAATTGTTATAAAACGAGGTCTAAATTTACAATAGATTATGTGATTTAAATTTAGTTTCTGTTAAAATTATTATATTTTGCTTTTGTGTTGGTTGATGACAAAACCAGTTTGGTTTACCATGCATCTCAAATATTGTCATGCATTCAATATTTTTTCAACCCAGCTATTTGAATACAACATGTCACGTTAAAAATATTCGGTAAGTAATTGGAATATTTTCGCAAGTTCAAGGTTACGCTAGGCACACCTGCGATGCTTCTTTCTTGCACATCCTTAAGGCTAGTACTTCTCGAAATTAAAAGCAAAACTTGCTTACTTTAAAAATGCAATAATAAACAAACAAAATATACAACAACAAAAAAAATATACGGTCGAATTGAGAACCTCCTCCTTTTTTGAAGACGGTAAAAATAAATGGTCAAATAATGAACAGAAATGTCTAAGTACAAGTGGCGGCAAGTTTCTTGACGACTTGTAGGGCAACATCGACATAGATAAGATATACTACTACCAGAGTACCTATATAAACGCTATAAAGGTACTCTGGTAGTAGTATATCTGGGCAGATGTGCAGCGGGCGCTGCAGCCGACGGTGCCAAGTGTTCGGGCGCTAACTCAATTAGCAGTTGTCAATGCTCGAGCTCGCACGCTGGCCGCGCCTCGCCGGACGTGTGCCTCTTAACCCGAGATTATAGGAAATTACAAACTACGACTTGCAGGCTAGCTCTTTTCCTGTTCCATTGCAGATATGATTAACCTAGACGAGCATTGGGCTTAGGCCCATGTACTTACTTATAGTTTTGGAATTCTTTCAAATGTTTGACTTTGTATTTACAATCTGCACTTAGTGAAGAAAAAAGGTAGTTTTACTTAAAGACAAAAACATCTTTCGGGCACCCAACTCATCCACTGCTTGATCAACTCATTGAGTTAAGCACTTGACATGGCTGATCGGTTGTGATCGACAAGAGAAATTAGGCTACAGTAGCTCCAGCGCTTATTGTAGGCAACAAACGTGTTTGTAAATGACGTGCGCATTACTGCATCAGACATTGACGAAAGCATTGAATTGGTCTTTAGATATCAGAAGATTGGCACGTGATGCTGTCGAACATTGATGAGTTTAGATCAACGAATGAATGGAAACATTATTAGACAACAATTTACAAGTGTGGGTAATATATCTAACGAAAGGAGGTCAAAGCACTTTAAGAACATTTTGAATAAATATTATAGCTTAAACAAGACGTGACGAGGAATACATTTGTTAGCGAGGAGAATAAATATGGAGCTTATTATTATTCCGGTGCCAAACTTTCATCACGGATACTTGAAAATACCTTAAGATAAACGTAAATTCAGTGCACGTCGGCTGGGGCGCACAGAACGGCCGCGACGTGATTGGTCGCCGATCGATGCGGCCGGGTACATGGCACCCTCGCCACCACGGCTTGACTCCACCGAGTTGTGCCAACCACCCAAAACAAAAAGTAGACGCAATAGTGAAAGTAGGACACTTTATTATCGTCGTCATAAATAAAACCAAGAAAGAATTTCCCAAACATCATTTATTTTTCAAATGACCACGAAACAAATCTTAGCTGCAGCACGCTAAAGTCAAAAGTAGTCTGTCGGTCGCCGAACGTCGTTTGGCACCGTTGCTATGTGGAAGCTGTTTGTCACGCACACCGTCATTTGTGACACTCTCGACATGCGTATTGCTCGTATATTTTAAGGTTGTCAATGATGAAGTGTCCTCCACCGTATTGTTATTCTACGTCATGCCACTCGCTGAAAACGCCTAGGCATTCATCTCCACGCCAACGGTGTGCATAAACTCAAAGGCTTTTCTAGTCTACTAACTATGCCAAGTATTTCTATTACATAAAAATGTTACGCTGAAGCGTGACTTACATTCTTAACGGTAATCGTTATTAATCGTCATCCATATCTGAATTATAGGTAGTTATAGGCTCAAGTGTAATCCATCCATTAGGGTAGGGGTATGTGCGAGGATGTCGGCAAGCAGCAGCCTCTTGATGGATCGGATACTGGTTCATTTAAGACTGATTATCGCCTTTCTTTTGTAAGCCACACTCCTCTTAATACTATATGATGTACGACCTTGCGTTTTTAACACGGTAATATTTTAGCTCGTTAAAATTGGCTTGTAGTCAAGCAGAAAGATCTTGTCATTTTTGTATTTGTAATGTTTTGACACATTAGGTAATTTATGTTTGGATTACATGTTTAGCGGAGGGTAAAAAATATTCATAGAAAGGGAAACATATATGGAGTACCATATCGAGTGAAGAGTGTGGTTTGCGGGTGCGGGACCAGTGGCTTTATTACGGGGTGGATGCGGGTTGGTGTTTTACGGCGTGCGCAGGCCGCGGCGGGTATCAACCCCGGGCCGCCTATTGGGTTCTCACAAAATCAATCGCACTCGCTATCATGAGAGGCGACCTCATTCTTTCCAGTATTGCTTATCCTAATGAATGTAATCAGAGTCGTAATCATTTGTTGAATGACAAAGATGGCAGAAGAATAATAGAAACACCTGCATATTCACGGGTCGACCCCCTGAGAGTCTAAATGCAGAAAATAGAGCCCACTAACATAAATACACATCCAAGCTACTGTTGTCATCTTTGTTGGGATTTTCAGCGCATAGAAATGGTCAAAATACTATTTTCACCCGTTCTTGTAGTCATTAGTTTACTTGATCCCACTGCTGGGTTATGCTTTCTCCAGTGTCATGGTGCAAGCTCTACCTAGTTACTCCAATGAGTGACAATATCGCACCGTTTTTTGAACGACGGGCAAACACTATGACGCAACGCTGCCGAAGGTCACCGCCGTCGTGGTAGACCGTGGAAAATATATCTATGTCAGCACAACGACTAGGTATGATCCACTTATATAACATAAGCTCAGGAGTATATCCCGATTGTTGAACTAAGTACCCACACCTCACCGAACTTTCTGTTAGACCAACGTCATAGGTACTATGTTTGAACTATTTGAGTGTGGTCGACCGTTACGTATGAGTATGTAAATAAATACTTACTGTACGCTAATGGTTACTCCATTAACATAGTATAGCGCAATATATAAGCGCGTCTGCAACTGAGGTGGAAGCATCAAGTGACTTAAACCATAAAATTAGAAGCTTTTGGAATAAAAAAAGTCTATGATACATCTATTTAAACGAATCAAACCTACATTTATTCAGACGTAAAATATCCCACTATTGTGATTGAAGTGATAAAACCTGTCGATAAAATAAATTATTTAGGTGAAAAGATTTATATATTCTTCTGAAACCATACCCCAGGAGAATTCAGATTACTTCAGTTGGAAAATCTCATATTACGTTATGCTAATAAATGGTAATGTTTGATATATTCATTCGTATATGGATGTATTCAACTTCCAAATCATTTATTAAATGGAAATGGAAATTGTGGTCGGCTTGTAGTGAGGATGCCCCAATAGGGCGGGGTTGTGCATTGCTTTCTTATTGTATTACTGGGAAGGTGTTCAGCTTGTGTAGCCTAGTTGGCTGCCCTGGACTCCGTGGAACGACAAACAACAAAGTCCACAGGTAACGGAGATTGGTCTTCAAAGTGAAATCTACACCTCACCGAGCTACGAAAATTTATAGGTTACACTTCGTGAATATGCTAAGGAATTACATTAATTCATTCCACCTTCACCTTTTTCCATCTAAGGAGCACCAGACATACAGGCACTTCACCTTTATGTTCTACATATACCAATTCGCACGAAGCGCTTCGCCTCTTCTTTTTAATGGGCTGTTGTGTGAATTGTTTCCAAAACATTACAATCTTGGAATTTTCAAGGTTAAAGTGAATAGGCATTGGCTAGGTAAGCGTGTTCCACTTCAGGCCACATCATCATTACCATCAGATGAGATTATAGTCAAACGCGAACCTATAAGAAAAAGGTAAACTGGATTTTCAAATAAGGAAGAAATTATCATAATTATTGTTTTAAATATACCTACGTCAATAATAAATTTATGAAGATTGATGGCTATTTTGTATTTAATTTTGAATTAAAAATGCCATTGTGTCACCCAATTACTTCATAATGTGATTACCATTAATTATCTATGAATTAGATTTGCATTTCGTAAATAAGCGTTGCGTTTAGAGGCAATAAGACATTTAAGTTACAAGCATTAAAGGAAAGGAAAACATAGTGAACAATCTTCCGCATAATATTCTAAGAATTTTAAGGTAGAAGTGTAAAGTATTGACTGGTGAGAGATGTGTGTTCTCCGAAGTCAAGGTAGAAGTTATTGGCGACATATCTTATATTTATTAAGTAATTATTGTTCTAGTTTTATTAATAATGGCTTTTATCTCACAATTTACCCTACTTTATCTTTATTACAGGTAAGCATCACAAACAATGCGTATAACCTAATCAGGATCGACAAGCTAAGGTTAGTACGATATGCAGGATACCTAACTTTCCAATACTTTTTACTTCAAGAGAATTCAAAGTTGGGCGTTCCTGGGTTCTAACGCTAAGTTCTCCGCTTGTGCGGAATACCATTGTCTAAGAACTAGAGCGGGATGGTTGCACGGTATTTTACAGTGGTTTGAAAACTTCCTCGATGAAGACGATTTGAAAAGTGTTTGCCGTAAACGCGACCATCCTCCGACTTTTGAAGCGTTTTTATTTGAATGGTTTAACCTATTTCTCACATCTAAAACTAAACACAAAGAAGAATATAATATATTGTAGTAATGTAGCTATTTTATTTTCATTATACTTACGAAAATAACGCCGAAGACTGTTTGTGGATAGAAAATAAACTACGTAATTCCTTTACTCCCATAAATAAATAGAAGATTAGTTGAATGGGCTATAGAATTATCTGAATTGCCTTGAGTTGAGGAAAGGGTTTATCTATGGAGCGGTGCTGAAAGACATAAAATTAAGGGTGTTTGCACGCGACTTCTTAGGTCAATACAGTCACAACTTTCATTTAGCTGCCATTAAACATTGGTCTATTGATATATAGTATTTAGTTATTTTTGTAGTTAGAGAAAACCAATACATTTGGGGTATCCCACATATGAACTACGGTATCATATCCCGTCTAAAACAAATAATGTGTTTCTACGTGACTGAAAAAGTGAATAGGACCTCTTCAGCCATAACACCTCGTGAAATGCCGTGATTTGAATTTTTGGCGTTTGAATATTCAATTCAATTCAAATTCAAAAATATCTTTATACAGTAGGTAACATAGTTACACTTTGACATAGTTACACGTCAATTTTTACATAACGAACGTCTCATCCACCTAAAACTACTGCAGCTTCTCACAACTTGTATAGCCGGGGAAAAGGAATTATGGCATTGACAGCGACTCCCAAAACGGCGACTCCCGCTACGGCGAGTCTCTTTACGGCGAGTGGCCTTATTTTCCCTTTACGTCGAGTGAGTTTTGACGTTATTGTACAGTTATGGTAAAAACTGTTTTGCTGTTTTCTTATACTTTTCAGTTCGTTGTTTTTATATAAGTAGTAGTGTTAGACCTATTCTTTTTATTTATGATTTGGTTTAAATAGACAAATACTTACAATTATTTTTCATCTTATTATTTTCCTAGTTACTTACCTTTTAAGAAACAAAATAATTATAGGTATGTGGAGAAAATGGCTGCAACTAATGAAACTCCATTTTGATATAATAATATATTTTTATAAACATTGTTTTAAAAAGACCAATACCTTCTTTATATTGTGAAATAATACATTAGTTCTACGGTAGAACTGATCAGTTAGAACTACAGGGAATAAAGGACATAACATAGCATCACGTCTGTATCCTCGAAGGGGTAGAATATTGAAAAAAAAAATAAGTACATTTATCATGTAAATACAGGCTGGCGCAAACGTAGGCCTCGTTAAGTTAAATTCTGCTTTAAAAATCTTGTAATGGATATTTCGAAAGATGAAACTTTCTGCGTAGCCTCTGTGTGGGGATGAGCCCACCCTACCTCTAGGACGCCGTCGGCAGGGCATTGAGAAAGGGTTGGTCCCAGGGCATGGGTGTTAGTTGCCGAACTCAGAGAATAAAAGGGATCTTAATAGAGTGCAAAAAAATAGAGAGTAGGATTGGGCGCCTTGAACAGGATACTCTCCTATTGCAAGCAAAGCAAAGGGGATGGAATTAAAAATTTCACTTTTAAAAAATGTATATTAACATTACTTCTTCTTATACAGCAAAGAGTTTAGCACGTCTAGGTTATTTCATGATAACACAAATTTAGGAATAATCCTGTTATTACAATCAAGCAAAGCTTAGTCAAACCACTTAAACGCTAAAGTTTCACCCAAAAAGTGATATATTAAGTGCCTGGACGGCAGGTCTTAGGCAAAATCATGAAGCAAACCGCTGGATAGCAGGTCCTAGACGGAAAGCATGATGTAGATGTAGAAGACAATTACTCCGAGTGTAAGCACAACATTATCTTAATGGGGAAATCCCCAGGTAGCCCTTGAAGATAGACATCCGAGTTGGACTTTGAACCCTGCAACAAAACGACATATTACAGGTCTGTCTACCCCGTTAAGTCGCGGAAACGTAGGTAAACCACATTACGTGTGACGGTATAACAGCATAATCTATAGTCAATGTACTAAGCCATTGTTTTTAGGTGGTTTTACAGTTATTATTCTGAGGGTTATACACTGAAAGAAAGATAGTGAGGTTAAGCCATTGTCATGGACATGTGGAACTTATTTTTAGCCAAAGTTTAGAGATAATAACCACAAAAAAACTCACCAGAAGATTTTAACATGATTTCAATATCATTGACGTGGCCTATACACCACTTTAAAAAATAAGGCATGCAAAGGGAACTTAACCCATACAGCCTAGTCTTTGGTCATCTTAATCTTTTTTAAGTTGCCATCGTCATTCGATAATGTTAATTTGACACAACTTTTTCCAAGCGCGGAGGCACACACTCGCATGCGATTCAGCCCTGTCGGAAATCTAAAAACAGGTGTTACAAGAATACTAAAAACATAACTATTATGTTTAAGTAGGTACCGTGATTATAATCATTAAACCCGTTGCCTGAATAATACAAAATGAATTTTGATTTAGATAAGTATGGTGTACCAGAATCTGATGGCAAATGGGGAAATAAAATTTCTATAGTAAGTAACACTCGGGTAATTGGATGAAAACGTCTTGATACTTTTAAACGTTTACAATATGGACTTTATATAAAGTACTTATTGTATGCAATACAGTATTGCTTTCGTTCTATTTTTTGTCCTGTCGTGTCCAGTATTGTCCGCCCGGGCGTCTTGTGAACGCTAACGCCTGAATGTGAGTTTGTCTGTTTATCCACTCATCACGTCAAAACTAAGCAACGGATCGACTTGAGATTTTGTATGGAGATAGATGGAATGGAACATACGCTATTTTTTATCCCGGGAAAATAATTGCGGGATTTCTGAAAAACCTCTAGATTCCAACAGTTGCTTGAAGCGATAGATGTCGCTAGCGAAGCTGCGGGCAAAATCTAGCTAGTGTAGGTAGGTATATATAAAAAACAAAATATTTATGAAAAGATCACTTTATATTATTATGCTATTTCCAGATCAAAACTGTCCAGGTTATTTGTTTTCTTTCCACCTCTCTTCTTTTACCGGGTGCACTAAATACACTTCCATTCGGTCTACCTTCATCAATTATTCGTCGTATGGTAGTGCTAGGAACTCCTATAAACAAGTCACAGGTTAATAACTAATAATATAGGAAAAATATATTCAAGTATTAAGACTAGTTAGTCCTACTTACCGGTAAACTTTGGACGCGTTTTAAAATCGAAGATTGCGGTTGATCTCCAACTGCTTCTTCACGAATTTTTCATTAAACAATGTAAACAATCTTTCTTGCTTGTGATCGAAGTGGTTTTTTCGATATTCTTACGAAATTCAGAATAATTTCAAGGAATCTTTGGAAAATCTCAGTATTGTTGACAAAACATGTACTTAGACATGACAGGAGACAGTTTAATATTACCATAGGAAAATCAATATTTTTTTTACTTTTTTTATGCCATCAGATTCTGGTAGACCTAATAAGTAAGTACCTAAAATATTTGTCCCTGGCTCCAAACGCGTGGAGAGTGTTTCTTCTATAGGTAGTACTATTTATTAGTTATTGCTGTGCTGTAACGTAACACACAATCAAACTCACTTTCGAATTTATTCTGTTATATTTATTAGTTAGGATCAAATAAAATTGAAGAATTTTAATAAATTATCATATCATGTAATCTTCTTTCAATCTAATTTACAGTTTTTGGTATGTATGTTTTGACTGTTTAGTATATTATAAGTAATAAAATTACAAATAATAAATAATGTTCCTGTCACGTCCAAGTCATGTCAAGCATTTGTCATGTCTATTGTTATTTTTATAGAATAAATTTCAATTTCATTGTAAAAATTCAATAAAAGTGTCAAAAAATTGTGAAACAAGGATGAAACAAAGTACTCCTATTGTGTGGTTATCAGTGTTTGGAATTATTCGTTGATAAATTTTGCCACATAATCAAGAAAAAGAATGGTCGATACTGGACTGGTCGAGTTACCTATATGCTAAGGTTGGAAGAAATTCATTGAACGTTACTCTCTGATGTGAAAGTTACCTATACATAAACCAATATTTTGTTTATTTTTTTTTTTACAAAATACAAAATAAATACAAGCTGCAGAGAGAGAAGCTGCAGTAGTTTTAGGCGGATGAGGCGTTCGTTATGTAAAAATTGACGATTCAAAGTGTAACTATGTTACCTACTGAATAAAGATATTTTTGAATTTGAATTTTGAATAAAACAGTTTTTAAAAAAATTTCGAAAGTTGGAAGACAACGAATACCGTTTACCAATTTCAGAGTTGATCAGAAGAAAAGGTTTGTCAACAAGGTAATTCGGCTATACTTACCTTTGCTATTAAAATATTATGTAAATACCTAGGTATCCACTTTTATTTATTTTGACATAAAAATACTCGAATAATCGAAATAATCGAATCATTGCTGCTTATCATCATTATGTGTCATAAAGAGTGTCACTCTTCTCTGGTAACACAAGTTGCTATTGATCTGTTAAAAGCCACCATGATTGCTCATGATCCAACTTAGTGCGAACTCACTTGTATGCTGAGGTAGTGAGGTGAAAAGTCTTAGTCCGGCATAAGAATTTAGGCAATGCCTGAGAGTAATCACGTTGGCGCAGGATGATGTTGAAGCGATAGCGGGCCTGAGTGGACCTATAGCAGCAAGCGCCTAACAAGTACGGTAAAGCCGTCTGTTTGAGGAGTGCATCAGGTGGGATTCATCTATTTTTACGTGTATAAGTAATTAACGAGGTGATGCTCTCCCAGCGAACCCGCTGCAGAGTTTATAGGCTCTTCGAGTACTAGAGAGA
Organism: Pectinophora gossypiella; assembly: GCF_024362695.1. NCBI lineage: Eukaryota > Metazoa > Arthropoda > Insecta > Lepidoptera > Gelechiidae > Pectinophora > Pectinophora gossypiella. The sequence goes on from NC_065433.1 coordinate 17,345,054, forward strand.
TAATGGGAATACGCCACACAGTGTACGAGAAGAACACGAAAGGACGTCGAAGCTTATGTGTGTGCGCCTGTTCTATAGGCACAGATATTGTTCTAAGAATTATTAAAAACATAAAACGTTATATGTATAAATAAGAGTCCATTAGTGACAATGTGTTTTATTAGTTTAAACCTCTCCACATCGGTTCTTAAAAGTTATCACATCATCATCCATCATTGCTGCTACTAAAACTATCATTTATATATATATTAATTGATAAACTTAAATATATACTTAATTATACCTAACAGTATAAAGTTCTACCTACGCAATAAGGCCGTTTTTGCAACAACTATTACTCTGAAATTGTTTAAATAATGTGTTTCTTCAGTATCCAATAAGCATTTTGTATTGTATTGATGACAGACTTAAATGAGTTTGGGCCGGACATGTTTGTCGCATGCACGCTGAGCGGTACGCACGGATCGTCACGCGTTGTGTCTTATGATGGCGCAACGATATGGACGCTTGCCGGAGGGACTGGCCGGAGTGCGCTCAGGATCGCGATAATGGCAAGAGGAAGAGGAGGCCTTTGCGCAGCAGTCGGATCTTGTAGGCTAGATTAGGTTAGATTGTATTGATAATTGAAAGTAGGCGCCAGTAACCAGCCATCCGAAAAAAATATCGAGATAAGATGTAAGTATATATACCTAGTAGCTTTGTATCACATTATTAATCCCATAAGATTACTGCATTTATAAAACAGGCTGGAAGGTTTCCAAAAATATGAAACAAAAATGAACCAAAAATGCAATTATAACAGTGGAAAAAAATATTGTATGTAGCGTGATTAAAATTGTGTTTTGAACTGTACATGTAAATGACAGATGTGATGTCAAGCAGTCGCCGTGCGGGGAATCGCTGTCCACGCTACAATTCGGGAAAAGAAGCTGTAAGAAAAACCTCGACTTGGGGCCCGAGACGTTCTTTAAAAAAATAAATATCGTGACTTTGTGCAAGATCAGAAGACTGTCTATAGCTGAACAAAATTGCCAAGTGCTGAAGTCCTGAGTGAAGGGTGGCACTCCCTCCGAGTGCTTATGATTTGCGTTCGATGCTGGTTCATTTCCGAACGTCGATAGTCCGGCAAGGCGCGCCATTGTCGAGTCATGCCCTAATGTTCAGTTTCCGTTTTACGCGATAGCCAATAACAAATTAAGCTTTTATTCAAAATGGATCTCATGGTTCTACATATTGTTGATACGGTTTAGTTGGACTTCAGCTGTGTGTCCTGAAACTTAAACTATCCTATTATGTATTAGCTTAAATCAACACAAGATTAACATTAATAACAACTACAATGCACGTCGCGAATTTATAATAGAAATCCGATAGAGTTGCCAAACGTGAAATTTAGTGAAGTGACATTATTGTGGCTAAATTAACGATAAGTAGTCGATAGATTTCGCGCCGTCTAGCGATACAATTAATTGAAAAGACTCAGACACTGTGATGTCTGAGATGAATCTCAGACACATAATTAACGCAAGATTTATAGCTTTTTTATCAACACCTAAAGGTATTTTGATTATTTTTTTCTAGTAGTTATCTACTAGGTCATAATAATATTGTAATAGCAACATAAACACAAAAGCGAGTTAAAGCTTTCTGAGTCTAACGTGAAATTACGATGAAACTGTGTGAAAACTTTACGATCATAAAAATCTAATCTGAGTTTTCCGAAAGAGAGATTAATGGAGATTAAATAAGATAAGATCCACCCACTTGAAGAAGACTGCTGCTTACTCGTAAGTAGTAGGTATCCAACTTGGATTTTGTTTATTATTACCATTTACAACGTAAACATTATTCTAGCTGTTCTAGAAGTTTCTCTCTCTGTAGGTATGTGTTCGTTTCCGCTAGCAAAAGTAGTGTTTGTCATCCCAATAGCACATGAATATAGAATTCGCGGTGAGTGTGTCGGAGTTGTGTTCGCGATGCTCGTCACATGGTCTCGCAGGAGTCACGGGACCGCCGATGGGCGGATAGCCCCTGCCTGATGCGAGGATATAAATAGAGGCCGCCGATCCGCGTCTCAATGATGCGCTAGCCATTCATGCAAACAATCGTGTAGGTACGTACAGCATCACAGTATTGCCAGGTATCTGGTCCTTGTTTCTAGGCTGAATTATCAAACTTGTTTCTACGGCGAGTTTAAGACAACGAGTTGGATCCAACGATAGAAAACCTATTTTTTTAAATTGAATCATTGAAAAAGACAGTTATTTTCAAAAATTCATCTACATAGGTTAATTGATAGATTTCGAAACGACGCATTGCGGCGTCGCTTGTGTCGGAAAATCCCTTCAGTGTCAGTTAAATACCGTCCGCTTGGACACCCGCCATACATCAATTAGGTGTGAGTAATTAATTTGTGGGCCATCGTAAAACGTATCCAAACATTTGCGAGTCCACTACGGACACCAATTGATAAGAAGAGCAGCATTCATCAGCAGCAACCATCCTCAGAAATATTTATCTAAATTCAAAGCATTATAATTTATATATATTGTAGTTATCCTGGGTATGTTTCGGTAGTTCTGAGCGAGCTATTCAAAATAGAAGTCACTTATGGTATTTTTGAAGCTCGAGATTCTTAGGTTGGAGGAGTAAGCGTGACGCTCTATTTGTGTCGGGCTGTAAGCGACCGCTGCGCTGGCACTGCTTAGGGACGCCACTCGCAGCCGTCTTCCCGCTGGTGACGGTCGATGCGAATAGATGATGAAAAATAGGCCGGTCGACGGCGGCGCGGCGTCCGCACTCCGCTCTCCGCGCCGCTCGGCCAAACCGGTTCATTCCACACATATTTTTTATTTATTTTGTGCTTGGACTTCTGCCAACAGACTAAACTTATTGATTTTACGAAGACGCATTGTCAATATAATTATTATGTCCGGTTATTTAATCGCAGCAATATACAAGCAAATAAAACGTCTGATGAAATAAATTAATTCAGTCAAATGTTAATCTGACTCAGGAAGACTAATTCCCGAGCGACATGCTACATAATAATATTTATGCCGTTGCGTCCGGTATTCCCTGTACAATCAGAGAATAATTACAACTTACAGAATCAATGCAAGTCAAAATAATGACACTGTTCGTCCGGTCTCGCAGCCTCACGAGACATGCACTCGGGAGGACCCGTAGATGCCAATAGTTCTCTCCGTAAGGCAGAATGCTCAGATGATAGACTGTAAGGCGTCGATACTAAAGAAGAACTTCATTTATTCGTGAACGCTAATTGTACGGTTTGGTATTATTCCGTGCAGAAAAGTCCTTGTAGACACGGGGTGCCTCCTGACAGCTGGTGAGTCGTTGTCGGGGACGTTTTGGTCGCGTCGCGGGTAATAATAGAGCGATCGCTTCCGTGTACTCGCCTCCCGCCGTCGCCATACACACACTGCTACTTGATTTATTTCCAACCCACAAACACATTCACAGAAATCCTCAACGAGTCAAATACTTAGGTATTCTAAACTCTACTTAATTATGGATATCTAACTGCGAAGTCAACCGAATTAGACCGCTTTATTTAAAACATCTTTCTTCCATTGTAAATAATCAAAAATCTCCACCGGGATCCTGTCCTGTGAGGAATGTCATATAAGAAGTGGTAACACTTGCGGGCGCATAAATTTTGTCGTAATATGCCAATCAGGCGCGTGGAACGGCGTTCATTCAATTGACGTGTGTTTTGATTCGCAATTTTACGACTTTACGAGATCCCAACCACGTTGACTGGTCTTACTATAAAAATAAAAATCCGCGGGCACGAAGAGCGAGTTTAAATTTTGTTCACGAAGTTCGTTTTAATTCATTGATTTATGGCAGCGGGTTTTTTTTAATACAGTATGGCAGAGTTACACTTAAAACAAAATTGAAATAAAAACATAGCATGACGTCTTTATCCCCGAAGGGGTAGGCAGAGGTGTCTAGTTCATATTTATATTATTATATATGTCGATGTAAAAGGTCGAAATGCGATAATTCTTAAGAGAAGAGAAGGAATCCTAAGATTTACCAATTGATGGTGCTAAAAGTCTGAATTGCTTTACTATCAATCACAACAAGTAGCAGTAGTGGTACGTAAGTCCCCCCAGTAGTTATGTAATGAACTTAGAAATGATATTATTGAGTTATAAACTTAGCAACACGGTCGGTAAAACATGATTCATTGAGTTTGTTATTGCTAGTAGCTACTTAACATTTCATAATAATATAAATGTCAAATGTATTAATTATACAATTGTCAGACTTATTTATTTAGACCGTTTGACTATAATCTGTTTGTCCTACAACTAATCTTAAACAACATATCAAACGGTTGTTTATTTTTAAACAAACCCAATTCACCTTGTATAAAATTAACGCGATTCCCGTTCAGTTTTCTTTCAGGGAATAACTACAACTGAAATGTGAGTTGGAAATTCTTCATGAAGGTTGATTTATTTTTGGTTGGAATATAAACTGTTTATCTTCCCGGGTGTGCCTTCTCCAACTTGATGGTCCATAAGATTATCTAATTGATCACCTGTCAGTAGTATAAACCAACTTAGATCATCCTGTTTCGTGATAACTTGTCTGCCTTCCCCATTAGGGATCACGGGCGTGAGTTTATGTATATTTCCATCTAAAAAGTTTTATTTTATTATCTGAGAAGATATTGCATTATGAAAATCTTATAAATCTTATAAATTCTAGGTAAATCCCGTCTTAATAATAATCTCCTCTTCATAATCTCTTCTAAATGTTTTGTGAATACAAAACACGGCAATATTATTTTTAGATAAGAAATAGCGAAGACTTAAAAATGCTTTTAAAACGATGTCTTCTTTACTTGTAAACAAGTCACTGGAAATAGAAAATAATAATTTTATCGCGAAAATTTTATAGACTAATCTTCAGTTCGAGGTAGTTGTGGGGCGTAATGTGGGGTGTCGGGGAGATTAAAGCACGTCCAATAGCCGGCGATGGTCGAAAGCCGCGGATATTGGGTCTTTAGTCGATTCGGACCGCAAGCGGAGTGGACCGCGGTGCGCATACTGGTGCCTACCCAGTATTGCCCAATAATAAATGTTAAATTTATTTTTATTACCTAATTAGAGAGGAGGGTTTTTTCTACATATCATCATCATCAGCCCATTAACGTCCCCACTGCTGGGGCATGGGCCTTCCCTATGGATGGATAGGGAGAACGGGCCTTAAACCATCACGCGGGCCATTGCGGATTGATGGTTATTAACGACTGCTAATGCAGCAGGGACCAGCGGCTTAACGTGCCTTCCGAAGCACGGAGGAGCTCGAGATGACAACTTTTTTTTGTGGTCACCCATCCTATGACCGGCCTTTGCGAAAGTTGCTTAACTTCAACAATCAAAGACCGAGCGCGTTTATCGCTGCGCCACCGAGCTCCTCAATGAATTTTCTACATATACGCTTTTGTTTTTTCTATTCACGCTTTTGACGTATTTTTCTGTTATTGTGCAATAGAGTATATTTTGATTTCATGGATTAGATGATAAAACATTTTTTCAGTGATAACTTTTGCGTGGTCCCCACCACGCAAAAGTTTTTAATTTAAGGAGGTTTTTGGAACAACTATTGAAAATATGCAGACTTACCGAAGAATCACCTTAAGTAATATTTTCACTAAAGGACAGGTTTTAAAAATAATACGGGTTTCAATGTACTTAAACGTTACTAAAGCCAATTACTGGTGTTTTCTTTCAGTGGAGCACGGACGTAACTCAATACCTATCAGGGATTTAACGAAGTATTTCCGGTTGCATTCGAGTGAAAGATTTTTAATAAAAATCGTTCTAGTTCGAATTTCAAAAATTTCGATCAGTTTTATTGACAAGATGGAGGAAGTATTAGTCACAACTCTTAAGACAATAGTGACACAACTGAAATTTTGGAGTTTTTGACCTTTAGGTAAAAAACGACTTCAAATAGCACGCTCTCCGTTAATTAGTGAAAAACCCTTTTTCTTAAAACGTTAAGGTTTATAGTGGTTAGTAAACTTAAGAGATAATTAATAACTATCTATTAAATCATCAAGCCCAATTTTGGTTTACTTCACGTTGGTTTTAAAAGTGCGATAATGATAAGCCTATTATTCATGAAGATAAGTAGTCCATCACGGGACGACAGTTGAGCGCATTCTGTGTTTTTTTACTTCCAGTCCAGCGGAGAAGATAAAATTTGATAGTGCGGGCGTGATGTGACTAATTTGTATCCCGAGGTCGCTAGAGCAGCGGTGCGCGGCGCGGTGCGCGGTGTTGTGATCGTGCGCCGCGAGCCGCGTGCGACGTCAGCGGTGCGCTCTGCGTTCCGCTACACCGCGCGGTGTCTACTCATACGCATGTGTACTCGTGCCTACCGCGTGACCTTGCCGCTTCGACCATTGCCGACTATTTTCAGGCCTAGCATGGTTTATTGCGTGCACGTCAAAACAATCCAATCTTGTACAAAAACTTTATTATTTACCTTTGTAAGGTTCAAATCCATCACCTAAATATTTATTTTATTCATATTCCATACTTAATTAAAAAAAAATTGCCTACTTACGGGCGTGGATTTATGTAGGTACGGGTTTAGGGGTAGGTCTGTACCTTTCCCTACCTATATTTGGACGAAACAAATAATATCAAATGAATGCCATCATGTGACCATTATCTAAAGACAGGCTAAATAATCGGATAGTATACTAAATTGGCCGAGTAAATTATCAAGTTTAATTAATACAGAGGTCATGCGCTGTTATCGAGCGTACTGACGCAACTGGGCCACAACAAGCCGTGTTGAATAGCGACCGACGTCGCGGTGCGAGCTAATATTCGGATTAATTGTACGGAAATAACCCGAGAGTGAGACTCGCGCCAATGCACCCATTCATTGACCGCTAATTACGCGACTCATCGACAATGGACAAGCGGTGAGTGGCAGCCATGTACCGCGCGCGCATCGCCCGCGCCCTGTTACACGTGCTAAGCTTCAAGTATGCGCTGCGAAGGAGCTTATATCAGCCAACAGTTATTCTACCCGTCCTATAGTTTTTTGATTATGTCTGTGTGTCTGATGGGTCGTGTGATCGTTTCCTGGTCTCCCGCACCGCTTGATCGTCAGTTGGTCCACCAGCCTGCGTGTTTACCCGGCTGCTCCGTCGCGGCAATGAATTATTTCCGCTGCTTACTACACTGAGTTAAATTAGTGTCAGCAGACGAATCATTACTGCGCAGCATACATCATATAATATGAACGACAATAGCTAAAATGTGCACGGTATTGCAAAAACAGATCTGTCCAGACTATTCTTACAATTCGAATGTTGCTTTTAAATATAAGAATACTTGATCGATAATTTCAATAGAAGATAGATGTCTATTTATTCGTCTTGTATTATAGAAAATTGACAGGTTGATCGGTAGAAGTCTTGAGGAAATTGGCAAGTTGGTGGTCAGTATAACATCGCCAGAGCGTTTCATCATCTTTCTTTTTGCGGAGGTAGTTGTATCCAAAGAAATATTGTCGTATTTTCTTCACAGGTTCTAGGAATTAATTATTTAGAAGGATACAAGAATCTAGATTGATTACAGCGTTATATAGGTACATACTTTATCTATTAATCTATTTGTAAGATGAGATCGCCTTATCTGAATAAGACATAACATACAGTCTCCTTAAAATGACTTTAGATGCGTGACATATCGATATATGCATTTATGAGAGGCGGGTGCGTGAGCGCACGGTAGTAAAGCGACATCGGGTGCTATCAGTCCATGGCTTTCAAACAAATCCACGAGAATACAAATAAATATCAAACACAAATAGATCACAAAAATAGAGAATGTGAATAACTGACACAGTTTCGGGTGCGGCTTCTGAGCGCAGATTAATTTTATTGAGCTCTCGTCAGCGGCGCACGGACAGGCGGGTCGGACGCGCGCGCACCATGCCGCAACTCATTAAATCATAATTATTATAACACAATTAATCAAAGCAATAATTTTCTAATTGGGATTTTACCTGTAGTACTTATCGAAAAATTTAATATCGATGTTTAGCATATTTTGCGATGGCAATGAATACGACAGGATCGTCTATACATATAAATTAGCGGTTGCAAATTAATGTTTTACAATTATTACAAAGATTACTTATGGATGCAACAATCGACATCGCATGACAAGAAAACAAATTGGGCCTATTGGAGAACACGGGACAGAAAAGTGCAAAAGCTTTGAAAGATTTAGAATTATGTGTTCAGATAATTCCATAACGTAATGGCTTGCATCGAGAGTTACGAGTATAGTCTGATCTAGTTAATAGCAGGGTGAGCGAGCGCCGGTTCGGTTGCCAGCTGCCGAACGATTACTATTTTTAACCGACTTCAAAAAAGGATGAGGTTCTTAATTTGTCTGCAAATTTTTCTTGTTTATGTTTTATTTTTGGGCACATTTTTGACAAATTTCTAACGATGCTATTGGTTTTGTTTGAAAAAGTGTGCTCGCAAGGTCGTTTCATAATTTGGTCAGTAAGTATTTGAAAACATCAATATCAACGCACACATTCTATAGTACTTAATTGAAGTATTTTGGTTACATCTATCCGTAGTTCGTGACCATGGACTTCGAAGACGCGGAACTCATTATCTACAAGTAACACACGATCAGACTCGGAGTTTTTGTAAATTATAATTATCTTCTTGTACTTCACTTGTAGATGTCGCTGCCATGTCATAATGTCTACAAACTACGTGTATAACTTACTAAAATTACTTTATAGTAGTATTATTACCAAGAATGTTTATTTTTATCATAATAATATCATAATCAACATAGTTCAGACTGGCACTGCCTTCAAGTACTGTTGAACTATTTACTATGTAGATCTATTTGTTTACAATTCAGGCCGACACATAGTCAGTACATTTTAAGTACCTACTTGTCAGAATGTTGTCCAAAATTAAAATGTATGCATGTTGAAGAGAACAACATAAAGGTGAAAGGTCTAAGGCAGTAATATGCTACCCCTTTGTGACTAACCAGTGTGGAGAATGCGTCGTCAGTACTTGTATGAAGTGGGTGTCGCTCGTGACCCGCCTAAAATGTGAATCATGTGATTTGGCATCAACGTTGGCTCCAATAGTACGTCAACATTAGCCGGTTTATTTCTGATGCGCATTGTATGCTTGGCAACTATAAAAAAGTTGGGTTTGTTCTTTCTCGGTAGGCCTATGTTAGCATCGTAACGTGCCGTGACATGCACGCGGCTAGTGACTGGGTGGGGGCAGCTGGAAGGGGTTAGGGGATTCCCTCTATCGTGAATCGCGGCGGCTCGGGGACTGCTCACAATACCCAACAATATGGTTTATTGTTAATAGCGGTCGAACCACGATTGCTGTGTAATCCTAATATTACGACGTTTTATATTATGCTATTGTAGGATACAATTGTACAAATACAAATATATTTTAAGTAATAGAAAGTGCCCGCAAATATGAACTAACAAATACATCTTATATAGCAACGCGGTTGTCTAATACCCGTGTAAGTATGTGGATCAAAGTTTGGGATCACGAGACTTTTCTTCTAGCTAAAATTTATGATTATAGGTCTATGAAAAGTACCCAACAGGTTTCATGTCCCCTACGAAGTGTACGAATACGACTAAAATAGGCTGTATCTTTAAATTATTGCGTTCATTGAGAAGCTTGATTTTATTTACAGCCTCATGGGATTGCGTCGTCCGCGACGCTCAGTGGGTAGGCCCGCTACAAGGTGGACCGACGATCTGGTGAAGGTCGCGGGAAGCCGCTGGATGCGGGCGGTGCAGGACCGATCGTCGTGGAGATCCTTGGGGGAGGTCTATGCCCAGCAGTGGGCGTCGTACGGCTGATGATGATGATGATGGGATTGCAGACAGAAGTATCAGTATTAATTTCAACTTGTTACCTCCACGTGGGAAAAAGGTTCTTGACAGATAGACGGACTGATATCAAAATGATTCTATAGGGGTTTATCCTTTTGAAGTTCGAACCCTAAACTTACCCCGCTCCGTTCAGCCCCATTTTTTTATTAAAACTATTCCATTAGTTGTTCTGGTTAGTGACAGATTTACATAGAAACACCATTTTGGAACCCACTGAACCCTTATATGGATGAAAGTAATATATTTATTTAGAAGATATAAATGCATGGGATTATCTGCCTGTGGAATTTTAATATAAGGCAGCCAAATTATTAAATTGTATAATAATATTTTAAGTTATTTTAAAAAGAACGTCTAAGGCCCTGTTCCGAGGTTTTTCTTGCAGCTTCTTTTCCCCGGTATTATTCCTTGGTATCACAGTATTTTTTGATTATAGATGATTGTGTTTATATGTGGTAGTTACATATTAGGCTGGTGTACGTGCACACTCGTCAGCTTGGAGAGCTATCCTTTATTAGCGTGCGGGCGCCCTTAGTGGAGAGCCGCTGGCCCACTACTTTGTCAGCCGTACTTTATCTCACCGAGGGCATAATAAGGAATACATATTGAACGGCAACTCTTCGCTCCCCACCAGCCGCTGAGCTAGGTTTACCTCAGCCCTCGGTCTGACTTTGGTCTTCAATCGTACGGGCGTCAGACTTCACACACACAGATGCGCGTGTACGATAATGTCAATGTGCAGTGTCTGTGTAAAACGAGGTGTTTTGTGTGAAGTGGTCTGCCGAGGGCTCTAAGCCTCGCCAAGTCGAGCGTTTGTCGCGCATTGGCATGTTCCTCTGACACCTTTAACCTGCGGGGAGCGTCGGTTCGAAACCTAGTACCGGAGCCTTCACAGATGGCTCGACTAATATATACGGCGACACGGCTCGCCACCTGGTCACGCCTACCCTTCACGCCGACACGGCTCACGCTGGTTCATCTTGATTTTTTGGGATATATTCGTGGGCTTATGTTATGTTTTATTAACCGACGGAAATATATCTGGTTATCATCTCCAAGTAAGTGCACAAAGTACCTACGCGTTTACATCCTACTAGAAGGGCTACTTTTTGTGGAGATTAGCGAGCTATGGGCCAATACAGTCTAAACATACTTATTACCCGTTGTGAAAGGCAGCAGAAGCTTAGGCAACCCATCGTTTATCATAAATCAAATTTGTTACACAGCGCTTGATCTAACTTTTTTAAACAGGATGATGGCCCTCTAGACAGTACACACTTTGTTGTAAGATAAACTAAAATGTCGGTAGTCTTGTTTGGGCTTGTAATGAAACACCATGAATGAAGGTTATTCCTTACCTATACTTATTAAAAAGAAATAGCCCGACATTATCGTACATCCGCACCATTCATTTTGTTCGAGACTGTAACGAGATAACCCATCCATTTATCTTTATTCGCATACCTAACTCAGTCATAATAAAGCATTGTTTATTATGAAATATAAATGATACATTACTTACGATGGATTCCGTCTTAAATTTTTGTCAGTTCGTGGCTGATTGGGTTCAAATAAGTTTAAAAACAAAAACGGAAACTCGCGTTCTGAAAAGTATAAGAAAAGAAAATATTTCTCTTAAATTCTTCTGAATAGAGGGAACATACATGCATACATGCATATATATCGGTAAAACACAACTATACAACCCTCCTATTTGCTTCGCCGCAATCGGGTGAAACCATATTTATCTAATGACCAATGGTCATAATTCTATCAGCCCAATGTAGAGCAAGAAATTATTTTTGAGCATTTTATCGCTTTGACTATAGAATTTAGAGTTGCTTAGATATAATTATGATGACAATAGCCGTAGTTTTTGGACTGTGATTGGGAAATAACACTATTTTAATAAACTCAATTAGTGAGATTTTATATAATTTAGGTAAATAGCCATTTTGTTTTTCCCATACTTACAAAATTCGTTCCATCCGTTCGTTGATAGAATGACGTAGATTGGTATGTGTTGGGATTAGGTAAAATCTGATCTGATCTGATCTGATGATACTTCCTATTTGACAGCGGCGCAGTTCCGACCACCGGAGGCACTATCTCGGTCTCCGCCAGCCTTCTTCTATGTCTATCTGTAAGCCGTCCAGTAATTCCTCTCCTTCCCTCTGCTGTGAGGTTCCTTGTAGAGATGAAATACATTTCACATCGCATCCTCGCAACAAATAAACACTTATTTTTGCCAACCAGTGTTTTTATTAGTTGTCCGCAAAGTACAATTGGCAACACAAATCGCATTGAAAAGGGCTTTTTCATTTTAATTTTACTTCGCGAGGAACAGAGAAAGTTGTACAATCCACGTCCCTCCCTCGTTTCTACTACAACATACTGATCGCTACGTGGTTGCTACACCGCTACGAGTTTGCGACTACGCAGCTACAGGGTGGTAACCTAATTATTTAAGGTTAATATGGTCACGTTAAGTTATTTTATTCTTAGGTAAATATATAATCTCCTGATCTTGTCGTGTCTTTGACATACAGCCAAACTATGACAAACAGCCGTTGTCGTTAGTGATGTAGAAAATTATGATGATGAAACAATGATTGAACACAATTAACGGGGAAGGACGAATTAAAACAAAGAATAGTGATTCAAAAAATATTGAAAAGACGATTTCTTTGTGCCCGAAACCATTTGTTTTTCAGGTAGAGTGTCGCTTTTGCCACTTTCGTCGTGCTAGCTTTTGAAAGGATAATTACTTTGAACGTATTTTAAAGGACAATCGAAGACGCGCAGGCCGAAGACAGCCGACACGGGAGCCCTTAATATTATTATGACATCTCATTAGATGTTCCTATACCACTCGGAAACTAATCGATGGAAGACATCTCACCTGATATAAGTGACGATGCGGCATAAGTGGGACTTGTTTTACCTACCTAGTATATGTATATTCACGTTTAACTTTACAAAACAAAATAAGTACAGCATAATTTTAGAGCAAACGGATTTCCGGATTCACTGTCTTTAGTCGGACAGCACAGGAAAAACTTGGAAAAACATTGTTTGTATTGTTTTGTATGTTTTATGGTGTGTATACAATAAAGAGTACAGTATTGTTTAAAATGAAAAGTAGAGAAGTGGAGTAAGGTAAACAATTCCACCTGCGATGAAAACGGATGTTAATAACAGAACATAAAAAAGCATGAAGCTTCCAAACGATGGCAATCTCACGCGTTAAGTCAATATTCGCCCGCGAACCTCAAATATGAAAAAGCTTTTTTACGGAGAGCTGTGCTGAAAATGTTTACGAAATGAAATACGGGTTGTGTGTACAGTATTTTTTATTTACAAAACATCATCCAAAACTGTATCGTACTTACATAAATGAATGTGTATTACATATGTAAGTAAACTAATAGGTACTTGTAATAAATACCTGGGATGGGTTGCGAACAACTTTGTGGTTGTCCCCTCAGAAAACGATAGTCTCTTTTGGTATTGGTTTCCGAGGGTAAAGACAATGAAAAACAACAAACAACAATTTAAAATTGTTAAACACTTACAAGTAACTTCTCGTCTCACCAAATTTAATTGTACGCCTACCGGCAGATCACAGCGGTCTTATTATTATCTTTGTACCATCTACCCACTGTACCTGTGTGACAATAAATGATTTGAATTAGATTTTTTGAATTTGAATGAACTTATAATTATTACATATATACACACATAAACTCACGTTTAGTTACCACCGGGGTAAGCAGGGACTACGGATTTCCATTTCCTTCGATCCTGGCACACTTTTCTTAACTATTATCAGAAATTTCAAAATCTCATAAAATTATATTTTTTAAAACGTTTCACAGTACTTATTATAATTTTACATACTTTGAACGAAATTTTCCATTATTACTTGTGAGAGTACTGCATTAATAAAGTGTCTTAAAAACAGCGTCAACGATGTGGGTCATAGAGCAATACGGACCTCCGCGGTTATGGGTTATGGGTTAATCATTGTCAGGACAATTGCTGCCCCATTAACATTGTGTAAGAGAGAATTAAATTGTCATAATGTAGAAGGTGAATTATTTTCTTTTAAGCAGATTAACTTGGAAACTGCTTTATGTACTTGAATTCTTTCATGCATTTTCTACTTTTTGTTTGGATTTTCATAAGACGAGAGCTGACTCTATTTTTGTTTTTACATAATTAAATATTTTAGTCAGTCACACGTTATACAGTCGAGCTAAAAGCCGGGACAAACGGCTTTACGTGCCCTCCGAAGCACGGAATTATCTTACTTTTTCGGACAATCTGGTGATTCAAGCCTGAAAAGTCTTTACCAAACAAAGGACAGTGTCACAAAGTGATTTCGACAACGTCCCCATCGGGAATCGAACCCGGACCTCCAGATCGTGACACCCTCCACACAACACGTAACAGCCTCCGTGGTCTAGTGGTTTTAAATACTAAAAACGAAATTTAATATATATCGCTAGGTTCTTGTTAATAGTAACATCCAAAATATATCAGATAACGGGATGGTGAATTGTCGGTAGACAGGAGTGATGGATGAAGCATCCTGTCCGATATAGAATTATTGTCTCCTAAGTGATACATCGAAAGTTTGTCTATAAGAAAAGAAACTACTTATGTTTACAAGTTTAATAACACTGACCGTCGACTATTATAGATAGCGATACGACTCACAACCTATCCCTGGTCTAATAACAAAAAAGCTCCATGATGCGTGGTTACTATGGCGATGAATGTAAGTACCTTTGACTAGCTCCAGTAGTTTATGCGGATGAGACGTTCGTTATGTAAAAAATGACGATTCAAAGTGTTAACTACTGAATAAAGATATTTTTGAATTTGAATTACCTCATTTGGGAAGATAGTCGTGATCTTACGCTGTGTGTATTTAGTTATGTTTTTGTGGCGCATAATCCCCGGTGCGGTGTGTGGCTACTTCGACAGCAGACGGATAAAAGCCGTTGCATTGTTCTTTTGAGGTGGTACCTATCTATGTATTATCTAGCAGCAAAATAGCCGGGTGCGGGTGGTGCGATGTTATGTCGCGATCGTGTGGCGTCGAGGCGTCTCGCCGGCGCGACCGGGCCGCCCGCGCGGCGTCGTTGTGTCGCTCCGGTGGCGCCCCCACCGCCCGTCGCCCCCTGCTTACACCCACTCCCGCCCAACCACCACAGACTACCAAACGCACAGCCGGCTCAGACTATTTCATATAATTCAGAATTTATTAAGGTTCCCTTTGAAATTACACAGGTACAACCTGCCTTAATTTAAAGTAGAAGATTCATAACGCAATTTGAAAGTCTAATATATTAGTATTGTTGCGGAAGTTTCAGTGTGCTGAAATAGAATTGTTAGTTTTCTTAGTCAACAATTTTTACGACGTCCCTACCTGGATTGAAATTGTGTTGTGATCGTTAAAAGCCGTCATTACGATTCTTATATACAGGGTGGTAGAGGCATCGTAACGAAAACTGAGGGGGATGATTCAGACCATGATTTTGAGTTAATATCAAGTTGAATTTTCCTTGACAAAATTCATAATTTTTTTGTTTCTTTATTTTCAATTCTATACTTTTGTAATGAGCTCAATCACTCCCCTCAGTAGTCGTTACGATGTCACTTACGAACCATATAAGTACGTACTGACACCATAATTAATACTGAGGTGGATGAGTCAGACTATGATTCTGAGTTGATATCAAGTGGAATGTCCTGTCGGAAAATTCATAAAAAATTTAGTGTTGTTGATACTTTTCCGACAAAAATTTCCACTTGATATCAACTCTGAATAATGGTTTGAGTCGTCCCCCAAAGTTTTTGTTACGATAACACCCTGTATGTATGCGGTTTGTTGATTTTCTACTGTATGAAATACCATGGCGATATGCGACTATGTCGACTGCGACTGCTCTATATACTCCTGAAATTCCAACTTCTTAGTGTTCGCTCTTACGGGGCTCAAAATAACTGTAAATAACTTAATCCCAGCTCTCGTGAAGTGCCCCCTGTGAATTAGTTGCCGAGGCTCGTCCGCGTTGCGCCGTCGCGCGCCTGTTAATTACTGCTGAAACAGAAGCCCGGCGGGGATTCCCAAAGTTTTTTTTAAAGAGTTTAGCTAGACAAGACATATTTTCTGTAATAAGAATTAAATTATAGTCCAGTCATTTGGTGGTTTTGTATGGAAAGATTTCCGGATGTTTTGAATTATATACATTTCGGCTTGCTCATGACCTATACTAGTACGGATTATCGTACTGAGGTGGATGACTATTAAGTCATAAATAATTATGCTATGCTATGTGATATAGCTATCCTAAACTTTCTAAATAAGGCCGCAATGCAGCTACTGTCCAGAAGTTAGGTTTATATTGTTAATTATACCTGTCTGCTGCCTGGAAGAGATTGCCACTTAGCAATAAGGCCGCCTATTTTACTATTACGGACAACCTTTGCGACGACGTCCGATATCTTTAATAAGGCATTTGGCTGTATTTTATATGACCTAATTAGCCTTTTTATTTCGACGCAACGAACTTTGCTTTTCATTATTTCCTTTGACAACGCTGTTAGCAACAAATACAGAACAAAATCGGTCAAAAAACTTGTTGTTTCCTACAAGTATCTTACAGAAACAACATTAATTGGCGCTTTATTTAGATGAGAAGCTTCCTCGCTGCGTTATTTCCTTTGTTTGTAAGTAAATCGTCTGTCATCTTAGGCAATGACAAACTCCGAATGGTAGGATGTACTGTTGACTTTTTTGGTATACCTAAGCTGAGAGTTTTACTGACTTCGTATCAAAAAAATTCTGCCCATTAGGGATTATGGCCGTGAGTTTATGTACGTATGTATGTAAGAAGCAGAGTTTTGAAAACTCTCAAATTAAGCTTTATCTCTTGCTTCAATTGGTTTTTAATAATGTTGTGACAGTCAGGAAAAAGTACCAAGATCGACAATTTCTTATGTCTTCAATTGCTTATTATTTCTTCTTATCGTTTCGATGGCATTCAAATCCTTTCAGCCCAGTATTTTGCCAGTCCTCCCGCGTACAAGTGTTAGGGTACGCGGGGCACGACGTCGTTGCAATTGTTCGGATCTTGGTGTGTGGACTGTAGTTGCAGCAGCCAATCAGCTCGCGACATCAAACACTTCAGGACCCCGATACCGACCCCGCCGGCGTGGTGGACGGCTTCCCTCAATCAGCGCTCGCCATCGACCCGCTAGGGTCGATTAATTTTTTCAAATATTTTTCCTCTCAGACGACGCCCTGAGCCGAGGTTCACGCCCTACTGGGCTCTCTCAGGCCTGTTGTCTTAAACGTTGTACCGGGTGGGAGCCTTCAGCACTCCCCATTTGCCCGCCAAGTAGTTAATGCCACCTGCGGCAAATCTACAATAAGTCACGTGAAAAAAAAAAACTGTAGTTGTAGTAGATGGTGAGAGGTCGAGGGTTCTACTGCCAAGTGCAAACCAGTTTGTTCCTTGTCACTATTTATTTACTTATATTTTTATATTGCTAATTGTTACACTTTCGCGGGAGGAGTCGGCCATTCAATTCGGTATAATATTGACATGTAAAAATATTCTTATAAATATTTAATACTTCTGTTGCCAGCAACAGCAGTTACTCACTCACTCACTTACTTTTTTCATGTCACTTTTTATAATCTAGGATCATTGGTACCGCAGTGCGATTAAAAAAATTTACAACATTATATGGGAAGTTGTTTTTCTTGAATTGTCATAACTATTGCCTGGTCCTGGCTCAGGGGTAGAGTTCAAATCGTTTGTTAGTGCGTCATTCGGCTAGCTAGCGATAACCTTGTCACTGCGCTGGCAGATTAGTATTATTAACAATTATCACATCATCAGTAACCTATCGCGATAATTAATGGAAACATAGTAGCAAACTTAGCATAGGAAAACTACTAAAATATATAGTCGTCAAATGATCCGGAAAAAGTTGTGACGTCAATAAAAAACATGGTCAAATAGCCGTACTCATTGTTGCAAATATTTTTTGTTAAAATTCATAAATAAGTCGACAAGAAAAATGGAAATGTTATACGATCATTTAACACTGACGTTTATTTCTAGATTATTATTTTATTAATCTTCGACCCAGTAATCTTCCCAATTAGTACTCGTAGCACGAGGTATGCGCAAAGTTCAGGCGACAAGTTTTTTTTTTGTTTTGATCATGTAATTTTCCTAGCATTACATGATAGGTACAAAACAAACAAAAAATTGTGAAATTCCACCTTACGAGTATGTTGATGTTAGGTACGTACAATATTAGGTAGGTACCTATTGTAAACGGCACTGCTTTTCGTTGAATTATCCTAATTCAAAAATGCTTTATTCACCCTCACTGTATGCACGCTCTGTATTCACACACCATGTTAAATAAATCTACCTATTCAATTTGGTATCAATAGCCAATCGATAAAAGGAAAGCATTCCTAAAATCCTATCAGACCGTTCTTCCCTTTAGGGTCTGATCAATTGAGTTTCACAACAAGTGAACTAGCGGCAACATCGAATAATAAAAATGATAGTATATTTTGTAACAACAGTGTACAGTAGTGTACAATAGCATAGAATGAACAATAATAGTAAGTACGTATAGAAAAGACACTCCGCCCCGTACCAATACAAGCTTTGGGGAAGTTTGATGTACCTTTTAGATGAGAACATTTTGATTTCATTATTATTAGCAGGTACAAAAATAAATGGTACCTACTTATCAGTCTACAAACAAGCATTGTAAAATTATATTTACAATATAGGGATATTTTTTAGCTACTGGAGTATTTCATTGACTGGTGGTCTTAATTCGCCATTTTTACTAATATTTTTGCTCTAAGCTGTGTGCTTCCTTCGCAACGAAAAGCTGTACATTGACCTAAGTCTCCCAACCATTGCCCAATGGCTTAATTAACATCAAAACGTTTTTTTGATTCTGCTCTGCATCACCTGGTATATAGTTGCCGCTTCCGAATACATCCCGCTTAGGGACGGTACAGAAAAGTATCAGCGCCCGAAGATCACTTTAGCCATGTAGGCAGCTAATCATACCGCGACAACAATCACTTCAGAACCCCGATACCAGCCCCGTCGGCGTGGTGGACGATGTCCATCATTCAGCGCTTATCACTATCCCCACGCTAGGATCGCCCCGCTGTTGTCTTAAATGTTGTACCGGGTGAGAGCCCTCAGCGGTGCGTTCCCCATTTGTCCGGCCAAGTAGTTAATGCCTTTTGGGAAAAATATACCATGTCAATAAAAGGTCAAAGCTGCACGCTTTGTATGAGTGCGTTTAATCCAAGTCTTGCGCCAGTAAGGGAGCACGCACGGATTATCTGTCTCTCTCGTACGAACGAGATTTTTATATAGAGTCTCCGGGGTGTGAAAATAGTAGTGATCCAATTATCTGAGCACAACAGCGGGCAAAGCTTCAGCAGACAAGTAAAATAGTTAGCTTTGCCCAACTCCTGTGAACGAGTAAGAGGTTCAATAAAACATGAGGTACTTAAATCTTATTTGTCTTAGAAAACGTAGCGAGTCGAAGCTTGCCAGCTGTTTATAGAACAGTTCTTTTCTTTTCAACTACTCACTGATTTTAAATGTTCAGACATTTTTGTAAACAAGAGACATACTTGACTTTTTAAAATCTGTTAATATGAAAATTTCAAAGACGAAAAGACAGCAAATTCTTACCTACTTAAAAAAGTTTCTCAATTGACAGCAGAATATGGTTAAAGAGAATGATATGTATTTTGTGCGGTATTTGTTGACGAAATGCGCAGAAAAGAAATACATTTGAAAAAGGAAAGTAAGTATTTATAAAATTAACAAGTAAGAAAATATTCAACAAAATAGCACTCACAGAAAATGAATAAATAGTAAGAATAAGTAATATTAATAAGAGAATAAGTAATATTAATTTGTATTTTTGTATCAAAGTGAATACAGCTATTTGCCAGTAAGGATATACAAAGACACGTTAGTAAGTCCATTTTTCTATGACAACAAAATTTTAAACTAAATAGGTAAATCCTAAACTATGGTTTAATACAAATAGTGTACTTAATGTAAAAATAATTTATTAACTATAAGGCATCGGACAGATTTGTCAAACGTGTTTCTAGAGTGCTTTTACTGAAAAGTGTTGGCCATTGCTTAGAAGTAATTGCACCCTTTATGTTTTAAGACACTCAATGTTTTATGTTATGTTCTTTATTTTTGTCTTGTTGTTAAATTGATTTAAAATAAATATTAATCATAATCTTTCTTTGGCGCGATTTAAATTCTATTCTCGCCTCGTCTCGCCTCACCTCGTCGGTGTAAAAGCTACTTTAGGCGGTTACAAAAAAGGTCCTTTTTCGTAACTGGTTAGAAATGATAATTAATTACGAAAATAGAAAAAAAAGTCTTCTTTGATAACTGGTTATCAAACAGCGAAGAAAATTCTTTTTTCATAACTAGTTATGAAACTTTGGTTACGAACGTGGACGAAGGGGAAACGCCCTGCAGTACAGTTTCAGTATATCCACTCACACATTCTTCGGATGTATGTAGGCTGATAATGATAATTTTATTGTTCTTTTTTTAGAATTAAATATATATTTTGATTTTTCTCATGATAGCTTGATATAAATAGTGTTAATAAGATGCTTGCTTATTGTAAAGCTCTCAATTGACTCTATTTCAACTTGCATATTTTTTAAATGGTAAGTATCATTCAGCTTACTTAACAACTTTAAATATTCGTTATGATAATTCAATTTCCCTTTTCTGAGTGTTCTTTGTTTATGTTATAGGATTGAACTTTGTTGGTTACAGCAATTTTCTGATTGAACAATAAATACAAAACTTTCTTACAGAAAGAGAGCTGTATAATTAACATTTAAGCCATTTCATTTACCCATTCATTTATATTTAATTAAATAAGGATAATTCCTTGTTATACATAGTTTTTAGCTTAGTAACGGTTTTGGTGTGATTTATTATAGATTATTATAGATGTCAAATGGATCCTACCTACCAAGGGCTCCCTTTATCTACTTATACTGGAGATAATTATTGGATTTTAAGACCTACATGTATACAAAGTGTTAGAGTTAATTAAAATGTCTAAAATTACAATATTTTTTTACAATTACTCGTCAAAGGCAGCTAATTAAAAACCATGAACTGTAGTGACATAAACGTTAACAAGTTCAGTCGTTTCAGAGCTTTGTAGGGATAATAAAATAAAATCTGATCTTCCAAGCCTGTCAATCTTATCTAAAGCTTAAGTGAGGCTAAAAGATAGAGGCTACAATCAAATTTATTGTGTAATCAGCTGGCGAGAACTGGGCAACTCCTTGTCGCGATTGTGAAGAAGCTGTTTTTTTCTTACCAAATATCACGTTGGCCTAACAAACCTCGACGGGTGTTTAGCTCATCCTGTGCTGGCTACCCCAATTGGGAAAATAGCCATGAGATTATTTTATGTTTTATTTTTATAATCCAATCAATACATTATTATTATAGACCTAAGATTTCCGTACATCTGATCCATAATTAAGTACATAGTATTTTTACTGAGAAACAGTTCGAGATGAGGACCTGTAGATTAGTTTGTTAACATAGTCTGAGAAAGTCGTCGTGGTTTTCCCTCATTCAGCGCATTAGCATCAATTAATTCTTTCAATGTAATTCTCTCAGGCGTCGCTCTGGGCCGAGATTCACGCCAATTTGGCACTCTCAGGCATGTTTTAGTAAATCGACTCAGAGCCCTCAAAAACTCCCTATTTGTCCGGCCATGTAGATAATGACATGTATGTGAAAAAACTTACAATAAGACACCTGAAAAAAAAACGACGACTTTGTTTCGATGACACGGAAAACAAATATTTTTGTTGCGCAGATACATAAAGATATGTTGAATTGAGCTTGAGCGCCGGGGTCCATGATTCCGTTACCATGACAACGTACCAGCTAGGCAAATAAAAAGGGCATAGGTATTCAGCGAGTAAGGAGTGAGGTGCGCTAAATCTAGGTCACGTTTGAAATAGAGCAACCTCAGGTATTTTCAAGGTAAGTATATGAGATGTGCTCCGTTAACAGCTATTAATGTTGCCGCAGTGAAAAAGCATAGAGAGCATATAAAGCATATTGTAGTCAAACAGGGCTCACTCGCAAGCAGAGGTGACCTTCAAGGAAATGTCAATCATAGAATATTCACAGGCCCACATTGGGTTGAATACTTCGTTAATAATAAATTCAGCTAATGACGGCACTAATTGCTTTAGGTACCTACATACTTGTACGCGTTGTACTATATGGATACAGTACAAAATACTTTGTTTGTGGCTACAGACTGTGTTATTTTGATTCTATTTGTCCCTAAAATACCACTAATAGGTTGCAAAAGTCGAATGTGCGTGACCAAACTTGGTTGATTTCAATTTCGAGACTTAACAATTTGTTACTCGACACCATAGACATTCTAAAGATTTTTATCGCCTTATCGCCAAAGTGTGGGGAACCTTTACTCCTTTTGCGGCTTACGGTTATTTAGACTAAAGTAAGACCCAGAGGTGGCGCAGCGGTAAACGCGCTCGGTCTGCGATTGTTGAAGTTAAGCAACTTTCGCAAAGGCCGGTCATATGATGGGTGACCACAAAAAAAAAAGTTTTCATCTCGAGCTCCTCCGTGCTTCGGAAGGCACGTTAAGCCGTTGGTCCCGGCTGCATTAGCAGTCGTTAATAACCATCAATCCGCATTGGGCCCGCGTGATGGTTTAAGGCGCGATCTCCCTATCCATCCATAGGGAAGGCCCGTGCCCCAGCAGTGGGGACATTAATGGGCCGATGATGATGAAGACCCAGAGGGGGTGAGGTCGACTCTCTACGAATTGGTGCGGGGCGGAGAATAAACGTAAAATATTTAAGTAAGGAATTCAGTGGACTAAACGTGCAAGAAAGGTGTCGTCGTATGGAGAGCCATGGCGGGGCGTCAGGTGGCAATTGTTTGGGCCAGTAAGGCGAGCGCTCGACACCCAGGCAATAGACCGGCTCAGATTCAGACCCATTGTGCGCAAGCGCTATAACTGCTCGTTATGTTTTACGATCGCGGTGCGTGTGGCACACTTTGGTGATCATTTTATTATAATTCTCTAATAAGTTACTTATTAAATTTGGTATATTTATTATAAATGTTTATGTACTTATTTACAAATTTGTATAGAACATTAGATAACATTATAACTAAGTAACTACTTTTATTTCGAACGCCCCGGTGCGTTTTGTTATGACAATATGTAATTAATAAATTTACTTATACTTAATCGATTACTTTTTAAATAATTTTAAATAGGAATCTGCATGGAAAATTCTTCCGTCACTTTGTACGAAATAAACATAAAACCGAATGACTTTGATTGATATCCTATCCACTGATATGATAGGAAATAGTTGGCGTGTATAAATAAAGAATGTTGGTATAATGATAAATTGTCGATCAGTGATCGTGCCGTATCAGGATGTCGGTTGCCCGTGTATGTATACTTGAAACTAATTCTATTCAACCCTGGTGGATATTTTAAATATTTATAATGGTTAACAGAATAGAAGTTTGTTGGTCTTTTGTTTTTTCAGTTTTCATTATGTAGTACCTCCGTGTTAACTGCCTCCGTGGACCAGTGGTTGAGAGTTGGGCTTACGTTCCGGAGATCCTAGGTTCGAATACCGGTGGGGACATATCACAAAAATCACTTTGTGATCCCTAGTTCGCTGTCCGAAAGTAAGACGATCCGTGATTGGGAAGGCACGTTAAGTCGTTGGTCCCGGCTATTAGCCGTAAAAAACCTGCACCAACCCGCATTGGAGCAGCGTGGTGGAGTATGCTCCATACGCCCTCCGGTTGATTGAGGGGAGGCCTGTGCCCAGTAGTGGGACGTATATATGCTGTTTATGTACATTGATTTAAAAGATGTGTTGCTGTTGCAGTTTATTGTCATTTCTTCTCCTCAGATGTAAATAACACCTTGCGAAATGACGTAGATTCAAAAATGTTAAATTGACATTTAAGTAATTAAGCCGTTGGTCCCGGTTAGTTGTTCTGAAGTATGTACGTAGTCGTTGCAATAGTAACCCTGACACCAGGGCTGATGAGGTTGGTAATCTACCTCAAAACCCATACGATAGAAGAAGAGATTCTGTAGTATGTTAGATAATGTCGCCGTACAAAGGAGCCGTTTATCGCAGCTGTGCGCTGCTTTATCTTAACTTCACTTCTTAACATTTGTCAGAAAATAAATTTAAAGCTCACGTGAAGCTTACTTTATGTAAAAAAGCTTATTATAAGATTAATGACTACCTAAATGATAAAAATGTCTGGTATTGAATGTGTTCCTCTAGTTATTAAATAACTTGTAATGTATATCCTCATTGGTTTTTAAAAGATGTGTTGCTGTTGCAGTTTCTTGTCATTTCTTCTCCTCAGCCATAACACCTTGCGAAATGACGTAAATTCAAAATGTTACATTGACCTTCAACAAGTTTATCCATGATAATTACGTTGAATAAATGATTCTGATTTCTGATTTCTTCATAATTAAGGCGCGCCTCGCCTGTCTGCAAGCCGGAAACTAACGAAGAATTAAAAAGTTTCGTATATTCTCAAAACATTCAAAGGTTGCGCACCTCAGGGAGAATCGTATTAATGTAATTGAATTACCTTCCAGGCAATTAACTAGGAGTTTTCGCGTCCAGTGGTTTTTGTGTAGCCATCTCCTCTCCCTCACTTCGATTGTAACCCATGAGCAAAAGCAAATTTAAACTATCAGCTTACCAGCTGAAAATATTAACAAAGTCGATTCGAGCAACTAATGTTTGAAATGCGATGAAGTTATTACTTTGTCTGCTCTTTGGTAGAGCTCGAAATATCAAAGTTCAACACGTTTCCATAATTGAACAGAGTTACTGCTGGCATTATCAGCAGGTATTGTACAAGTGTAGGATACATCACCTCTGTGTATTATTTTCCTGTGACAAGATGGCTTCCCTTTGTTGTTCTTTATTCTTCTTTTCACTCCACTGGAAGTGTTTTGAAACGACGGAAATATACTGATCACATTTTATCACTTCGGAACAACTAATGTCATATACAGGGTGTTAGTAACATCGTAACGAATACTCAGGGGGATGATTCAGACCATGATTCTGAGTTAATATTAAGTGGGATTTTTCGTTAGTCAGTATTCGTTACGATGTCACTTACACCCCACACAAGTACATACGGTAGCCATACAAGTAGGTATGGGTGTTAGTGACACCGTAACGAATACTGAGGGGGATGGTTCAGACCATGATTCTGAGTCAATATCAAGTGGAATTTTTCGTCGCAAAATTCATGTTTTTTTTTATATATTTTTTTAATTATTTTCAATTCCATACTTTTCCGACGGAAAATTCCACTTGATATCATCTCAGAATCATGGCCTCAATCACCCCTCAAAGTTTTTGTTACGATGTCACTAACACCCTGTATAGGTACCTATGGAAAGGATCTGTAAAGTTTAGGACTAATCGTTTTTCTTTGCCTTGTGAAGAGTGATGTGACGTTCCTGGGAATGTTGACAAATTGGGAATGTTCCCGTTGTATAAGGACACTCGCTGATTTTCTTTTTCAAATTGTTATTTCTTGAACTTTGATCTTAGTTGATGGTAGGGCTGGCAGAGGAAGACCGAGAAGGACTTACGATGATCAAATTGGAGATGTCCTCAGAAAAGGTTCAATACGATCTACTCTGAACCGGCGTGCGTGTATGAAGTGATTGATGAATGTGGAGGAAGCAAGAGAAGTGTGTCAGGATCGAAGCAAATGGAATTCTATAGTCTCTGCTTACCCCGGTGGGAAATAGGCGTGAGTTTATGTATGTATGTATGTTGATCTTATTTTCCTATAGATTAGGTAATAAAGCTCTTTTTACTGCTGGGAATGTTCCCAAAGCGGAAACATTGGAAGTATATCAATACATTGATGAAGCAATAAAATGTACATCATTAAAAGCTAAGCGATAAGAAACTAGTCACTATGGATACTTTACTTCGTTATCTGTTTTTACTCACTTACCTACTTTCCATATCTCGCGTAATAGGTATTTTGACATGTATTCTTCAGAAGAATTTATCAAATAAACTTTGATACGTCAGATTTGAGATAAGTGATTATTTAAGATAAGACAGAAGATAACGGTCTGCAGACATAACTGCTATGTGCCTGTGTTTGTGACACAAACTTTGTGGTGAACACGTGGTGAATAATTATTTCTGCGTTTTCATTGTTATTGTAGTGAAGCTGTTGATCTTCGTCACTTGAAGAGATCGTAAATACCTGGCCACGTGCTCGAAGCATCTTGTTACCGCTTCCACATGGAACTTTCTTGCACCAAATCTATGTTGCAAATCTAATTAAGCAAATAACAAACTAATCGTACCAATAGAGTGCCTGGTTTACGATGGGATCAATAGTTTATCACATATGTAAGTGAAGGTGAACCGTTTATGATTGTAGACTACTGCGACGTAATTAATATGTTATTTTAATAATTAAACACATTTGCGAAAAATAACTAACACTTGGTTTTTTTGCAGTTGTAACTTTCCTATTTAATACAGATTAAACAGAATTATCAATCAATTTATAATTCTTTATTGCACAAAAACATAGAATCAGCTAAACAGCACTGCCAGACAACCTAAGGAGAATAAGAAAATATTTCCTAAGTTGTGCCTGGAGGAAAAGCAAAAATAAAAATAATTATGTACAAGGAAGTGTTTTGCTACTGGGTTTGTTGTATGAAAAGATTAATAAGTAGGTACTTATTATTATTATGCGAAAACATGCGGGTCTCATGCGCAGTGGTTTTTTGCGCAAGATTAGATACGCGAGGAACGCGTTGGCCTACCTGTGTTTGCTGAAAGCGACGCGACGCAAGTGCCAAGTGATAGATAACTAATCACTAACACACAAACGGACAATGTTAAAATTTAATATAATTTAATAATATTAATTGGTATATAAGCAGGCACATGATGGCTGTACTTAAACTGCTTTCAAAATGGAATAATGGTGCAGCACTCACTCTGGGGCTTGTTAATAAACATTCCAATTACGTTTTAATTTACATTGTGGCGTACGTGTGTAGCTTGATCAGAAATATTTTGTAGCTTTGTAGTGGTGTCGCAATGTACACTAATATTAATAAATATATTTTACAATTGTTATGCTTATTGGACAGGCCAAGAATATCAGGGTAAGCGGTGAAAAGTTATAAAGTTTATATTGTATGCTCCTACGCTCGAAAACTTGTTAAAACTGCTCTGGCACAGTATTAAATCATTCATACGTAGGTATCTTTGTCGGAAACTCGGTTCACGTGAGCTGTTTTGAATGATATTAGAATCCGAACTGTGGGGTGAGAAGAATTCCATGCTTCTAAATATAGTCGGATGCTGTTGCGAGTGAATGAAAGGATTAGGTCCGCGTACCGCGCAAGTTCTTGTGGGTCGTGCTGTTCCCGCCCTAGTGGGCCGCCCTCAGCGCGCCATTGATTTTGGCGCGTCCTCGACCTTCGCTGATGTCGCTTCTCCGCGCCACCCTGTCTCCCTACTGAATTTGTGACCTATTTTTTATACCACGTCCAAATAAGATCCTTCTACGTCCTGTCACGAATGTATGGCGTAAAGCTGACTGTATTTGTGATAACCATGTTGTTCGCTTCATAAAAAATATCTAAATACTTTAGCACATACTTACGCAAATATACTTATTTTTTACAATTTTATGTTTAAATACAACTTAAACAAAAATAACGCTACCAAACAGCACGACCGTTAAGGATAAATCTAAGTAGGTAATAAGGAAAGAAACTGGAAATCGCGGTGTTAACAGACATGAGTTAGGTATAGACTTATACCTAAGTGTAGATTGTTAAACCTCTACGCGAGTAACCCTCCCCTCCGGATGCAGTGGTTGGCGAACATTACACCCCTCTTGCCCTGACACGAACTAGCAAATCGGCTAACCCAAATACCTAAGCACGCTGATAAATATTCATGATCACATATACCTACTTGCCTACACAGCTAAGAATATTTTTGTAATATGCTTCTTCTTCTATCGTGTGGGTGGATAATCAACTTCAGCATCCGTAGTCATCATCACGCTAGCGTCATCCCGATTTACAGGGTCCGCTTACCTAACCTGAAGATTTGCCAGGTATGGTTTTTTACAGAGTCGACCGCCTGTCTAACTATCCAACCCGCGAAGAGAAAACCAGCCCAATACAGGTTATGTCACATACCTCCGAAACGCAGTTCCAAGTACCTACCTATGTGGGTTTCCTCACAATGTTTTCCTTCACCGCTAAGCATGTGATAAACATGTATGATCCAAATTTCAGGATCTCTGGTGTTAGGGTTATTTTATTATTGAGCCACCAAAGGCCCTGATATGACTCATGTAACAGTTACGCAGGTACTTACATCAGTAAACAGTGACCAACGGCTTAACGTGCCTTCCGAAACATGAGATGAGCAAGACAAGCGGGTGATCAGCCTGCAATGTCCTAAGGCGCATTATAAAATGATTAGGACTGGTCTTCTTCTCCTATCGTGTGGGTTGTGAGGTGGATTACCAACCTCACCAACCCTGGTGTCAGGGTTACTATTGAGCCGCCAAAGAGCCCTGACATGACTCATGTAACGACTACGTGCTTACATCAGTAAGTAGTAACCGGGACCAACGGCTTAACGTGCCTTATGAATCACGGATCGTCTTACTTTCGGACAATCAGGTGATCAGCCTGTAATGTCCTAACCAAATTAGGGATCACAAAGTTATTTTTGTTATAAATATACTTATCTAGACACGTATTCTGTTTGTGAATGATAGTGAGGTAGGAAGAAACTGCAACGATTAAAATACTAGTGGTTGGCAGCCGGCTGGCATACTGGGCAGAGTCGTTAGGTTACCTACCTAATTAGCTTTTAATTAGTGATGCACCGTATAGAGTGATTTAACCGAATAATCGAATACCGAATATAATTCGATTTTAGTATTACCGAATCGAATATTCGCCGGTACTATCCGGTTTCGCGCTACCTCTAACTAAACCACAAGAGGAGGTAACCAAAATAACTAGTTATATCTATGCGTTCATCCGTAAAGCTTTCGTGAAGTATTTTCTTTTTAATACCAATAGGTTTGCGTTTGATTTTGGCTGAGGACTAATAAAAAACAGTTCATAACTTTAATCTATTGTTGACTTCTGTAAAAAGCCAAAAAGGTATTTTCTTTCTATAACCACATTTCATGAAGAAATTATACTACGTAACGTGACACCAAAACTGAATATTCGGTTTTCGTGCTGAATATGCCGAATACCGAACTCATTTCGCACCTCTACATTTAATCTCCATTATGTACACCTACCATGTCTATCTGTCGCACCTCATACAAAAAATGTGTCAGAGTACTAGGTAACGTACGTAGGTAACGTACTTAAATTTAAAAAGTTTTTTTACCGTAAAAACGCGTAAGCATAACATGCATATGGCCGATTTCATCAAGTTAATAAAGTACTTACACGAAGCATAGTTACGGGTGATTTGTGATTATACCTATCTGAGTATTATGTGCACAAACTTGCATCGCGCCGGCATTTCCATTTAAACATTTTCAAGGCCAGTCAGGTAGATACTTAGTTGATACATACAATATGTGTAGTGAGAAATCTACAGAAAGATTACTCACTTTGTTGTTGTCACACATTGTTCAATAATACCCGTCTGCACAGCCTATTATGTGAAATTATGTCATACTATTAGGTATTACGTACAGTGTCAGTTGTAAACAAGAGGAGATGTGGCGCCACCTATACAAGAACGCTCGAAGTATACGAATGGCCTCCCTGTATTTGTCACGTGCTTACCCATGCCCTGCTTCACGACGGCCTGAAAAATCTACCAATAGGAACGCGCACTGTTGCACCGACATTGGCTAGCGCACCAATCACAGCAAAGTATACTTTGACCACAGTGTGCACATGTGACTGATCACTAATTTTACTTTTCTTTAAATTTTTAGCTTTTAATTTACTTTTTTTACTTATTTTTTTATCTAATTAGTGCCTTGTGTTATACTTTTGTTAAATTAAATTATATATATAGAAGTTTTACAAAAATGAGTCGAAATGGTGAGTTGTTCGGTATTATTCTGTATATTTTGTACGCCTGCTCACATTGTATTTTTAGGGATATTTCGTATCGCGCCATCTATGGCATTACACTGGAAGTAGTTAGTGTACGGCTTTGTCCGCCAGGAACAAAGTTTATCGTGTCGCTAAATACAAGCCGTGAAGTTACGACATTTCTAAATGGCGGATATAGATGTCGCTGGGAAAACATGTGATAATCTTGTAAACTTTGTTTACTTATTTCCCGTATTAATGTCAGATATCGGTGTCATTATTATAATATAGATGGCGCTGAAAAGACATGTGATAGATAATCTTGTAAAGTTTGTTTATTTTCCTCTAATATCAAATAATTGAATGAAAATGAATTTCGATAGGAAAATTTACTGTGGATAAAGGATCGGTTATTATTTTTATTTTATACTTTTAATAATCGACAGATTCTACCTGTTTATTCTAACGTGTCAGGGTCCCCTGACCTGGCTCATGGACTACGTACCTACCTACCTGCCTACTTACTACTTACTATAATAAGTAGTAGTCGGAAGCAACGCCTTTATAATGCTTTCCGAAACACAGAATCATTTTATTTTTCGGACAATCAGGTTTACCTACTTGTTTATTTTTTACTTTTGACGTTTTATTATTTTTTATTCTTTTTTACAGATTTCCTGAGTCACGGGGCGAGTTTCAACAAAAAATACGGTTAGTAGAATTTTATTGGTCACTAATTTGAGATTTTATTTCCTTCGTGATAAATTACGATAAACGTTTTATTGTGTTTTTTATGAGAAAATAATGCCACATTTGTCTCAAATTGTTAACTGTTATTCACATGTTGTGATAGTGTGGGCGTTGAATTTTTTTTATTGTTACTGTACCCGTAGTCGTGGTATTGACAGTTGACAGGGGTAAATGGGTATATCGGAACGTGCGTGACGTCCTCGAGTCCTGGTATGCGCCTTGTTTCCCCATATTCCTCCTACATACTATACCTAGTGAAATCGTAATCCATCCTTCTAACGGACTACTGCATAGGCTTTTGCGATCTTGTCTTTTTATTTATTATCACTAATGAAAACAAAAATGATTTAGTTTATATTCAACGTCTGTCTTTGTCTAGAGTCACACATAACAACTTCTTGAGGGAAAATAACGTAAAGGAAAACAAAGTAAAAACCAGTTTGCGCCCTTGACTCTTGCTGCTTTCAATCATCAACAACCAATGATTAAGGCGGTTTTCATACGAACGTTTATAATAGTAACTATATTTTGGTCTAGTATTTTTGCAGGATAAGAAAAATAATACCTTACAAATATAATAAATAATAATATGAACAACTTTGATACACAACACTTAATTGACCAAAAATACTATTTTGACCAAATCGTTCAAATACCAAAGGAAACATAGGCAAGATGACAACCAAATCAAAACCTAGTTAAATAGTCGTACTCATGGTTACCATTTTTTTTTATTAAAATTCGTAAATAAGTCATAACGACGAATATATATAAAAATATCAAAAGCAAACTCAAATTTAAACTGCTCATACTTTTGAGCATTTTTAACTGGCTGCTATTTCGAAATATGCATTTTATAAATTTATCTATGATCCAGTCATATATCCAACGTATCCACCCTGCTAGGTATCACAGGCGTGAGTTTACGTAGGTTACCCGGCAAACCGGTTTTAAATTAGAAATCATTGCCATTTAAATGTTGATGTGCTAAAAAGTCTGTTCAGTCAAACTTTTGATCAAATGTTCATTTTCATTTTTGATTTGTTAAATACCTGTATAGTCTGGTTTTGTATCTAAAACAGTAATTAAAAATATCATTAAATCATTTATATGTATCAATAATTTACTAATCTGTTCCGATATACTGTCCCTAAATCTTAAAACCTTTCATCAATTCCAATTCTCATACAAAAGACATTAACGCGAGCATATTTTCAACGTAATGATCGACGATTACACATTTTTTTTTATTTTATAGTCCGATCATTTGGTATCTTATAACTAGAGAGTTATCTGGGAGTTTTAAAATTGGTGATTTTGTACATTTTAACGTGCTATTTCTTAATTTCTACTTTTTCATCTCGTATATTTACCGCTAGCGTTCGGTACCAAAATTAGTTTTATTTTTAAAAATATCTAATTTGTTTTACTATAACTGATCTTGGAGTGAATATAAAAGTTGTGAGAGGACAAAATGTTCTTCAAATTAGGTCTTGCTCAATATCTTTTTAATATACATATTAAACAGTTCTTGAGTTACATACACCGCGAAGGGTGGGCGGATCGGCGCGTATAACCGAAATAGACTCGCGTTGATGTCTTTTGTATGAAAATTTTGTAACAAATTGGAATTGATAGGAGGTGTTGTTGAATCTAACTATACAGGACGTTAGGGATATTGTAACAAATACTGAGGGGGATGAATCAGACCATGATTCTGAGTTGATATATACGTAAAGTGCAATTTCCCGTCGGAAAATTCATAGTGTGTTTTTAATTATTTTCAGTCCCATACTAATAGCGGACCGGATTTGTAAATTATTGCTACACCTACTTCAAGACATTTTGAATTATTGATTTGACCATTTTTATAATAATAATAATAATAACGTTTATTGCATCAATTCAGATTAGGTACATATAATTATATTATTTTAAAAACGCTTTTATTTATTACCGTTCTTATGATATAGACAAAACAACCCCCCCTTTAAATTATTATGTTATGAATTTTTAATTACTTGTTAGGATATCTGCTACAATAACTCATTCAGTGAAAATTACACTGAACACTTATTACGGGGTTTGACCCGTTTGTGTGGCAAGTTTTGACTGTACGCGGTCCGCTCTAAGCGATATATCTCCAGAACCATTAAATAAATGAAATATTGTCCAAACCGACGGAAAGACCGGGGCGGAAAGGTTCTCGAATGGCGACCACGTGTCGGACGACGCTCAGTTGGTAGGCCCGCTACAAGGTGGACCGACGATCTGGTGAACTCAAAACAGATAGGTATTGTCGAAATTCACTCAAAACAGATACGTTTTTCTATATGGCGGCGCAAGTGGCAAAACAAGGTGGCATGGCAAAGTTGAAATTTGGAAAGAGCTCGTCAAAATGTACAAAATCATCAATTTGCAAAAGAGCTACTTCCAGGCAACCAACAAATGACTCGACTATAGGTACGTGTTCTTATAATTCACAATCTCTGTCCAAATAGAAGCCACGTAAAGTATTCGAGTAAGCAGGTATATTATTTAAAACTCAGTTACGAATTGGTGTTTGTTGCCACAGCTTTTTAGTTTGTTGTTTCATTAGGAAATTATGTATAGCAAAGTATTGTCACAACTCACGTTGAGAAATGTACATTGAAATAAACGTATTTGTAAATCCTGTCAAGTGAGTGTTTGGTACGCATTGCTAAGTTTTTCGTAGCTTTTTCATTGCAAAACAACAGTTATTTTTTCATCTGGGTACATCATTTACAAATAGAAGAGCATTGATAAATACTCACCTAAGACGTGGCTTCGGCCTTATTAAAATTTGGACATGACGAAAAATTGCATGGCTTTTCCTTTGTCTTTCCCCAAGGGGATAAACAAGTTTAAAAAAAACAAAGTTTGAAATGTATCCGTTATTTTATTAAATGACCTATGTTTTGTAAATTGGTGGAGGTGTTTTTACGGCTAATAGCAGTGGAGCAGCGTGGTGGAGTATGCTCCATACCCCCTCCGGTTGATTGAGGGGAGGCCTGTGCCCAGCAGTGGGACGTATATAGGCAGTTTATGTATGTTATGTTTTGTAAATTGAATAATTAACAACCTATTTTATACGTTTTTTGTTGCGAATTATGCGTCTAGGTAGCTTACATCAAAACGTTTTAAAGTTAGGTATCTGGTTAGGAGTCAGTGCAAGTTTGCGTCATACGTGGCGCTAGGTATAGGTATAGGTAGCTATAATGACACAAATTATATAACAACTGTGCATTACGAATGATTACAGTGCCATGAAAAATCCATGCAGTCTTTCCGGTACTTAGGTGTAAGACTGTCCCGTCGTATTTTATGGAGTGTGTCCATTCTGGGGTGTCCAATGAGCAGCGACCCGCGTTTTGCTCTCCGGATGCATCCGACAAACGTGTCCGGCGTAATCCCGATTTAGTCCGGCGGTCCTGCTTCCTAAACCATTAACGAACCAGCTTTGATGTCAAATGTTTATAGCTTGAAATCATAGCGAAACGTATGTTAATTAAGCCAGCTATGACTTCAAGAATTAAAAGAAAACAAAATCAAATCATAGGTGGGTCACAGAAAAGGGCACCTGCTTATATTTTTTTGCTGACTTCTTTCTTCGTCCTGTTTTTCTTCCTTTTTTTACGTGACTGTCAAATATGACGTTTATAGGAAAGCGGTATAGACTTGGAGACTATTGACATGGTGGTGGCGAGGGGCGGCTACGATCTACCCACCCTAAACTTTGTCATCGCGTAACGGATTTTTCTTTTGTCCAAACATCAAGTTGCCACAAAACGTAATCATTTGCAACATCGCAACTGAATTTGTTTACTTGAAACTGTTTACACATTCTTCATTATTAGCCCCAAACTTTTTATTGCAAAAATATTGTAAATTTAATGTTTATTAGGTTTCATACGCTTAGGTAATGCAGGCGATTCCAGCGGCTATTTAACTCAATGCAGATATGACAAGATGTGCTGTAAGCTCGGCAGGAGAAAAATAGGGATTGAATATTTTCATATCAAGCAAAACTTCTAACTCAAATGCTAACCTAAACCTGAATCTCAAAACCGAACCTAAAACCAGGCACTATCGACGACCTTGTGCTCGTCTGGGCGTCAGGTTTTCTGCGACTTTATCCCATCCTTCATAGGTAATCGATTTGAACGCAGTAATATCCTGTCTGATGCAATGTACCTAATCTATATGTTACTATAGTGTATAAGCGTAGCAATTTTTTACTTATTATTATTTCACGTCACATTTTCATTATGATGTACAACTAAACACTAAATTCATGTAGATCCATTGTTCGCTTAACGTCTTTGGAATTTAATGTGCTAAACGTATAAAAGTATGTGCCAATCTGAGTGTGTTGTTTTCACTGATTGTCCAAGTGGCGCCGGACCCATTGGAGCTTATTTTATTTTATGGAGCTTCCATCAAAATTAAAATAATTACGTTACTGGGAGTTTTTTTTTCTGTTTTACCTTACTGCACCTCCAAACACAATATTTCTGAGACGTTACACAATGATTTTAAGTCGATTTACTTTCCACGTTTCGAGTTCCAAAAGGGGTGGGGAATTCCGCTGGAGCGTGCTGCGCTGCGCTGTGCTTGAAGATTACGGAATAATCATTGGCTTGATTTTGCTGAGCATACGGCGATCTGTCGCGTCACAAACGTGATAGTCCAAAATGCAATCATGTCACCGAAATATAAAATTGTTCATTATTTAATTTATCTTATGCATAAAGAGGGTTCTCCTTCACTCATACTAACTACTAATTGAGGACATTTCAGGAAGCCAAACAAATACCTACATAGGCTGTGTATATAGGTAATCTTTCTAAATCAGAAATGCATTTTCAAAGAGTATTTGGCAGGCTAATTGCGCAACGGGATGGGAAATGATATCAGAGGTGGATTAATTATAAAATTAATACCTACTCATTACATTCCAGTTACGTCAGACGTATTCGGGTATGGAAATGAAAAAGCCTTTGTCTGGCGTAGATAAAATGTATAGTAATTTCCTGAAAATTTAATTATTGACTATAACAGAAAAAAAAGTGAAATTTTAAAATCTTTTCCACCTCTTCAGGAAGACAATGCTCCTTTTCGTGCGTAAATCAGTGAGGAAAAGCGCACTTTATTCTCTTGGGAAACAAAGTAGCTTTTTATTTTAATTGTATACCTACTCGGATTTTCCAGTAGGAGAACTCACTGGAACATAGTCATACAGCCTGATCTACAGTATTCAATAGGCGAAGGTTTGTTCAGAAACTCATTTCGCCGTTAGTGGTTTTATTTATTGCTTAAGTCAATAAATGGTGCTATTGTCTTTTTAAAAAACCTAATCATAACTTTAAAGTATGTCCGACTCACCCTTGATCGTCTCCCAATTTTAGTTTATTTACGCTCAAACTATTACTGACTATTAGTTTCTACTACCGTAGCCGAAACGTAAAATATTAGGCTGCTTATATCAGAATATAGTAGGAATGCAATGAAGACGTATCTTCATTTTTGACTGTTTTTGGTCCTGAGTGGAAAATTCCAACGATTTTAATAAAATTTGCACCATTCTATAAGTTCCAATGAAAAAATAATTATTGCAGATAAATTCGAAGACAAATATATACCTATTATGTATATTACACGCACTCGTATTTAGCAGCCCACATACACTAACAAATACGAATATTGTGCAGTTTCATCAATATTACATACGTATAGGAGTATACATATACTGTACACTTCCGCCTACCTCTTCGGGGATAAAGGTGTAATGTTATGTTATTTTGTGTTACATACATACGGATCAAATTGACATCATTAAGTTGGTTAAAATTTTTATTCATAAACTACCTAAAAGAAAACTCATAAAATACATGATTTAAACTACCTTTTTTGTGTTATACATTACTATGGCGATAAATGAGTGCGTCCAGTCATGTCCTCAGTCGTTTAACTTTAAAAGAGTTGAGAAAAACAAGTTGTTGGACAGAGCTTATGACCTATAACTTATAAAAGAATTTCGTTGAAGAGTAGAATAGCCTCCACACGAAAGTAAATTTGTTTCATGCTCTTGAATCGCTGCGCTCGCAGTAGCCTAAGAATATTATACTACTTCGCTGGTTCGTAATTTCTGCACTGGCATACAAAACACAACTTTGTTGAACAACTATTTTATCAAACGATTACAGATTTTTAATTTGAAGTATAATGTAATTTTATATTTTATTTGACTCCATGCAAATTTCTGTGTTTGGAGGAACGCAAGAAACATGTAAATCCGGAATACATAAGCAATTACGGCTTTTGTTTCTTTGAAAATAATAATACTCATATTGATTGACTATATCTAGAATGG
Organism: Pectinophora gossypiella; assembly: GCF_024362695.1. NCBI lineage: Eukaryota > Metazoa > Arthropoda > Insecta > Lepidoptera > Gelechiidae > Pectinophora > Pectinophora gossypiella. Next base: position 17,382,465 of record NC_065433.1, read on the forward strand.
AATGGGAGAAAAAGTAACGTTAAAAATAAATTAAAATAGTGTCTGAAAAATAAATTAATTCTCATTTTTGTTAACTAGATACGTTACATACACGATGACGATTAACATATTGCCAATGAATTTCAATATTAGTATTATCTAAATAATAATACTAAGTTTATAGACTAAGGTTTTTTAATAATTTTATGATTCTAAACTTAATGTATCAATTAAAATAATATAACATTAAATCTGTATATTATTAACGTATAACAATAAATAAATAATAATAGAAGGATCTACAATTTATTTTTATTTAAAAAAAATCTATAAAATTTATTTAGTTGGACTGAAATGAAGTATTCGTGTAATAATTTTTTTTTAATTAATATTATTCGCTTACTTAATTTCATTTTACATACTGCATTGCCGGTCTGTTATTCGCAATAAAATTGCTTGTAACATCATCAACTTCACGTGAAGTTTCTTGCGAAATAAAAATAATTTATTTATTTTAACTTATAGTTACGAATATATTATAAACATAATACCTGATTATTAATTGCATATAAATGAACGTAGCATAAGCTCACGGCTAGATTCCCTATTGGGGTAGGCTGAGTCTGAATCTGGATTAATAAATGAAGTCATGAAATAGAAATGTACAAGTCTTATTGTGCTTTTACTACTGGTTTAGCACTAATCGTAGAACATTAAAAAAATTTTTCGCATACGACACAAGTGGATCTTGTGTTGGTGTCAGTAATATCTTTCACCAGATCAAGGCCCATATTGGGTTGCGTTGTTGATTTCTAAGAATGTTCGCTTAAGTTTGGAGAGTCACCGAAGGGGTGGCACCCCGGGGGTGGGTAGGCGACGGCTCTTGTGCTTGCGCAAAGGGGGCGCGCGGGGGCCGGGGGCACGTGGCGACTGACGTGCACGTTGCGGGCCGACGTGCCGGCGCACGTGGCGCGGAGCGTGCTCGAGGCGCGCTCCGGCGGCTCCCTCAATCCTGCCGCGCGCTGCTCCCGGGTCGGTCGCGTCCGCACTCGCTTTGCTTGTTTACTTGCTTGGACGGAGTGCAGCAACGATTGAGTGCGTCAGGGAGCGTGGCGGCGCGTGCTCGCGATGCTGGCCCGCCCGCCGCCTGGATCGCCACGGTTATATCGACATGGGCACAGACTCGATGGGCATAGAGATGGCTTCCTGGGCACCCGGCCCTAGCGCTCATATAGTCCCGTCACAACAAGACAGTTGCTTCTTACCGCCGCCGCCGCTGCCGTCTCCGCTTCCCCCGCATCATCATCGCCGACCGGTCATTCAGTCCACAGGTAGGCCATGTCTTCATTTTATTTTCAGGCTACCTGTCTCGTATTATGATGCCGACTAAGTATATTTCCTTATCGCGAAACACGGTATGTCAAGGTGTAGGTAAGTGGCTGCAGTATATGAGAGCACTTAAGTGCTCGTGGAAAACGCTCGTGTTATAGTTGACTTAAAAATATTTCCTTTCATAAAGAATAAGTAAAATAGAAAAGTATAATTTACTGTTCTATTCAATAACAGTTTTTACGGCTCTCGTTAAAGCGACAAGTGTGAATAAATACACCTTTTTAAGAGTGTTGGTATGAATACAATCATTAGTTAGGTGGAAACAATTAGGTAAGTATCCAACACAAACAGTGTTTACTATCTCATCGAAGATTGTTGTAGGCTCTTCTTAAGCAAGTAAACACAAATTTATTTACATACATGATCGCGATAAGCGCGGCTAGTAGGTACTAGATTTACGTGAGTAATAAAAACCGGTCAAGTGCGAAAGAATCTACATTTACCATATCTTACCTATTTGCGATTTACAAACGCTTGTTGTTGTTTAATTTATATCCCAACAGTCAGTGTGTTTTGTAAATCAAACACATTTAAAGCACCTAACGATGATTAAGTAGACATTATACTCGATAATTAGGTATACATTCATCTACACTTAGCTCTGTGTTATTTGCCACACCAAGGTCGTATGCCTTCTTAGCTTTATATTTAATCCTGCATTAAAACTTCATCACTCAGTTTCGCAGTTCTCTATAACTTCTATACTAAAAGCACATTCTATAATGTAGTCGCCTCATTTAGTTTAAATACATTACTAAACAATTGTAGATGAAGACGTTGACAGAACTCATGCACCTACCTAGTTTGTAGGAATATTTAAATTATATTCACTGAAAATATATTCTTGAAAATATAGAAATCGAACATCTATCGAGATAAAAACGTTGACCTTGTTGATAATAGAAGCATTTTGCAAAATAAATGCATAGCAAGTGCTTAGATTCAATTAATTTAATGTCATGTCATTAGCAACCTGTGGATGGAGTCGATAGTAGCACAAACTCAAGTGTCGTAGCTCGTTTACAAACTATGAAGTTTTGGAACTCACGTCGTTAAGTTGTACGTATCGCAGTGCAGTTTCGCGCCGTTTAAAGTGCAGCTGTCTACATGGAGTGCAGCGCGGGCGCAGCGCGTGTCACGGTCAAGGCCGACCCGCTCTCTATCACGATTCGCATACTATAGCTGTTGACTCAGCCATACTTATAAATCTACTGGTAATTACATGTATCAAACTTTGAGTTCCGTTTTTGAAACTTATTTTGTATCAATTTCTGTCGATAAATCGTCTATGCATATTAACAGTTAAGATAAGAGGCTGTCGTCTACGATCTATTGAAACGGGTACATGTATTAATTGCCAGTGTGGAAGTGTGTGTGCATGATATCAGCGGTTGGAGTACCAACACGTGCTCTTGTATGCGCGGCCGCACGTAAAACCGTTTATCGTCTCTCGTCTAGGCATAATCAACTCCCGCATCTATCTCTATATTTCATTAATACATAACATAACATAAACAGCCTATATACGTCCCACTGCTGGGCACAGGCCTCCCCTCAATCAACCGGAGGGGGTATGGAGCATACTCCACCACGCTGTTCCAATGCGGGTTGGTGGAGGTATTTTTACGGCTAATAGCCGGGACCAACGGCTTAACGTGCCCTCCGAAGCACGGAATCATCTTACTTTTTCGGACAATCAGGTGATTCAAGCCTGAAAAGTCCTTACCAAACAAAGGACAGTCTCACAAAGTGATTTCGACAATGTCCCCACCGGGAATCGAACCCGGACCTCCAGATCGTGAGCCTAACGCTCTCACCACTAGACCACGGAGGGTGTTCATTAATTATATTTCATTAATAATATTATTTAACTCCAAATATCTTCTTTCCCGCGAAAATTGAATATTCGCCGAAAACCTACATAAATATTGTTTTTTTTATAATTTAATATAGATTATGTCGCCTGCTATTTGTATAATTCGTCGGATTTTATCGTATACTAATGTTAAAATGTCACTATGGTTCTGAGTGTCACCGGCTTGCTTCTCACACGGGGAGCGCCGGTTCGATTCTCTGTACTGGACTGGCCCCGGAAAGCCGTCTAATTGTCCAGCTAGTCTGTATGGGTGAATATCAAAATGTGTCAAGTTTATTGGCGAACTGTCATATAATTTTTTCGTGAAAATTGGGGAAATTGGGAAAATTGGGAATTGAAAAATTCCTTTTTCATGTCGGAACCGAGGATCCTTTTGGATCTTTTTCATGTCGGAACCCAATTTTTCACGAAAAAATAAGATGAAATTTCGCCACCAAACTTGAAATTTTGAGATTCACCCGTATGGGAAAATATAGTTTGTGTAGAAATATACATAGCACCTACTTTTGTTGAAGCTAGCTTATAATGATGACCAGGCTAATCGGCATAAGGTTGGTTACATCTCTATTTAAAATTTCTTAAGTGACAGAAACAGAAAGCTGGGTGAAGCGAGGGTACTTAATTTATCTTGTGATGCTTGTACTAACCTAACCTAACCCAATTGGGTGTACATAACCGTAACCGTATAACCGTGAGCTTATGTTATGTTAGTAATGCTCAAAATCAAACTTACCTTTCTTAAGGCCCTACTATCTTACTAGCACACCATAGTTGAACAACCACATTTTGTGGCTTTTAATTTATCCAGCTTTGGATGTAGGCGTCCTCTCTTCTTCTCCGCTTCCTGGGCGGTTTTGCGCTCACTGCATCCAACCCTTGCCTGCCTATCTCCAGACATCATCATCTGATTATCATCTGTTAATATTAAGCCGGAATTTGAATTTGATATATTTGAGCGAATTTAATATCTTTTCTAGAATCAATAAAATGTCAAAAACAAATTCATAAACCGAACATAATACGATAATGTACAAAACTCTTATACAGTTCTGTTACTGCTTTCCCCTTAAAATAAAATAACTAAGACACTGGTTAGGAATTAAGTAGTTTAGGTAATTATGTAGATAGATCATCTACCAAAACAAGCCATAACAAATTAAAATACATGTCACTTAGGTATGGTCATTCCATCGTACACGCGATTGGACTTGTTTGTAGTTCCATTATTTTCCGCATTTCATTACTGCGGTTGAGCAGGCGCAGTATTCAAGAAGTTCAGTGTTACTTGTGTTACTTTGCCGCAAACTCGGTAGATGGCGTTGGAGTGTGCACAATTTTCTATGGTAACTATTGTTAGTAAAAGTAATTTAGATTCTAACATTCTGTTGAACAAAATATTATTTCTTACTTAATTACTTAGATTTTAAAGTCGATTTATTTTTTTAAAATTAGGTACAATTTTATATCTTTTGGTAACCCATATGGATACTAAAATGTAAATACTTTTGTAAAATGACCTATAAGCCGCTATTAGTATACTTGTCGAAATGCAACCGCATCCGCCCACCAGTACCCGCAACCCTATCTACACCAGCACCAGCAATCGCATCCGCATCCCGCCCTCCCAACACCAACCTCCTCAACCCCCATCAGCACTCGAACCTGCATCATCCTCAATCCGCATTAACACCCGCACTTGCATCCACTGGACATTAAAATATGTCCGACACATCCTTGACTGTATTTTTCTTATATTTACAGCCAAACCATTTCTAATAAACTGACTTCATGATACTTATAAAATATAAGGGTTTCCTTCATACAAAAGACATCAACGACATCATTGTTATTTTTCATAATAATATTCTTTGATAACCTTTAAATACTAAGCCCATTCTGATGAAACTGGCATTTTTCCTCATATAAGAAGATTTTTTGCAAAACGATTTGTAATTTCTGAAAAAGTCGTAAACAAATATATATACATCAATACGCCTTAATATTAGCCACATACAAATATATAGAGACAGGTCAAATTGATAACCTCCTTTTTTGAAAACAGTTAACTGTTAAAGCGTCGTACCCTCGACGGAACTGATTTGTTATGGTTGTATAATACAACATTTTCAACTCAAACCCTAGTGGGCGTTGGCTGTTGGAGGGAGAGTCCCGCGCCATTCCACGTGACCGTCGCTCTAGCCCCGTGTCATTAATACTAATTAATTTCTTCTAATGGAAGCTCTAGGTACCACGAATAAGATGTCTACGGCCTTCAATAAGATAAGAGTGCGTCCTAGCATTGCATTAACTTTTGCTTAAATATCTCTCTTTTCACGAGGTCCGCTAACCCAAAGATTTGATAGCCCGATTTTTTTGACCACCTGTCTGGTCTTCTACACCGCCTTCGGATTGAAAACCAACCCAATTAAAAGTTGGGTCACGTATAAGTTATTGTATATGTACATTTCTTCACTATGTCTTCTATACGAGTATAATACACATACAAAATATATTTAAATATGATATGAGACTCCCGATATTTCGACACTGTTGCAAGTGCCATGATCACAGATGACTGATGAGATTGGAGTAGAGTACTCCAATAGTATGATAATAACCGCGTAAACCTTAAACAAAGTAACATGACATTTTAATTTTCACGCGACGCGTGAGGTAAACCTAGCTCAGCCTCTGGTGGGTAGCGGAGAGTTGCCATTCTATACGTAGTATTATTCCTTATTCTATCATGACGATGTAATAATAGTCACCACTGCCTTCATTCACACCGTCATGGCAACTAATAGGCAGTTTTAGGGAAATGCTATTTTTAGAAAACAAAGTAAGCTAGGGTAATATGATTACCAATCGTACATTTTGTAAATTCCTGTAAACATCCTGTTTGTTGCTGCAATTACGTATGACGCAATATTTTCTACTGTTCCGTCTCTACATTCCGCAGTTATGGTATATTTCTCTCTAACTGATTTATCATTATGCATGCATGTCTGAACAACGCATTTTAGACCTAAATATTTTATATTTCCAATACAAACTGATCAAAAATATATATTATATTATGTATTAACTCAATGATTGACGTATTATTTTTAAAATAAATAAGGTTTCTTTGTGATTTTATTTAACAAGAAAAATATGCGTGTTTTAGTGGAAAAAAATGCATTAATACATCAGGCTATTATATAATTTCATCCCGATCATCGCAGGACGCTCGTCCTCCAAACTACGAAGGACGCAATATTGTACCAATATAGTACATGCGTACAATTTACTTGCCATTGTATATATATTTCCATCATATAATTTCGGTGACATAAATTGGCTTCCTGTACGTTACCTATATGGCTTTATCGACATTGGTGAATTAGTAGTCGGATGAACTGGCATTAGAAGCGTTCATTAAAATAAGTACTGAGTTTTCAATTGTCTTATACTTAATAATAAGTTTGTCCGAAAAAGGGAGGGCTTCAGTTAAATATACATACATACATAAACTCACGCCTATTTCCCACCGGGGTATGCAGAGACTATGGAGTTCCATTTGCTTCGAACCTGACATAATTCTCTGGCTTCCTCCACATTCATCAATCGTTTCATACACGCCCGCCAGGTTTTTTGAGTTAAAGAGTTGCACAAAAAAAAAGATTTATAGGTATTAAATTTTTCATTCGGAGTGTATTTTTCCTTGACGTTATGTGGATAGTTGTAGATACGTAACAAAAAGTGGTATTTACTATGAGAAGTGAGTAATAAATTTAAAGTAACATGTGTTAAAATAAGTACCCCATAAAGTTAGTCCTCAGAGTCACGCGAAAGGCCCCGTGACCTCCCAACCCTCGCAGCGCTCCTACCAACACTCCACGTTGCCATGACGTTTGCCCCCGCTGCTAGCCCAACAATCCACGTTGCCACGACATTTGCCCTCGCCACTAGACCAACATTCTACGTTGCTACGTCAATTGCCCCGGCCAGATACAACCTCCTCCCTGGCGGCGTACCTATACGGCTGCGTCACTGAAACAATAGGAAGATTTATTAAACTCCGGACCCAACTTCAATAGTACCTTCAGAGTAAAGGTTTACTTTTGAAATTCAATCTCCTGGATTTGTAAATTGGGTCGTGTACTAGGTTCAAGATAAATTATTAAATTCTGATTACTAAATAAAGACACATCTAAAAGTAACGAAAAACGTTTTCTTTTTTCAATTTTACTCATTTTTGAATTTTAAACAAGAAAAACGTAATAATAAGTCCGACAATTTATCACGTTTTTCTATGACGTCACAAAGTGCTTTTTCAAACAAATTCTATAGTGATTTCGTGTTTTGACGTTTAGTAAAAAGTAACTGATTTGACTAGTTGGAAACTAGCCTATTCTAACATGCTTAGATACCTGTTACTGAATCTGATATTCGGAGTATCATAAAGGATTTAAAGTATTCAAACTACGACCCACACAAGAGTAGATTAGTCAGTAGGTGCGTTTAGGTATACAATAGTGTATAACAGTGGTGTGTGCCAGGTGTAGTAGGTGTAAGCAGACCACGCTTGTTATTGTAGGCGCCACACAATAGGCTGATAAGGAGTTGGCGATAACTGAAAGCCGGATGCGAACCCTGACATTGGTGCATACTTATACTTAGATCCTTCTCTAAGATTATTTCTGAATAACTTTGTTGTTCTACTTCAATGCTTGAATGACCTACACCAACATCAAGAACTTGTATTTCATTTCATGACCTCGACCGTTTTTAACACTTTCGACAAAACTTTCAACGTTAGAAACTATAATTTTATGTTTTATGTGTCCTACCGTCGTGCTGACATTTGCAATCTAAATGTTTTCGACACCGAGATCCACCGACCTTTGTTTTCATATGCTAATTTTCGATGCATTTTTACTGTCTTTTCTGATATGTATACACTTGCAGCATTAACAGCGTTTACAAAAATATTAGTTTACGATGTTGGTACATTTAAGTAACATTTGTAACTGATATTGACAATCGAGCACGGACGTAAATACCTTTGAATACTCGTATTAGGTTTAGATCGGATTCAATAGAGTTCAGTGTGAGTAGCACAAGGCTTTGGAAGGTCATAGCAAAGCATCATGTAAACAATAGTTACATAAAGCAGGCTGGGCGCAGGCGCCGCTGCGCGTCGGCTAACGATAGTGAAACTGCCGAATATGCATCTATGTTAATGCGCATTATAGCCGCAGCGGACATTTTCTCGCCGGTTTCGGCAGAGGTGAAAGTGTTCGTGTTTTTGAGAAAGGAAAAGTAGCTTATTTTTTGTGGTAAGAGGCTGCGCGGGCGCGGACGACCGGCTGCCCCCTCCCCGCGCCCGCGCAGTTCGAAAGTGAAACCTGCGCCTCTCGCTCAGCTTTTGGCTGCAGTACTTTTGTTAGCATTCCAATGTCAATGCATTTATCGCGAATTAGTTTCGGATGAAGTCGGCATACCTAGATTGACGAGCGGCAATTTTATTTACTTGCTTTTGTATGTAAGTCACTTACAAAGCATATTTATTATATTTTACATCAGACGTAACATACGAAAATACTCACAAGAGTTAGCGTCTCTAATTTATCTATCTAGTATTAGTGTGCTCAATTATTTTAAATATATCAACATTTTATTTGATTAAACCTGGTACCTATTTTGTAATTAATTTTATTTAATTTAGTTACCTACATATTCATACAATAAAAATTAGGTTTATAGCAAATCTTACTACTTTTATTACTTCTTATTACCTATTATTTAGTAGTACGTTTAAACTATTTCGATGCCAAATTTTTTAAACATAGACCTAACAGCAAGATAGTTATATACTTAGGGATATATATATATATATTTCGCAACTATTTTACTAGTATTATATCTATATCACGGGTCAAGTTTAATGATAGAATAATCTTACTAAAATAATCTTGATAAATAGCAACGAAATCTACTTATTATATAACTTTCAATAAGTTACAAGTCACAATACTCTTGAGCAACAATACGTAGGTACGTAGAAAGTAATTACTTTAATAAAAACATAAACAACAACACAATTGTAAATTATGAAAATGCTTGGGACTTTGTAAAATACTCCTTACTTATTAACAGTGATCTATTAATAGCTTTTGATATGTAATTCTAGATGTTATGACAAAAGGAAAGAAATATCTAGATGTTATAAAAAACCAAAAATATTTGAGATAAAAGAAGTATTCTCCCAAAACTATTCATTGGTTGTAGGTAACAACAACCCAACATTTTTCAAACTTGGCACTTTGTAAAGTACAACCAGACTTTTCATCTTCTGTATCTATCTTCCCGGTACTATTTCTGTACATTGTACTAATAAACTTCAAATAAGCAGCAGAACACATTTCTGAAAATTAAAAAAAAAAATCGTTCAATAATGAAATAAAAACTAGTGAACTGACGGATTTTCATTGATGTCAAGGAACTCTAATCTAAACTTTGTTTTATTGTAAGCGGTTCACAAACAAAAAATAAGCCCTTTTATTTAATCTGCATATATACGGTTTTCGACTCTGAAATAAAAACTAAGTACTTAATTAAAACACATAATAACGGGTTCCTAAGCACGGGGGGTACGGGTAACTAAGTACTTACTGAAAGAATTTTGATACTTTTTTGCAAATGGTACCCTAGTGAAACCCTTAAGCTAACTTGGACAAATTTTTGTATCTATACCTAATTTTATTGAGAGTTTATTTAACTTGACCACCTTACAACGCGCTTCTTTCATTACTGGTAGAGCAGTAAGTCGACTAGTATTATATACGTATTATTGCTAAAGTTTATTGTAAATTGTAGCTTATTGAAGGTTACAATAAGTTGTTTTTGTAATAAAAATAATTTGAGACGAGTTCAGTAAGATAATCATATCACTAAACTGGAGCTGTGTTATCATTATATTTCTAGTAAGATATTAATGAATGAACAGCTTTCGTTTAACTATGTTACGGTATAATTATTTATATCTCTAGAGATGTAACTATATTACAAATATATGTATCTAACCGCAGTTTTATAATAATAGGAAGCAAAACGGCATTTAAAAATGTCCGTGATAGTAATATGCCTGTTATAATTTCTATGATTAATAAATTATTACAATGAAATACTAATACCACCGTACTCGTAATTTAAACAATTAATCACTTAAACAAGTAATTTAAAATGTATATAAAGCGATATTGTATTGAAGTATTGTGTGTACAGTTTTACCGTCATAGCGTCCCGTCCTTCGCTAGTAAAAGAAATATCAGTTTGAAGCGGCGCGGGCGGCGCTCCAGTTCAAGTACGAGTTAGTGTGAGATAAGCGATACCCCGGAGGTTATCTGGCAGATCTCAACAACTCAGTATAAATTCGCAGCTCTCAACGAAGTAATTTAAGTTATGGTTCCTTTCCTTGTCAAAATATACTTATTTAAAGGCATGTTGCATTCAGCTCAATCGCAGCCTGTTCATTCAGCGAGTTCAATTCTTTTATCTTGCATAAAATATTTTATATAAGATTTAGTACTATAAAATATCCACCATGTCATTTCTCTAAGACGCAAGATTATTATTTTTCTTAGAATGTCTAAAAGAATAAATGCCAAACATATCTCCACGCTTGTATCCCAGAAGCGATAGGCAGAGGTGCAGAGTATAGACTTCCACTCCTTGCCAGCTATGTTTAAATTTTATGTAATAAGGGGCGGGCTATATTGCCATAATAAATAAATAATTGTTCTTCTAAAATTATTATTATTATTATTATATTATTTTACGTAACGATCAGATCAATATGCTCGGATTCAGAATATTGAGATTGATGAAACGCAATTTAATTCCTTTTAAATCAATGCAAGGAATTGTCTTTTATTTCGAAGTATACATCATAATTATCTATACTTATAATAAATCTGTAGAGAGGTCAATTCTGTACATTAAATATATTTTCAAAATAACTATCAGGGGGTGATTAGTGATCGATACTGATGCCAAAAATGCAATCAGTAAAATTTTTGTCTGTCTGTCTGTCGGTCTGTCTGTCTGTCTGTCTGTATGTTCCTTATAGAAACAAAAACTACTGGACGGATTTTAATGAAACTTGGTACAATTATTCTTCATGCTTCTGGGCAGGCTATAGTATACTTTTCATCACGCTACAATCAATAGGAGCAGAGTAGTGAAGGGAAATTTTGGGAAAACGGGAGAAGTTACTCCATTTTTTAAGCTTCCGTCGCGTGGGCAGCCTTAATGGTTAAAGTTACATAGAAATCATGTATGACGGAAATATCTTCTAAATATATAAAAGGAGAAACTGACTGACTGAATGACTGACATATCAACGCACAGCCTAAACGGCTAAACGTAGGCACTTGAAATTAGGAAGGGACGTAGCTTAGGTACCGTAGAGGTGCACTAAGAAAGGAATTCTCGAAATTCCCACGGGAACAGGAATTAGCGGGAAAACCCTTTTGTATAAAAATTCTAAACCGCTTAAGTTAGACGCTTGAAATTTGGCATGCAGGTACCATAGTTAACTTAAAGCTTAGTTGCAACTGGATATTGCAAAATTCCCACGGTAACGGGAGTTAGCGGGAAAAAACATTTGTATGATAAAATCTAAACCGCGTAAGATAGATGTTTTCAATCTAGCATGCATGCTACGAATAAAAGCATGCATGCATACCTTAGTAAATATAAATTTTAGTTATGGCTGTATTTTGAAAACTGGGAATTGGCGGGTAAGAAAAATTGTATGAAAAAATCTAAACTGCATAAGTTAGATGCTTGAAATTTGACATGCATATATTATATACCTTAGTGAATGCAAAGTTAAAAATTTCCCTGGGAACGGGAAGCGAGTTAGAGGCTTGAAATTTATAGCTCGCGGTAGTGGCAACCGAGAAATGTCGTGGCCGCGGCGGCGTTTGTGGGGCGGCGACAGCGGTGGCGAGGCGCGGAGGGAGGGCAGATACCCGAGTGAGCAACCGGAACGCGGCAGACGCGTGAGGGCAGACGTCGTTGATGGTCGTGTCAAATATTGAATTTTGCGGGCGAACTTTTCACTATTCTTTGATGGTTCAAATCTTTCGTAGGTAGTTTTCTGTTGAATTTTCCAGGCGGACGTTTCACGGCGTATTTCTGTTGTAATTTTTAAATTTTGTTTAAATTTTCGAAACTGATCGTATTTTCCTAAAATTTCAAACCAAATCATAAACTAATAATCTAGAAATTAATAACAATTCATTATTTAACTGAGCTACTTATACTGTAACCTCATTTAAAAATAATAAAATTAAGCATTTTTTAACCTTTCTCCCACACACACAAAGATCTTTCTTTTATAACACGCCACGCGGACGGAGTCGCGGGCAAAAGCTAGTGATACTATAATATAATACGATAACTTTAGGGCTTATTAAGCTTGCTTCTCAGAAATTAAACCATCATTTATGTCTCTAAAAGTTTATAGCAACATTAAGTATTAGGACAATTCACACTCTACAGGACTTTTCCTTCATCAATCATCAATATATAGAATAACAGTCATTTGTCTAATCGCCGTCACTTGTTTTAAATGTCATTCAATACAGAAAGGTCAATTAATGATTGTACTCGCACTGTTCGTCTAATAAGCAGGGTATCAGTTTAGTATACAATATGATATAAATACATACATAAACAGGCTACACACGTCCCACTCGCTGGTCATGGGCCTCCCCTCAAGCATGGTGGAGTGTAGTGTAGTCGGCGGGATGGAGGTGTTTTTGCTATATGATACTAACCTTAAAGTCGGCAATAATAGCTAAATGATGTTTTACTTATTATTCATATAGGACTTTTTTGTTCATATAGGATGTTTTACTTATTATTCATTAGGACTCGTATTTGTAAATTTCTATTAAAGCAACGTGAATCATCCTAAGTTTTCTTTTTGTCCTTGACACGACCATGCGCACCTAACTCGCTGGCAAAGTGATAGCGATGATATTTTTTAAATATGAGAATGTGTTGTTTGTAATTGACACTTTGTTCTACATAATTATATTACTTACTATAAATAAAATAGCTGCAGGTAAAATTGTTGTATTGAACTTATTTTATTATTTTGGCTTAAGTAAGATACACTAGACTATTCTTCTTCAGAGCATCTTCTGCAGCGGCATCAAATCGCGATACTACTCGATAATAAAGTCTACAATCTGAATCTTTGCTGTAAAAATATGGATTATAAGGAGGTAAGTACATTGGAAGTGTTTTGGAACGAGACAAAAGGAATGAAAAATGTTGTTGCTGAGAAAAGCCAAATTAGCAACTTGGAGGTATGTGGCGGAGGCGGCAATAGGCACACCTGGTCGCAAGCGGCTGCACTGTGATGCGGAGGAAAACACTATTGTTCCCGCTATCGCACGCGCACCTCCCCCCTCCCCGCTCCTGCCTCGCGCTCGCCTGCACACCTCGCCGCATATAAACACAGCTGGGCTAATCACGGCTGCTTGATATACTGATTACAGGCACACTGTACGCGACTTGATTACATACTAAATAGATTCACTATTTGAATATTCCCACGGATTTAAGTAAATCACATTTACAGCCATCCTTGTAACTTGATACCGTCTGATTTATATAGCCGATCCTTGATTGAAGAAGACTCATTCGTCAGGCGATGTTGTTTATTTTATTTATTTCGTTCATTTTGGGCAACGTGGTTCACATTAACTTAATTAATACTTATATATTATACTCATTACTAAAAATAATAATAAAACAATTCCTAAAACTAAAAATGTTATATTATCTCGGTACATTTTGTACTGTTTTCCACCGCAGAATCGACGTAGTCGTCAGAGAGCGAGTAGGTAATGTTTGAAGGTGTCCTGAAGGGACCTGTAAATTCACACACTACGATAGAATTTAAATTGAATTTCCAACCATGCAACAGGAATTAAATATTGCTGGTTCTAATAACTAACTACTACTCAATAGTGCAAAATAAACCATAAGCTGATTACATTAATTTCATTGCAGCATGCTATAGTCTCACCTAGTAGAATTGTTTGGTTTCATAGTATTTTAGCATTCATGAAACTGAACGAATTGTTGGTACTTTATAATATAAGTGTAGGTATCTATTAACAGCTGCCGTGGTCTACTGGTTAGAGCGTTAGGCTCACGATCTGGAGGTCCGGGTTCGAATCCCGATGGGGACATTGTCGAAATCACTTTGTGAGACTGTCCTTTGTTTGGTAAGGACTTTTCAGGCTTGAATCACCTGATTGTCCGAAAAAGTAAGATGATTCCGTGCTTCGGAGGGCACGTTAAGCCGTTGGTCCCGGCTATTAGCCGTAAAAACACCTCCACCAACCCTCCGGTTGATTGAGGGGAGGCCTGTGCCCAGCAGTGGGACGTATATAGGCAGTTTATGTATCTACTAGCTTTTGCCCGCGACTTCGTCCGCGTGGCGTGTTATATAAGAGAGAGATCTTTGTGTGTGTGGGAGTGCATATCAAATTTCAAGCATCTAACTTATGCAGTTTAGATTTTTTCATACAATTTTTTTCCCAATAACTCCCATTTTTCAAAATACAGCCAAAAATAAACTTTATATTTACTAAAGTATGCATGCATGCTAGATTGAATCAATTGATTGAATTGATTTTTTTTTAATTGATTGTTCATTGAGTTTTAATTTTAATACACACTTCCTCTCTTCCCTTCAACGTTGCTGTGCCCTACAGGGTCCATGTTTTAGTTCCTATGCCTATGTAACACCCCATTGTACTACATGGAATGCAATAAATAATTTAATTGAATTGAATTGAAAACATCTATCTTACGCGGTTTCGATTTTTTCATACAAATGTTTTTTTCCCGCTAACTCCCGTTTCCGTGGGAATTTTGCAATATCCTGTTGCAACTAAGGTTTAAGTTAACTAAGGTACCTGCATGCCAAATTTCAAGCGTCTAACTTAAGCGGTTTAGATTTTTCATACAAAAGGATTTTCCCGCTAATTTCCGTTCCCGTGGGAATTCCGGGAATTCCTTTCTTAGTGCACCTCTACGGTACCTAAGCTATGTCCCTTCCAAATTTCAAATGCCTACATTTAGCCGTTCAGGCTATGCGTTGATATGTCAGTCACTGAGTCAGTCAGTTTCTCCTTTTATTTAGATTTGATTTTTTCATACAAATGTTTTTTCCCGCTAACTACCGTTCCCGTGGGAATTTTGTAATATTCTGTTGCAACTAAGCTTTAAGTTTACTAAAGTACCTGCATGCCAAATTTCAAACGTCTAACTTGAGTGGTTTAGATTTTTCATAAAAAAGGATTTTCCCGCTAATTCCCGTTCCCGTGGGAATTTCGGGAATTCATTTCTTAGTACACCTCTACGGTGTCTAAGGTACCTGCGTGCCAAATTTTAAACATCTTACTTGAATGGTTTAGATTTTTCATACAAAAGGATTTTCCCGTTAATTCCCGTTCCCGTGGGAATTTCGGGAATTCCTTTCTTAGTGCACCTCCACGGTACCTAAGGTACCTGCATGACAAATTTCAAACGTCTAACTTGAATGGTTTAGATTTTTCATACAAAAGGATTTTCCCGCTAATTCCCGTTCTCGTGAGAATTTCGGGAATTCCTTTCTTAGTGCACCTCCACGGTACCTAAGGTATCTGCATGCTAAATTTCAAATGTCTAACTTGAGTGGTTTAGATTTTTCATACAAAAGGTATTTCCCGCTAATTCCCGTTCCCGTGAGAATTTTGGGAATTCCTTTCTTAGTGCACCTCTACGGTACCTATGGTACCTGCATGCCAAATTTCAAACGTCTAACTTGAGTGGTTTAGATTTTTCATACAAAAGGATTTTCCCGCTAATTCCCGTTCCCGTGGGAATTTCGGGAATTCCTTTCTTAGTACACCTCTACGGTATCTAAGGTACCTGCATGACAAATTTCAAACATCTAACTTGAATGGTTTAGATTTTTCATACAAAAATATTTTTCCGCTAATTCCCGTTCCCGTGGGAATTTCGGGAATTCCTTTCTTAGTGCACCTCTACGTTATCTAAGGTACCTGCATGCCAAATTTCAAAAGTCTAACTTGAGTGGTTTAGATTTTTCATACAAAAGGATTTTCCCGCTAATTCCCGTTCCCGTGGGAATTTCGGGAATTCCTTTCTTAGTGCACCTCTACGTTATCTAAGGTACCTGCATGCCAAATTTCAAAAGTCTAACTTGAGTGGTTTAGGTTTTTCATACAAAAGGATTTCCCTTCACTACTCTGCTCCTATTGATTGTAGCGTGATGAAAAGTATACTATGACCTGTCCAGGAGTGTGAAGAATAATTGTACCAAGTTTCATTAAAATCCGTCCAGTAGTTTTTGTTTCTATAAGGAACATACAGACAGACAGACAGACAGACAGACAGACAGACAGACAAAAATTTTACTGATTGCATTTTTGGCATCAGTATCGATCACTTATCACCCCCTGATAGTTATTTTGAAAAAATATTTAATGTACAGAATTGACCTCTCTACAGATTTATTATAAGTATAGATTAAGACAGGCCAATTACATGCCTGAAGGTGTCTATCTGGGCTCGACCCTCGGCTCAGGGCGTCGTCTGAGAGGATTATATTTGAAAGAATCAATCGACAGGGAAAACTTCGAACGTACCGGTGGGGATTTTATCGGAATCCTGAAGTGTTGTCGCTATCTGTTTGGCCGCCTCTAGAGTAATCGGGTCGTCAGGATCGTATCATACGTTCTTCAGGCGTCAATATGTTTCAGTACCGTCCCTAAGCGGGATGTACTCGGAAGCCGTAACTTCCATCTTTGGGTGGTGCGAGGTAGAATTCGAGAAACGTTTAGAACATAATTTGAGCTAAATCGGGCAATGGTAGGGAGAGACGCGTCCGTAAACACGTGATAAACAGCAATCTATTTTGTAGCTGTACAAAAGACATCAACGCGTTCACCAGTAGAAAAGTGCTTGAGAAAAAGTCGAAAAGTACTATGTCCGTCCATATTACGTATTGCTCTCACTGTGCGTATCCACATATTGGAGCGTGTCTTCTCCACCTATATTCAAAAAATATAAATCAAATATTAAAAAGCGTTCGGATACATTGAAAAACCCAATTCATATTTTCCTGAACACAACGAATTTGCTCTATTAAAACATAATGCATGATTGTAAGTAAATAAGAAATGCTTGGTATTGCGGGCCTACATTCGAATTGTCGTTTGTTTACACGCGTCAATCGACACGTGCACTCGTATGTACACATGACGTGCGCGCGACCAGTAATCAGTTATCGGTGGCGAGAGTGATCGTGTATTATGTCACTGCAATTATTAAAAAAAATGTGGAGGAAGTGGCGGAAGCCGTGGGAGCCTGAAGAGTGGGGCGGCGATGTGCGCGGGCGCGGGGAGGGAGCGGTGCGCGCGCCGGCCGCCGCAGGGGCAGTCGCGCGCCGCACGCCGCCGCGCACGCACACGGCGTACAGTTCGCGCCTGCGCCGCGCCGCGATGAGTGACCAGTGAGCGAGCGCGTCGCGGAGTCAGCCTCGACACATGGAGTACCAGCACCCGCAAGCGATCGCCCCGCTGGGCCCGCCAGCACCGCCGCCGCAACTGCTGCCGCCGGCGCCGCCGCCGCCGCTGCCCTCGCTGCCGCAGCTACAACAGCACCACAACCAGGAAGACGACCGCTGGAGCCAGTACCACATATGGCGGCAACACGTCTTCGTCAACGGTCAGTCGCCGACCGCCGGTGGCAGGACGCGCGTGCACTTTCTCCGCGGGATCGCGCGGTCGCGACGCTGCCCGGACGCGGCCGCGAGAGCCGTGAAAAAAAGAGAAAGTGCGCGAGCGCAGCCCGATATCGGACGGAACTTTTTGGTTGATTGAGAGTTCTTTGTTTCGGCGATTTGGGCCTTTCACCCACAATCGAATCCTTCGCTATCAGGAATTGCTCTTGGGTTTACACAAGCACTCTCCTAAACAGAACCAGTAATCCTTTAAGCTATATATACCTATATATATATTCATATATCTATATTTCCATTGATAACTTGCATAAATTATTATAATTATGCTTAATACTCATTCTTAATATCGGAATTAAATCAATGCATATGGATCCGAATCATATATCAATCAAGGCCACATCGCATCGTACGCTATAGGTAGAAGTACCTACCTATATCGTGTAGGTAAATATAAGTGTTTAAATATCATTATATTCGCAATTTTATGTTTCTCGCCACTCGTAGTCAAATTATCTAGCCCCAGCAGCATATGTATAGGTATTATACGTATATACCCAAGTAAAGGTCCATGGCGGAACAAGACTTGCTACGGTTGCGGAGCATTGTGAGCAATATGGTCGTAATGTACAATTGGTCAATGGCTACTTTCACGGAGTTATGGGTAGGTGTAGGTGAAGACGCGCGGAAGACTCGGCCGCGAACCAATTAGGTCGGAAGTGAGGGAAGCCGTAGCGCGGTTACATCGATACCCGTGCTACACGCGGATGACCTGATAACTCCGCCGCCACTATGCCGCGCCGCTTGTAATCCGCGTGCATGTTTCAGCATTGTGTAAAATAAGCCACCATTGTAGGTATGCCGATATATTATCGCCATACATGTATTTATGCACACGGAATCTACATCTTCAAAGAATCTGAACCCTTGACACTCAAATTACCATAACGCATAACGCAATAGACATTTACGCCTCAAAATGCACATTGACAAGTTTTTTGATACTGATACAGAAGACTAAATATCAAAATACATTACAGGTATCATCTGTCTATTTGAGCAACCGAATATCGGACGCTTTCGTTCGTAAATCAGGAATAAAATGATTATAGACAGACGAATGTTGCACGTATTTTATTGATAAAGTCTGAAGCGTTTATATTTATGTGTATAGGTACCTACCTACCAGTTATAATAACATTAGCATTATAACGAAGGAGTTGACCCTACACCAAAACCATTGCTGGCCTCTACAGACTTGCTACTTCGCTTATGTGATGATAATTAATACCATTTCCTAGTTTATTCTATTTAAATTTTCTATGAAATACAATATTTAGTTAATAGATCATGAACAACAGACTTCTTTTGGAAGCCAGAATTTTTGATACTTGTATGAAATTAAAACACAGAACTGAAAGATAGTTCTTGTAGTATCCTGAATAAAGCCATTGAAACCCTACAAGTACAAGCAGGTAGTTACAACAAGGCTACAACGCTCCGTGCTGCTAATAATGTAGCTCAAAGAAACTTAAAATATGTTACAAAATTAAAATGTTCTTTATAGATAAAATATTTTTAACCACCAAAAGTTAATGTTAAATGTATTCAATAAAATGCTTTGAGTTTAATCAAAATGATTAATGCCAAGTCAAATTAGTCTCAAATTTGGTAGCATTATTCTTAAACGTATTTTCTGCCTCAAATAGGTACTAATTACAATAAGAAAAGCGAGCCAATAAAATAGTCTTAATACTTATCATTACACTTTATATCGAGCAGTATAAATTGATTAATGCCCTACTACAAAAACATTCAACATTAAATTAGTAATATTTATAGAAATAAAATGGTAGTCCGTGATATAGAGTAGATATGAACGTTTACCGCCTTACCTGACTTTTGTATTTACCTAACAATAATTTTAATCGTTATCAGAACAATGAAAAAATTACTTAATATGCGTATCTAGCTGTTCCTTGTTAATATTTTACATAACACTTATTTAATGTTACTTACTCTTTTTTAACATACTTAACAGAAATGCCACCGAATTTCCGACCTTTACAACTATAAATAAATCAATAACCACAAAATCCAAACGCAGCGTTTTCCTAAGAAAAATAAACATACTTATTTTCAAAATTACATTTTTTTGTAGATTATGAGAACATACATACATACATAAACTCACGCCCGTAATCCCTAATGGGGTGGGCAGAGCCTCAATTAATCAAAGACAACTTGCAGCCACTGTTGATACGAAGTCCAAAGATGGATATGATGAACCTTATGTAGATTATGAGAAACAAAAGAGAATTGTTAATATGCGAAATATTATATGCAGAAATTAAGAAGCTGCATTTAGTTTTTCTGTATTAAATCTCTGTAAAATAACTGAATCGACGCTAAAGTAAAGAGGTATAAAGTTGTCTGTGTGACATAAACATAATTATAAAATAGGTCATTCGAAAAAAAGTATCGCAAACGTACTTAGGCACCTAGAACGTTGCGAGTTTGTTACGTGAGCTAGAAAATAACTTCCGCGTCGTCTATCGATGGTACTTAGCACTGTAATCATTAAAATGCAGCGAAAAGCGTATATGTGCACTACGACGACAGAACTGAGTAGGTAATTGTAAAAAACTGTACTCGTATTTCTAAAACAATAATCGTAAAAACTTATTAGTATTTATGTTAGGTTTTCTGTTGTTTCGGCAAACGAGTTTGCTCAGTTCATTTTGTCTGCTATAACTATTTTTCAGCATGGAGGTAACACAAACTGAAAATTTGGATGTAAAATAATTAACTCAAAAATGGTTAAAACAAGACTTAGAAGATTAATGAGATAAGTGTACTTTGCAATCTTAGTTATCACTCATTTGGTCTGATCTTCAAGAAGCGTCATCAATGGTTGTTCTAGCAATCGGTCGAGAACAATGTGTTTTGTTATCACGGTGCGATCGCGTATATCGGCAGCCTCCGCAGAGGTCCGCGCATTTCACCGAGAGGCGAGAGGTCGCCTTTCTAATCGCCGCGGGAGATTCATTACGCCTATTATCACCTGTTACACTGCAATATTTCGGACAAAATGATTTGTATTTTGTAGGAGAAACTATCTATAGTGTACTATTGTCCATCGAATAACAGCTACAATGGAATTATGATTGTTTTTTTTATTGCGTTTTGTATTATTGTACAAGTATGCAACTGAAGCTGTCGGGAGTTGCTAAGCGGTCGTGTACATTTATCAGTACGGAGAGATATCGTTGTTATGGTGTGTAATCCTGAAGAGTGGTGCCGACCGCGCGCTTGCACGGTGACTCAGTGCTGAGAGGGTTCAGGGCGATTTACTCCATCAGATTACAGTGTCGGAGCTCTATTGAAGAGCAGTGTTTATAAACATCCAATGTGAACTTGGCATTGGTGGTATGTTGACATTATTACTACACGTGTGCTGTTATGTCATTGAGGAAATAAGGTCGCCACTTACGTGATGAGCCGTGGACGTAACGTTAAGTTAGCGTAACACATTCAATTTTTGGTGCATATTACTATTACAACAAAATAATTGAATTGAATAAACCTACAACCAGTTGCACTAAATTTCCATTCGCTTATGGGATTATCCATCCGGTTACTAGAGAAGTTGCAATAAAACTTTCAAAACCAAATAATATTACTTTTCCATGGCAGCAAGTAGGTACTACTAGCAAGTACATTCATCAAGAGATATTTGGATATATTACCGGTAAACCATTCTCGTGTATCGTGATTAAATTTGTACTTTCTTCTTCAGACATTATAGTTAATTAGTTTATTAAATTCTCCTGTTGCTATAGTCTATGTAACTCAGGGAATGGCATCGTTTCCGTATAACAATTTTGTTTTGAATTGAATAATATAGTATTCCTTACTTCTCGTGTTGGCTATTTTTACTTTACTTCCGATGCTCTAGTGATTGATTGAGGTGGCATTAACATCAATTCGGTATTCGATTTGAGTGTGAAGCAAAAATATATATTTTTAGTGGTAGAGCATAAGATTCAGTCAATTATGGGAAGCGTAACGCGCAATCAAAGCGACTTATCTCTTCTTCATTATATAATACTACTACATATACGAGTACATAGTTTATATATGTCGCATTACCGGACACAGGCCTCCCCTACATGATTTAATATTCTTATTTTTGACATTGTTATCAAGGACACTTGCATAGTAACCTAATTATGAGAAAGTAGCTACCTATTCTAAAATAAAAATAGCACGGCAATATGTTAGTGTTTCCGCGGAGGCTGCAGACATTGCCATCTCCTCTGAAGTTGCGAGTTTTTTATCAATTCGACTGGCCGCGCGGACTTTCACTTGGAATATTTGGGAAAAAGTGGCGACCTTTTCGCGACTTACTCTCCTCCCGCGCGCCGCCCCCGCTTCTGCCGCCGCTCTCGCACGTGCTTTCTTCCGCGTGCGCGTGGGCAAACCACTTTTACTTTTTAAACTTGACAATGCGCTCCGAAGATGATGAGATATTCTAAATCTAGCAAACGTCAAATCTCATCCCATTGTCATTCATTACTGCAGATAATTTAGTTTTATCAATTTTATTTTTAACGCGCAATTATCATTTTAAACTAATTGCTTTGTGATAATTATGGCATAAGAACGTACTGATATCGTATAGGTCAAGTTAATTCAGGAAGCATGT
Source organism: Pectinophora gossypiella (assembly GCF_024362695.1). Taxonomy (NCBI): domain Eukaryota; kingdom Metazoa; phylum Arthropoda; class Insecta; order Lepidoptera; family Gelechiidae; genus Pectinophora; species Pectinophora gossypiella. The sequence goes on from NC_065433.1 coordinate 17,405,241, forward strand.
TTAACGATATATGTGAACGAGTTTATTTAATTCTTCATGAAACCAGGTTTCAAATAGAAAAATCTATCATGTGGATTTGACGTTTGACTAATTGCGTCTGTTAATATTTGGCTTTCAACATGATGAAAATTTATATATCTCAGTAAAGTCTTCCTATTTAGATTCAAGCTATGTAAGTAGCTTCATATTGATGCAAATAGCAAAGACAAGCATCAAATAGCCATTTGTCGGTGATGAAGGTAAAATAAAATAGTTGAATCAAGTATAATACACGCAAGTCCGAATAAAAACCAGTTTCAACGGAAAACCAGTTATTTTAGGCTCGTTGGTAACGGCTGCAGGCTCCAATCTTTATGCATTAACACTTGACATAACTAGACAGGCATTGGCCGTTTCTAACAACTAACATTGCAAGCACTTGAACCTGGAATTGCTCTGCAATTTATTAAAATGTATAGGTGTGTTATATTTTCCTTTACTAGCAATAGCAAACCCCACGATAGAAGAATGGGTGATATTCATTGACTATAAAGTCAATTATCATAATAGTAATGTAATCTGTGCATAATGTACACATGGAGGTGCGCGCGCTCAGTCTCTGCGACCGTCGGCTGCGGCGGCGGCGCGCGGCGAGAGTAAAAGTAATCTTCCGTCGAGTTTCCGCGTCCCCGCGCCCCGCGCGGCCACCTTCCGACTTTTACTTTTCCGCTGACGTGTATACGTACCTGTTGCCCCCGCGCCCCTTGCCCCCCTCGAAGCCACAGCTGATCCCGACTTCACACTAATGTTACAAATGCGAAAGTAACTCTGTCTATTGCCTTTGTACATAGGCTACTTTTCAGGAAAGGACTTTCCGCCATAATTAAACTCAAATTAAGTCGCAGGTAGAAAGCTAGTTAAGGGTGAAAGTGGATAGGGATTTATCCGAAACGTACGCGCCGGCAGAAATTTTAATTTTGTTTGGAATTATAATCACTATCATAGAACGGATAAGGTCAATTATTGATTTGTTAATTTGAAAAAATCTGTTTCATAATCAGAAGAATTCGGCGTGCAATGTCTCTGGATGACATCCAAACTATTCAATATAAACGAAACAAAAATCACCATTATCTGTTTTGTAATGGTGATTATAATTCCATATACTTACTTAAAACTGAATATTCTGACAGCGGCTACAATGCGGAAGAATCTTGGTCTGATTTTAGCTTAATTCATATCTTTATAGCTAACAATTTCCGATTATTCTGCACTCACCGATACAAGACTCCTTTTACTCTGGTAAAAAAGCACGCACGACATTGTGCATATTATATGGTAAATAAAAGAGGTATTTGTTAAGCTAATAGTTCTAGATATGTTATAAGCTGACGTCTTTTTTAAGTTTGGAAATCGTGTAGTTTTTCGTGAGTTTATTGCTATTTTCTGTAAACGTACCTTTCCTTTTTGAGTAAGTACTTCCTCCATTTAATAAAATGGATAAATAGAGGAAATGGAAGAATGGTGAAATAATTGTAATATAACAACAACTTACAAATGTTAAAAAGCCAATTCAAAATAGGTTCTATCTTTGTATTACATAGGTAGTGATTTGTGATTATTTTTTGATAATTTGCTATTTCGTTGAAATGATTGCAAATAATAAGAAGGAATTTGATTTTATTTGTATCTACCTATATTTCCAATAATATTATAAAAGTACTGTTGATTAGACATTGTATTTGTGAAATTATTAAATTATTGTTACTGTTACTTAGAAGTTATACAATTATTATCTTATGATAAAAATGTAAATATCAGACAGAAAAAAAGTAAAACGACTCGAAGTTCAAAGAACTGTTACAGCCTTTGGTAGACTAATCAACAAAGTAGGCAAAAAATAAAGTCTCACAAAAGACGTCATAAAGAGACATATATTGTGATAAAAGTTTTACATCATACATGATTCCGTTGCGCCTGCGGTTCCGTTGCGTGACTGACGCAGTTTACTTACTGACACTTGTTGGCTGCACTTAGTGCGGCACCCTGCTTCACTTCCTTGCCTCGGATGTACCACAAATCACCATGTTAACTAAACCACATTACAATTAGGTCAATAATTAAAAACACTGGGTGATTTTATCATAAGATCATAGATGAAGTACTCACATATAGTTACAGGAATTAATTTGTTTAATTTTAGTTAATTCAAAAGAAATTGAGAACTTAAGGAAGCCGAATGTAGGTCATATCGAGGACGAATTTAAGAAGTGTTTTGTATCATAAAGGTGCCATTTGGTTACGACTTTCTCGTTCGCTTTCGCTCAATTCACACGTTTACGAAAATGATCGCGCGTCGCCGGAAAACGTCGACTTTCTCCATTGCGCAACAGAAGCAGCCACTTCCCGCTCCGCTACCCGCGCCCGCGCACCGCCTCACACCCCTCGCCCCGCTCCCGCGCCCCCAGCGGCACTCCTCACCTATATTTTCCGAGTAGGAAGCAATGTTGTTACGCAACATCAGCTTTCCACCGGCGTCGGCGCAGCATTCCAATCGCGACATAGCCATACGCAAACACCATTAGCGCGTACATAATATCCTTGATTGGTTTCGAGATGTTTATATTGATAAGCACAGCAAGATGTGCATGTAAAAGGAACCTTTGTCTGTTGACAATATATACTTTTGGGCTCTTTTGAGTCACGTTACCATTAGTCAGCAGGAGTGCAATCACTCTCGTTGCTGTGGATGTACTTAAATATGTAAATGTGCGAAAATAAAATAGAAATGGCAAACTTTTTTTGCGGCTGCGTGCTGATACCTAATGCGTCTATTGTAATTATATGTGGCAGGTTAACGAGGAGAGTAATTCGGGAGGCGTCACTTTCTATCGTCCGCTACAGAAAGTGAGAGTGGTCGCGCTCGCGTCAGAGCGCCATCGACTTAGCCATGTGATTCAGACACTTTCTCTGCACCGTGTAGGTCAGGTTGCCGAATTTTATTGTCTGCATGGTTTGATTACGACGAACATTTTCATAGTAAGCTGAAGAATGTATTGTTTCAACTATCGTCCGTGTGTGATTTGTAGGAACAATAAAACGACGAGATAGTCATCGCCCTGTATATTTTACCGATATCAATTATCCTGAAAGTAAAACCAGTAAGTTATGCAAAACGTTTCCTGATTGATAAATATGAATATAGGTACATATTTTAGTACAGGCATAAAGTGGTTTAGTATTCTACAAGTTGAACAGCTGGATAATCGATTGTGCATAGTTTTGTAATGTCGTCATCGACGCGGCGGACTTTCTCCGGGCCCGATGAAAGTGAGAGCGCGCCGAGTGGCCTCCGGAAGAACAGCAAGCTGCTCCATGTGATCTTTTTGATATTGCTCTCTTTGGAGTTGTAATAAAATATAAAATCTATCAAAGTCCCCCAAGCGTTATCCCGTTTTTACAGGGTCCATTTTTAAAAAACTACAATAATACTATTATTTTTAATTTTAAATCCTAAATATATATATTTATTTTTAAATCTTACAAGTTGCTAGAATTAGTAAACACTGAAATAGTTTGCGGTAAATTCAAGTCAGATATGTTAAAAACAATAAGAATTAGGAATAGGTACCTATATCTGTCACATTTTGTATGTTATGTAACTAATGATTGTAAATACTTAGTAGTAAGTATACGTATAAATTCTTAAACAACTACTAATCAACTTATGTCAAGACATTCACAATTCAGCATTTTTCCATGTAAACTTGAAAAATAGTAGTTTTACATAATTGCTTGCCCTAAATAGCTGTCATAAAGCTTTAAAAAGAGGTCATAGGTAGACACAGGTTACATTTTCCACATTGCGCAACGGAGGGTTGTGGAGAGGGCGCGAGCGTGCGTGAGCGCAGCGCGCGGCGGGCGGAACGGCGAGGAAAGCGTGGCGCGCACGTAACGTCGGCAAGTGGGTTACTTCCCGCTTCCTGCCCCCCCGCGCGCGCCCCTCGCTGGTTTTTCACGAGGAAGCGCCCGCGCACCGCGCGATCGATCGCGTGCGACTCCCACGTTATTGTGTCATCAGATCCCGCCGTCTTTCGCGTTACGTGCGAGATTCATATTCTCGGAACTGTGAAGATTAGTTGCAGCATGCAATTCTGACGCGTAACGAGTCCACATTCATTAAAGAATGTTCAGATGACATCCTCATACCTACCATGCTACGTCCTTATTTTTTTTAAACATAAAATATGGTTTGACGAATGGCATTTGGAAGACCGCTAATCTTATTCTAAGTACCGGCCGACATTAACTTTCGGAACCATCCAAACGCAGAGAGAAAGCGAAAGTGATGGAGTCGTAGGCATGTAAGGTCTGTTTTGTTACGTACCTACGATGAGTATTAAAATTTGAGTAGTCGAGAGTAATCGTTAGTTGTAATGACAGAGTGGCGAATAGAAATAACATAAGATTGGTGTCTGAGATATACCTACTTCAATATAATTTAAGAGCCGCGAATTAAAATGACACGCGAGTAATGTTGCTCGCCTTGGATGGACAGCTAGCGTCATCGTACCACGGCACCCTTCGAGGACATCTTTCTATCATAGATTACCGGTATTTGTGATACCTACTAAAAACTACGATTTGATATCTATTATAATGTAACGTTAACAGCTTCCGTGGTCTAGTGGTTAGAGCATTAGGCTCACGATCTGGAGGTCCGGGTTCGATTTCCGATGGGGACATTGTCGAAATCACTTTGTGAGACTGTCCTTTGTTTGGTAAGGACTTTACAGGCTTGAATCACCTGATTGTCTGACAAAAATAGATTCCGTGTTTAAGAGGGCACGTTAAGCCGTTGGTCCCGGCTATTAGCTGTAAAAATACCTCCACCAGTGGGGCCGCGGTTGATTGAGGGGAGGCCTGTCCCCAGCAGTGGGACGTATATAGGCTATTTATTTATGTATAATGTAACGTTATGTGCTGACACTATATTCCTGTGACTTTATATTGGTAGGTATATTATATTATCAAATGATAATATATCAGTAGCTATAATATCATTCCCTGTAGAATTTCTCTGTGCAAGAGAGGATCGGTGACTGGGCAGGTGAGCCGGCGTGCAGCCTCATCACGCGGATGATCGGTAGCACCATCGCCCCGCGCCCCCCGCGCCGCCCCGCGCGCAACGTGACAACCCCTCGCTAACCTACACCCCAGCCCCTTCACAACTCGAGAAAAGCACCTACTTACCTGCCACCCGTCAAAACACGTGCCAATTTTCCGATTAGCCCAAATCATACGTTACTGTCGTCACCAATTCACGGACAATACGTGTGCTTATATGAGTTTCCACTGACCAACATACTGTGCTATTAAATGTTATGTATAAACTTAAACACATTACGACAACATTAACGTTTAACCATTTCGTTTCGCAGATATATTTTTTATAACGTCATAATAACGCCTTTATATGTATACTGAATACTGCTTACAGCTGTTCTAATCAAAACATAATTTAGAATTCATTTTAGTGACGTTCATTAATTTTGTTAAATTCGGTTGAATGGCATAACTAAATATTTAAATTCACACAGTTCAGTAAATACGCCAGTGAAAGTAAAACTGAGGAACCCAATAATTAGTTACGATTTATTGACTATTGATTACCTTTACCTTTAATCTGAATTACGAAAGTACAAAAAATAACCGTTTCTTTTTGCTTTACTCTTTATAATAAAGAAGAAATATTATGTAATCCAATATATTTTTTTCACACTGCGGAGGATTTCACCTACAGCGGACGTTATGAACGATATACTAACAACAATTTAGGACACGGAACAAAATATGAAATATATGTTATCGGGTCACATTCTTAGACAAAAAGTTTATTAAATACATTCTTTTCAACGGAACTTGAAAGGATATAGGTAATAAGTACAAATCCTAATCTACTCACAGTTTCAAATCTCCTTTCTGTCGTCTTTTTACTCGTTTACCTACATCCGTATACCTATTGGACCTGTAAAAATATGCTAACTTATTCAAAATTATTAACTTATTATGCATGTAAAATTCAACGCCCATTAGTATTCACAGGACTTCTAACGGATTATAAATTTATAACAGAAAAGTGTTTAACAAACTTTCTTTTCCTACATTTATATAGTTTTATAATAATACAGCTCTTGCGACGGTATCTGTATTTCAATATCGCGATAATACCTATGCGCTGTCGCTGTGCGAGTGTATAACATTATAATATCAGTTGGATTTCTAAACTGTAAAATTATAAAAATAATTGAATAACATCATTCTCCTGTCTCGGGATAATACTGACAACAACCCATGCTGCCTGATCTAGTGTCCCGTGTTTAGTGTTCGTCGGAAGAGTGTAGATCAGCTCTAATTGGCTCTGACTTGTAGGGAGCATGGATCTTGAGTGAACTTGCACCGCCACGGTTGGAGATGACAGTTAGTGCGGGTTCGCTTGAAGCAGGCACGTGGGTGTTGTTGTCGAGTGTTAGTCCGCGGCTCGCCAATGACGGGCTGTTGCTGTTGTTGCAGGCAAGTCGGTCAACAGTAAGGAAACCTTAGAAGACAAGAAGGATGACAACGAGCTGTGGGAGGCGCAGGCCGCCTTCCTCGGACCCAACCTCTGGGATAAGACGCTCCCGTATGACCCCGATCTCAAGGTACAAGAAGTCAGTAATCGCAACTTTATTACCTACTGCGTGTTTGTGTGTGCGTCTCTTACTGGCTTCCTAACCGCTGCCGCGCCCGCACTAGGTAATAGAGTCGCTTACTCTGTCCGACCTATTTGCTTCCTCGCTGATATCAGCAGGCATTGTATTGTATCTCGTCTACTAAATTAATTACATTAAGCATGACGTCATGCTTTGCGAGTTTCATGAATTGAACCTAAGTATATGCTGATATTTTATCAGTTATTGAATTTCTTATTTACCTATAAATAATTTAGTTGCTCTATTTGTTTCCGTACCTTTAAGTTTGTAATTAATATTCCTCCATTTTTTATACATATCTTAATTTTATAAATGCAAGCGAAGTGGCAATTTGCGAATGTAGCGTTGCGATGATTTTAGTGAAAGTGTGCACTGTGGTTGCGCGCGACTTGTGATCGCGGGCGTTATGTGACTGAGATGTTGGCGTTTGCAGTATGTGGACCTGGACGAGTTCCTGTCAGAGAATGGGATGCCGGGAGAGGCGCTGGGAGGTGCGCACCTCGGGGGCTCCGCGTTCGGCGGCGGCGCGGGGCTGGCGCTCGGCCTGCAGGCGCCCGTCACCAAACGCGAACGATCGCCCTCGCCCTCCGACTGTATGAGCCCCGATACCATCAATCCGCCGCTGTCCCCCGCTGATTCCAGTACGTACATTTACATATTTTTCGTCGCACCACCCCTAGCTACTTAGTTTTTTTTTTATTTTCAACATATTACTGTCGTTAAAGCACTTTGTCAAAGTTGTAACTGTGTTGTCTGTTACTAACGTGATCCGCGCTGATGTTTCAGCATTTTCAATGGCTTCATCGGGGCGGGACTTTGATCCGCGGACGCGAGCCTTCTCCGACGAGGAGCTGAAGCCGCAGCCGATGATCAAGAAGTCCCGGAAACAGGTAAATGAAGTTAGTGCGCTGATCATTCCTAGCGGCATGCTGCTGTTGCCTGAGGGAGCGGCGTACTTACGCACACCACTCACAAATTTATTGCCACACTTTAAAATAACAATCGAGATCCTACATTCCTTCTCCTCTAACAAAACTCTTTATATTTCTATATTTATATTAATCTTATATATACGTATTTTACTTCTAACCACCATCTTACGTTCTGAGGCGTGTAAATATACCCATGTTTTTATATTCGCACTACGAAATAATAGCAAATACAACTGGGATTACTTACACACTAACTCTTTGTAAATACACACTCGTAGTTTAATGTTTTTGACAGCCTCATTCTTTAATCTTTCGTTGATCTCTTTCCAATCTTTATCGAAATGTTCACTGTAAGCTCCTCATGTACACAGAAGATGGAAAAACGTAAAACATTTATTGTAGAGTTCTTGTTATATTTTAAAGATTTCAAAGTATTTTTTCGTTCTAATGGAGGGTGTTGACTCCTGAAATATCTGTGTAGGTGTAACGCAGAAGTAGGGCATTTTGTGGCCTATCTATGAAGACGTGTATTTTTCTTACTACACTTGTGTAGTAAGCGTCTACGAATAATAATTGTATATTTCACTATAAGTATACAAATAGTACGAAATATACTTTTATACGTCTTTATGCATTCCAAGCTTAAAATTTCCCCAAATTCCTCACTAATAACCGTTGTATTACGTAATGGTGTAAACATATCTGATCTTCATTGTAATTTATTAAAAATAAATTTATTTTGTATTTATAAGTCAGATATTGGACTCTGCGTTTGCATAAATTCATTAAGAGGATACATTGGACATACGTTGTTTATTCTGAACTATATTGTATTTCGAGATATCGTAATCTTGGATTTTGTAACGAGATTACCAATTCCGTTACCAGTACGTTTTTACATCTTGTGTTTTAAATAATAAATTCAATCACTATTGTACACCGCTTCCCTAATGCTTATCAAGAGTTGATTAACATAAGTAGTGTATGTAATTGTTTATGATTTCTTTGCAACTTTCTTTTCCAAAGGTATTAAAATACCCTGGGAAATAAAGTTGACAGGGAGTAGCAGAAAACAAAAACAATGCTATACCTATTTACCTTCTTGTAAAGTGGAACATACATAACTTGTAAATAAAATGTCATATTACATAGTAATGACCAATAGTTTACGAAGCCAACAATACTAACAAGGCCCAGGTAAATAAATATTTGGTTATGTTTTCTACATATAAATTCTCATGACTTTACTATTTAGACCATATATCTTCTTACAAGTATCGAATAAACTATCTAAGTATCGAGTAAATAATAAACAGTTAAGAAAAATAAATAAAATGAAAGTAATCATAATAATGTTGATAAATAGTAGAGTCATGAAGAGTGAAAAAATAACTTAAAATATTTAATAATATTTTCATAGGTGAGCACAAGATAGTAAATATTTTAAGTAATGGATTAACTTTTAAGTTAACTTTAAAAATTGTTGTCGGTCTTATTACCTTCCGTTAATTTTCCACAAGTCCGTTAATCGTTAATTATGTAACTAGTAATTTTATTATATTGATGTGACCTTAACTCTCATGATATTGCGGAAAAGTCAATAAATACAAACTCAAATAAAGCATCCGTCTTTTAAGAAGATGGATATCAAGGGTGTAAAAATGAGCCAATATGAACCCACTTTTTAATAACTAAGTTACTGGCGCAATACATAATGAAATACAATTTCTGTCACGAGTTAACTATTAACTGAAACTTGCGAACATCGAAACCAAAATTGAAATGAAATATTTTCACTTATAAAGAGGTTTTTGTATTAACGATCAACGAAGACTATTTTGATAATAAATAGTAAACTATTTGATTTAAGGTGCTCATCTATGAATATTTTTATGCCTTTATGAACAGCTTGCAATGGTGACTATCTTTTTGCACTCAACGTTTTCAGTAAGTGGTACCAAAGTAACGTAGTTATTACATGTATATGTAGACGGCCGTAAATTCGAGGGGTTTTAACGGCCAAATGTCATTGGCATCGGATTAAATATGAAACAACGTACTACCTACTGGTATCATGTTTCCTAAACTTAAACCAATTAGCTGATGGTTTGGACTTATATTAAAGCGTAGGCAATGTCGTAGAAACTAGAAAAATACTTATGCGCATATTGTTTTCTAGCAGTAAAATTTTCCTTTGCATTTGTTGATATTAACTGAAATCAAAACTTGACTAAATGTTCATAACACAATATTTAAACTTTAAAGAAAAGAGTAGTTGTAGTTGCTTTGTACGCTATTCCTAGTGGAAAATATCAAGGTATTATACTTTCCTTCATATTTTCCACTAGGACTGTGAAGTGACAAACTTCCCGGGAGAACTTCTTGGAAGTAAACCTATTTAAGTAAAGTTCAAGAACTTAAGGATATTGTGGCACACCATTTCGATTCAGAGAAATACAGCTTATTTAAAAGTGACATCAATATGCATTTTACTTTTAAACAATTGTTGCACTTTTAGAATGAGTTAACAGTTGTGATTTATGAATCAGTAACGTGAAGCTCTACTTAGAACCGACCTCTTTTTTATGTTATTTTTTATTTTCAGCTTTATCGATTTGATGCTTAATACATATATTTTTCTGTTAAAACTTGATTTGCAAATGAAATATCAAGGTGGTTTAGGTAACATGTTTGTACTTAGCACGTTGTCCGCGGTTACCATTGCGGGGCTGTGATACGGTTATTATTTGGTGGGTGAAGGGCGGTATGAGTGTGTGGCGCGGCGTGTTAACCCCATATCGACGTCGTCGGCAGTTCGTGCCCGATGACCTGAAAGACGACAAGTACTGGGCGCGCCGGCGGAAGAACAACATGGCTGCCAAGCGGTCCCGCGACGCGCGACGCATGAAGGAAAACCAGATCGCACTACGAGCTGGCTACCTCGAAAAAGAGGTAAGTGATTTGCCTAAAGCAAAGCTCTTCAACCCGCGGAAGCTTATTTAGCGGCCCGGCAATAACTTAACTAGTTACCCAACGGCAAAAAGAAGAGGGTAATGTTTTTCGAGTGTATATATAATATGTGCGTATGTCTGTTTCTTTGTGGCCTCCTGTAGCCTAAACGGATTGATGGATTTTGATGTATGAGATATCCTTAGATTCGTCTTGATCACGGGAGTGTCATAGGATACAAGACCAAATGCCCTCTCGTTTTTGTTAGGCTCGTCAGCCTCGTATCTGGTCGTCGTCGTAGAACTTCAAATGGTACTTACATAATAATCTACAAATTGTTCGTTAAATAAAAACAATTAAAAAGTTATAAATATATTACAAAAAAAACCTCGATTGCGTACTAAAAAGAAAACAACTCCCACAAGAATATTGTTTAATCAAACGCTAAAAACATTCTTTGGAATACCATATAAACAATATAAAATGATCTACGAAATGTGTTCGTAATCGATAATTAACTAAATTAAAACTTACTCTAAATACTAACTATTTTATAAATGTTGATGGAAAGAATCGCATTCGGGGATCAACAGAGGGTTACTTCGAGAGAATGTTACTTCGGTAGGTATTTTCGTCGATGGCGGCCAAGTTGAACCCCACCTGCGATACTTTCCATCAACATTTATAAATTGTATTTAGATAGTATTTAGAATCAGTTTTTATTTAACTATCGATTACGAACACATTTCGTAGTGTTTTCTATATTGTTTAAACGATTTCATAGCTTGGTTTTAGTATTTGATTAAACAATATTTTTGTGGGGCTTTTTTCCTCTTTTTAGTTTGCAGTCGGGTTTTTTAATTTATATTTTTTAATTTAATTAACTTGCTTACGTAGGTATCAATTTAAAAATAACACTAGCGTAAGCAATCCGAATTAATATTTTTTAATTTTAGCACCATATATTTATATTTTTGTATGAAAAACGTCAAGTTAAGAACCAGAATCACTGATGTTCAACTTGAGAACAGTTAGAGAATTGCAACGAAGACTATTCGGGTAGATATAGTGATAAATTAGTTAAGATAAACTTCTCATTAATATCCTGCTATTTTTGTTTTATTTTATTTTAAAAACCTGCAATAATTGTTGTTTTTTCATGACTTACAAAATAATGGATTATAAGTAGGTATGTTTTACTAGTGTTAGGGCCCACAACGGGCCCACCGAATCAAAATCGAAGTAGGTATTCTCGGACCCTGACTACAAAAAGGTTGGAGACCTCTGGCCTAAAGAGTCGTAAAGAACGACATCTTTAGTATGTGGACTTAATCAAGGAGAAGTTCACATAACGGGGATGCAACACTTCTCGGTTACTAAAAACGTAGTAACATAAATATTATAAATCAACGCATTTACATAATGTCACGTCATTATTAAATAAATAAGGATGTTTGATATTTTTTGACACCAGATGTCGATTTGTAGGCGTGTGATCTACACAACTGTTAGATGATAATGTCAAAAGAGGAGGGTTTTTATAAACATTTATGCCACTGGTTGGTGCCACTTTAGCAAGAGATTGAGAACTCCCATCTTAACCATTGTAAAACTCAACCGTAGGTACTTAGGTGTTGTCAAATCGTGACGTCATTTTAGAAAACCCGTCCATATTGATCTTTATTGTTAGTTTTTTTTTATTTGATGTTACTTATTATATACTACTTACTTATGTTAGTGACAGCGTATCTTTTATTTTTATTTTTTTTTTTATTTTTTTGACGTGACTTATTGTAGATTTGCCGCAGATGGCATTAACTACTTGGCCGGACAAATGGGGAGCGCTGAAGGCTCTCACCCGGTACAACGTAGACAGCGTATCGAATACTAACGGGGATAATTCAGCTCATGATTCTGAGTTAATATCAAGTGTAATTTACTATCGCAAAAGCCAGGAATTGAAAAAAATATAAAAGCTCTAAATAAAATCATGAGTTTTGCGACGGAAAATTCCACTTAATGTTAACTCAAAATTGTGAGCTGAGTCATCCCCCTTAGTATTCGGTATGGTGTTACTAACACCCTGTATTATTTAATTAGGAAAAAATGTAATTTATAAAATGACCCGTAAACAATGATTTAAATGGAAATGGAAGACAGCTTACCTAATTCGTGACTGGCTTTGCAAATTGATGTATCTGCAATTTTTTGCTAAAATAATTTGTGTCTTATTGACAATATCAAAAGGTGCAAATCAGATTCGCAAAAAAATTGAGATACGTCAGTTTGTGACGTCAGCGACGAATTATTTAAAACTAATTTGATTTAATTTTAAAATATCTATAGGGTTTATTGATGCTGATGCTACAATTAATGTCATTTTTTGCATAGACGTTTTTTTTTTATTCTACAACAGTGTTCGTATTCAATACAGTAAATTGCTTGCCGTTAAAGGTTTAATTAATTTTTATATCACCAGCTCAAATGTAAAATTCACAGTTCGAAGATTCGCCATTTTAGTAGATTTACATGATTTATTTGAAAAATCGGTGCCTACGTTATGTCAATAGCAAACATCTTTCAGAATATATTTATTTTATTGAGTTTCTCCATTTCAGAAACTCAATAAAATAAATAATATAAAATTAATGTTAAAGATGCATAATATGTCTATCATCCATGAAATTAGAGGTTAAGCGAAGGAAAATTCTTTACAGCGCCATCTATATTGTTTTTGAGGAACGTGGCCTGGAATTTTGGCAACCCTAAGTATTTTCATAATATTAATCAAATTAGTTCTAGGTAATTATGTAAGCTATATTCCACTTCTGTTTGATCCAGCATTTATAAAACACCCTGTTTATACATTTTCAATACTGATTAACCCTTTCACGGACAGAGACCATGGATCATTGATGGTTCATAATAGGTTGTGTGACATCTTGAAATCGGAACGTCCATAGACGTTCTGTACTTGAAAGTGTAAAAGGAAAATTAGTGGCAAATCCTAAATCTGTAGTGACATATGAGATCATTGAACGCCATATAATAAAACGTTGCATCCAAGCTACATTTGTGTTGTGCACTGTCGCGGCGCCACCACTTCTAATTTAGTTGAAGATAATATAGTATTATTTTAATGTTAATTCTAGCACGTACATAGTGAAGGATATATATACTTTGTTACTGCGCGCACCTTCGTATGATTTCTTTTCAAGTACACTATTTGTTAGATTTTCTCCCAACTGAATTCGAAGTGACGGCTCGGTGTAAACACCGACTACAGCCACCGGTGAATGTCGCGCGCTACCGCCACTTTTGTAGCAATGGCAGAAGCATGGTATAAGAAAACTAAGGGGGTTAAAATGGCCACATCGAAGCAATTCATTTAAGAAAGCAATATTGCTATTTGATAGTTGTTTGCATTGCGCACTTACTTTTATGTGCGCAAATGTCAAATTGCAATATTGCTTTCTTAGATGAATTGCTTCGCTGTGGCCATTTTAACCCCTCGGGTATGCTCAAAAGTGACAGCTAACATTTCAAGGTTAGCCCAGCTCACGTTATCCCACCCTGCGTTGCCATTTCGTAAAACATAAATTACCCTTTTTATTTACTTTGCAATGAAATTTTGAACTTTAAGTAAATGATTTACTTACAGTTTAAGTAAACACATAAGTCGATAATAAAATGTTCGTCTTTGGAATGTTGGAGATACAACTTTAATGGTATCACAGTGGTAACTCTTACGTCATCAATGGGCAGCAATGGCGGCTTGTCATAGGACTGAGCATACCTGGTTTTGTTATACCGTGGGCAGAAGCACGTGACAGCCATCGGTGTTCGTAAGACGCTACATTATACAACCCGCTCTCTATCGGGGAATCTTACGATAAATATGCAAGGAGATACTAATAAGTAAATAAAGTAAGGAACTAGGTATAATAATAGGACGCGTAATAGTTAACCGCGCGAGTGAAACAGAGCGATAATGTGGTCGCAGCGACCAGAAGTGGCGAGTCGCGGAAATTGCTGTAGCGAGTGGCTGCCACACGTGTGCGGTGAGTTTCAACAAAATAATGAAAAAGCATGTCAACTGCTTGTCACTGGCCACCGGTGGCAGTGGATGGTGTCCCGCTTGTGTCTACTTTAACTTTTTGTCTCAAGAGTACTTATACTAGCCACTTGAAACAGTGATTTGCGATTTATCATCACGTAAGGAAACTCTTACGTTGGCGTATCAATCAATCGCGCGCGTTTCTGGCATTCTGATGTACGTAGTATAAAACTACTCTCTCTATATTGCTCGAAGTAACTAGTAGCAAGTGTGACCAACACATGATTCCATTGTGTGCAGACGGTGTTTAAGACCAACTACTAAGAGCAAATACTAATTGAAACATAATGTTATCGAGGCCTGATTAAGAAAATCAATCACCGTAATGGAAATCGAAAACTTTAGTGTGACAGAAATAATTTTCCACCTTCCTATGTTTATTAAAGAAGGGATTTCTAAATAAATTTTCAGTAGGAACTTTATTTGTGTTTATCTTATTTCGCTCCGTATCCCTCCTCCGATTGATTTAAGGGGAGGTTTGTGCCCAGCAGTGAACTATATAATTGATAAGAATGATCGCTTTTTGAGTAGGTATAGGAACTAATAAAGTACAAGGTAGAATACATAGCAAAATAAAGTCAGTGTTGTATTAATCCACTTCTGTTCAATAGAATGGTTTAGTTCATTGTTCTCAAAGCTGTTATAGTATTATCTTATTTTATACAAGACGATTCTACACAGATTTTACACATACTACGTAAATCTTGACAAGGCAACGCTTTCTTTTTTAATATAATTTATCAAAGGAAAATCTAAGTATTATAACATTAATACTGTAGTCCATAACGTGCGTTAGTTTTTGTTTTACCTACATCAACTTCATTGACTAGAAGAAACTTAGTTTATTTTGTCGTTTGTCTGAAAGCCATGTATTAATTCCATATTGTACTAAGTACGTTAAAAGATATGAAATCGATATTGGACAAGCGCATGTTATTTGAATAATATTGAATATCTAAAGAAGAAGACTTCTTGCTAAGTAAACTCTTTTGTATCTCAAACTCAGAAGTTTTTCGTGTAGGATCAAATTGAAATCAAGCCATAGGGGCGTCAGATCCAAATAGTCATAAAAAATACCTTTGAGCATGGTCAATATTGTCAATTATTTTGTTTCAAAAATAATTATTAAATGTTGTTGTTGTGTTGTTGTTGTTGTGAGTGGTGAATGTGTTTTTAATTTTCGAATTATGTGTTTGCAGAACATGGGCTTGCGGCAAGAGGTGGAGCTACTAAAGAAAGAGAATCACATCCTGCGCGAAAAGTTGTCGAAGTACGCGGACGTATAGGCAGTACTTCTACCACTCGCATAGCACAAACACGCCACACGAAATGTAAGTTGTCTACCTCATCTAAAAGTGTCAATATTAGTACCTAGTGATACAAGTATAAATAATCTGTCTTCTACAAAAAAATATCGACCATCTAATATATTACCAACAGATAAATAGAAGTTTTATAGTCCGGCTTGGTTTGAGTTAAGCAAAACCTCAATGTTGACATCCTAATTTATTATATTAATAAATTTTATATATTTTTAATAATAACACCAGTGTAAATGAAGTGTGTATGGCGTGTTGCAGGTCGCGGGTGCAGCTACGGCGCGCCCCCCACGTGCCGCGCCCCCCGCGTTCCGCGCCTCGCGCACCGCGCCGCCGGTTCCGGAGACACTTCTAATCAACTTACGACGCTTTCAATATTCTGTTCGCACATCTTCTGCAGACTTCACAACTGTCCTATAATTGAACGTGACCATACCCTACCACACCAGTTGTGTTCCGTTCCTAAGAGGTGGTCCGCAGGCGCAATACCATCCATACGTCACGCCATCACCTTGCTGCGCAGGAGTCTCGTTCTACGCTCCCTACGTTCTGTTCGTTTCCACTCCCTTCCTACACCTGTTACTAATGCAGTTTTTTGTTTGTTAAAGCCGATTAGCTAATTATCGACATTCGTATACCACCAAAATTAGAAAGATGAATTGTCTGAATGAAGTATATTTATATTTTAATGAAATAAATGTGTTACCGAGTGACGTATGTGTGAGATGACTTAGCTAATCGATTTCTTTAATGTTTAAATTATTCTGTAACTTGTTGACATAGGATTAATTAATGTTGCAGTTACCGTAAGTTATCTACTTAGTTATAATAGGACAATCTTAACCAAAGTTCCACTCGACCTCTGATCTATCGTCGTCTCTAATTCCTTCCTTCGGACTTAGTTCGACACTCAACAGGGTTAGTCAACGACGTACGGACCAAAATTTTATGAAAATTGTTATTTTTGAAGGGTGTTCGTTGTGTCCCCGTCCCGAGCGCGCTGCGTCAGTCGCGCCGCGGCGCTGTCCGACCCCAGTGCGGATTATTGTATAAGTTAATGTTGTTGAATAATTGTATTGAACCGGCACCGGTCGCGTGCGGTCGCGCGGATCGCCGCTAGCCGCGGGCCGCGCGCCCGCCTCGGCCGCACGCAAGTTTGCTCAAGTGGCTCGCGTACGCATGCGCAAGTGTAGTGGCTGCGTCTGTATATAGATAGTTTTAATAGGGCCTCGAGCTGGCCCAGGGGCGCGCCCCGGACACTCGAACTTGCAATCTGTATTATAAAGTGACCTCCGCCACCGTGTCCCCGTCCGTCCCTGTTCCGGAACGACCACGCGCGCACCGAGCGTGTCCGGGGCTCGACCTTGCCCGCAGGTTCTCACTAGCTCGCTTCCTAGGACGCTCCGTATGAGATTAGATCCCGACGGGGGCGATCGGGGCTCCCCGCGCCTCTCCGTACACTCTACGTACGTACCCTCCGTCGTTTCCGTAGTGAGCGAACTCTAGTTTCGTTTCAAATTTACTTAGTGGATAGTTTAAGTAGTAAGTAGATTCCGTAGTGTAGTCGTTATTAGTCTATTTTTGTTATGGCTGTAGTTGTTAACGTTTTTGAAAGTTTATATTATTTTTTTTAGTTGTAAAGAAACTTACGTTAATGTGTCGATATGGGTAGGACGCGCGTATATGTTGGATCACACCGCCGCCGCCGCGCCCGCGCACCCCGCGTCGCGCCCGGCCTCGAGCCGCGGCCGCCCCGCCGGCGCGGCCGCGTCCTCATGCACTGACTACGTCCTCTGGATGTATCCTCCACACTATTTGACTCGTGCTAATGTTATAATATATTTTTGTAGGTTTTTGTCGTTGGTAAATGAGTCAATTGAGAATGTTTAAATGAATTGAAGAAAAATTAATGTTTATAAACTAAGACTAAGAAGTTGTTGCATTTGAAAGTATTTTATGGATACAAAGCGAGAACAATAAAATGTTTTTTCTATAAAGGTTTACATGTGAGGGATTCTATAAAGGTGTGACGGTTGAACTTTTAAAATGCACTGTTTCATATCAAATGATATTATATGTATTAAAACTTAATGTTAATCGGCTGCGCAGTGCGGCATTTGATATTCCATCTTGTTTGTTAAAAAATATACATTAAATTATTACACAATATTATAATGTATATGGTACCTTTACATACATGATATTATAATTGTTTCTCCGAAAATTGTAACATGGGTATAATAATGTAATATAAGGTATCGTAATAAAAGGAGTCGTATGTAAGAGCATTGTGGTAAAGTATAAGACAAGTGTATGCGAAGTGGATTGGGCGGGGCCGTCGGCGCCTGCGCACGCCAGAGTCCCGCGGCCGCCGGCGCCGCTCCCACCGCCCTCCCCCCGCCCCGTCCCGATCTAACCCCCTCCCGCCCCGCTCGCCCCCAATCGCTCCAGGTGCATCCTCTGCTTCCTTATTTATTTGTCAATCGTAACGCCTATTTAACAGACTACTTTACTTCTAAAGTAAACATCTCTGCTGCCTTGCAACAACATAAAACCATATTGATTTACATGTATGAGTAGTATTTTGTTTGATTTTAATTTATATGGTTCTATGGATTGAAATAAACGTTAATTGTTGTATTTATGTTTAGTTTTTTTGTCGTCCCGCTCCCTGGCCAGCACTCGCGGCGGCGGTGGCTGCGGACTATGTGTGCACTATGACATTGTTGACTCATACCATAAGTACTTAATTAATTTCTGAATGTAGCTCCTAGTGACCACAAACAAGGCCTCTAGTAGCTGAACGCTGATAATAAACATAAATCGGTAACTTATGTAATAAATCGTGGTAAAAAAACCTTGCACAAAATATGACTTTTCATTGTACGAACCCATCCACTAGCACACGTTTAATTTTTCTCTGCTATTAACGAGCACGAGCACTGCATATGCATACGTACTGTATCTGTGAAATGAAGTGCATCGAACCTGAATCCTATTGACTTCATATTATCTATTAACGTCCAAAGATATAGCTAAATAAAATATCGATAATAATATGTACGTACTTTAAAACAACATTTGATGGGAATCGGTGAGGGTAAGTGAATAAAACATGAGCGGTTTTTTTTTTAATTTTAACTGGGTAGGTAAAGTTATATCGGGATTTTTTAGTTTTATTTTATTTCATAAGGTACAATAACTTATCATAAGCTCATGACTACCTCCCAATTGGGACAGTCCGAGGTACATCTATGAACTAAGTACCTCCATTTCACCGAGCTTTCTGTTACACCAATGTGATAGGTGGCGAGCCGTACCACAGTGACTCACAATACACAAAGTCATTAACGGCGGCAAGGAACATTAATTACTGAGTTCCCAATTTTCTTGTCATTTATGAGAACTTATGTTTTCTTCAAATATAATACTTTTCTTGCGATTTATTTCAACCCAATGCATTTTTCTATTTGGTTTTTTTATTTGTACCGCATACCACGTATATTTTCTTCTTTATTATTCGGACCATACATTTATTTTCTATCGGGTGTAACTTAACAGGCGCAATTGAAGAAATGAATAAAAATCTCACCTCTATAAATTGTTGATAATTCAAATTATTTTTATGAGTAAATATTTTAAGGATATTTCTTTTTATTATTTTGTCAAGTTCTAATGTTGGTGCTTCACTCTTTTACTGTAAACGAATGCAGTGTGTTGACTGTTAAGTAGTTTTCCCGGAGTTTTCCTATAACCCTACATCCTTTTACACTCCGTTTTACGTACGTAAAGAAACCTTCCAAATTGGAGTCTTATTTATTGTAAATCGTTAAGTAAGGTGTTAATCAAATGTGCTAATTATTGTAACACCAACATGTTGGATTGAATATACTTAGTTCTATTATCAACAGCCTATATATGTCCCACTAATTAGCCACCCTCATAAATCGGCGGGGAAATGAAGCTTACTCCATCACGCTGCTCCACTGCGCGTTGGTGGAGTAAGTCTATAGAGTACAATTAAGTAAAAATGTATTAATCGAAGATGTTTTATTGCTGCAATATTGTAAGGTTATGATTCGCAGTAAGAACCTACTGTTGAATACTTCAGCGGTTGAACATTTCATTGTGCAATAGCCGCCCTTTATAATATTGCATTAATAATTATAATCACCAGTACGGTACCTATGGTTTTATTCAGTCTTCTGCTGTACATTTGTGCCGAGGTAAGTTTGTTTTTTAGTTTGGTTTCTTTTTAATTATTATGATGTCGGGTGACGCTAGTTTAGGTACTATTGTTAGGTAACTTTAGCAGTGTAGCTAGCTTATATCTCGGTCTAGCGGGATCGCAAAAACTACGACCTGAGATCGATCGCAGGGATATATCACTGAACAGACAGATATCATATAAACACATTTATAAAAAGTCACTTGACATGAGTTACCGTTGTAAAATAAGAAGTCAACTATTAATAAAAACTTATTGACTAATTGTTAATAAAGACTATAAATCACATAAGTACTCGTGTATGAATTTATGAAGACGTTTCCGATGACATCCTAAGCGATAGGTACTCTTATCATAAGTAATCAAATCAATCAGCAAAAGGTCTGTCGTAACACCTTGTAACAGACACAGCGAGAGGTTAGCGTGCAATTTACATCTCACAGGATCACACTTTATAGCAGTGGATAATATCAATACCTATTTTCAATGATCGAAATATATAGAGCTTCCTCCGATATAGGTAGGTAATTTTTTTGGGCGTGATATATTGTAGCTTTTCCGCAGATGGCATTAACTACTTGGCCGGACAAATGGGGAGCACTGAGGACTCGCACCTGGTACAAAATTTAAGACTACAGGCCTGAGGGTGCCCAGTTGGGTGCGAACCTCGGTTTAGGTCTGAGAGGATAATATTTGAAAGAATTAATTGACCCTAGTGATTGAGGGAAGACTACCACGCCGGCGTGGTCAATATAGGGGTCCTGAAGACTGTGTTGTCGCGAGCTGATTGGCCGCCTCCATGGCTAGAGTAATCGCGTCTCAGGATCGTATATTACGTCCTTCGGGTGCCGATACTTTTCAGTACCGTCCCTAAGCGAGAAAACGAAACTACCAGGGGATTCGAAAAAACTTTGGAGATACTTTAACGGAAACCTAATAGGTAGTAGAAAAAGTAGAGATTTATGATTTCTGCAGAAATTCCAAGTCCCAGAAGCAAAATTTAGAGCTGATTGTAAATAAACATAATTATCTATTACCCGAGTGCACGACAGCAAAAACAGTATTTTTTTTCGACTAATTACATAGTAACTTCGCTGCCTGGATAAATGGCGATAAGCGTTTTTAAAAACAAATCGCTATTTTAAAATAATACATATGTCTACGATATATATATATGTATATAAACATAGTTCTACTTATTTCGATCATAAATTCGCATTGTTATTTTCAGAGTGTAAACACGATATATATCCATCATGGAAAGACTAGAAAAGCCTTTTTTACTTTTTACTTCTTTTAATATTTTTTTTTATATTTATTTATTTAGTCTCAGAATTTGGTACTATTTCTTTCAAATTCTTGTTCCATTAAGAACCAAAAGTAATAAATCGTTAAACAGATATTTTTAGGAATTTCACTTTACATTAAATCATAAAATGCTAAATATAATTTGGTAAATACCTAGTTATTTGATAGTTGGAAAACGAAGGTACATTTTATATAAGTCATTATACGTATTATTATGAATTGTTACAAGTTTAGAGAATGATGTTGCATATTGTCTAGGTACATGTAGAGTGATCGCAGTTTAGTCTAAACGACTTGACACAAACGAGTGAAGAATGTCACAAATTCACAATTAGGTACTGGGCTGATTAATTCACTGCCTCGCCTACAACGACAACGAAACTGATTTAAATAGATAATGCACGCAGACGGTTTGGCATTATTGAAACTAGTGTATTAAAATGTTTTATTATCTGTGCCTAGGGAGCGTACGCTCAATGAGTAAATAGTAAATACCTAATATAGGATAGATAACACTATAGATTAGAAGTGTTTAAGGTGAAAAGTACTTATCTAATTGTGCATCATAGGCCTCCACTCGCAAGCTTTCCAACTTGCCCAATAGGAAAAGATAATGGATTAAAAAAATATGTGGTAATTTAAGAAATAAATGTTTAATTTATGCTGTGTCTTTCAATCTGCACATTTATACGTGGTTTGCTATTAAGCATGTGTAAGTATGATACATTTAAAATAAGAAAATGATAACTTCAGCTAACAACAGCTTCGGTTTGTAACTAAGCATATTTATTGTTGCGGAAGTGAATTTCGGAATGGGAAGAACACACTTAAGTCCACAGCACTTACACAGGACTACGCGACTTAATTTTGTCATTGTCACTTCACTTTATTTCACACTTTACACGACACTTGAACACTACACGAAACACTGCACTGAACACTGCTTTTAAACACTTCTCTGCCACTATTTCTTTATTTAAACTTTTCCACTTCTTCTTGCTTCGATCGCTTTAGTAACTGAACTGACTTTCCTCGCTCTTCCCGATAATCTCGGATGTAACCTCCTGGACAACTCCAGTAAAAAAAGACAAGGACGCTGGTTTGCGTCAGAAAAGGATGCCGCTAATTGAAAAAGAGAAAGAAGGATTTTACGATGCCATTCGAGAACTCTCTGGTTGCAGACTCCTTGCAGAGTTTGATTAAATCCGATGTGACATTGTCAGCTCGTCACATTATATTGAGTTGGCACACTTCGGAATCTGATCGCATAGCTCCTAAACACAAGTCGAAATAAAAGCACTTGATAAATACTACAAAACCATTTATTATCTTTCAAATAAAATCGCAAATTGATAAAGTTAATATTTTAATCATATTATTATAATTATCTACAGAAACAATATCTTGATATATAAGAATTAATTTCATTTTCCATAATCTACTAAAATTGGAATCACAGTACTTTACAGAACACTATTTGCACATATTCTATAGCACTAACAATAACGATAACAAAAACAACTTTAGCTAGTTGGCCCTAGGATTTAATGCAAACAACAATGAATTAGAAGGCAAACGAACACCTCATACATTCGCTGACTTGGCAATACATACTCACAGAACTCGAATGGAATGAAATCGCTTAGTCGCGTTTAGCAAGGAAGTTTATCCTAGTGTCATATTAAGCAAGTCAGGAATAAATGCTCTATTACCTACTATCCCCTTAAAGACCACAGAACATTACAACCGTCGTATGTAATTTACACATTCGTACAACAATAATGCACAGTACATGTATATCGTATAGTAAAATACAATAAGAGGTATCCAAAATTTTATGGAAAAAATCAGCTCTCGATAGTTCACCCATTTTCATACTTTTGTAAGACAATGTAAAGTTCATTGAGCAAAATCACAGCGATTCAAGAACACTTTAAAATGTGAAACCATTATATTATGTACTTTTCATTTTAACTAAGCTTGCCCGTGCAATTAGAAGCGATCTAATTGGTCGCATTTGGTCGTAAGCGTATTTGAGCAGTCTTACAGAGCTGTCAGAATTCGAGGTGGATTTGCGATGTGTTATTGAAAACTTTTGATGATAGCAACCACCGTAGAGTAGGTACCGACGACCATGCCGAAGAGGCCGATGATGAAGAGTATGATATCCTTGATGAGGATGATCTTGCCTGGGCCGAACTTGTCAGGCATGGCGACGCACACCTCCATGAAGGCGGGGAACATCATACCGAGGGCGGACAGGCACAGCGCGCCGAACAGCGAGATGAACAGTCCCAGCCGCGGCACAGACACCGCCAGCACGACTGCAACACACCATAAACCACTATATATACAACATACAAAATTATTCAGATTTTGCGTGGTACAATGTACTTACATATTATATAAGTACACACATAAACAGCCTATATTATACGTTCCACTACAGGGTACAGGCCTCTCCTCAGTCAACCGGAGGCGACATGGAGCATACTTCACCACGCTGCTAATGGCTAATAGCCGGGATCAACGGATTAACGTGTCCTCCGAAGCATGGAATCGTCTTACTGTTTCGGACAATCAGGTGATTCAAGCCTGTGGTACAACATCCAGATGCAATATATTGTTCGATAATACTCACTTTAAGCATATGTAATAATATAAGAATCTTACTAAACGGAATACATATACCACCATTCTGTTAGAAATACAAATTAATGCATCAGCCTTCGTCAGACGCTGCTAAACTATAGGACTTCAAGATTTGCATTGGAATACCGTAGTTTACTTACAAGCTCCAACCAAAATAAAATGTGTATAAGTAAGGCTATATTTCTTAAGATCAGGTGATGCATGCTACTACTTATAAATTGTAAGGGCAGGCGATTTACGCGGAACCGTATCGCTCTGAAACTTTGAACTAATTTTTTTGGGCGTGAAATATTTGACTTGGTAGACTTGGCAGTATTTTCTATTTGTCCGGCGCCCTGAATTTTACATTAGTCGCCTTTGATTTGGAGTTGGTGTCATTCACGGATATTAGAAAGAGGTTGGATTGGCCAAGGGTCTGCGCCACGCGCGCCATACAAATGCGCGTTAGTACCTTCTCAACCTCTTACTTCATTTTCTCTATCATTCATTGTCGGGCCGAACCCAACACGTCGCTCTAGGATACTTACATGTTAATAGACACACTAAGATTCTGAGTGCGTACTCCCAGCGAAGGAGTTTGATGTACCCGCGCTTCTCCAGCTGAGGTTTGGTGTACGTCTTCCACAGAATCTCCACCGGCACGTAGCATTGCAGCACGTAGCTGATCAGGATTGCTATGGCGTACATCACCAGCACCGATATGGTCAATCTGGGTGGAAGCAACATTTGTTCATTATTATAAGTAGGTACATAAAAATAAACAGGGACGAAATGAAAAACTTAATGTCCCATTCCGCTTCTTATCTTGGATATATGCGCTGAACTGGGTACGATCTAGAGATACGTTATTATCACATCTTGAGCCACCAATACTAAACATCAACAGTCAATAAGTTGTTCTTCTCTCTCTTATCGTGTGGGTTGTGAGGTGGAATACCAACCTCATCAACCCTGGTGTGAGGTTGGTTGGATTATTGAGCCGCCAAAGCCCCTGACATGGCTCATGTAACAACTACTTACATCAGTAAGTAGTAACCGGGACCAACGGCTTAACGTGCCTTCCGAAGCACGGATCATCTTATTTTTGGACAATCAGGTGATCAGCCTGTAATGTCCTAACCAAACCAGGGATCACAAAGTGATTTTTTTTGTGATTTGTCCCCAACGGGATTCGAACCCGGGACCTCTGGTTCGTGAGCCAAACGCTCAACCACTGGACCACAGAGGCCGTTATTAATAAGTTGTTAATTTCGTACCATTACCGCAAAAATAAGCTTCCGTTTTTAAAATCCTTTTTTTAATTCAACCATAAAACCTACTTACCTCTCTACATTTAAATATTCTATACACATAAAAGTGCCCACTCAGGCGGACATACCTAGATAAGTATTTAAAAATTGTGTTGTCCTTCACTTATGACGAGTGCAGAACAGAGATACTTATACCTAGATATAGTTTAACTATTGGTGTCTGCCAGAATCAGTACCATTAGCACTTTATATATATTTTTTTTACTATAAGTGGGTACTAAAAACAAGACAATAGAGTAAAAATAATTTGCCTAATTACTTACTTATTTACGTCTCTGTAAAAAGAGAAGTTTCATCTTTGGACTGCGGTTTTGTCATCGTTGGCAAACTTTTTTAGTTTTTTTTGTATGTGACTAATTTAAACTGTTCGACTTTGAAAAAGCATGTTATCCGAGCTGTGAACTGTTAATTTGGGAATATTATAAGGTAAAGGACGTTTATAGAGCTGGAAAGTAGGTTGATATGCATGGTTGACCTGGTGCGACCGAGTTGTTCAAGAGGTTAAGTGATGCCGCAGTCCAATCAATCGACAAGCAGGGCTCATGGTCGCGCAGCGTTTACTGTTTGGTCCACGTCGCGCTAGTTACATAGCTCTATTTATTAATAGTAACAGTCACACAAACGTCGGAATGTATTTAGACATGCAGCACGTCTAACGTGCGCCCCTCCTACACTTCAATGAAGGTATTCACTCTAATGAACAAATGTTCATTTTTTATTTTGAGATCAAAATGTTATTTTTTTTATATCATTATTATTGAAATATGTTAGATTATGGAAACTTTTTGAAAACGATCGTAATGGAATTATAATTACACGGTTTCTTCTATCGTGTGGGTTGTTAGGTGGATGACGATTCTCTACAACCCCACCAGGGTTATTATTGAGCCGTCAAGGGCTCCTGACGTGGCTAATGTAACGACTATGTCATACGTTGAACAGTCAGTAGTATTAAATAAGTTTGGTAGATATATAAGGAAAGTTCATCATTATCAGACGTACGACGCCTACTGCTGAGCATAGGCCTCCCCAAGGATCTCCACGACGATCAGTCCTGCGCTGCTCGCATTCAGCGGCTTCCCGCGACCTTCACCAGATCGTCGGTCCACTTTGTAGCGGGCCTACCCACTGAGCGTAGTCTGATGTCGGATATATTGGAAAAGTTAAGTAGTTAATTATAATAATTTATGTCACTCTTACGCAGTGCCTTCGGGCATGTCGAGTGTGATGGAGTCACTGCACGATGAAACGCAGAAGATGTACCCGATGACGCCGATGACCACGTAGAGCGTCACAATGAAGGCCATGCCGAGGTTTAGGACGCCTAATGGCTTCCCGAAGTCCTTTGGCGATTCCATGTTGTTTTCCAGAGCGACCACCTATCGACATATATATCAATGTCAAACATCAATGTTTACCTAATCAGATATCCCCAATAGGTATATACCGTTAACGAATTCTAATCTTAATTTTAATCTCTGCATCAGATTCTTCCATTTTCATTTTTTTTACGCTACTTTACTTAATACAATACGTTATGCTTTTTATTTTATACGAGTAACTCGTGATTATGATTAGCAAAGCCATGCGAAATGTAAGTAGGTAGTTACAATACAAAATACTCACCACTCCAACAGCTGTGAGCGCAAATAATGTGGTACCAAAAAACAAAGGGAATTCGGCTAATGAACCAAATAAGTCCAGAGGCTCGGTAGATTTTTCTGCTGTGAGTAGATAATACACAACGATTCCCAGGCCCACAAGGGTCAGGAAATTTGCGAAATTTGAGAACGGAGCTAAAATCTTCAGATGCCGTATGCAATTGGCTGCTATCAGCGGCAGCATGATTATCAGCATGTGCACTTCTATTGACATTTCATAGTACGGGTCCACTATCTGAAATCAATATTTAAGTACCTAAATTATCCATGGTAAAATTGGTTATTGCATAGCTCTATACTTTCACAACTTTTCGCTTAGATAATATAGTAAATTGTTTAAATAAGTAATGATATTGTAGTGACACATTCGTTGTCTTGAAATAGTTCCTAGGTAAATGTGTAAAAAGCTGACGAATCATTCAAGTCTCAGGAGTTGAGTGAGATGAATGAACGCTTAAATTACTTATACAGAAACACGTGCCACACCCGTTTGTCTGGCTATTAAACCGCTGTTGATTGATATTGATGCGCTGTATTGATCACACGGAGATGGTGTCACGAATGCACATTAATTAATATACATTATTATGAAATTGACTTTAGGTTACCTTTTTGAATGTGCCGGCGATGAACACAGTATACACGCAGCAGATGCCAAGTTGGTACACGACGAGGAACACGTCAACTACGACGGCAGAGCTCTTGGCGAACCTCCTCAGCGGACGGGGACCGATTTCTAGAGCTGCCACCATAGACTCAGGGTACGTGAGAAGAGGCACGCGCCGTCGCTTGCACAAGTTGTACTGAGCTTTTACCTACAGATAACATTGAGTTAGTCTAGGTCCTAGTAAGCGTTCATTTCAAGTATACTTGGTCAAATAATACTCACCAACACATGCAAACAATGTGTAATCATGCCTCCGATGATGATGGTGGCGATAACTCCAGTGATGAGACCGGAGCGAGAGAAAGCCTGAGGCATCGCCAGAATTCCAGTCCCCAAGCTGCATTTTAGCAGATGCACCAACGTTTCAATATTACTGCAAAAGATTAACTCTTAACTATCAAATTGCAATGAGTTTTACATATTTAACCTTAATTAAGTGTAATTTACCTTGTAGGTTTCTCAACTACGCGATGTAAATGAGGATCGTAGTCTTCATTATCGCTATCTCTGAAAAAAGTGATGTTCTTAATAAGTGCATACCCTAAAATTATTATTAAATAGTTCAAAACCTAGGAGCATTTATGTATCGTGTCTCAATTTTGGCAATCGTCATGGCTGCTGATCCAAGTAGGTATCTTTATTGCCAGGCTGTATTTACTCGTAAGCAGTTGTTGAGGAGCTCGGTGGCGCAGCGGTAAACGCGCTCGGTCTGCGATTGTTGAAGTAAAGCAACTTTCGCAGAGGCCGGTCATAGGATGGGTGACCACAAAAAAAAGTTGTCATCTCGAGCTCCTCCGTGCTTCGGAAGGCACGTTAAGCCGTTGGTCCCTGCTGCATTAGCAGTCGTTAATAACCACCAATCCGCACTGGGCCCGCGTGGTGGTTTAAGGCCCGATCTCCTTATCCATCCATAGGGAAGGCCCGTGCCCCAGCAGTGGGGACGTTAATGGGCTGATGATGATGATGAGTTGTTGAAACACTCACGGTGATCCAGTGTTGTCGACGCGTTGAAGGCGAACCGCCTCTGATTCTTTCTCCTCCCCCATTATTCTTCAGGACTGGAATTTGATATAGCGTCGATTGAATCTCTTTCCTATTATTTTTCATTCTTAATAATATTTCTTACATTTTCTCGTTGAGTAAAATGCACCAGGGTCGTATGAATGTTCGGTATCTACTGCTGAACATGTAGGTAGTTTTTGACCATATGAATGTTATAATATAAGTCTGCACTGTAGTTATTTTGGAATGCCTTCGGAAATATCTAGATCCATAATTTGGTGTGAAGTAGACGTGCTTTCGACGAGAGTGTCGTGTGAGTGGGTGCAACCCAGTGTTACATTACTACGTAGGCAGAGCCAAGCGTATGACGAATGTCGCAGCCAGGATGTGACCCATCGAGCTCTCTGTGGACCCTATTACCGGTTTATTTATAGCAAAGGATAACTCATAGTAGCTACTTCACATCACTTTTTGATATCCAGGTCAATCTGGTATCTGTTAGAAGCATATTAGTACTGGCTATTGCTATGATTTTTATTTCAATAAGTAATTTTTTGAGTATTTGATAGGTACAGAAAACACCAATCCATCTTATGAAAGTTTATAAAAATCACAATTCTTATTTCAAAATGAGCAGATTAGTAGGAAAGCATACAGGATTCTAAATAACATAATTTGGAAAAAGACAGTAAAGAAATTATATGGTTATTTTCCTATATTGCCTCCGAAAATATATTGAGCGGTGGTAGCCCAGTTGCAAGAACGCTTGACTCTTATTGTGAGGTCGCAGGTTCCAACCTAACTGCGACGGGCCTAAACCAATGATTTTCGTTTCTTTTTAAATTTATATTTGGATCAGCGGAGAAGAAAAACATCGTGAGGAAACCCACCTTACCAAGAAATTCGTTTCTGAGGAATGTGACCTAACCTGTAATGGTCTGGTTCTGACAGGCAGTCGCTTCTGTAAAAAAACCGGACCTATCAAATCTCCAGGTAAGCGGATCCTGTGAGAAACTGGATAACGCTAGGGCGATGATGATGACTCCAACAATATAATATATTGTGCTGTAAACGCGTTAGTAAGTAAATGCCGTTTTGTCGCTGCTTTGGCTATTACGGACGCAGTTATTCTCATCATTAAAGAGCTGCTTTTGTCATCGAACAAACAAACCATGAAGATAGATTGGCACGCACTCACGTGTACAGACCAGTGTTTATCAGAATGACAGTTAAATTTATACCTCATGATAGTCATGATGCACTGATTTCATTTATTAACTCGATCAGGGAAGCCAGCACGTATCAACATTAAACATGTAGACATTGTACCAGCGACATTCGTTCACAACTTCAACAACAATGAACTCTTTCGTGATTATAATAGTTGGAACACTATCAGAATACCTACTTATTCTGCGATGAGGGACTTTACTGGCTTCACCAAAAACAATATAGATGGCGTTGTACAGCTTTAACATGATAATTACCTATTTTCTCATTACTCGGATACTTACATATTAATTATTCCAAAATTCAATGTATTGCCAATACCATATATACAAATAATAGTTCATTGATATTTGGATCAGATATGGTATAGAATTATGTTGCTACTTATATTGCTTCTCTTTATTTTGATCAGAATAATAATGGGTGGAAGATGTAATTGTGCTTGGGTGTAATAAAAAGGGTCATCATTTAAGCGAAGAAAAATATCTATATTGTTTTTGAATAAGATAGCCTGGAAAGTCGCTCATCATAAGAATAATTATATTTATTTAGCTATCGTATTTGCTAAATAAACAGATGAACAGGAGAAAAATGGCTATCGCTTCGGCAGTCTGCTACTATGAAAATTCAAACTTCAAAATAATGTTACGCCTTCAGGGTCTACTAAACGTACTGGAGTAGGCTGACGACTGGGTCAGTAGCTACTAGCAGTTTTGTATCTAAAGATAAATAAGAATTCATTTGCTAGCAGTTCATGATAAATACAGTATAGTACGATAATAGTTGGTAATGTAATATACCCAGTATAACCAATAAGGTATCATCTTTCACATGATTTTAAAGCGATATCTGGTAGCCAAATGTGAAACAATCAGTTTAATAACGAAACTATGTATAACATTTAAGACATTTTCAACAATAGCTTTACATCACTGCTATGAAATAAGATAAAATAGTAAAGAACGTCTGAGCGGAGCGGGTCGCATTAGCCAATAATATTTGGTGTTAAAAATAGACAGAGTTTAGGGATGGCATGTGTAAAACAATGTTTTTTTGTTCACCTGATTGAAACAAAAAAAGTGTCAGACATTTTTTAGATTTTCTGTTACTGATGAGACGTCAGACGAATAAAAATTAACACTTACGCATCATCATCCCATCGGATTTAGCGTTTTAATGACTGTTATAATATATTTACTTACATAAAACAATGAACTGGTATTTTAAGCGAAGTAATACAGTTTTTTGGTTAAAACAAAAACATATTGCTTTTTCTTTCATGCCTGAAAGAGATTACTTACGAATAATATTATTGTGTGATCCGCGTGGGAAGCTGCTAGGGAATGTGTTTGG